>NC_045962.1:13775150-14495150 GCF_010909765.2 Amblyraja radiata | reverse complement strand
AAACTAAACTAAACTAAGTAGTATGTTCTCACAATTGCATATGGTGCAGTCTGTTGCAGTTTGGCCTTATTGTCTGAAATAGAAATGGACCTCACGTTTAGGGTCAGGGAACACACATCACAGGCAAAACAATGTTGCTGGATTCACCAACAACTGCCCAGTCGCAAACATGGAAAGCTCATAATGTCAGGATAGGGTATGGGGAGGTGGGGTAAGATGGTGCATGTGGCCCTTTGAAGGCAGAATTCTTCTAAGAACAATTTGTAGTACCAAAACTATACAAGAAAAGGAGTAATTACGAATGACTTCTTTCATCCTGGTACTGACTGGAACTAGGAATGACAAAGGAATATGGGGTGGATATAAGCCATCATGTAGCAGCCAGGAGCATTTGGAGGATTAGGGATAGTCACCATTGAAGGATGTGACCTGATGGGAGAACAGATCACCAAAAGAAACTATGAGCAACAAGGAAAGTGCTGGAGGAACTGATCTGGCAGCATCTTAGGAGGAATGGACCGGTGACGTTTTGCTCCATTCACTCCCAGATGTTGCCTGATCAGTTGAGTTCTTCCAGCACTTTGTGTTTTGCTCAAGATTACAGCAGCTGCAGTATTTTGTGCCTCCAAGAGGAAGAAGTAACTGTGAATAATGTACATTTTGTACAGTTCGGACAGCAGATCTCAAGTAACTCAAATAATATATTCCCAGGCCACGGGCAGAGGAGACGACTGTTCATTTCATTGTATCTGTTCATACATTTATTGTGGATCTGCTCTGAATTTAAACTCTATTCACCCACCTTTATTCCATAAGCCGTGAAATCCTTGCACAATCAAAATCTTTCAGCCTCAGCTTTGAAGGTTTAATTGACCTTGCTCCCACAGCCATTTGGGAGAAAGAGATCACCATTTCTAGCCCGGGTGTCAGCAAACTGTAACCATGCATGGGCAATGCAACGGATGCAGCAGTTCCTGCAATTCCTGCATGTCAGATGAAGCTTCATTATTTCATTTGGAATTCCATAGGCAAAATCAGGAACATTTTCCAATAGTTGCAGCTGAATTCTATGGCTGGCAGCAGTGAATATTCCTTCATCATGCATGAAGAGAGAAGGGGTCTCTTTTGGTTTCACAGGTTGTAACTACTGCGGAGCTGTGAAGATCAGTGATTGAACTAATGACATCAGAGAATTGTGAATCTGTGGAATTCTCTGCCACAGAAGGCAGTGGAGGCCAATTTGTTGGATGTATTCAAGAGAGAGTTAAGGGCCTGTCCCACGAGCATGCAACTCCATGCGGCAAGCACGACCTAAAGAGCTTGTCTCACCAGCATGCGCCTGCATGCGGCAAGCGCAACCTAACGTGGTCGCTTGAGCCATACGGCCTCGCGGGGCCGGTCCCACTTCGATCGCCGGAGCCGTATGGAGTTGTGCGGAGTTGATCCCTACATCGCGTGGGGCTCCGAAAAACTGACTGTGTTCAAAAATTCCGCGCGGCAACGGCCTGCCGGCCCACAGCTGCTTCGACGCCGTACGCACCGCCCGCAAACTTCCCACGGACTTCGCTCTAACTTCATGTCACTCACTCGACCTCCGCGCGGCCCCTGATTCTGGTTTGGTCGCGCTTGCCGCATGCAGTCGCATGCTCGTGGGGCAGGCCCTTTAGATATAGGTCTTAGGGCTTTCGGAATCAAGTGATATGGGGAGAAAGCAGGAACGGGGTACTGATTTTGGATGATCAGCCAAAAAAATGAAAGACCATGAGAGGAATAGATTGGGTAGATGTGCAAAGTGTCTTGCCCAGAGTATGTGAATTGAGGGCCAGAGGATATAGGTTTAAGATGAAGGGGAAAATAATTCATAGGAATATGAGGAGTAACTGTTTCACACAAAGGGTGGTGGGTGTATGGAACAAGCTGGCAGAGGAGGTAGTTGAGGCTGGGGCTATCCCAAAGTTTAAGAAACAGTTAGACAGGTACATGGATAGGACAGGTTTGGAGAGATATGGACCAAATGCTGGCAGGTGGGACTAGTGATCTGGGACATGTTTCGGGCAAGTTGGGTCGGAGGGCCTGTTTCCACACTGTATCACTATGACTCTATGACTAATATTCAGAAAGTATTGGTGCCCCTGACAATGTATAACAAAGAATTAACATGCAAGTACAGCAAGCAGTTTGAAATAAATTAATGTATTAACCATTTTTACAAGAGAATGATTCATATGAGTGAATCTGCAATTCTAGAATGTTGTAGTGATACCACACCGGGATTCTGTGCACCTCTGATTTTCATTTCAAATGGAAATGTTCTTGTCTCAGGGATGGTGCTAAATTAATTTGTGCCTGACAGGTTGTCTTCTGAGGAGGCATTTGTAGAAAGGACTGCTCTTCTGTGGTAGTTAATACATACGATGGCAAGAGATGGAACTGAAACATAAATAACTTTCAGTGAGCATGACAGGGTAGACCCTGAGACTGGTTCCTCAAATATGGGATGCAAAGGAGCCAGGAAACATAATCCCTGAATAATTAATTGGCTATTTTGGACTAAAACGTGAAGACATTTGAAATTATTTGCCCCAGGCAGCTTTCAACGCCCAATCATTCAGCACGTTTAATGCTTTCAAGTAGCTGCAGTTTAGGCATTAAGGGAATTGCGACTTAGGGTGCTTAGGTGGGCAGATTAGCTGTGATCTTATCCATTGAAAGAGGCTGAAAGGGCCACACTGCACTAGAGCTCACAATTCCTGTCTCCTTCTATTTTTACTGTACAATTCATTAAGAAATGTTCTAGGAAGAGGAATATCTGATTGGAGAAGAGCAGATCTTGAGACATCTAAAGCCCCTGTCCCACGATGCGAGTTTACCCAAGAGCTCTCCCGAGTTAAAAAAAATCAAACTCGTGGTACTTCATCACAAGGATTTTTTTACTCGTGGAAATTTTTAACACTGTTGAAAAAACGTCACGAGTTTCTGCGTTTCCCGAGTACCTGCGTTAGCATTACGAGCCGCTATGAGATCCACGAGCTCCGACGTAGCCGCTACGTACATTCTACGTACTTACCACGAGTTTGATTTTTTTTAAACTCGGGAGAGCTCTTGGGTAAACTCGCGTCGTGGGACAGGGGCTTAATTCTCAAACATCTAGCAAACTCAATGCTAGTATTTATTTCAAGAGGATGTGTAACAGTGATGTAATGTTAAGGCTGCATTTGGAATATTGTGACCAATTTTGGACACTGTATCTGAGGAAGGACAATAGACAATAGGTGCAGGAGTAGGCCATTTGGCCCTTCGAGTCAGCAGCGCCATTCACTGTGATCATTGCTGATCATCCACAATTCCTGCCTTCTCCCCATATCCCCTGACTCCGCTATCTTTAAGAGCTCTATCTAACTCTCTCGTGAAAGCACCCAGAGAATTGCCCCCCACTGCCTTCTGAGGCAGAGAATTCCACAGATTCACAACCCTCTGTGTGAGAAAGTTTTTCCTCATCTCCGTTCTAAATGGCTTACCCCTTATTCTTAAAATGTGGCCCCTGGTTCTGGACTCCCCCAACATCAGGAACATCGGGAAGCGCTGGCTCTGGAGAGGGTCCAGAGGAGGTTTACAAGAATGATCTGAGGAATTAATAGGTTAACCTATGATGAGTGTTTGTCGGCACTGGGCCTGTACTCGCTGGAGCTTAGAAGAATCAGGGGGGACCTCATTGAAACATGCAGAATAGTGAAAGGCTTGGATAGAGCAGATGGGGAGAGGATGTTTCCATTAGTGGGAGAGTCTTTAAGAAAGTTTTTTGGAAGTGGGATATCTGATGGGAGCAGGGCGGATCTTGAGACTCCTTCAGTTAATTGTCAAACATCTATACAAAAAGACATGCATATGCACAACATGCACACAAGCAGGCACACAAAGTACTGATTTAGCTTTGTTGGTCAGGACTGAGTTGGGAAGATATTTCTAAGACTGTTAGAGACCCCTCCCTGAGCCTCACAAAAAGGTAACATAGAAAATGTGAAATGGGTTGTGCTTCTCATTCTTCAAGTAGGTATGTTACAATACTTACCTTCAGCGGGGCTGCATTTCTGCCACTGGCCGTGTGCGCGATTGTGGCGCGTTTGAGGGGGGGGTGGGGGGGGGGGGGGCGGGATTAAAACGCGTTTTTTTTCTTACCTTGTCCTGGATTATATTTGGTTGGAGTGCAAGATTTTGTTGAAGATTCGTTCCGACGGGTGTTCTGTCTATTTTTTTTTAATCGCCCGACTCCTTCAGCACTAGAGTGATTTTAAAATCAGCTTCTGAAGCCGTCTACGCCGACAACGGGGACGGATTTCATGTAGGTGACAGGTAAAAGAAAGCGGTTTATTTTTATGTATAAAAGTGGTCCTTAAGATACTTTTAGGACACCGCACATCTTGAGGAAATGCGATTCCTCCTAATGGATAAATCAGACCAATTCATAACGAGTTGGTCTCCATTTGTCGTCTTTTTGGAATCATATGGTGCATCACAATTGTAAAAACTAACTGTTTCAGGAATGGACGAGGGATGGTCAAGATTATAAACAATGATCTCCTTACCCTTTATTTATTTTTATTTTTTTAATGTCTTATTCTTTTTTTTCTTTTTTCTTTTCCTCAACTTTCTTCACTCATTCGTCTTTTTTCTTTTTCTTCACACACTATATATCTCACGCCTTTCTATCCTTTACTATCTAATTTCTTTTTCTTATTCTCATCTTTCTTTATTATAACAAAAAAAATAAGAAGCTGTACATAAAATGTATTATGAAAATATATATTAGGCACTTTGGTGCCATATGATTGTACTTACTTCTAATAAAATAAAATATTTAAAAAAAAAAAAAAGATACCTTTAGTCCATATTTTAAGTTGCGAAACGGTGATTTAGTCCCCATACCAACGGGCAGTGTTTTTCATGTAGATATGGGGATCTAAATTACTGCAAACCGCAACGTTCCAAATGGACGCGTTCCAGAAAAACCCACAGGCAAGTTGATTTAAATTGCCATTAATTTACAGGTATTAAACATTAAATTCCTTCCATTTGGCCTATAAATCCATGACAATGAGATTTAAAAATTATGTTATATTGTGAATCTTGTGTGAATGTTATTTGGACACTTAGGCTATTTAAAAATGTTAATCTATTCTAGAACTAGTAATTTAATTTTGTAACTAGCTACAATTAGGTAACTAACTAATTATATGCTTTAATTTCAAGCCATCTAAGTAAGATTGTTTCATATTTGTTTCAGAATGCTTCAATCTATAATAACTGAAAATTTATTTTAGTTCTCTTA
Source organism: Amblyraja radiata (assembly GCF_010909765.2). Classification (NCBI taxonomy): domain Eukaryota; kingdom Metazoa; phylum Chordata; class Chondrichthyes; order Rajiformes; family Rajidae; genus Amblyraja; species Amblyraja radiata. The sequence continues at coordinate 14,489,824 of NC_045962.1, read as the reverse complement.
ATTTTTAAGAAAGTTATGGCCATTTGACTGTCCTCGATCACAGCTTTTGTGTTAAGTCAATGGAAAAGCAATAGAGAACATGATGCTAATTTCCGAGCATGAAAATGGCCACAACTTTTTAAATACTGAAGATATGAAAGTGAATTAGATGACAAATTAAACTTATTTTTACGTTTTATCTGATGGGATAAATTACAGACTTGATTTTTAAAATCTCAGAATGTTGTAACATTGCTACTTCATGCTCCCACAGAAGCTATAACCGAGAAAATTTGCCAGAGAGAGAGAGAGAAGGAGCATTCGACCTTTGCCCCTTTCCAGCAGAAGTTAGCCTTTCATTCGCATTCACTACCTTAACTTGGAATCATCGGGGTGGGCAAACTGAGTAAATGGCCTAGAGAGATTGACCATTGACAAGGAATCCAGAGGATGCAGAACTGAGAAGAAGCATAAATTAGTTTAGGAAGTGGCAGATCTTCTCTTTTGAGTGCTTAAGAGGGTAATGTTATTAAATCAATGCCCTGATCAAAAGCAACATTTGGGTAAGTGTGACATCAAAGAACTCTGGAAAATAATCGGACTAAAGTGATGAAGCATGAAAAGGAAGATTATTGTGGTTCTGGGAATGTTATCTCAAGTCCAGTTCTTCGCCGCAGGTATCTGGCCTACAACTTGGCATGGGGATGCCAAGCTCATCTGCCACTGGAAAGTTGCTGGCGGTTCAATGCTGGATCTATGCCCCCTTTTTTGTGTCCCTTTTCCCCACCCCAGATGCTCAGCTCCTGAGGAAAATGCCATGAGCCTTGGTGATGTATTTCCTTTAAGGAACAAGGGAACAAGGGTGTATGGACCAATAATTTATTTTCAATTCATTTTGACTTAGAGAAGCCATCGAAATGTGGAAATATCCGGGTTGCTTCTTAAAGAAAACTGGATTAGTAAATTACATGTAACGCAATGTAGGACACAGATAAGGCAGACCAGGGGTATGAATTTGGTGAGGTTGAATGATGATGGTAGACTGGACAGTCAGGGGCTGTTTGCTCTGCAGCAAAGGAAGCTGAGGGGTGGCCTTATAAAGATTTTATAAAATTATTATGGGTGCATATAAGGTGGATGATTGCAGCATATTTCCAAGAGTCAGAGCGTCTAAAACATGAGGGCATAGCTTTAAGCCGAGAGGGGAAAGATTTGAAGGGGATCTGAGCGGCACATTTTTCACACTGGATATTTGGAATGAATTGCCAGAGGAAGTAGTAGAGCCAATACTCATAAGAGGGAGTCTTTGCACAGAGGAATAGGAATGGTTTAGAGGGATATGGGCCAAATGCAGGAAAATACGACCCATTCAGGAAAACAGCTTGATCGGTAGCAGGTTATTGAGTTGGTCTGAAGGTTATTCTCCATTCTGTACAACTGTACGACTCTGACGAGAGCCCACAACAATAAAGTCAACCCGGGTCAGCAGGTATTTGTAGGTGAAACCACAGGTCCCGTCGACTCAGAGTGATGTGGAGCAATGCCAATGGAGGAGGTATCTTTCCTAAAATCGGTAACAGATGAGCTCATCAGAGGAGGATAAGAGCAAAGTCCATCTCCCACTGCTTCAGGCCAAGACAGTTAGGACACGGGTGGCACGGTGACACAGCAGTAGAGTTGCTGCCTTACAAGCGCTTGAAGCGCAGGAAACCCGGGTTCGATCCCGACTACGGGTGCTTGTCTGTACGGATTTTTGTACGTTCTCCCCGTGACCACGTGGGTTTTCTCAGAGATCTTCGGTTTCCTCCCACACCCCAAAGACGTACAGGTTTGCAGGTTTGTAGGTTAATTGGCTTGGTGTACGTGTAAATTGTCCCTAGTTGTGTCGGATAGTGTTAATGTGCGGGGATCTGAAGGGCCTGTTTCCACACTGTATTTCTAAACTAATCTAAACTAAACTGCAACTGGAAGAAGAATTCAGGCGTGCTTCCAATATCAGACCACCAACTGGAGAGTGAAGCAAGTTTCAGTTAAGCTGTGTAACTACTGGGTTTCTGTGACAAAACTACAAACCTAGGTCAATAAAGAGTGGTGTTGAATTTGAAGCTTGTCATTAGTTCCTTCTATTTGCAGAAGTCCAAGATGGAGTAAAGAGCCTGTCCCACTTGGCCGTCATTCGCGTGCCATTTACCCGACCTGTTAGCGTGTGGGTAGCGTGTGGGCAGCGTGCGGGTAGCATGTGGATAGCACGGGGATGGGCGCAAGGAGTGGTGTGGAGGAGTGTGGAGTGGCGTGGAGGAGTTTGGATTTCGTCCTGCACGAAATCTTTGCGTGCCACCGGCCTGTCGCGTAACTGACGGCCAAAGTGGGACAGGCCCAAGACCCTGGCGCGGCGCAACGTCTCACCTCCAACCGCAGCAGAAGCAGGCAAACGATCGCCGAGCTCAGCTTGGGGCTCACGGCCGTTGCGGATCCGGATCCACCCCCACTCCTACTCCCAGGGCGGGGCCAAGACGATTGGAGATAGTCACAAAATGCTGGAGTAACTCAGCGGGACCGGCAGCATCTCTGGAGGGAAGCAATGGGTGACGTTTCGGGTTGAGTTCCTTTTTCAGACTGAAGAAGAGTCTCGACCAGAAACATCATCCATTCCTTCTATCCAGAGATGCTGCCGGTCCCGCTGAGTTACTCCAGCATTTTGTGTCTATCTTCAAATTATGTCACGCGCACCAGACGGCTGTGCGGACGCATGATGATACGCGCAACCATCGCGTGACCATCGCGCGTCAGTCACTACCGGCCTGTCGCGTAAATGACGGCCAAGTGGGACAGGCCCTTAAGGGTTAAAATATCCAGTGCAAATCCTGGAAAATGACTCATGTGTATCATATTTTATATCACACAGCATTCAAGACATATTCATAAACTAATATAAATTTGGACTTGCTTGGAAGCATTGAAATACCATATTGGAGCAGCAATATGTGTTGGACTCTTCTCTAAATGGAGATGGATTCTAGGCAGTCATTGTTAAAACATCTGCAAGCCAAACCTTTGGGAAATGCACAGCTTTACAACTCTTGCTTCTGCAATGCGGAGTTTGGTTCTTTCCCCTCAGCCTGAATGTTAACTCCTGAGGTACGACTGAGTCAATGTTTATGAACACCCAAATCTATGAAGGGTTGTTACCAAAAACAGTTAACAAGTTAAATGAAAAACAAAAAATCTACTGATGCTAGAGGTGACCTGGTGGCCTAGCTGTAGAGCTACTGCCTTACAGCGCCAGAGACCTGGGTTTGATCCTGACTACGGGTGCTGTCAGTACATAGTTTGTACAGAGGTCTCCCCTTGACCTGCGTGGGTTTTTTCCGAGATCTTCGATTTCCTCCCACACTCCAAAGACGTATAGGTTTATAGGTTAATTGGCTTGCTATGAATGTAAAATTGTCCCCAGTGTGTGTAGGGTAGTGTTAATGTGTGGGCATCGCTGGTCAGCGCAGACCCGGTGGGCCGAAGGCCCTGTTTCCGTGCTGTATCTGAAAACTAAACTGAACTACACTAAATATCTTATTTAAATTCAGAAATATAAAAGAAAGAGAAAAGGTTAATGAATCAGATGGATGACCATTCACCATACCTAATGATAAGTCATTATAGCTTGAAACATCCAGGCGGGCACCACCAGCCTGGCACCCATCAGGCTGGTTATTAACCTGAGACGTTTACTCTGTTTCTCCCTCCACAGATGCTGCTTGACCTGCTGAACATTTCCAACATATTCTGTTCTCGCTTATGAGAACAATTGCTTTATTATGAGAGAGAGCAGATAGGACTGTTGAATGCGCGTTTCAAGGAACAAAATGATGTATTATTTGATAGCCATTAAAGGACAATTTACCATGGTGAGATCTGTGCCAAAAGTTTTTTAATGGTTCTCAACTAATGCCTAAGTCCACATTTGGGGGAAACCTATCTCATACACAAACACTTTTCTTAAATACATTTTTTATTTTTATGTACTTTTATGTGCTTTTGCACTTTTATTTTAACAGTTGCATTAATGTGCCTGTGAGGCCACAGCCAATAAGAATTTAATTGTTTAGGTTCATATCTCTTACATTTGACAAATAAACTCTCTTGACTCTTGACTCTACCTTGCATCTATGTTTCTTATTAAACAAAATGTAAGATATTATTTGTTCGGGGACTTTGTTCTGGGACATTAGAAGTTGGGTTTAGTGCCAGAACTCTTTTCACTCAACCTCACTGTAATTATCAGGAATGAGAAAGAGATATCCTTTCTTTTATTGCATTTTGGTCTGGTTCCAATTTTAGATCCCAGATGAAAGAGACAGTGCTATCTTGCACAATAGTCCTGTGCCAGTAACTTAAAAGCCCGAATTTGGGATTCTGTAAACTGACTCCTTGTCACGTCTCCAACTTGCTTCAGTAGTTTCAGCACAATGGTTTGTTTCCACAAATTAAGAGTAATTGTTTACATCTGCTAATGGGAATAGAAAGCAAAACTGGGAACAGCAAACCTGTTTCATGTTCACACAAACATTTATTCCCCACATTAGCAACCAGAATGCAATTTAGAAATGAGATCTGAGGTGCAATATTCTTATCAGCAGGTGTCTGGCACATGGGAAGCCCATCATCGCATTGAACATATCCCAAACCGACCTCCCGGTTGATCAACAGAGTTGGAATTTTTGTTACTGAAACATCACGTACAGGTTTTGGAGATGCTGGCAGAACTGGTGACTTGGAGGCACAGGAAACTGCAGGTGGTGGAATCTGGAGTTTAAAAAGGAAAGCTGCCAGAGGAACTCAGCAGGTCAGGTAGCATCTGAAGAGGAAAATTAACAGTCGACATTTTGTGTTGAGATCCTCCATCTCCACTGGATTACTAGACTACTAGTTTGGAAGACATAGACACAAGGACCCGCAGATTCCTAGAACCTTGAGGAAAGCACAAGGTACTAGAATAACAAAGTTTCTGGCAATATATATGGAGGGAATGGATTAGTGGCGTTTCGGGTCAGTAGCCTTTTCGGGCTGAAGAAGGGTCCTGACCCGAAATGTCACCTCTCCCTTCCCTCCACAGATGCTGCCTGACCTTTTGAATAACTCCAGTGCTTTGTGTTTTCCTAATAGTTGAGATGTCTGGATTAAAAATAAAACCTGGGATGAGTTCAGATCTTACCATGACTGTCACAATAAGAAATTTAATTTAGTTTTGGTCTTGCCTGCACCACATGGCCTGCAGATGCTGAAGATGGCTGGTCACCAGCAGCTTAAGAGCAATTAGGCACAGACAGACGTAAGATGTCCAACAGCCAGGAGTGAATTAAAACAAGTGTTTCATCTTTTCACCACATTGTTCAAGTCCAAGATGTTTCGGGCAAACAACACATACATAATTTCACAGTATGCTCCATTTAGGTGGAATGACTAATGGTTCCCCTCTATTTCTTCACCTTATGTTTCTTCTTCCAATTCTGTTAAAATGTCTGCTTTTGGTGTTGCCAATAGACTACATGAGAAATTCTTTACGCATGCTGACAGTCTGTAATTATTGGACTGTGAACAACCGATAGTAATAGGACTCTCTCTGTTTCTCTCTGTTTCTCGCTCTCTCTCCCTCCCCCTCTCTCTCTTCTCTCTTGTCTTTGTCTGTCTCTGTCTCTATCTGTCTCTCTCTGTTTGTATCTAAAAATGTGGAGGTTTTGCCCCAGGTGCACAACAGAACCACATCTGGAATACATCTGATGTTAAATTCTCTTTTTGGATTTGTGCCCTACAAATATGATATTAATTGTTGCTTGTGTACGACAGAATTAACAGAATGTCCCCAACTCTTCAAAACTTGAATCATGAAAAGACGTGCAAGGTTTAAATTTTTTTTGGTTTATTCAAAATGAAGGAATAATTATTGAGGATGTCAGAATTTTAAAGGAAAATAGATTGGGCTACATTTTTCTTGCAATTTTTAAAATGAATGAATGTTTTTTCAGTCTTTATAAAGGAAACTGATTGGGTGGATAGAGATAGGATTCTTAGACAAGGTGAGATAACGTTATAATTAGAGCCATATAATTCTGGAATGGAGCTAAGGAAGACCATGCAAAGGATGTTAGAGGGTATTTCAATCACAGTAAAAAAGAAATTAATAAATCGGAACGTATTGGATTTTTAAAGACTACTAGACCAAGTGCAGACCCGTTGGGTCTGTTTCCCCAACGGCGTTTGCGGGGGGGGGGGGGGTGAGAAGAGGGGAGGGAGGGGAGAGGAGGAGGAGGAAACTGGATAGATTTGGGAGGGAAAGGAGAGTGGGGTAGGGGGTGAGAGATGGGGAGAGAGATGTGGGGGAGGGGGGATGGGGAAAATGGGGAGGAGGGAGGGAGGGGGAGAGGGGTGGGGGAGAGAGGGGAAAGAGTGGGGAGGGAGAGTGGAGGGGAAGGGGGAGAGAAGTGGAAGAGTGGGGAGGGAGGAGGAGAGGGGTAGGGGAGTGATGGAAGAGGGACAGAAGGATAGGGGAAGGGGGTGGGGAGGGGAGAGGGAAGGGGGTGGGGTAGAGAGGGAAGGGGGGTGGGGGAGAGAGGGATTGGAGAGGGAGAGGGGTGAGGAGAGGGAGAGGGGGAGGAGAGAAGAGGGAGAGAAGTGGAAGAGGGGGGAGGGAGGGAGGGGTAGAGGGGTAGCGGGAGTGGAGGAAGAGAGACGGGGGAGTGGTGGAAGAGGGACAGAGGGGTAGGGGAAGGGGTGGGGGAGAGAGGGGAAGGGAGGGGAAGAGAGAGGGGTGGGGGTGGGAGAGGCGTGGGGTAAGGGGATAGAAGTGGAAGAGTGGGGAGGGAGGGGGACAGAGGGGTAGGGGTAAGGGGGTGGTGGTAGAGAGGGAAGGGGGGTGGGGGAGAGAGGGATGGGTGGGAGAGGGAGAGGGGTGTGGAGAGGGAAACAGAGAAGCATAGAAATTAAGTGCAGGAGTAGGCCATTCGGCCCTTCGAGCCTGCACCACCATTCAATATGATCATGGCTGATCATCCAACTCAGTATCCTGTACCTGCCTTCTCTCCATACCCCCTGATCCCTTTAGCCACAAGGGCCACATCTAACTCCCTCTTAAATATAGCCAATGAACTGGCCTTAACTACCTTCTGTGGCAGAGAGTTCCAGAGACTCACCACTATCTGTGTGAAAAATGTTTTCCTCATCTCAGTACTAAAGGATTTCCCCTTTATCCTTAAACTGTGAGCCGCTTGTCCTGGACTTCCCCAACATCGGGAACAATCTTCCTGCATCAGACAAATGCAATTCAGGACTTTTCTCTTCACAAGCAAAGTCAGAATGACGGTTAGTGAAGAATTCAAACAATTGCGGAGCGTTCAGATGGTGCTCGTGCCTCCTGCACCAAAGGGGGGGGGGGGGGGGGGGAGCGTGTGTCGTCACACACAAAGATCTTGTTGCGGAGAGCTCCGCTATAAGATCTTTGGTCACATACTATGCACGCGCCTCCACAGACAGATGAGCGTCTTCTTGAATGGAGAGCGCGTGGCTGCCTCCACAAACAGTCACACACACTGTGGACCCGCCCCCACAAAAAATATTTTGTGTGGAAGGGGAGGAGGAGGGTGGAGAGGGAGAGGGGGAGGGGGGGGAGGAGAGGATGGGGGAGAGAGGTGAAGGGGGGGGGGGTGGAGGGGTTGGAGCGGGCGTGCATGAGTCGAGAGAAGAGAGAAGGACAGAGAGAGAGAGAGAGGCTGGTACAACAACAAAAAACCTGGATAAACTCAGCGGGTGCAGCAGCATCTATGGACCGAAGGAAAAGGGCAACGTTTTTGGCCGAAACCCCTTCTTCCGGGTTTCGCTCCATAGATGCTGTCGCACCCGCTGAGTTTATCCAGGTTTTTTTATGTCTACCTTCGATTTTCCAGCATCTGTATTTCCTTCTTAAAGACAGAGACTGTGCACGGTAAGGGAATGAGGAGGGAGAGGGGGAAGAGTGTGGAGGGAGGGGGAGAGTGGGATGGGAGGGGGAGAGGGGTGGGGGGAGAGAGGGGAAAGAGTGTGGGGGGGGGGGGAGGGGGGGTCTAAGCTATAAGAGTAAATTAAACATTGTCACTAATGCCAGCGTGTTGTAGAATAATCCCTGCTGATGTGCTGGAACACAAAGGAGGACCCCATGAATCAACTAACTCACTTCAGCAGGGATTTTGCTTTCTTGCACTTTAATCGACCTGACAGCACTTTCTTCAGCTTTTTTTATGCTTTTCCCACTAAATACAATGAACCTGCTACAAGTTTCCACGACATTTATTCCACAGATCAACACATCGGAATCTCCAGTAAAACAGGCATCTGTGAAGCTCCCTCAGCCATTTTGTGTGGTAGCCTGAAACAAAGCGCGTGGTTGGCCAACTGGCAAACAACTCAATGTTAAACGTGCTTTGATTGGACTAATAAATTCCCGACATTTTTTCCCGTTTTTCTGAGTTTCAGTGGTGATTTTTATAAATGTTTTTACACAATATGTGAAAATTTCATGTAGTTTGGAGACTTGGGTCACGAAACTGCAGAATAAAGCTCCTTGGCCCACAGCCTATTCTCTGTACTCCCTCTATGTCAACAATGTCTTTGAGCATTGGGCATTGTGACATCACACGATGGAACGTTCACCAGGGTGGAGGGGAAGGGGGAGAGTGGTAGAGTGGGGAGGGAGGAGGAGAGGGGTAGCGGGAATGATGGAAGAGGGACAGAGGGATAAGGGGAAGGGGGTGGGGGGAGAGAGGGTAGGGGGGTGGGGGAGAGAGGGATGGGAGAGGGGTGATGAGAGGGGGAGGAGAGAGTGGGAGAGAAGTGGAAGAGTGGGGAGGGAGGGAGGGGTAGAGGGGTAGCGGGAGTGGTAGAAGAGGGACAGGGGAGTGGTGGAAGAGGGACAGAGGCGAAGGGGTGGGGGAGAGAGGGGAAGGGAGCGGAAGAGAGAGGGGTGGGGCAGGGAGAGGTGTCGGGTAAGGGGATAGAAGTGGAAGAGTGGTGAGGGAGGGGGAGGGGGAGTGGTGAAAGAGGGACAGAGGGGTAGGGGTAAGGTGGTGGTGGTAGAGAGGGAAGGGGGGTTGGGGAGAGAGGGATGGGTGGGAGAGGGAGAGGGGTGATGAGAGGGAAACATTGAAACATAGAAATTAAGTGCAGGAGTAGGCCATTCGGCCCTTCTAGCCTGCACCACCATTCAATATGATCGTGGCTGATCATCCAACTCAGTATCCTGTACCTGCCTTCAGCCTATTCTCTGTACTCCCTCTATGGCAACAATGTATTTGAACATTGGGCATTGTGACATCACACGATGGAACGTTCACCAAGTGCTTGTGCTCCTGCAAAGGCATATGTAAATTAATCCATTCCGATTGGACATCTGTGAGCATCGGGCATTGTGACATCACACGATGGAACGTTCACCAGGGGCTGGGGCTGGTGCTGCTTCTATGGGTGAGAAGCCAGTTTATTTTTGAAATATTGGGGGGGGGGGGGAGAAGGATTTGATTTAAAACGTGTACTTAAACACGACGAAATGTAATGAGGAGCGGATACTTAGAAAGAAAAGTGAAATCTCTACCGAAATGGAAATGATGTCGGCGATTCTGCTTTCCCCCTTATCCTTAAACTTTGACCTCTTGTTCTGGTCTTCCCCAACATCCGGAACAATTTTTTTTGCATCTAGCCCGTCCAACCCCTTAAGAATTTTATACGTTTCTATAAGATACCCCCTCAATCTTCTAAAATCTAGCGAGTACAAGGCGAGTCTATCCAGTCTTTCTTCATATGAAAATCCTGACATCCTAGGAATCAGTCTGGTGAACCTTCTCTGTACTCCCTCTCTATGGCAAAGATGTCTTTGAGCATTGGGCATTGTGACATCACACGATGGAACGTTCACCAGGGGCTGGGGCTGGTGAAGCTTCTGTGGGTGAGAAGCCAGTTTATTTTTGAAATATTGGGGGGGGGGGGGGAGGATTTGATTAAAAACGTGTACTTAAACACGACGAAATGTAATGAGGAGCGGATACCTAGAAAGAAAAGTGAAATCTCTACCGAAATGGAAAAGATGTCGGCGATTCTGCGTCTGGTTTCGGAGTTGCAGGGAATCAAAGGAAGAAATGCGGCCGGAAGCCGTACATGTAAATGGATCCATTCCGATTGGACGTCTGCGAGCGTCGGGCATTGCGATTGGACATCTGCGAGCATCGGGCATTGTGACATCGCACGGCGGGAACGAATCGAAAGGCAGAAAGGGATCCGGACGCCAGCCGGACGGATGGGGCGAGAGTTTGATAGATAGATAGATAGATAGATAGATAGATAGATAGATAGATAGATAGATAGATAGATAGATAGATAGATAGATAGATAGATAGATAGATAGATAGATAGATAGATAGATTGATAGTTAGTTAGATAAAGGGATAGGGAGCAAAGGTGAATAAATGGAATTAAGAATAAAATTAGCAATGATCACATTGAACTGCATAAATAGCTAGAAGGCCCTGTTCCCGCTCCACCATTCTATAATCCGATACTATAAAGGGCCTGTCCCACACGCGATTTTTTAGGCAACTACAGGCGATAGTTTGTCGCCTCATGTTCGCCGGTGGTTGCCGGGAGTAGTCTACTCCGCAACGCAAAAAGTCGTAGCGACTTTCTGGTCGCTGCTAAATTTTGAACAGGTTGAACATTTTTCGGTGACAGTGGGTTTGACGCCAATGAGCGTAGCTTGACGTAGATGCTGTCGTAGGTTGTCGCCAGGATGACGTAGGTTGTTGCCGGTTTTTCGGCGACTGGCTATGACTATGATAGTTGCCGGCAGTTGCTTAAAAAAATCGCCAAGTGGGGCAGGCCCATAAGGCACCTACAACCATTATCAATTGGGTGGTTGAGCTGTGGTATTTAACAGAGAAGGCTGAATCTTCACATTGAGCTGACCAAGCAACAAAATGAAATGACAAATTCAACATCTTTAGTGTCCATATGTTTGCATTGAATCAAGTGGCTTGCTTTCTCATAGGTTTCATATATCTCAGGCCTATCATCAAACCTTCACAGATTATTAATCAGGGTTCCTGATACTGCTTTTTAGAATACTGGATGATAGGCGGTTAAGCGATTGATTAAGAAAGACACAAAATGCTGGAGGAACTCAGCAGTTCAGGAGGCATCCATAAGTAGGTGATGTTTTGGGTCAGGACCCTTCTTCAAACTGATTGTAAGGGGTGGGGAAGAAAGCTGGGGCAGGACAGAGCATGGCCGGTGATAGGTGAACACAGGTAAGGGGGTTTTATGATTGGCAGATTGTTGGACAAAGACTAGAGATGAGAAAACGGGTGTGAGACTAAAAGGATAGAAATTGTGAATTGTGTGGCCGGTGGAAAGGATGTAGATGGGGGCAGAGGGAGAGGGGAGAAATCAATGCAAGTTCAACAGGGTTTAGGGGATGGCTGTGGGATAGAAACGAAAGGGGGGTTTTGGGGAGAAAGGGGACTGTTTGTGGATTAGTTATCCAAAATTAGATAATTCAAATTAAACAATCAATTACTTAATTTATCAAAAATAATTTTAACTTTGTGCTTAGTGCCAGTAAGGAAAGCCCAATTCAGCATTAACAATCTAACCATGCTTACACTGTGAGCTTTGGTCCCATGGAGTAATTCTTGAAGAAGTACATAACATCACATGAAGCACAAATATTACACAGTCTACTTGTTAACAAGTATGTTGATATCTTAGTGCAATATTCAAAATTGAATTCCTGAAATTGCAAAAATACGTGGCTCTAGACTTGAAAGTAAAATAATTCCTATTGTTAATGACTCCGGATGCATTCTCCCATTTTTGAGATATTACAATCACAGCAAGATATTGCAACAATTAATTGCTGAGGAACAGGTATTGAGTTTGGTTTCAGTCATGTAGCTCTTCTTGCCTTTGATTTTGGTACTGCTCATGGCTCACTGCCAAGTTTCTCAAGCACAACCCTGAGCTGGAAGAATATTTTAATAACCATTTTAAAATTCTCATTTCAGGATCAGTGGTTGCAGAGCAGAAGATGATATGTATCAAAACATATCATTGTAGAAACAGCAGAGGAGGAGGTTATTTGAGTTTTCTGGTTGTACTGGGTCTTGTAAGAGCTGTTTTGCTTAATCTCACTCTCCTGAATTTAACTTTGTAAACTCTTCATCCTCATCTAGATAACCTCCTCTCTCACACCTCCCGCTGCTGAAAGACTCATCCATGCCGTCATCTCCTCCCGACTGGACTATTGCAACTCACTTCTCCTTGGCATCAGCTCCACCTACATCAACCGACTCCAACTGGTCCAGAACGCAGCCGCCCGACTCATCACCCACACCAAATCCTGGCATCACATCACTCCAGTCCTCAAACAACTTCACTGGCTTCCCATCTCCCTCCGGATCACCTACAACATCCTGATCCCCACCTACAAAGCCCTCCACCATCTGGCCCCCCCATATCTCACTGACCTCCTCTCCCCCTACCAACCCTCACGGTCCCTCAGATCCACATCAGCCGGTCTCCTCTCCATCCACAAGTCCAACCTCCGCAGTTTTGGGGACAGAGCCTTCTCCAGGGCAGCTCCCAGGCTCTGGAACTCCCTCCCCCAACTGATCCGCAATTCCGTGTCCCTCACCATCTTCCAGTCCCGCCTCAAGACCCATCTCTTCACCTCTGCCTATCCTTAGCCCCACGTCCCCCTCCCTTTTCATCTGTGCATTAATTGCCTCATATTGTGTTTTGAATTGTATTCTGTCTTTACTTTGTGTACTAGTCATGTCTCTACTATTTATTTCATTCCCCTTACATGTTTTTCCTCTACCTGCTAATTTTTTGTAAGGTGTCCTTGAGACTCTTGAAAGGCGTCCATAAATAAAATGTATTATTATTATTATTATTATTATTATTATTATTATTATTATTATTATTATTATTATTATTATTATTATTATTATTATTATTATTATTATTATTATTATTATTATTATTATCCAGTTCCCATACAAAATCACTTCTGGAATCAATGCCCACCATGTTTAGAGGTGTTGGATTTCAGATTGGGATGGCTTAGTTTAGTTTAGTTTAGTTTAGAGATACAGCACAGAAACAGGCCCTTCGGCCCACTGAGCCTTCACCGACCAGCGACCCCCGCACACTAGCACTATCCTACACACATTAGGGACAATTTTAAATTCATACCAAGCCAGTTAACCTACAAACCAGTAAGTCTATGGAGTGTGGAGGAAACAGAAGATCTCGGAGAAAACCCACGCAGGTCACGGTGAGAATGTTCAAACAGACAGTACCCATGGTCAGGATCGAACCTGGGTCCCTGACACTGTAAGGCAGCAGTTCTACCGCTGTGCCACCATGCTGCTCTTGAAAGGCAAATTAAAACGTCCCCATCTCCTCTTTACTAACCTCCTCTCTAACTATTGGGTCCAAATCTCTGATCTTAAAATTTATATTGTCATCTCCATGGTGGACCTTTACAGCCTCTCCTACCTGAAATACACCCCCTAGTTACCTTCCTAATGAACCTCCAGCTTTTCCTCATATTGCTCCTCTTGAAGTGTTGCTTAGTCATGAGATGTGTAGATCGGGTAGAAACACAGTCTCTTGCCCAGAGTAAGGGAATCGAGGACCAGAGGACATAGGTTTAAGATGAAGGGGAAAAGATTTAATAGGAATCTGAGGGGTAACATTTTCACACAAAGTGTGGTTGGTGTATGGAACAAGTTGCCAGAAGAGGTAGTTGAGGCAATGTTTAAGATAAAAATGTGACAGGTATATGGATAGGACAGGTTTAGAGGTATACTAGACTAAGTGGGACCCAGCTTCACACGGGAGGGCAGGTTTCCCAACGCAATATTCCACCTCTCCACCAATTCCAATATTGCTGGCCAGTGGGGGGGTGGGGGCTTTCTGGAGCGCTAACATGGGTGTTGTGTGCCGAAGAGACTGGTTTCCAGAGGGCTAGTATGGAAATTGTGAGCTGAATGGATTCTTGGGCTGGCAGCTCAGTCACTGAGGCGTGGCAACTCAGTCACCCAGGCCTGCTGGGCTGGAAGCTCAGAAACTGCCAGAAATTCTGCTGAAAACAGGTGACAGGCTCTGTGAGAGAGAAGGGGAAAGGGTGGACAATCAATTTTAGACATTTTCATCTTTTTTTACAGATCACAGCAATGGAGGAAAGTCTATCCATGCGTGGATCTCTGGAGCGCTAGTATGGGTGCTGTGGGCTGAAGGGACTGGTTTCCAGAGGGCTAGTATGGGCATTGTGGACTGAATGGATTCTTGGACTTGCAGTTCAGTGAGTCATGGCTGGTGGGCTGGCACTTCAGTCACTTACAGCTGGTGTGGTGGCAGTTCACTCAGTTACCCCTCCTCCCTTCACCCCCCAACTCTGCTCCTTGCCATGCCCCTCCCCCCCACGTATTCAGTCCACCTCCCCTCAACCTCCCCCTCCCCCATGCACTCTTAGTGTCTCTCTGACAGCGCGGCCATTCCTGTCTATTAGGTACCCATGGTGATGAAGAATACGCAGGCATGGCAAGTGGAAAAAATGATTTATTAAAGTTTAACAAGTTTAACATAAAGTCCAACCTCACAGCACTCCAAGCAGAGTGCAGGCAACAAGTCCAACCCCACAGCACTCCAAGCACTCCAACAGAGACACACACACAGAGACACACACACTAAAGACATACACATACACACACACACACACAAACACACAGACAAACACAAAGACACACAAACACAAAGACACACACATGCTGTGTTCATGCATTTCCCAATTTACTCAGAAAATATATGTGTGAAGTAAATAGAATAAGTATGACACAAAACTATAATTTTGAACATGTTTGAGAATACAATGCAATCTGTCATTTTGCCATTGATTTTCACCATGGAAGATAACAATGGTGACTGGCCCATTGAGAGAGCATTAACCGAGACATTTAATGGAAGGTATTCCTTCCACTTGCACATCAGAACTTCTCTGATGCAACTCGATTTTCCAGGACTACAGTTAACCCTCTCCTTATTCACATTGGGTGGCACGAAGGCACAGCAGTAGGGTTTTGCACTGTATCTCTAAACAAAACTAAACTTCAGGGTGAAGGTCATGAGTAAACATCCTTTCTTTAATTGTATTTAGTCATAGAGCATAGAGTCGTACAGCATGGAAACAGGCCCTTCAGCCGAACTTGTCCATGCCGATCAAGATACCCCATCGAAGCCAATGCCATTCATCCATGTGTGGCACACATCCCTCAAAACCTTTCCTATCCATGTAGCTATCGAAAGATGTGATTAAAAATGCATAATTTACATTTTCTTAGTGATATATGGATAAAAAGGCTTTTTCATTCACAGATGAATTTACCACAAAAGGATAGTACAAACATCTCATCTGAAGTTATAATTTCAGAATCCTGCTCCCCTCTGTTTCAAAGGTTTCAAAGGTATTTTATTGTCAAGTGTACCAATTAAGGTACCGTGTTTTCAAATGTGTTGGATACCGAGGGTTCATTCCCACATGAACTTGCCATTTTGGAATACTGCTCTCCTTTCTTAGAAGACTTGGTGCTGTTTTTAAATGCATCGCATAGCCAGGGCTCAAGCCCTTTTGCTGGCCATCCATCATAGGCTTTGTCTACCCACAGTACACAGTTTGGGGTGGCCACGGTGGCACAGTGGTAGAGTTGCTGCCTTACAATTCTTGCAGCACCAGAGACCCGGGTTCGATCACGACTACGGCTGCCGTCTGTACGGAGTTTGAATGTTGTCCCCGTGACCACGTGGGTTTTCTCCGAGATCTTCGGTTTCCTCCCACACTCCATAGACGTGCAGGTTTGTAGGCAAATTGGCTTGGTGTACGTGTAAATTGTCCCTAGTGTGTGTGGGACAGTGTTAATGTGCTGGGATCACTGGTCGGTGTGGACTCGGTAGGCTGAAGGGCCGCACTGCATATCTAAATTAAACTAAACTAAATTAAGTAGAGCGAGGGAGTGGTGCTATGGCCTAACAAGTCATGGGTATTCCTGTCCTTCCTTATTCTCTGCATGTGTAGAAGAAATGGAGGAGAGGTCTGGATAGGTGACCATGGAGTAGACTTTACATGCCACAGTCAACACAATAATTTGAATGACGATTTTGCTCTCTGGTTTGCTGACAAGTAGGACACCAAGGAGAAATAAAGCAGCAGATCAAACTAACACACGCTCCTAGTTTTCGCTCCTGAATGCTCTGGCTCTCCTCTTCAGCAGTTGCAGAGTTTCTTCCTCATGACCACGAAGGATGTGTAGGCTTTAAAGTTGTGCAACTGGATGCATTTCCCTCCTCTTGTTACTTGTGAGGTGTGGGGGTGAAGTGAGGGGGGTGGAGGGGAGAAGAGGAGTTGAGTTGTTGTCTTCTTCAAAAACCCACCACAAAAGATGAGAATTGCCTTTGATAAGGGTTGATGCAGTAAAATATAGTTAAATCACATAATGGGAATGATAATGAAAACAATTACCTTTAATCTAAACGTTGCTTTTAATAATTGCTACAGCCTCTTGAGACCAGTAAAAAGAACAGTCAGGGATAACTTTATATTTGTATAAAGATGATGGAGAACAGAAATCAAAAATGATGAGTTCAGGTGGGATGAATCCTGGATGTGCAACGCATTTGAAACAAGCATCAGGGCACTGTCTGTACGGAGTTTGTATGTTCTCCCCGTGACCTGCGTGGTTTGTACGTTCTCCCCGTGACCAAAGACGTACAGGTTTGTAAGTTAATTGGCTTGATTGATTGTTTAAATTGATTAAATTGATTAAATGTAAAAAAAAATTGTCCAGTATAAAGTTGTCCAACTTTCAATATAGGACTCTTCGGAAGGTACAAGGTAGTAAAGCAGTGGGGTATAGGACGCTGAAATGCTGCAGTCTTTCTGGTGAAATATCTATTGGGTAGGGAGCTCCAGGATTTAGACCCAGTGGCAATGGAGTACTGGTGGTCTACTTCAAAGTCAGGATTATATTGTCAGAGACCCTGCAGATACAGCTGAATCTCTTCATGTTCTTGGGTGACGGAGTAGCTTCAGCAAGTAATTGCATTTTGTAGCTGGTACACACTACAATCATGGGGCACCAGTGAATGTTTAAGGTGTGGATCAGGCGGGCTGCATTGTCCTGGGTGACGTTAAGTGGTGTTGAAGCTACTCCTCTGGGCAAGAGGAGAATTGCCGTTCACACTGTTCCCTAGTAGTCAGTGGAAACCCATTTGGATGCCAGTCTCAACAGAATGTCATCCAGGCCTCCAGGAGAACTCCTCATGTCTTTTCAATCGCTGCACCTTTGAATTATTCAGATAGCTCTGCTAAAGGAGGGCACAAAGTGCAGAATTCGTTTAGTATTACACCAATAATACTTCAGACTTCAGAGCGGGGAGAGCTGTGGTGGCGCGCGGCTGCAACCCGACTTCGTAGCCTCGGAGGCTCCGGCCCTAGGTCCGGTGGACAGGAACATCGGGAGCTCGCAGGTCCCTGGTGGGAGACCACTTTTCGGAGCTCCCGCAACGGCAACTTCTCCCTCCGGAATCACGGGGTTTAAATGACTCGGAGCGGGGCCTAACATCGCCCGCCGCAGGACTTACCATCACCCGCCAGGGGCTTTAACATCGTGAGCCCCAGTCGCCTCGATGCTGCAGTTGGACTGTTGGACAGCGGAAGAAGAACAAAGGGAAGAGATAAGACTTTTGCCTTCCATCACAGTGAGGAGGTGTTGGAGATTCACTGTGATGGATGTTTGTGTAAATTGTGTTAAGTGTGTGTCTTGGTTTTTATGACTGTAGGAATGAAATTTATTTCAAACCTAGTCTGTTTGAATGACAATGAAAGGCATTCTGTTCTAATATGCCAGCTTCAATGCTGTATACTCACATTTAACAGGGTAGTGAAAGAGCAACTTTTGTTTCAGAAAAGTGCAAGCTAATAGGGATCTGGAAGGGAAAAGGTCAGATAGGACTGTGAGTGCAACTCTTCATCAAATGAAAACACAATCCCGCAATGATAGTTAATCCAACATTGCTGACTGCTATAAGCCTCCATCGTTTCCATTCTAAATACTTTATATTTTAAACAGCAGCTGGAAAAATCCAATGATTCATAAAATGCTGACCTTATTATGCTAAGCCAATGCCTAATTTAAAGTTAAATTATTATTAAATCTCCATCAAACACGATGCTTTAATTACAATCAAGTGTGAATGTTTGACTGAAGTATCCAGCATGCCAGTCTTCGTGCACATATACCCAAGAATAGCCTGCACTGAATGGACACTGCAAGGAGCCAATATCCTTGATGCAGTGGCAAGGAATGCACACATACAAATACAAATTTATCCCTGACTGCTCTTTTCACCGTGACAAAGAGGAAAAGTAATATCACAAGATTTCTGGCAGCTGCTTGGAAGGAATCTGAAATGAGTATCAGAACAATATTTGAAATTGTAATAATGGGAGTGATTGAGCTCACGGGCTGTTTGTTGTAAAAGCTTTGAAATCACCAGATCATGAAATAAATGTCACATTTCCTCATCTGTTCTTCCTTGGATGGCTGAAAATTTAAATCGAAGAGCTGTAAGAATAACAAATAGCGGGCTTTGCTGAAATGTAAAGAGTCAAGATGTGATTTCCAGCACAAAGTAAATTTAGTATTCACCATAACTCCAAAATCTGATCAGTTATCTTCTCATTTCGTAAAAAATAGACTTGTTATTTTTTAAATTATATTGCATGAAATATCACTTCTATGACTATATATAGAGAGCATCTTTAAGTTAACACATAAATAAAGAATAATGCTACCTGGGAGTTCTAATTTGACAAGTTGTAGTGTTCTGGTCATACAATAAATCAGGTGGGCAGTGGTAAAGCAATTTACAGAAGTTGACCTGCACCCCATGACTTATTTTTATTGCTTTAGGATCCCTTTTATTTTATGTAATATAATAATGGCTGACTCAAATTGTGCTATAAGTAAGGCTGTAATCAAATGAAAGGATTCTAATAATATCAAACGCAGAGAGATTGAAGCCTGTCCCCTCATTTGGTCACCGGGATATTGTGATGCATGTTTCCAGTTGCTTCGGATACTTGATTGTTGTGGTGGATGGATGGTCCATGCCACTGTAGAACAAACCAATGCGCTTCCATGCTAATGACTTGAGTCACTGCCAGTTAGGCTGACGGGCATGCTGTTCTTAATCAGATCTATAATCCAGGATAGTTCTACCTTTACTGTCATAGAGTCATGGAGTCATAGTGTCATACAGTGTGGAAACAGGCCCTTCGGCCCAACTTGCCCACACCAGCCAACATGCCCCAGCTACACTAATCTCAGCTGCCTTGCATTTGGTCCATATCCCTCCGTACCTGTCCTATCCATGTACCTGTCTAACTGTTTCCTAAACATTGCAATAGAAACATAGAAACATAGAAAATAGGTGCAGGAGTAGGCCATTCAGCCCTTCGAGCCTGCACCGCAATTCAATATGATCATGGATGATCATCCAACTCAGTATCCTGTACCTGCCTTCTCTCCATACCCCCTGATCCCTTTAGCCACAAGGGCCACATCTAACTCCCTCTTAAATCTAGCCAATGAACTGGCCTCAACTACCTTCTGCGGGAGAGAATTCCAGAGATTCACCACTCTCTGTGTGAAAAAAGTTTTCCTCATCTCGGTCCTAAAAGATTTCCCCCTTATCCTTAAACTGTGACCCCTTGTTCTGGACTTCCCCAACATCGGGAACAATCTTCCTGAATCTAGCCTGTCCAACCCCTTAAGAATTTTGTAAGTTTCTATAAGATCCCCCCTCAATCTTCTAAATTCTAGCGAGTACAAACCGAGTCTATCCAGTCTTTCTTCATATGAAAGTCCTGACATCCCAGGAATCAGTCTGGTGAACCTTCTCTGTACTCCCTCTATGGCAAGAATGTCTTTCCTCAGATTAGGAGACCAAAACTGTACGCAATACTCCAGGTGTGGTCTCACCAAGACCCTGTACAACTGCAGTAGAACCTCCCTGCTCCTATACTCAAATCCTTTTGCTATGAATGCTAACATACCATTCGCCTTCTTCACTGCCTGCTGCACCTGCATGCCTACTTTTAATGACTGGTGTACCATGACACCCAGGTCTCGTTGCATCTCCCCCTTTCCTAATCGGCCACCATTCAGATAATAATCTACTTTCCTGTTTTTGCCACCAAAGTGGGAAACCTCACATTTATCCACATTATACTGCATTGCCATGCATTTGCCCACTCACCCAGCCTATCCAAGTCACATTGCAGCCTCCTAGCATCCTCCTCACAGCTAACACTGCCCCCCAGCTTCGTGTCATCCGCAAACTTGGAGATGTTGCATTCAATTCCCTCGTCCAAATCATAGTTGCTGCCTCAACTATATTGCAGGTGGGTTTATGTATGAGGTAACAATTGCCTTGTTCCATTTATATAGAACCTTGTTGAGATTGCATCTTCAATATTGTGAATAGGCTTGGTCTTCCCACTTAACGAAGGATATAACACACTGCTGGAGGAACTCAGTGGGTCAGGCAGCATCTGTAATCAGACAATGTTTAGGATCAGGACCCTTCATTAGCCTCAAGAAGGGCCCTGATCTGAAATGATGTCTGTTCACTTCCCTTCACTGCCTAACCTGCTGATTTCCTCCAGCAGTTCTTTTTTCTGGCTCAAGCGCCTTTAAGGGGCTGTCCCACTTGGTGATTTGTTCGGCGACTGCCGGCGTCATTGATTGATGTATCCGGGTTGCCGAAAGATTTTGAACATTTCAAAATCCAGCGGCGACAAAAATATGTTGCGACACTTGAGGAAAACACCGCACGTCACTACATCATCGCGCCGCGTCACGCCGTGACTTTTTCGGCGACCTGATACGCCAGTGGGACAGGCCCTTTAGTTTCTTGCATCCTTATAGCCAGAGTCAGAGTCATACAACACATAAACCAGCGGCACCCTGTCTCCCTGTCTCCACCCATGCATCAGTCACCTCCACACTCCCCACCACCACACTCCCCACCATGACACTCCCCACTAGCACACTCCCCCCCTCCCCCACTCTCGGCATTAGCTGTATTCACCTGCTACTTAATAAGTTTTGCCACACTCTCCTTTCCTGCTTTCTCTCCCCTACTCCATCAGTCTGACCTGAAATATCATCTGTATATTTCCCTCCAAAGATGCCGCCTGCTACCTGACATGTTGAGTTCCCCCAGCACTTTGTATTATACTCAAGGATAGGCAGAGATGACGGCAGAGTCTCTCAGGACACTTCACTATCAATGCCATCCATCCAATCTTTCAAATAATAAATTTGAAGGTAAGACAAAAGCAGTGAAGACCAGACTGCTGATGATGGGATGCCAGCAGCTTCAGGCCACATTAGAAAGAAGCACAGCGCCGTTCTATCCCAGGAACCACTCAAAGCTGAGATCTCTATATCTTTGGACTGAAAGAATTAAAGGACTTGGAGAACATCAAAGTGTAGCTGGGACCGATAGTGGGACACTGAATGGCGGACCTGCTTGGTAGGTTTTTATGACCTGCTCCTATTTCTTTTGTTGCATTTGTTTTTATCTCACCCCTTTCACCTGCAATGATGATATCTAACAACAACACAAGATGAAGTAGCCAGATACATTCCCTCAGTATAAAGGGATGAGAAACAACACCACACCAAACACTGCTGGGCGAATAAATCACTGGAATTAGATTTGGACTTTCTTTGTCCAGGACTACTTTTATGCAGTAGACGATAAAATGGACATGCGGTGACGTTGTGAGATAATGCAGAAACGATACATTTTGACAAATCCATGAAAAATATTAATTATCGCAATGCTTATTTGAGGAGATAAATTCTCCTGAAATAGTTGTAAATATGTTGGACATTACCAATTCGGACAGCATTAATGTCTCATCCTTGATTACCCTAGAGAAGAGGCATGTGAGCTATTTTCCTGAAGTTTGGTTTAGTTTAGTTTAGAGATACAGCACGGAAACAGGCCCTTCTGCCCACCGAGTCTGCACCGACCAGCAATCCCAGCACAGTAACACTCTCTTACATACACTAGGGACAATTTACACTTATACCAAGCCAATTAACCTACAGACCTGTACGTCTTTGGAGTGTGGGAGGAAACTGAAGATCACGGAGAAAACCCACGCAGTCACGGGGAGAACGTACAAACTCCATACAGACAGCACCCGTAGTCAGGATTGAACCCGTGTCTCCGGCGCTGCAAGTGCTGTAAGGCAGCAACACTACCGCTGTGCCACCGTGCCGCTGTGTTGAGGTTTTTCTTTGAACCCAATCAAATATACTTGATGGGCCGAATGGCATAATTCTGCTCCTATCACTTATGATAGTGGGAATGTAATTCCTGGTCACTTCAAAGGCCATTTAAAAACAAGCCGCAATGGTTGGGACCAAAATCACATGCGGACCAGACTGTTTTAGAATGGCAGATATTCTCTCCTGAAGAACATTAGCGAGATCGTTTTTTTGCAAAACCTTGAGACTTATTTTTGCGGCCATCTTTATTAAATGTCATCTAGAAAAAAATCTAATCTAGATTGTTTGATGGCAATATGATGGCAATTCTGTTCTTCCTTTCTCCTTTCAAGAAGCGAGTCTCAGACCCCCACCTATCCTTTGGATAAAACAAACTTTCCTCAACTCTACCAATTCTTCTGTCATTTAACAGTTCCTTGACCACCAGTTAAAGACATCTCTCCCAGCAGATAACACTTCTAATTTTTCAGCAACTCTAGCTTCTCATAATTGTATGCATCTTAGTTAAGTCTGTCTTCAGTCTCCGTTTTTCCTGTGAAGTTTCCTTTTGAAGCAAAATGCACAGCACCTATTGATGTGGAACCATCAGAGCATATTTGTTTTTAAATTAACCGAGAAATACTAGAGAAGGAGATATTAACTTACTGGTTAGCAATAGAGTGGGAAGGACTATAAAGAATTGAACAATGGGTTTGGGATGGACGAATCATGAATGGACAAAGCATGGTGAACAGGGCCGGATTTACGTATAAGCTGGACAAGCTTCAGCTTAGGGCCTCGAAATCTAGGGGTCCTCCGGCCAAGGCAGGACATCTGCCGTTCAACTCTGGGCACCACCCCCCTCTCTCTCTCTCTCTCCTCTCTCCGTCTCCCCCTGCTATCCGTATCCGTATCCGTATCCGGGCCGCCGGGCTCCGCTCTCCGCTCTCTCCTCATCCGCCGGCATGGCAGGCCGCCTTGCACATGCGCATTGCTGCAGCCTGCACGTCCTCCCCCTGCACATGCGCACAACCACAGCCAGCACATCATCGACCGCCCTGCGCATGCGCACTGCAACGGCAACTGGTCGGCGCTGGGCACTTTCTCCCTCGCTTTGAATTGTGGGAGATTTGGCCGCCATTGCTGTCCGGTCGCTGCCTCGCCACCAGCGCTGAAAATAAACGCAGAATCACTCCCTGACCCAGGATCAGGAGTAACTCCCTGGAGTAACTCTTGCTTCTGGTTTCCTGGTCCTCCATAAATATTCTAAATGTAATTTAAACTGGAGGTGGTAGAGGGCTGAACAATAACAGCCTATTGCATTTTATCTGTTTATTTATTGTGTATATATATGGTCTATGGTATATAAACACACTGAACCTTTATCTCCTGTTCTGTATTATGTTCACATATTCTGCTAAGGGCACGCAACAATGCCTTTAAATCCAGGGACACTTCTGCCTACAGTGCGGCCAGGTTGAACCTGAACAAAAGCATAAAAAAGGCCAAAGTCATCCACAGGCAAAGGGTGGAAGACCACTTCAATGCCGCGGACACCAGAAGCATGTGGCAGGGTGTCAGGGACATCACTGACTACAAGAGCAGCCCCGCCTGCCCCCACGGTGATATCACACTGGCCAACGAACTGAATACCTTCTTTGCCCGGTTCGAAACTGGCAACACCACCAGGAGTGGAATAACCCCGGCCATGGCAGAGGGACAGGCCTTAACACTGAGCACTCAGGAGGTAAATTGCGCTCTGCGTAGGATCAATCCACGCAAGGCTGCAGGCCCGGATGGAGTCCAGGGAAGGGTACTAAAGGATTGTGCTGTACAGCTGGCGGAGGTATTCATGAGAATCTTCAATCTATCTCTATCTCTGGCAACGGTCACCAAGTGCCTGAAAACAGCCACCATAGTGCCAGTGCCGAAAAAGTCCAAAGTCACCAACCTGAACGACTACCGCCCGGTTGCCCTAACTCCAATCCCAATGAAGTGCTTTGAAAGGCTGGTCCTCTCCCATATCAAATCCAGCATCCCTGCCTCACTGGACTCTCATCAATTTGCATACAGGGCAAATAGATCAACAGAGGATGCCATCTCTCTGGCTCTTCACACTGTCCTGACTCACCTGGATAGACAGGGCACGTACGTGAGGATGCTCTTCGTTGACTATAGCTCTGCATTCAATACGGTCATCCCCACCAAGCTCACCACCAAACTCCACCAGCTAGGTCTCAGCTCGCCGATATGCGATTGGATCCTGAACTTTCTGACGGAGGGACCACAGGCAGTGAGACTGGGCCCGCACCTGTCCTCCACTATCACCCTGAGCACCGGCACACCACAGGGCTGTGTACTAAGCCCCATGCTCTACTCCCTCTTCACTCACGACTGTGTTCCTGCATTCGACACCAACATCATCGTGAAGTTTGCAGATGACACAACAGTGATTGGGCTGATCACCAACGGTGATGAAACAAAATACAGGGCGGAGGTGCAGAACCTGGCGGACTAGTGCACACGTAACAACTTGTCACTAAACACCTCCAAGACCAAGGAGCTGATTATTGACTTCAGGAGGTCCCATAATGGAGAATACGCCCCAATCTCCATTTACGGGGAAAGTGTGGAGAGAGTGTCCAGCTTTAAGTTTCTGGGCACTCACATTTCAGAGTACCTCACATGGTCCACCAACACCGCTGCGCTGGTCAAGAAGGCACAGCAACGACTGTTCTTCCTGAGGACATTAAAAAAGACTGGTCTGCCCCAACAGCTGCTGACAACGTTCTACCGCTGCACCACAGAGAGCATATTAACGTATGGCATCTCTGTGTGGTATCTCAGCTGCACGGAGGCGGAGAGGAGAGCTCTTCAGCGCGTCGTCCACAGAGCGCAGAGGATCATTGGGACAGAGCTACCAGCCTTGGAGGGCATCTACCACACACGGTGCCTCAGGAAGGCCGTCAGCATCCATAAAGACTCATCACACCCCTGTAATGGTCTGTTCGAACTACTTCCCTCCGGCAGACGTTACAAGGCCTTCTACGCCCGAACCTCCAGACTCAGAAACAGCTTCATTCCCAGAGCTATAGCGGCTCTGAACCGGCCCTGCTGAGTGCCCCCCACCCCCCCTGGACTGTCTCCCTCGGATGCTCACGACACACAGCTTATTTATTTATTTTACTTTTCTTTTTCATCGGTTGGAGCTGCATACTAAATCTCGTTGCACTGACGTGCAATGACAATAAAAGATATTATTATTATTATTATTATTATTATTAT
Organism: Amblyraja radiata; assembly: GCF_010909765.2. Taxonomy (NCBI): domain Eukaryota; kingdom Metazoa; phylum Chordata; class Chondrichthyes; order Rajiformes; family Rajidae; genus Amblyraja; species Amblyraja radiata. The sequence continues at coordinate 14,464,142 of NC_045962.1, read as the reverse complement.
TATTATTATTATTATTATTATTATTATTCTGTTGTGCTGCAGCAAGCAAGAATTTCATTGTCCTATCTGGGACACATGACAATAAAACTCTTGACTCTTGACTTGGACTGAAGCAAAAAAGGGTTCTTGTGGGGAAAAAAGAGGTATCTTAAATTTAGTTGCGTCTGGTTGAGTAACTATGGTAGGGTGAAGAATATTCCATGCTTTAATTGTGCGGGGGAACTCCATGGAGCAGCCAGCAACTCAGGATAGAAGAAATTGAGAGACGTTTCGGGTAGAGACCCTTCTTTAGACTCCCTCTGGTTTTAGTGTCTTTAGTTTAATTTAAAGATACAGCGTGGAAACAGGCCTTTCAGCCCACCGAGTCCACGCCGACCACCGATCACCCGTACACTAGTTCTTTCCCACACATTAGCGGAGTAAGTCAAGAGTCAAGAGTGTTTTATTCTCTCACGTCCCAGTTCGAACAATGAAATCCTTATTTGCAGCAGCACAACAGAATATGTAAACATAATACTCTGTAAACAATGTTATAAACGAGAAAACAAAACGGTGTATATTTATATATGAATATATAACTATATAAATATATATGTGTGTGTGTGTATGTGTGTGTGAGTGTATAATATATATACCCACACACACACACAATTTCCCTCCTGGGATTAATAAAGTTCTATCGTATAGTATCGTGTGTGTAGGAAGGAAGTGCAGATCTGGTTTAAACTGAAGATAGACACAAAAAAGACTATGTGTGCAACCTCCTACGACTATGTTGAAGACCTCCCACGACTATGAAGAAGACCTCCTTTGACCTCCTTCGACTATGTTGAACACTGGCTTCGACCATGTACATTTTATTGCTGTTTTCAGTAGCCCTTTTGCTTCAGCAGCCTTTTAAGAAAGGCAGGGGAAGAGCAAGGGTGAAGAGGAAGCACAAGAAGAGGTCTCAATGGGTGAATGGAGATGATGTGATGGACTGTCCCAGTACACCAGATGACTGGAAGAGAGTGGTGCTGGGCTTTGAAAAAAGATGGAGCTTTAAGCACACATATGGGGCAGTGGATGGCAAGCATGCGATTCTTGTCCCTGTCCCTGTACCCCTCATTTTCCTTTTCGTACAGGATGACATTCTGCTGGAACCATTTCACAAGGTCCCCCTCCTGCTGCCTGGTGAAGGTGCGGGGCATAACCTTCCCATTCTTGCTATTGAGTGAGTGCAGCGTAGGTTTACAAGGTTAATTCCCGGGATGGCGGGACTGTCATATGTTGTTAGAATGGAGCGGCTGGGCTTGTATGCTCTGTAATTTAGGATGAGAGTGGATCTTATTGAAACATATAAGATTATTAAGGGTTTGGACACGTTAGAGGCAGGAACCATGTTCCTGATGTTGGGGGAGTCCAGAGCCAGGGGCCTCAGTTTAAGAATTAGGGGTAAGCCAGTTAGAACGGAGATAAGGAAAAACTTTTTCACACAGAGAGCTGTGAAATTAAGCCGTTAATCCCAACTCTTGGGAGCTGTGGAATTCTCTGCCTCAGCAGGCGGTGGAGGCCAGTTCAGTGGATGCTTTCAAGAGAGAGCTAGATAGGGCTCTTAAAGATAGCGGAGTCAGGGGATATGGGGAAAAGGCAGGAACGGGGTACTGATTAGGGATGATCAGCCATGATCACATTGAATGGCAGTGCTGGCTCGAAGGGCCGAATGGCCTACTCCTGCACCTATTGTCTATTGACTATTGTCTGTTAAAATGTTACAAAATGTACCTCAAAGAGAACAGACAGTATAGGGCAAGTCTTGATGAAGATAATTAAAGTAATCTCAATAAGTGCCTGAGAACCAAGTGTGATTTTGAGAGGCACTCCAACAAGCATAAGTGCAAATGAGAGATGAGAATGTAACATGCATGAGAGCGCATGTGGAGTTTATAAAGCCATAGAATCATTAATTCAGTCATCAGTGTTATGCCTTTGGCCCATTGTGTCGGTCAGCAACCAAGTACACATCTATGCCAATCCTATTTTCCAGCATTCAGCTGTAGCTTTCTAAGCTGTGGTATTTCAAAAGCACATCTATATACTGTACTTCATAAAGTACCTATCTCCACTGCAATTACAATTCTAACCACCTCTGGAATGAAAAAAATAATACTTCCTCAAATCCCTTTGAAATCTTCTAACCTTAAGTTTGTCTAATGTCCTCGGATTAGGCTCCCACCTGCAATAGGGAGACATTTCTTCCATCTACCCTCCCTATGAGAAGCCGGGCGGTGGGATCCTGGTCATGAGAGGGCCCGGCAGCAGTCGAATTTGAGGACGTGGTCGGCGATCGATGTCTATACTCACGACCGTGTGACCAAAATTAATCTCTAACTCCATCTACAAGTCTACAGATGACACCAGTGTGGTGGGCCAAATCACAAACAATAATAAGACAAAGTATAGGAAGGAGAGTAACATGGTGTCAGGGCAACATCCTCTCCCTCAATGTCAGTAAGTTGAACGATGCAAGATGAAAGATGATGGTGCAGCAGTAGAGCTACTGCCTTACAACTGTAGACGACAGATGGCACAATGGGCTAAGTGTTCGGCTGGCAACCGGAAGGTAGCTGGTTCGAATCCCGCTTGGAGTGCATACTGTCGTTGTGTCCTTGGGCAAGACACTTCACCCACCTTTGCCTGTGTGTGTCCTTGGGCAAGACACTTCACCCACCTTTGCCTGTGTGTGTGGATGTAATTATGTGAAGCACTTTGGGGTCAATGCAAGTTGACTAAAAATGTGCTATATAAATAAAGAAATTTAATTTAATTTACAACGTCAAAGACTTGGGTTCGATCTCGATTATGGGTGCAGTCTGTACGGAGCTTGTACGTTCTCCCCGTGACCGGTGTGGGTTTTCTCTGAGATCTTCGGTTTCCTCCCACACTCCGAAGGCGTACAGGTTTGCAGCTTAATTGGCTCTGTATAAATGTAATTTGTCCCTGGTGTGTCTACGTAGGCTTGTGTTAATATGCGGAGGTCGCTGGTCAGCGTGGACTCGGTGGGCCAAAGGGTCTGTTTCCGTGCTGTGTCTCTAAATTAAACTGAACTAAACTAAACATCCTCTTCCTCAATGTCAACAAGATGAAGGAGCTAGTTATCGACTGTAGGAAGCATGGTGGAGTACATGCCCCAAACAGCATCTGTGGTGCCAAAGTAAGAATGGTTAGTCCTCAAAGGAAATATTACTAATGATCTGTCATAGATGTGTGTGAATGTGTGTCAATGTGTGTGAGTGATTGGTGGTGGTCGGAGGGGCCGTAGGCGCAGATTGGCAGCCACGCTTCCGTCAGTCTGCCCCAGGGCAGCTGTGGCTACAGAAGTAGCTTACCACCACCGTGTGTGACTGAGGAGTGAATGAATAATGCGATGTAAAGCGCCTTGAGTATTAGAAAGGCGCTATATAAATCCCATCCATTATTATTATTATAGATCAACCACATTGAAGTGACGACCAAGAAAGCACACCAACAACTCTACTTCCTCAGGAGACATGTTTGCTATGATTCTTAGAAACCTTAACAGATGCATCATAGAAAGCATACTACAGGGTTGAATGGGAAATGGGAGATATAGACCGATATAGAGGGAAAAAGAACAAATGAATGAAAGATGTTCTGCAGTATATCTCTCTATATCACCATCTATATCTTTCATTTACCTTTCCCCTGACTCTTAGTCTGAAGAAGGGTCTCAACCCAAAACATTACCTTACCTTCTCTCCAGAGATGCAGTCCGACCCGCTGAGTTACTCCAGCTTTTTGTGTCTATCTTCAGTTTAAACCAGTTTGTGCAGTTCCTTCCTACACACAGGGTTGTATCGCAGCTTGGTTTGGAGCAGCTCGGCCCAAGACCGTAAGAAATTACAGATTGTAGATGGAGCCCAGTTCGTCACACAGACCAGACTCCCCACCATTGACTCCATCTAAACTTCCTGCTTCATCGGTAAAGCAGCCAACATCATCAGACTTCTCTCACCCTGATCATTCCTTCTTCTCCTTTACGGCCGTTAGGCAGAAGGTACAGAAGCTTGAAAGTGTAAATCAGCAGACTTAGGAACAACCTCGTCCCTGCTGCTATCAGACTTCTGAACCATCCTTCCATAAGCAAGGGTACTGTCCGGGTCATCTCTAACCTCGTGTGGACATTGGACTTTGTCTCTAGAACTGATGCACTACCTTGCTGAGAACTATTTTCTGCACTCTGTATCTATCACATCTATTTCATCTCATTTGTTTGGATAGTGTGTAAAATAAAGCTTTTCACTGTGACTCAGTACAGGTGACAATAATAAACCTAAACCTAATGCCCCTGTCCCACTTAGGAAACCTGAACGGAAACCTCTGGAGACTTTGCGCCTCACCCAAGGTTTCCGTGAGGTTCCTGGAGGTTTCTGGAGGTTCCCAGAGGTTTTTGTCAATCTCCCTACCTGCTTCCACTACTTGCAACCTCCGGCAACCACTTGCAACCTCCGGAAACCGCACGGAAACCTTGGGTGGGGCACAAAGTCTCCAGAGGTTTCCGTTCAGGTTTCCTATGTGGGACAGGGGCATACACCTAATCTAATTGAAAAATGATGCTACTCAAATGGTCGCGTAGCCCACTTCTACTTCTCCTGTTCTTCAAACCTTAAGGGCCTGTCCCACTTGGGCCGCCATTTACGTGACTGACTGACGCGCGACGGTCGCGCGCATCATCATGCGTCCGCACAGCCGTCTGGAGCGTGTGACGTCATTTGAAGATAGACACAAAATGCAGGAGTAACTCAGCGGGACCGGCAGCATCTCTGGAGAGAAGGAATGGATGATGTTTCGGATCGAGACACTTCTTCAGGCTGAAGAAGGGTCTTGACCCGAAACGTTGCGTAAATGGCGTGCGAAAGACAGCCAAGTGGGACAGGCCCTTTAGCTTCTAAAATTAATCCTTGCACAATTCATTAGCGTTGTAAATCTGCATATCAAAAGTACCACTGAACTGATCTCATTAGGGTACATATATACACACACACACATTGTAAATGCTAACAGTGCTTCTAAATTAACTGACAGGAATAATCAAATCATGAGTTTAAGGTGACATGTATACAGCACAGGAATCATCTTTCAGCTGAACCCTTCATTTAAATTACTGTTCTATAATTTGCCATGAGGTATCTGTTATCTGCCATACATACTTATGATGTTACCTTCTACTTTGTGACAAGATTTACCAATGTTCCTCAGCTTCGAATATATTACCTGCACACTTGCGGGTCACATCCAATTATAGCAACCCTCAGTTAATTGGAAATCATTGTTGATGAGGTACTGTACTGAACTTTATTGTTATTTTCAAATAGACAATGCTTTGTTAAGGCCTGCAGGAAGTAAGTTAATGAATCAGTATTACAAGCACTGTGGAAAAATACCAGAAAAAATCAGGAATAAATTGGAAATACTTTGCTGATGTCTTTTTAATTAGAGTCATGAACACCATCGCTGAGAATACAACTGATACGGTTCTTTCTATGCAATGCTATAAGTCAATGGATTTTTGGGAGGCATATTTCATTTTGGGAGTACAATTTCAATTAAATTCTCCTATTGTGGTTGTCAATATTAAAAGGGCACAGAGGGCAGGAAAAGACTGAAAACATTGATCAGAACAATGCACGTGTAAAGCAGAATAAATCTCGGCTTGGCATCACACAAAGCAGCGTGTGACCAGAACAGGTCCTGAACAGCTACTCGATAGTTATATGGCGCTTTATCCTGAACAGAGTGTAGAAGGATCATCTCCTTGCAGGAGCCGTGGAATGTTTTTGAAAGTTGGGGGGGCTGAGCAATCATTGATCACCGGCCTCGGGGGTACCCGGTGAAGGAGCGGAGCGACCCAACGGGGGGAGGGTGGCTCAATTATTATTTTTTGTTGTTGCTCGATCTCCAAAAACTGGGGGGATAATACAGGCCATCCCCCAACTCAAAAAGTGCTGGGATATATCCCCCATCCCCCTCCTCCCTTCTCTCTCTCTCACTCTGGGCCGACTCTCTCTCTCTCTCTCTCGTTCTCTCTCCCTCCCTCTCGGGGCCGACTCTCTCCCTCCCTCCCTCTCGGGGCCGACTCTCTCTCTCCCTCACTCTCGGGGCCGACTCTCTCTCCCCTCTCTCTCTCTCTCTCTCTCTTTTTTTCTTTTTTTTTTTACACAAAACGAAATTACATTATACCAAGTGTCATTATAGTACAACATTACAATCATTATTCACAATACTCTCAACCCCACGCGGTGACCAGCGCCCACGGAATACCTCCAAAGTCCCCGTGAACACCGCATGCTCCCTCTCCAGGGACACACGTGCACGGACGTAGGCCCGAAAGAGGGGCAAGCAGCCGACCCTTGCCTGACCATCCATCGCCTGCTGCCCTCTCTCTCTCTCTCTCTCTCTCTCTCTCTCTCTCTCTCTCTCTCTCTCTCTCTCTCTCTCTCTCTCTCTCTCTCTCTCTCTCTCTCTCTCTCCCTCTCTCTCTCTCTCGCAGGGCCCACCCACCCTCCCTTCCGCTCGGCGACTAATCACAGTGCTTCGTTCACGGCCCCATATCTCGACTGTGAACCGCGCTGTGATTGCCCGTTGAGCGGAGGGGAGGGAGGGTTTTGGGGGGGGGCAGTCGGTTTCCACCACGGCTGGTCGTGGTTTTGCCGCGTTCACTGTGCGCTTGTTCTGAGATTCTGGATGTTGGAGGTCCTCAGAAGAAAAGAAAAATACACCTGCGGGCCGGATAATTCCGGGTTATGAAGCATGTCTCGCCAAAAAAGTGGAGGGGCTGCAGCCCCCCCCCAGCCGCCACGTACCAATGTCAAGCCACCGCCAATCGGTAGTGGGTTCTCGACCCGAACCAACCTTTTGCCTCCACAGAAGCTGCTTGACCCACCAAATCCCTCCAACAACTTGTTCCATTCGGGCCTTCAAGTCAGCACCACCATTCATTGTGATCATGGCTGATCATCCACAATCAGTAACCCGTGCCTGCCTTCTCCCCATATCCCTTGATTCCGCTAGCCCCAAAAGCTCTATCGAACTCTCTTTTAAATTCATCCAGTTAATTGGCCTCCACTGACTTCTGTGGCAGAGAATTCCACAAATTCACAATTCTCTGGGTGAAAAAGTTTTTTTCTCATCTCAGTTTTAAATGGCCTCCCCTTTATTCTTATACTGTGGCCCCTGGTTCTGGACTCCCCCAACATTGGCAACATTTGTCCTGCATCTAACTTGTCCATTCCTTTTATAATGTTATGTTTCTATAAGAAACCCTCTCATCCTTATTTCTATAAGATACCCTCTCATCCTTGTTTCTATAAGATACCCTCTCATCCTTGTTTCCATAAGATTCCCACTCATCCCTTTTCTATAAAATATCCTCTCATCCTTGGAGGATCCTTGGAATGAAAGATCAAAGGGGAAAAAGTTCAAGGAAAATGTAGAATAGTTCATTGTTAGCTCGGGGAAGGTGACAACGAGGCATACATAGTAAATTTTAATCAGGAGGACAGGCAAATTACTTGCTGCATGGCGAATGAAAGTTCACAAAGTTAAAATTAAAGTTTCTTGACTGCTCAGATGTGCTCATTCCATGCATGTCAACAAACACTCAGATGTAAGTTTATTTGTGATATGACATCATTGATTTGGGCTTCTGAAACATTGATTATAATCAAGTATCGCATAAAATCGTTTCCATTATGAATAAAAGTAGTGTGGAGAATGTCAAAGAACTTCCACCTTGCGATGTTAAGTTCCAACTGTTTGATTCTTGATATCCTAGATTGGTACATATCTGTGTACATAGACCATCATTTAGGGTGGCACGATGGTGTAGCGGTATAGTTGCTGCCTTACAGTGCTTACAGCACCAGAGACCCGGGTTCGATCCTGACTACGGGTGCTGTTTAGACGTAGAGTTTGTACGTTCTCCCCGTGACCTGCATGGGTTTTCTCCGAGATCTTCAGTTTCCTCCCACACTCCAAAGACGTATAGGTTTGTAGATTAATTGGCTTGGTATAATTGTAAAAATTGTCCCTAGTGTGTGTAGGAGAGTGTTAATGTGCGGGGATCGCTGGTTGGTGCAGACTCGGTGGGCCGAAGGGCCTGTTTCTGCCCTGTATATCTAAACTAAACAAACCCAGTTTATATTCAACCAATCAATACTATTCCAGGTCATGAAGATATCTATTTTTTCATGATTCACACACACAGGCGCTAGGTCAGAACGGCCTATGCAAATCTTTGCTAGTTTTCACAACGCTTTTGCGAACTGCGTATTTGCACAAAGAAAATGTATTATGAACATTAATCATTGAAAGGAAGATCGTCAAATGTGATGTCACCTGTTACGGTTTATATTTCACTGATCCGTAAGAGGCTGATTTGAGAAAAAAAGAAATGACTGGAGCTTTATGATCCTGCTTTAAAAAGAAAGTATACTCAAAGTACCGCTTTGCACGAATATGTTTTTTCCCCGGCGGCAAAGCTCTTTATGGTTCCTCATATATCAAACAGGAATGGAGAGAGTTGAAACAACATTTCTTTTAGCCAAGGGTCACTGACTTGGACTAAATATATATTCAGAATAATATGTCGTGACTCAGTTGGTCCGTCTAATTAGACCAAGCACGAGAATGATGAACGGGCAAACGTTAACCGACACAGAAATATTCTATTTCCCAGCATATGTAACTCCACACCTCACTTGTGCTGACTCCCTGCTGTGTGGAGGTTGTAGCCCTTTTGATTCTCCAGGGCCTCTGGAGTGTACATAACATGTTAGCACTAACATAAATAATATATGAACACAACTCTGCAACCTGAACATCCTTAAAAGCGTTTAGCTTTTTATTTTAACTTGCTGACTATCAAACTGTGCTTGTGCTCGGAGTTGTAATCTAAATCATGTCAGGTGTGCTGGCACAGTTTGTAATGTGTAGAGCAGGAATATAATGAAGAGATGAGGCATGTAAACTGGCCCATATCTGAGGAAGGATGTGTTGGCTGTGGAGAGAGTCCTGAGGAGGTTTACAAGAATGATTCCAAGAATGAGTGGGTTAACCTATGATTAGCGTTTGTCGGCACTGGGCCTGTACTCGCTGGAGTTTAGAAGAATGAGGGGGGATCTCATTGAAACGTACCGAATAGTGAAAGGCTTGGATAGAGTGGATGTGGAGAGGATGTTTCCACTAGTGGGAGAGTCGAGGACTAGAGTTCATAGCCTCAGAATTAAAGGACATTCTCTTAGGAGGGAGATGAGTTGAAATTTCTTTAGTCAGAGGGTGGAGAAACTGTGGAATTATTTGCCGCAAAATGCTGTGGAGGCCAAATCAGTGGATATTTTTAAGGCAGAGATAGATAGATTTGTGACTAGTGCCGGTGTCAGAGGTTATGTGGAGAAGGCAGGAGAACAGGGTTTGGAGGGAGAGATAGATCAGCCAAAATTGAATGGTCGAGTAGACTTGATGGGCCGAATGGCCTAATTCTGCTCCTCTCACTTATGACCACATGACCTTATGGCCATTTGGCCCTTCATGCCTGCTCTAACATTTATTAGGATCACAGCTGATATCTCGGAGCCACTTTCCTGCACTAATCTCATGTCCCTTGATTCCTTTAACATCCAAAAGCTGATCAATCTCTGTCTTGCACACACTGAGCAAGTGAGGCTCCACATCTCTGTAGGGCAGAAATCAGGCCAGTAACGACGATCACACAGCAGGAATTCGCAAGAATGTGCTTACATACAGGACTGAGCATCAAAGAGTCAACTTCAGAGGTCAGGGGGATCGGTGGAAGATAGGGAATGCTGCTTATTGAGCTCACACCTTCTGCATCTTATTTATTCTCCTCGTAAATGAGACTCTGCACGGAGTACGATTTTGCAAAATCTGTCTTTCCAGAGATTTTACCAAGGGATATGTAATGATGTGTTATGTAACACAACAGCCGCATAGGTCATTATTATACTGCCCCGCACAACCTCGAATCCTACGCAGTTACACTTTCAGCAGAGTTCACGGGGAAGCAAATAGATGTAGGAACAAAGGCTATTGCAGCAATTGTCCTCTACAGCCTAGCTGAGATCTGCTGGACTTTACAAACGAGTCAGAAATGAGATCCTGGCAGTTATCAAAAAGTTATAGCAGGATCTTGATCAGTTGGGTAGGTGGACTGAGGAATGGTCAATGGAGTTTAATGCAGATAAGTGGGAGGAGTTGCATTTTGGGAAATCACACCAAGTCAGGACCTTCACAGTGAACGGCACGGCCCTGGCAAGTGTTGCAAAGCAGAGGGATCTAGGAGAGAATATATATCGTTGCTTGAAAGTGGTGTCACAGGAAGATCGGGTAGTCAAGAAGGCTTTTGGTACACAGGCCTTCATTAGTCAGGGTACTGGTGAGGCCACATTTGGAGTATTGTGATCAGTTTTTGTTACCCTGCTTTCCAAGTAACTTACAAATTGTACACTGAGGCCTGTTCCAGAGCTCATGATATTTCCTATGTTCATAAGTGTTGAATTATGCAATGACATAAAAGCATTGGAAGTGTTGGGGATGATGACACCCTCACGCCATTTAATAAGATGCTGGCCTCACTTCTACTTTCCTGCATGCTGCCCATAACCTTAACTCCTCTGCAGTCTATAAATCTGTCCATCTCAGCTACCAATATAGTCAATGACTTGGTCCCCATAGCTCTCTGAGTGGAGAATTCAAGAAATTCCTCCTCAACTCTTTCTTAAATGGAGATCTCCTCCTTCTGCAACCATGCTACCTCGCTCTAGCTTCCCCCACAAGGAAAATATCCTGTGCAACCTTGGTCAAAAACACAAGGAAATAGGAACAGGACAAGGCTACCCGCCATTCAATATGATCATTGCTGATCTATGCTGGCCTTAGCTCCTCTTCTGTGCTACTTCCCTTTATTCCTTGATTGTTCGAATATTATAAATACAAGCTGCCCTCAGAATCTCATACGGAAGATAATACACTAAAGCACAAGAACAGGCCCTTCGGCCCACAATGTTTGTGCTGAACATGATGCCAATACCATCTCTTATGACCTGCACATAATCCATTCCCTGCATATCGTATGCATATCTAAAAGTCTCTTGAATGCCACTGACATATCTGCTTCAATCACCACCTCTGATAGCGCATTCCAGGCACTTACTACCCTTTGTGCAAAAAGAAACTCGCCCCACAGAACTCCATTAATTCTCGCTTCTACCACGTTAAAGTTATGCCTTCTGGTAGTTGATTGTTTCATACTGACTAAGTTTCTACTGTTTTAGTAAAATCACCTCTCATTCTCTTAAACCCCCAAAAATTACTTGTTGTGAAAACTATACAAAGTGACCAGGCAGTAAAAATAAGAGATAAGCAGTCTTCCAAAATAACTTTTCTTCAGCCAATTTGAAACCATTATTAACAAAATTAATTAAATGTGGTTTACCAGAGTGAGCTGAGCAAAATTAAACTTTTTTTTTCATAGCTCAAAAGTGAAAAGGAATTAATCTAATCATCCAATTCAGAGCTGACGGCTACATTTAGAATATATCGTGCAATTTTGGACAACCTAGATTTAAAAAAAAGGTACTGTTACAATGGAGAAAGTATGGTGGAATGAGATAATAATGACTCTAAAATAATTCTGAGGCTTTGAATTATCAGGAGAGACTCACAGACCTGATCAAAATCTTTAAAATGCTGAGGGGCATAGATAATGATGTAAAGAAGCAATTTAACTTGAACTGAGAGGACAGAAAGAGAGGACACAAGTTTAAAATTAATCAGTCCTCACCAAATCTGGAAATTAAAGGTTGTATCTACAGGGTCCTTGGAATGTGGAACTTGGTCCAGTAAAAACAGCTGAAAATATGATTCATTAGCTTGCTCATGTTCATCAATAATAGCTTTAATAAAGTCAAATACTAGGTCCTTATCTCTGATGTTTCACTGTTATCCATTAATTGTACTGGGAGTGGAACGTGGGAAGGTGGATGAATTGCCAGCAAACAAATTCTTCTGATTTCTACCACAAATGTTATTTATTGTTGGTATATTTCTCAGGGAAAGAAGTAGCTACGAGAATACCAAACTTAACACACTCAAGGATTGATTGAGGGGTTAATACAACTGGTGGGACGAGGAAACATTTTGTTGCACAGTGGGTGGGTGAGTGGAAGTCACTGCCCAAAAAAGTGGTCGAGGCAGACTTAAATCACCCTTACATATAAAACAAGGGGTTTGATGTGATCGTGAAGGACCATGACCCAGAGTCAGGATGTGGGATTGAACGATAGCTCAATTTCAATCAGCATCGGATGAGGGACTGAATTCCCACCTTCTGGGTCATAAACTGTCCCTGATGCCGAGAATGATCCTATGATTGCCAGCAATGCCGTATCGCATGAACTGAACACTAAAAGCTCCACCCTCTGCCGCACTGCATGTATTCATTTTGGCCATGTGCATCTTGATACATACCCAGCATGGGATCGGTCAAGTCAGCTGCTGCTTCTGCACAGCTCTATCTTGTTCCACTTACAACAACTGCTGGACCAACTCCATCCAGATTGTGCTGGAGCACCACTGACTGCGAAGCTCCACTCTGGAGGTCTGCTGCATCAGCTGGTGGATTTGTGGAGCAGTGTATCCTGTTTAAATGATGCCAGCTGCTGGTTGTGCCTCACCAGCTTGGAATCTGGGAGCACCACCAGGCATGTCGATAGCTGGGAGCTCTCCCAGAACTTGCAACTCTTGGGGATTACCTCTCCTTCCCAAAGATTGGGTATTCCATGGTTTGAGGGCATTGGACCCGTTATTGCTCCACAACCTGCCACTAACGCTGCATCTTTAGGATGCAGGAGCTGATCGCTCCGATGCGGAAGGCCCAAACGCCGCCGGCTACAGGAGTCAAGATCGTCCCGTCAACGGAGGGTTCGAGGCCCCCAACCACAGGAGAGCAAAGAAGGGAAGAGATTTGAACTTTTTTTCACCTTCCATCACAGTGAGGAATATGGAGGAGTCACTGTGGTGGATGTTTGTGTTAAAATGTATTTTGTGTGTTCTGTTGCTTTTTATTTGTATGACTGACTTGGCAAATGAAATTCCTCGTATGTTGCAAAACATACTTGGCTAATAAAGTATTATGGGGGGGAGGGGGAAAAAAACAAAAAATAAATTTAAAAAAAGTGTTATTGTGATTGTGACTTAACATGCAACACAACACAAGGCACTTTACAGGAATGTTACCAGGCAGATTTTGATACTAAACTACATGACAGGTTAGGACAGGTCTGCATCAAACTGGAAAGTTTCAAGGAGCAATTTAAAGCAGGGAGTAAGGAGAGCTGTGGAGATGAGAGGAGAGAGTGAAGGCAGTTGATGGTGTGGTGGTCAATGGGAAAGAAAAAAACAAAACACAGTGCTGGAGGAACTCAGCGGGTCAGGCAGCATCTGTGGACGGAATGGCTTTGTAATGTTTTGGGTTGTGATCCTTCTTCAGGCTGATTCTGAAGGATCCCAACACGAAACTCGCCTGCCCCTTCCCTCCACAATGCTGCCTGACCCACTAAGTTATTCCAGCACTTTGCTTTGCTCAAGAATCAAGCATTTGCAGTTCCTTGTATCTCAGTAAAGAATGCTTGGAACGCCCGTCACTATCCCCAAGTAAAATTGTTTTCAGCCATTATCACAAAATGTGAAATATGTCAGCCAAGTTTCACACAGCAAGCTCCCACAAATAACAATACGATTATTAACAGATCATCTGCGTATTGACCTAAGGGATAAGATGGAGCTGGTGGACAGTCCAATTTGAATTGATGCTAAGGGATCTTCTAGATTCACCAGAGAATGGAAGGAGCCTCGGTTTAATGTCACATCCAAAGAACTGCATTCCTAGCAGTGCACAATCTCTCCATATGGCACTGGAATGCTAGCCAAGACTTTTACGGTCACATTTCCTGTGCAGGAGCTTGAACCCTTAAAATCAAAGGTTGGCAAAGTCACCAGAAGCATGTCAATAGTTACCAGAATGATTCAAGTCATCAGGCCAAGAGGTTAGAGTTGGTGGAATATAAAGTTGGAGCAGGACCAGTGGATTTGAACAAGAGGAGCGGGAGCCTGAATCTAAGGCTTTGGAGGAATATAAGAATGTATTGTGTAGGAAGGAACTGAAGAAGGGTCTCGACCCGAAACGTCACCCATTCCTTCTCTCCAGCATTTTGTGTCTATCGATAAGAATTTATTATTGAGTAAGCACAGAAATGGTGGCTAAATGATTTGGGTTTAGGTTTAAGTTTAGGTACAGTGAAAAGCTCAGTTTTGCATGCGATCACTCAAATCAGGCAATACTATATGTAAATACAATCAAGTCAAACATAAGTAGAATAGGTACAAAAGATACAGAGAGCAAAATGTACTTCTCAAACAAGGTACAAATGCCAATTAATGCCCGGGATTTTCTTTCTCCTTCAGATTGGTAAGAGTTGACGGCTGAAGGCTTGTGTGCTTGATCTCGCCGTCCCATTTTAGCTGGGAGTTTGACTCGTTTTATATTTGAAAGAATGTATTGTTCCCATTTTGGCAGAAGTTTTAATAACTTTTTGTTGGTTCCAATAACTGATAATCTAAATGGTTTGTGCCAAGCCAAGTTTGTGAAGTGCGATTTTATTTATGGGAATCACAGAGAAGTATCCAATTAATAAAGGCTCTCTCATTTCATAAGCATCTATCACACCACTGTAACGAGTATTCAGATGCACAGTGGGATATGCAAAGCTTTCCATTGATCATTTAATGCTTAATACTGTTTTACCATGAGAACATGTTAGGTTTCATAATTGAAACACTATTGTTTGGTTTTGATTAGTTTCGAGATACAGCATGGAAACAGGCCCTTCTGCCCACCGAGTCTGCACCGACCAGCGATCCCCGCACATTTGTGATGTGGTATAAGATCTGATCAGGTAGGTGTGTTTATTTATACAATGTCCCATTGATTGCATACACAGACAAAATAAACAGCATTCAAAATTATAAAGGAGAAGAATATTTAGCGGAACAGCCAAGTGAATTTGAAGCAAGTATCAGCACAGGCACAGACACCTGAAGAGTAACATATAGAGAAAGATTATTGATATCAGAAGATGTAATGTCTTCATGCATCTTCTTCTTCTTGCGTATGGCATGCACAGCCTAAAGTTGTAAGACAACTTGTTCTGTTTGATCTTTTATTTGTGCATGCCAGGTTGATTGCATTCGTTGAAACAGGGTTGACCACGTGAAGGTTACAATCTCCCACCCCATCTTCATGCATCAGGATGGGTCATACATTTGTACAGTGTTGCAGGGCAGAGTGGGCTAGGAGTACAGGTACATGGTTCTCTAAATTGTATAGGAAGGAACTGCAGATGCTGTTTTACACCAAAGATAGACACAAAATGCTGGAATACCTCAACGGGTCGGACAGGATCTCTGGAGAAAAGGAAAATGTGATGTTTCGGGTCGAGACCTGAACTAGTCCTGCTAGTTTTATTGTTCATATCCCTTCGCTATCACCTCTTCCACAGCCAACAATGGAATATTGTGGGCTCCACCTTTCCTTTGCCATCGGTGCTGGCTCTGATTTGCTCTCCTCCCCTGACTCTCATCCCTCTCCCCTAACTCTCAGTTTGAAGAAGGTCCGCGACCCGAAATGTCACCTATTCCTTTTCTTTCCTCAGTGTAGTGAAGAAGGCATTTGGCACACTTGCGTTTATTGGGAAGTCCAAAAGTCAGGACAGCATGATGCAGCTGTACAGGTTGGTGGTGAAACCACACTTGGAGTACTGTGGGCAGTTCTGGTCACCCAGCTAGAGGAAGGATGTCATTACATTGAAAATGGTGCTGAAGAGATTCATCAAGATGATACCTGGAATTGCAGGCTTGAGTAGTAGGGAAAACCTGGGTAGGCTGTGACATTTTTCTTTGGAGTGTAGGAGGCTGAGACCTGATCTTGGAAACGTAGAAACATAGAAAAATAGGTGCAGGAGTAGGCCATTTGGCCCGAGCCAGCACTGCCATTCAATATGATCATGGCTGATCATCTAAAATCAGTACCCCGTTCCTGCTTTTTCCCCGTATCCCTTGATTCTTTTAGCCATAAGAGCTACATCTAACTCTCTCTTTAATACATCCAGTGAATTGGCCTCCGCTGCCTTCTGTGGCAGAGAATTCCGCAGATTCACAACTCTCTGGGTGAAGAAATGTTTCCTCATCTTAGTCCTAAATGGCCTACCCCTTATTCTTAAACAGTGATCCCTTATTCTTAAACTGTGACTTATTGAAGTATACTAAATCATGAGGGACATTGATAAAGTGAATGCTCAGTCTTATTCTCAGGGTAACGGATTCTAAAACTAGGGCATAGAATCAATGTGAGAGAGGAAGAGGGAATTCACAGGCAACTTTTTCTCTCAGAGGATGGTCCATGTCTAGAACGAGCTGACAGAGGAAGATACAGAAGTGGAGGCAATTACAGCTTTCAAAAGTAATTTGGACTGTTAAATGGAAAGGAAGAGTTCAGAGAGCTATGGGCCAAATCATGTATTGTCTTAATGCCGACTGGTTGGCGCGCACCAACAGATTTTCACTGTACTCCAGTACATGTGATAATAAACTCATCTTAACTCAATGAACTAATCTCAAACACCGGCAATTGGAACTAGCCCTGAATGTCAACTTGTTCGACCTGGACAAGTTGGGTCCAAGGGCCTGTTTCCATACTGTAGATCTTTATGACTGACTGTACGTATCTCTGCTATCAGGAGAGTGAAGGTCCATCAACAGCCTGCATTGTGGGTGTGAGCCGTGCCTGAGTTCCAGCCACCTGTACCTTTGGCACCACCCAGTCACTGCGACACGATGATGGCTTTAGTTACAGCAGTAGTATTAGTACAAGGCCACTTGGTTACAAAAGGCAAGTGGGACCACATGACTAGTGTAGGTTCAACCATGGCCACTTAAGTCATTCTGCTGATGGGGTAGCACACGACAAAAAAGCTTTCCACTGTACCTCGGTGCACATGACAATAAACGGAACTAAACTAAACATAACATGCAAAGCTGCTTGACTTTTCTAACTTCAAGTAACCCTTGCTTTCCCTCTCTCTCCATCCCTCCCCCTTCCCAGTTCTCCAACCAGTCTGACTGTCTCCGACTATAATTTATCTTTGTTTGCTTTGTTGTTACCTTCTCCCAGCTAACAATGATCCATTCTACATTTCCCTTGATCTCCATTCCCTTTGCCCTGTTTTCACACCTTCACACTTCCTTGTCTAACTCCCTCCCCCCGGACGTCGGTCTGAAGAAGGGTCTCGACCTGAAACGCCACTCATTCCTTCTCTCCAGAGATGCTGCCTCTCCCGCTGAATGACTCCAGCATTTTGTGTCTATCTTTGCTTTAAACCAGCATCTGCAGTTCCTTCATACACATAACATTCAAAGATACGCTTTGATTATTGATCAGCATACATGGGCAAATCCACCTTCAACCTTGTTTTTTGCACTTTATGTCACTGAATAATGTATCAGGTTCTCAGAGCCCTTCATCGGAACAATTGTAAAAATACTAAATAAAAAACAGGTCTGAATCAGTAAAAGAAAAACTAATTAATAATAAAAGAAGTTAAAAAAAATCTAATGGTGAAATGCAATAACAATGATCACCAGTTAAGCATAAAAGGTACATGTTGTATAAACCGATGTGTCCTGTAAAATCAAAAGAGATGATTTGTAGAATGGATAAAACAGAAGGATTGGTGCCTCCTTCCATTAGCAGGGCTGGCTCATTGTTGTTTTTAGAATATGAGGAGGAGTATTTTTTATACTCGTATCCCAAGTAGATATGTGGGCGTGGGGGATGTTTGCAGCTCACAGATCACTCCACTAATGAATCATTGAATGGCAGGGAAGTCAAGAGTCACCACCATCCCACTGGTTGTGAGTGCAATCTTCAATAGTAAGAGCAATTTGCCATTTCTCAAAAGAAAGGCCAGTGGGATGACTCATGGAGCTATAAAGCTGCACAGCAAGGAGATGGCATATTGGGTTAGTCACATTTGCCTGCATTTGTCATCTAAACCCTTCTTATATATATGTTTACCTTTAGAACTTTAGAGATACACTGTGGAAGCAGGCCTATCGGCCCACCGAGTCCACACCGACCAGCGATTTCCCCCATACTATCTTGATTAGTACGGGTGTCAGAGGTTATGGGGAAAAGGCAGGAGAATGGGGTTAGGAGGGATAGATAGATCAGCCATGATTGGCGGAGTAGACTTCATGAGCCGAACGGTCTAATTATACTCCTATCACTTATGATCTTATGACTATCCTATACACTAGGGACAATTTACAATTTACAGAAGCCAATTAACCTTGAAACCTGTATGCCTTTGGAGTGTGGGAGGAAATCGGAGCACCCGGAAAAATCCCAGGTAGTCACAGGAAGAATGTACAAACTCTGTACAGACAGTGCCCGTTGTCAGGATCAAACCCGGATCTCTGATTTTGTGTGGCATCAACTGTATCTCTGTCCCTAGCCAACAATGGACCATTTGGGATCCACATTTCCTGGGTCATCGCTGCTGATTCTGCTTTGCTCTGTACCTTTTTTAATAACACTAGTTTCCCTCTCCCCTGACTCGACCCGAAACGTCGCCCATTCCTTTTCTCCAGAGATGCCGCCTGACCTGCTGAGTTACTCCAGCATTTTGTATCTATCTTCTATTTATAAATCACCCTTACACTGAAGATGTGATTTCTACATCGGCCGCGCATCGAATGATACCAATCACAATGCAACATGTCTTTACCGCATTGCCAAGAAATTAGGTCATGTTGTTGTGAGTGTGATACAGTTTGGTAAGTTGTGCAGGAAATGAAAATATCAATATCAGGGCAAGTCACCAGGGCTACATTCAATGGCTCGCTGCAATCAAGCACATGTTGACAGCATTGATTGTTACTCTCAGGGGACACTTATCCTTTCACTCAAAGGATACAGACTGAAATGTGCAAGCCTATACTCTGTGTTGCAAATTTCTTTTGTTTCTGCCATGCAGTGGCTAGAGTTCCCTAATAAAATTTGAAACAGAGCAACATTTTCACAAAACTGATGCGAAAAACTTTGCCTCTGAAACTGTTACAATACAACGTTGAGAACTATTCTGAACTATTCTGCACTCTGTGTCGTTCCCTTTACTCTACCTATTATACTTGCGTTTGGCTTGATTGTGCTTAGAGATTTGTATCTCTAAAACAATTTTTTTGTTTTAGAGATACAGCGTTGAAACAGCCCTTCAGCCCACTGAGTCCGTGCTAACCAACGACCACTCGAACATAGTTCTATGTTATCCCAGTTTTGCATCCTGCACGCTAGGAGCAATTTACGGAGGCCAGTTAACCTACAAACATGCAAGTCTTTGAGATGTGGGAGGAAACTGGAGCACCCGTAAAAAACCCACAAGGTCACAGGGAGAATTTACAAACACCATACAAACAGTACCCATTGTCACGATCTAATAGTATAGTATATGTATCGTATTATTATGTACAGTATTATCTGAGTTGATTGAATAGCATGCAAGACAAAGCTATTCACTGTACTTCAATACATGGCAATAATAAACCAAAACCTAAATCTACTCACCAACTGATCCTACCTGCAGCTCTTGGACCAGGATGCAGGAAGGCTTTACATGTCTTTGTTCGACCATTATTTATTTTAACACCAGGTAAATACTTGGTTAAATTCAGTCACAGAGAGAAATATGGGCAGTGCGATTCCTGATAAGGAGGTCCAAGTCACAGAATCAAGTTTGAAGACATTTTGCGCTCTTTATTGTTCAACCTTGTTTTGGCACCATACGCAGAATTGCACACATCTTCTTTGGCAAACTATCTGTGGTGTCATTAGAACCCTCTGAGACTTGAATTCAAAGAACTTGGCATGAAGTCCCTGCCAGGTTTTAATGGTGTCTCTCTTGGGTCTTATGAGACTGTGGGCAAGCCACTATTTCCAAGTGCTTAATCATTTCTGTTTCTTCTGCCATTGCTGGAGTTTTTTTTTCAGTTTAGCTGGCAAATAAATGGCTGCTGCACAGATATCGTAGCACTATCTAAATTAACTACGTTTACAGTTAAAGCAACGCTTGGTATTATTTGTTTGGCAGGCGTTCTATAACCTAAACTGTGCTAAGAGAGAGTTGCTAAATAGTTCTAGCCATAAATAAGATGGAGCCCATATAATTACCCACTCAAATTCAGCCAACTCAATACAAATGTGTATGCAGCCTGACATTGATTGTAATCCATGAGGAAATGTACAAGACCGAGCGATTGTATAGAATTCCAGATCCAAGCAGAATAATTAACTGGGAAAGATAGACACAAAAAGCTGGAGTAACTCAGCGGGACGGACAGCATCTCTGGAGCAAAAGGAATAGGTGATGTTTCGATATCGACCCAAAATGTCACCCATTCCTTCTCTCCAGTGATGCTGCCCATCCCGCTGAGTTACTCCAGCTTTTTGTGTCTATCTTTGGTTTGAACCAGCATCTGCAGTTCCTTCCTACATGATCAACAAGGAAATCCAGATTGTACAAAATGTCCTCAAATTAACAATGCATCAATGCTCAGTATTCTCACAGCATAAAACACAGCATTAAATCTCAGCAGGAGATATTACCACTTTTTGGAATCAAATTGTATTTTAATGTTTTGTTGCCTGGGTAAAATGATTTTGTTTTTGTTCTTGCTTATATTGCATTGTCAGATGCATGATTTAAAAGGCTGTGGAGCTGAATTCTTATTGGCTATCCTTATCTGCAGTTCTCAGAAATCCTCTTCTAACTTTAATCCTGATTGCATGTAAAACATTTCGGAGCTAAGCAGCTATGCATTTGTGGGAATCTGACACTGTTGAATTGCTTCCAATTTAGCTTTGCTCAGATTCTGCCAATATTTTCCAAAGACACCTTGCCATCCATAACACTCTAATTTAACATTTACTTTGCTCAATTACTTCATATATAGTGTGTGCTTATATATTACCAATTGTGAAAAGACATTAATTTGGGTTGTTTGGCTTGCAGCTTGCCAGCTAAATACACCAGCCCTTGTCAAGCTGTGCACATGGGGCAGCAAGATTCAAGTGTTACCTCCAATGGATGACCACAGGAGGGTCTCGACCCGAAACGTTGACTATTTCCTTCGCTCCATAGATGTTGCCTCACCCGCTGAGTTTCTCCAGCATTTTTGATTTTCCAGCATTTGCAGTTCCTTCTTAAACAGGATGATATCAAGCGTGTTATGTTGGCCACAGGGAAACTGGCTAAGGAGTAGAACATGAATTTGGGTTCCAATTTCTAATTACTATCCCAACGTTAAGCTGTAAACATTAGTAGACGGTAGGTTCAGCCCCAACCATGCATTCAAGAGAGTCAAGAGTGTTTTATTGTCATATGTCCCAGATAGAACAATGCAATTCTTAAGGGCCTGTCCCACTTATGCGACTTTGGCTCGCAAATTACGCAACCTCGTGGTCGCTTGAGGCGTACTGGCACCAAATGGCCGCGCGGGGCCGGTCCCACTTAGAAGTGCGGAGTTGTGCGGGGCTGGTCCCGACATCGCGTGGGGCTCCGAAATTCTTGCAGTGACCAAAATCCTCACGCGCCAACTTGGCACGCAGGAGCATTGCGGTCGTACGCAGCGTCTTGACGTTGTATGCAGCGTCGTGACGGCGTATGCCATGTCTTGACGGCGTACGCCTAGTGCGTGGCGTTGCGTGATGACGTCACCGCCTGGCGTGGCGTTGCGTGATGACGTCACTGCCCGACGGCCAAATTCAGTCGGCCCGCTTCCGGCCCAGCTGATTGGTAAGCATGACGTAAATGACATCACGCGCGAACTTAGCGCGTACTTAGCGCGAACTTCGCGTAAACTCCGCTTCCCGTTGGTTGCGCCAAATGCACGCAATCGCATGCATTTGCGACAGGCCCTTTACTTGCAGCAGCACAACAGAATATGTAAACATAGTACACTGTAAACAATATAATAAGTGTGAGAGAAAAAAGAAACATTTCTAGACAGTATTTTTATTTCAAAAATAAACTTTGGTTGTACACTGCCAGCTAACCAAAGACTTGGCGCCTGTTGGTGAGTTCTGGCAATGAGGCACTCTGCTGGATGGTTTGGACAGTCTGCTCAGGGAACTACCCCAATAGAATCCATCGTGTTTTTGTTCCACATTGCCTGTAGAACAGTCTGAAGAAGGGTCTTGATCCGAAATGCGTTTTCCTTCTCTCCAGAGATGCTGCCTGTCCTGCTGAGTTACTCCAGCATTTTGTGTCTATCTTTGGTGTGAACCAGCATCTGCAGTTCCTTCCTACACATTCCATGTATACCATTGCCTGATGGACATGTCGTCCCGGGTATTTTCTTGGAAGTACTTTTCCATGAAGGATAGGTAGTTTGGCAATGTCCAGCTGACTGAGACATTGCATAGCTACAAGGCCAGGCCCATCATTCATAACATTGGCGACAGGTAAAACACTAGCATATTGTGACACCTGGTGCCCGTGTACTCTGGTTCCAAGCACAAGTAGATACAACACACATGAAGGTAGCCATCAGGGTGTGGGTGATGTTGGGTACCCAATTGCCCCTTATATGGAACCACGTACATGTTATGGTTGGGGTAGCAGATCTCTTTCCTTGGGCCTGTAATCGCTGGAGTTTAGAAGGATGAGAAGAGACCTCATTGAAACTTACCGAATAGTGAAAAGCGTGGAAATAGTGGATGCAGAGAGGATGTTTCCACAAGAGTGAAAGTCGAAGATCAGAGGCCATAGACTCAGAATCAAAGGACGTACCTTTAGAAAGGAGATGAGGAGGAATTTCTTTAGTCAGAGGGTGGTGAATCTGTGGAATTCATTGTTACAGATGGCTGTGGAGGCCAAGTCATTGGAAATTTTTAAGGTGGAGATTGACAGATTCTTGATTGGTACTGGTGTCAGGGGTGATGGGGAGAAGGCAGGAGAATGGGGTTAAGATGGAATGATAGATCAACCATGATTGTATGATGGAGTAGACTTGATGGGCCGAATGGCTTAATTCTGCTTCTATAACATCTGAACTTATGAAAGATGGCTTAATCATATTACCAATGCCATCTTTATTATTATTATAGTTGCATATTTTATTTTCATTTATTAATTTCATTTAAAGTTGACACTGTGGGATTCAAATTGACGTAACCCTGTTCGCAGTCGAGATTACTGCTTGTTCTGCTGAGTGTTTCCAGAATTTTCCATTTTAATTGTCATTGAAAACACTGGATACTAGTTGTACGACGTGGACACAATGCTACACAGCAACAGTGGAAAAGACAATACAATACGACACGATACGACACGATACGATAGAATTGTATTTATCCCAGGAGGGAAGTTGATCTTCCAACAGTCATAAAACACAAGATACATGAAATTAAAGTGATGAATGGAGATTATTGGGGAATATGCAAAGATTGGGGGGGGGGGGGAGGGGGGGAGTCAGCCTCAGTCTACCCCGTGACAAAAGGGGGAGGAGTTGAACAGTTTGATAGGCACAAGGGAAAAATGTGGCGTTCTGCACTGCATCTTGGTGGAACCAATCTGTTGCGGAAGGTACTCCTCAGGTTGACCAGTGCGTCATGGAGGGGGTGAGCTGTATTGTCCAAGATGCTCTGCAGTTTGTGGAGCATCCTCCTCTCCAAGACCACCTCCCATGGCCTCCCATAGTGACACCACCCTATCATGAAGAATAACTGGCACCCATACTATAACTCCCAAGCAGCTAGTTGCACATAGAGAGAAAAAGGAGAGAAGTTGGTATCAATTCACGCTGAAAATTTGGCAGCCAGCCCATCAGACTGTTATTCAGTTCAGGCTCGGAGCATGTTTTACAGCTGCCACTTTCAAGGTTGTATTATCCCGCTGCTCTTTGTACAGATGTTCATTCAAAGTTAATGTTATCTAATTATTCTTTTCTGGAACAGTTTCTTGTTGAATGAGTGAGTCGAAGTGACGGTATAAACATGGTATTCTCCCCAACCATTGGTTACACCTAAAAGGCCATCAAACGTTGGCTTCTTAACACCAACCATAATTGCCGTATTTATTTGCTGTGCAGAAGTGGTCTTAAACATAAAATGATCATGAGGATATTAATTTGGAAACAAAGTTTGCAATTGGCCTTTGTCCTTTCACAAAGTGAGTGATGGTGAATTGGGAGGCCTTTGAGTACCTTGGCTGCATTCCCAAGGCAGCATGAAGTGTATATGCAGTCAATGGTAGGAAGTCTGGACTGTGCAATGAACTAGGCTACATCTCTCTGCAATTTATTGCGGTGTAGGGACAATTTACAATCTCTATTGCAACCAATTAACCTACAAACCTGTAGGAAGGAACTGCAGATGCTGGTTTAAAACAAAGTTAGACATAAAAAGCTGGAGTAACTCAGCGGGACAAGCAGCATCCCTAGAGAGAAGGAATGGGTGACTGAAGAAGGGTCTCGACCCAAAACGTCACCGATTCCTTCTCTCCACGGATGTTGCCTGTCCCGCTGAGTTACTCCAGTTTTTTGTGTCCAACCTACAAACCTGTAGGTCTTTAGAGTGCGGAGGAAGCCAGAGCACTGGGAGAAAACCCCCGGGGAGAACGTACAAACTCCATACAGACAACACCTGTAGTCGGGATCGAACACAGGTCTCTGGCGCTGTAATGCAGCAACTCTTCCGCTGCGCCTCCGTGCAACCCCATGACAAGTGCCTGGTGTCACTTGCAGCTTGACAACAGGAAGGCTTATTGTCGGCACAGAATATGAACCATTGCACCCTAAGATTAACCACTTCCCACTGTAAAGTAAGCAGAAGGACAAATGCCAATGAAATTAGAACAAGTAACAAAGCTAACAGCTTTCTCGGCAACATAGCCACAACATCACAAGTCAAAGAGTGGTATGATACTGATCAGTACTGTGGTCAAACTGAAACTTATCGACTTGACAGGATGCATTCAAGGACAGGACTTGCATTCAAGGGCTGGAATAAGATCATAAGGTTATATGTGATAGGAGTAGAATTAAGCCATTCGCCCATCAAGTCTTCTCCGCCATTCACTCATGGCTGATCTATCTCTCCTTCCTAACACCTGTACTAATCAAGAATCTATCTATCTCTGCCGTAAAAATATCCACTGACTTGGCCTCTACAGCCTACTGACTAAAGAAATTTCTCCTCATCTCCTTCCTAAAATGACCTCTAGTCCTAGACTCGCCCACTAGTGGAAACATCCTCTCCACATCCACTCTATCCAAGCCTTTCACTATTCTGTATGTCTCAAACGAGGTCCCCCCTCATTCATCTAATCTCCAGCAAGTACAGGCCCAGTGCCGACAAATGCTCATCATATGTTAACCTACTCATTCCTGGGATCATTCCTGTAAACCTCCTCTGGACCCTCTCCAGAGTCAGCACACAACTTCCTCAGTTACGGTGCCCAAAATTGCTCTTAATATTCCAAATGCGGCCTTACGGAGTCTCAGCATTACATCCTTGTTTTTATATACAAGCCCTGTTGAAATAAATGTTAGCATTGAGTTTGCTTTCAGTGCAATGAAATGAGTTCCCGATCCCTAGGATCAGGTCAGAATTATGAAGAAAGGGTGGACAGGTTTGTATTTAACTGTTTGGCAATGAAGGCAGTCAAGGGATGATCCACGAGGTTAGAGATGACAACAAACAATGTGGAAAAACTTCAGCCCAATTATTTCTTTAAATTAAGCTGAAGCTGCGAAATAAGAGGAAACAGTTTCGAGCTGGCAAAAACTCATTTTGGAACTAATATCAGTTCTTCTTCTTCATGCTGCTAGTGATCGATACTTGGAATGAACTTCTCAGCAGAGAGCTGGGGGCAAAAGGCCTGGAATCATTTAAGAAGCAATTGAATGCAGCAGGAGAGTTATTCTGGATAAATGAATTACAGTGAGCCAAATGGTTAGCCGTCCATAGGTATTCTGTGCACATGCAATAGGAATGTGCAGGTCCTGGAATGGTGCTAAAGCTTATCGTGCTCGCACCATATAAGTTTATTCTTCCCCTAGTGGCTCCCTCCCTCAAGTAGTCTGCCAATTCTAGGCTGATTTTCGTTTAATTTCCCCAGCATATGCAGCAGTAATGTCTGTGTGTGCAGAAACAGTAAACTGAAGCGATTATTGTGCTGTGAACAGGGTTACTTAATTCTCACTTAAAAACAGAACATCCGTGGTGTAGGAAGGAACTGCAGACACCAGCTTACACTGAAGATAGACACAAAATGCTGGAGCAACTCAGCGGGTCAAGCAGCATCTCTGGAGAGAAGAATGGGTGATGTTTCAAATCGAGACTAGGTTTGAGTATGAAGAAGGGTCTCGACCCGAAACATCACCCATTCCTTCTCTCCAGAGATGCTGCCTGTCCCGCTGAGTTACTCCAGCATTTTGTGTTTATCTTTGGAACATCCATGGTGATAGGCACAGAAATTAATATGCACAGAGTTTGCATCTGAACGAGGTTCTATTTTATTCTGCAGCCCGGGTGCCTTTTCGGAAATATTGAACCAGCACAGAACCAATCACAAAGTGCTGGAGGTGTCAGGCAGCATCTGTGGAGGCGAATGGACTGATGACGTTTCAGTTCGGGTCTCTTCTTCCCTCCACAGAAGCTACTCGACCTACTGGGTTCCTCCAGCATTGAAGCAGAGACCCCACCCGAAATGTCGTCTGTCCATTTTAGTTTAGGCTAGTTTAGTTATTGTCACGTGTACCGAGGTACAGCGAGGGGTGGGAGATTGCATCCTTCACATGGTCCGCCCTGTTTCAACAAATGCAATCAACCTGGCGTGCACAATCAAATAAGATAAAATAGAACAAGTTGGTACAGCAAAAACCTTTTGTTGTGTGCTGACCAGTCAGCGGAAATTTCCCTCACAGATGTTGCCTGACCCGTTGAGATTCAGCAGCATCTGTTTTTGCTTAACGATTACAGCATCTGCAGTCTCTTGTGTCTCCACGGAAACAGTCACTCACAAGTGCAACATAAACAACTGGGCTGGGGGGGGGGGGGGGGGGGGCGGGGTTAGTAATGATCGTATTGCTTTCTTCATATGTTATGCTGAGAGACTCTTGCTTCTGCTGAACTTCTCCACGATTAGGTTTAGGTTTGTCACGTGTACCGAGGTAGTGTGAAAAGCTTTGTTTCGCATGCTCTCCAATCAGGCCAGGTAATACTATGTATACATACAACCAAGCCAAACTCAAGTAAAATAGATAGAGCATAGTGTAAGATACAGTGAAGAATATTATACAGAAGAACAGATGGTACATTGGAAGAGTATTTCACCTGAAACAGTGGTACTCGAGACTCACCACTGGACATGGTATTAAAATACACTATTCAAGTTCAAGTTCAAGTTCAAGTACATGTTTATTGCCACATGCACCAGTTAAGGCACAGTGGAATTTGATTTACCGTGCAGCCACACAATCAAAAAGAGCACTGTGCGCATGAACATCCACCGCAGTGGAATCAACATTCTTCACTGTGGTGGAAGGCAATAACATTCAGTCAGTCCTCCTTCTCCTTTGTTCATCCGTGGTCGGGGCCATTGTGCTTTTCTTTGACACCAGAATATTGGCGGTCTTCTTAAAGCAAGTGAGAGCTTTAGAAGGGAGAGGTTGAGCAGATGACATAAAACATCACCTCTCCGTGTTCTCCAGCGATACTGCACGATCCACTGAATTACTTCAGCACTCTGAGCCTTTTTTTGTAAACCAGCATCCAACTGGTCCAAAGCCAGACACAACCTGCAGGAGTAACTCAGCGGGTCAGGCAGCGTCTCAGGATAAAATGCATAGGTGGCATTTCAAGTCAGGATCCTTCTTCAGAGTTACTCCAGCATTTTCAGTCTACCTTCCATATAAATCAGCATTTGCAGTTCCATCTCATTCTACCTGATCCACCTGTGCAGAGCAGCTGGCAAGAGTATTCACAATTGCTACAATTGACAAGTGGCCATGTGGTTATTCCATAGCTCTTGTGCACCATTCAAATAGATGTGATGTGGGCTTTTGCCAGGGGGTCAAAGCTTTCTTAGCGAGTCACAGAGCATCCAGCAGATGTATTTTAGAAATGGCGCAACTCGCAACAACCATGCTTCACTGTAGAGTCAGTAACACTCTCAGAGAAAATGGAGGCAACGCCCCTACTTACATCACAGAGATGCCTAAACATTGCAGCAAAATCTAGGTTCATCAGCAATTCCATCCAGCAATGTTGAGATATGAATGAGTTAAGGGCCTGTCCCACCATACGAGTTTACCCAAGAGCTCTCCCGAGTTTAAAAAAAAATCAAACTCGTGGTAAGTACGTAGAATGTACGTAGCTGGTACATCGGACCTCGGGACGTCTCCTAGCGGCTCGTAACGCTAACGGCAGGTTCTCGGGAAATGCGGTAAGCTCGTGAAGTTTTTTCAACATGTTGAAAAATGTCCACGAGAGCCCCGAGTACCTACGAGCGGCTATTACCGTAATTCTCCGAGTTCGAATCAGGGGAAACTCGGGAGAACTCTTGAATTACCTCGTACAGTGGGACAGGCCCTTTAGAAGCATGCAGAGGCAAAATTAATTCAAAACCCTTGAGAAGAACACATTTTCAGCTCCGAGGAGCATGTTTGACAACATATGGAGATAATAATTAATGATGTTGCATCTGTGAAATGTAGAATGGAGTTACAAAGATGAGTTAGATGCCACCTCTGAAATATAAAAACTGGAATTGAATGTTCATGCTCCCCTGCATCACGTACACCCAAGAAGGCATGTCCTTCTAGAGAAGTCTTCCCTTTGATTATTTTCTGATTGTTGCCTGATGAGGCTGGTTGCTTGCTATGGATACTGCTTGTATTTTTAGTCATCCTCTAAAGCATACCATTTTCACTGTTGTGTTCAGGTTGTGTGCAATCCGTTGAACGTTATCAATTGATATTTGGGAGCTCTCCGATGACCGTGCACTGGAACTAAACTCTCACCCGTGGGTGGGTGCTGGAGGACGGGCCAGGACGTGCTGCCGTGTGAACACAGAAGGACCCAGCGTGGGGGAGGGGGGTGGCCCTAGAGAACACAGAGGGACCCGGCATGGGGGGCCACCAAAAGTATAAAGAGGAACCTGGCATGGGAAGGCCGCCGAGAACACAAAGCGACCCGGCGTGGTGGAGCCACCGAGAACACAGAGGGACTCTTGGAACTCCATTAAACACTTTGTGACTCTGTCAGCGCGCTTTTCCAGGGGCCTCTTTGCATACTTTGTGCAAAGACATTTCACATGTGTTAATAAAGTATCGTTCATTCATTCATATCCTGAAATAAAATCCCATGGAATATCGACATATATTTGAACCAAATTATTTTCCTTCATTGTACCATACTATAAAATAGCATTGCTATATAACAGGAATGTTTGAAAAGAAAGGAATTTATCAAATCAGTAATATATGTTGTCGTAGAAAATGGTCACTACTAACCTTTTGTCATTGTCCCCAAAGTGGTAACCTTGTTTCTCTCTCCATAGCTCGTGCATGGGCTTCTGAGTAAATCCAGCATTTTTGTTAAAGATACAGCAGGGAAGCTGACCCTTCAGCCCACTGAGTCCATGCCGGCCATCGATCACCCGTACACATTAGTTCTATGTTATTCCTTTTTTGTGTCCGTTTCCTACACATTAGGGGAAATTTACAGTGGGTAATTAACCCACAAACCCACATATCCTTGGGATGTAGGAAGAAACTGGAGTGCCCGGAGGAAACCCATGTGTTTGCAGTGAGAACGTGCAAGCTCCGTACAGGCACCACCTGATGTCTGGATCGAACCCAAGTCTCTGGTGCTGTAAGGCAGCTGCTCCGTCAGCTGCACCAGTGTGCCACCCATTTCCAGCTTCTTTTTAAGAGTCCCAGTATCTACACTGCTTTACTTTTCCACTGATGCCACTGCATTTGATTACACATTTTCCCGTGACTTTTACAATGACAGAATGTTACCCTCCTGTTGAAAACTGTTACATAGCCATTTTCATAACTGTTCATTAACAACGGTGCTGATGTACGGATTTCAGGGACTTTGGCCACTCACATTGCTTTTACTTAGATTTTATCTATAAAATCCTAATGCAATTTATTTCTGATTAATTTGTTTCTTAAAAAATTGCTCACATGATAATACTGCATCATTGTGATTACTTGCGCAAAACTAATACGCCTTGAGAAAAAAGGTTCAGCTAATTGGTTTTCTACATACTCAAATGGATTAACCTGATGGGGGTTAATGTGTTAAGCATATCCCTATGATATGTACAGTAATAGGGAAGAAATTGGGCAGCATTGTGTCAGGTTTATGTGATTAAAATGGCTACTGTGAAAGCCTGCTTCAACACCCAAATTCTCAGGATGTCTACCTGATGCCTCTGCTAATATTGAGTTGATATTTCGCTTGGGCAACTTACACCCAGTGGTATGAATATTGACTTCCCTAACTTCAAGTAACCCTTGCTTTCCCTCTCTCTCTCCATCCTTCCCCCTTCTTAGTTCTCCGACCAGTCTGACTGTCCTCCCGATTACATTTTAACTCTGTATGCTTCCTTGCCACCTTCTCCTAGCTAACAATGATCCATTCTACATTTTCCTTGAGGCACATCTCCTGTGATGTCTTGTTTTCACACCTTACCCTTCCTTATCTCTGTCTTGCTCCCCTGACTCTCAGTCTGAAGAAGGGTCTCGACCCAAAATGTCACCCATTCCTTCTATCCAGAGATGCTGCCTGTCCTGCTGAGTTACTCCAGCATGTTGTGTCTATCTTGAGTAGGTATTTTATCAAGAGTCCAGGATAACCATCCAAAAATAGATACGTTGCCGCCCATATCCCCTCCCCTGCACATTTGCTACAAAGTGGCCCGATTACTGATTTAGAATCTCTCAGGGAAATTGAGCCTAATTACTGATAATTGCCAGGTAAAAATCTCAAGGAACCAAGAAGCCAGCATTTGTCCCAACCACACCTCTTTCCCAGCTTTCTCTCCCCCACTACAAGCAGTCTGAAGAAGAGTCCCAACCTGAAACGTCGCCTATCCATATCCTCCAAAGTTGCTGTAGGAAGGAACTAGAGATGCTGGTTTAAACCGAAGATAGACACAAAAACAGAACAATGAAAGCACAACAGATATGTAAAGATAGTACTCAGTAAACACCATAATAAACAGGAAAAAGAGGCTCAATTCTCAAAATACAAACAAACAACATTGTGCAAAGACAAAAACAATGTTCCCAACTTCCTAGTGCAATAGAGGCAATTTGTAGTTTGGATTTTAGTTGGAATTTGTAGTGTTCAATAGTGTCCTACCTTCTTACTGATGACATGAGTGATTGCGAGTGAGACAATGGGTATGGCTATTTGTTTTTCTACATACTCAATGGATTAACCTGAAGGTGGTTTATGTACTATGCATATGTGTGTTTCCGTAAATACAGTACTCAGTAGCGAAACTGAAGGTCTCCAAATGTCCAGGTTATTTTCCTGTTTTTTTATGTAATATTCCCATTGTTTCATATCCTGTATTTTAAGTAGTATAGATCATGGTGTATTGCCAAAGTAATGAGATGAAGCAAAAATAAATAAATCTGTATTTACAAAGAAAAATATCAGAGATGTCGGGCTAATTTATACCAGAAAGATGACATTAATTTTGCAATTAAATAACTCTATGGAAGCCAAATTCTGATTATGCTTATGATTTTTATGATTTATCACCCGATTAGTGGTTTTCTGATGCCCCAAGTATTTGCAGCAGAACGTGAGTAGTAGTGTCCATCTGGTCACGTGTGATGTGTGTGATTTAAAAGCAGAATAACCGTTTTTATATTTATTGTTTCTTTTTTTTATTGTTTATATTTTGTTTTAGCATTCCATTGAAATACTTAGTAATGAATAGAACTTAAAATCATGAAATAAAAATCTGGTTTGCTCACCTAGTTTATCGATGTCTCCTTTTGTTGTCCCTCCCGTTGTCTGACCTCGCCAATGCTATTAACGGGTTTTTTTTGCAAAGGAGTTTAGAAATCAGTAAGTGTCCCATATGTCTTTTATGCCTTAAAAAAAAAAATATATATATATATTTTTCAAATTTTGAAAGTATTAAATTTTGGCCAAATGTTGATCATAAATTAGCTCAAAAGGATCATAGGTAGGCCCATATTTAATGTTATGGTATTTCATTATGATTTAATAACTTTCTAATTTGGCCACCCATGTCACAGGTTTATACCATCATTTACGGAAACACCTATCTCTCTACAATATGTAGAGTAATAGGAAATAAATTATATTCATATCAAGTTAATGTGCTTAAAATAGCTTCTGTGAAAGCTGGCATCATCACCCAAAATCCCAGGATATCTGACTGATACCTGCCTCAGTCAGTATCAAGTTGGTATTTTATCAAGAGTTCAGGAAAACCATCCAAAAATAGATAAGGCGCCTCCTATAGCCCCTCTGACACCTTAAGGAACCAAGAAGCCAAGATTTGTCCCATCTCCACCGCTTTTCCAGCTGTCTCTCAAGAGAGTCAAGAGTGTTTTATTGTCGTATGTCTCAGATAGAACAATGAAATTCTTACTTGCGGCAACACAACAGAATATGGAAATATTGGCGACCTAATTGGCGAGTTTAGAAGAGTTTAGGAGAGTTTGCAAAAATGTAATGTTGAATACCTCCTTCGACTATGTTGAAGGCCTCCTTTGACCTCCGTCAACCTCCTTCGACTATGTTGAAGGCTAGCTTCGACTAGCTTTGACTAGCTTCGGGAAAATTGGACATCGAATAGTGGAGAGTGAATACGACCTCCTTCGATCTCCTTTGACCTCCCTTCGACCTCCCTTCGACTATGATGAAGACTATCTACGACTACCTTCGACTACCTTCGACTACCTACGATTTTCTACGAATAACATGCCGACCTACTACGACCTACTTCGACTAAACCTACGAGTAAAAAAAGTATCGATTTTTTCCATGGCGACCTTTTTTTACTCGCGGGCATTTTTCAACATGTTGAAAAATACGCCGCAACCTAGCTGAGGCCTCGAGTACGCGGGGACTACTCTCAAGCATGAAGGAGAGCTACAAAGATCTCCTAGGACCTCGTGTCGACCATGCTGCGAGTATGAGTCGAGGGCAAACTCGTCAGAACTCGCGGAATAGGTCGCCACAGTGGGACAGCCCCTTAATAGTGAAATAATAACAATATTAGCCTATGTCGTTCAGAGCTTATTTGAGGCTGTAATGTTTAATAGCCAAATGGCTGTGAGGAAGAAGCTGTTCTTGAACCTGGACGTTAGAGTTTGCAGGCTCCTGTACCTTCTTCCCGATGGCAGGGGTGGAATGAGTGTGTGGCCACTCTCCCCCACTGAAGAAAGGTCCTGACCAGAAACATCACCTATGCATGTCCTCCAGAGATGCTGCTGGACCCATTGAGTTACTGCAGCACTTTGTGTTCAGTGTAAATTCTAGATCACTGATTTTGAATGACGTTAGATGCATGCTGAACTCTCCACTGTTCTCTTCATATAGCAGAGAATGTTGCAGTGGTTCTGTGTCAGCTGATGTGGCCTTAAGTTTAATGTCAGTAAAATCATGACCTGTGGCTGTGAATTGACACGCTAACCTGCAGCAAGTCAAATTGTTTTAGTATTCTGCTGCATTTCAATGGTTTGAACTAAACCTGAAATCGGATTGCAATAAACCATTTTCCAGTTCCTGAACCATTCATAAGCGATATCAAGAGAGATGGTAAAGGAGCACAATTTTAATTTGTAACATGATATTTATATATCGAAGCCTCTCTCTTGGCTATCATTTAATTTCAGATTAACGCGTCCTGTGAAATTTTCACAACTTTGAATCACTCCTCTATTTTGCAAATTGCATTGATGGCCTGAAGCATCAAAGAATGAACTTTGAAACATTTCTATTCAGAGGGTTATTTACCAGCTCATACAAGTTGTAAATTCACATCAGCTGCAAGTTCTAGGCTGGGCAAGTAATGAAAGTGCATTTGTAATGTGGAAACTGGTATCTGTTGCAAATGGTAAAGCAGTCACTTTATCAAAGACCCCCTCGATTGACAATAAATCTATATGTGATGCTTGTTTAATACTCAGAACATGAGAAGTAATTGTAGCTGCTGCAAATGCACAGGTACTAGAATAAATCATTTTTTGTGCAACTTGAAATCAAATATACATTTAGTAAAGTGGTAAGAATGTCTAGAGTGGTTACTCTGCCTGGAATAATCTAAGTATGATTTAATTGTGAGTCTTCACATTTTGCCATTGTCAATGCAGAAATACAAGGCTGCACCTACTGATTATAAAAGGTAGCAGGCTTCAAGTACTGGAAGGATCTCACATTCAGCTGCACTCTCTGTTTGTTTACTTTGCTTTCCCAGCAGAATGTAATGAAACCTATTTAATGGTTTATGGAGAGTCAGGTTTAAGTCATCATCTTAATATGAAGCACACTTGTCAAATCAGAAAGCCACTAACTAATGAATAATTTCTTACCAGGACATGCCCCGATGAAAGACACTCTATATTTCTCCCCTGTTGTGATTCATGACTTTAATATCTTAAATAAACAAACAGATTTTCTTGGATTATGAAGCTTGCACAAACTTCATATAAAAGGCTGTGCTGGTGACATTTGATGTAATTAGTCTCATGGCCTGCTGTGAAATGTCACCTACTTACAATTAAGAACAACAACAACAAAAAAGACATCTTTTGTTGGGATCTGCTGATATGGAACTGATGCTGATGCAATAACAACACCATCCATCATCTTTATTATTCCTTCCAACTTCACATAATGTAAGGGGATTGTTTAGAAAAAGTCCTTAAGCAAGAAGATCGAGGTATGAACTCAGCAGCAGCCACAGTTAGAGTGAAAGGAGTAGTTTGCTAAAATTAATGTGGTAATGGTAAAAAAAAAACCACGGCTGGGTCTTTGAATACAAATCTGCAAAATGCCATCTTCTTTGCATCAGTGTGTGGAGGTCTAGTAAAAGGCTGCTTGGAGTTTTCCATCAATAACATGATAAAGATGGATTGCTGTTTCTCGCTGATATAAAAAAAAATGGTCGTATCAGAAGGGAGAGAATTTGCTACAAAGCATCTTGATGCTGGGATAATATTTTGGGACTTCAGAAATCATAGTTTGGGAACAGTCTATGAAATGAATTCCAAGAAACCTCATTACTGAGTTTATGCTCCAGCCCAAAATAGATGATAGAGCAAGATAGCATAATTTAATGGGATTGAAAAGTCTGAATTCAAGACAATTGTAAATTGGTTTATCCAAATCCATACGTCCCAATTTGTTTAATAATGTTTAAAGTATTGATAGATAAAGGTATCAACCCATTACTATTGTAAACAGATCACTGATTGAATATTTCATGAGAAGTTTACTTAATACAGCTTAGTTAGAACAGTGAAAATATATGAAGAATATTTTAGACATCTATTTTTTGTTCCGTGCATAAAAAATGTGCACATAATTGCACGTCAGTGTGGCAGCTTAGAACAGTTGTTTTAATGTAGGTGGAAAAGGGTTCATTATAAAGTGAGGATGTGTCAACTTCATTGACTATCTGCGAATGACTTCAAAACATGCAAAAGACCATCCAGTAGTTTCAATCATGCAATCAATTTTAGTAAATCACATTAATATATATTTATGCAAATTTTTATCAGCTTCGTGTATCAAAAAATATATTAAAATAGAATTTCGGTTCAAGAGCCTCCTCAAAGTACTGACAATATATGTAATTAATTGACACTCACTTGGACTGAACATTTACTCTTGATCCTGTTTCATAAGGTCATAAGTGATAGGAGTAGAATTAGGCCTTTCAGCCCATCAAGTCTATTCCACCGTTCAATCATGGCTGATCTATCTCTCCCTCCTAACCCCATCCTCCTGCCTTCTCCCCATAACCTCTGACACCCGTACTAATCAAGAACAGTCAAGTACTAATCAAGTACTAATCAAGTTTCCTATGTTTCCATGTGATTAGGGCCTTTTTTTGGTCTAAACAGATTTCCAACACAATATCTCTTTAAACCATTCAAATTTTTTAGGAGCTTAAACAAAAACAGGAAATGTTGGAAACCCTCATCAGGCATGTGTGGAAAGAAAACCCCGTGTTACTGTTCTCAGTTGAAGACCCTTCATGAAAACAACACATTAACTCTCTCTTTCCACACAAACTGCATGTCCCGCTGAGTGTTTCCAGAGTGCTTTGTTTTCATATCAGATTATTCATATCTGCAGTTCTTTAGATGTTCATCTGTGGAAACATGACGTCGTGATGGTTGTAATTGGTGCTTGAATTTTTCTGAATCTTTTGTGCTCTATTGCCTTGATTTGGCCACATTCCAGTGCAATCTAGCTGTTACTCTGTCTCCTTCCCTTCAGTGATTTTGGTTGTCAGTTGGCTTATCCGTAAGCCATATTAAAATAATTTTTGATGTGACCTAATTTATCTTACCTGAAGCTCCGGCTGATCATCCACTGATGATTCCTGCTGAGAACTTCTGCAAGATTGGTGTCAAAGTCATTCCGTATTAGCTAAAAAGGCATTGAAACTCAATCACCTAATGCTCTTTACTTCAGCATTATGTGATTGAACATTGATTTTATATGCCGTAATGACGACATCTGCGTCGTTTTCATTGCTCCTCAGTAATTCAGCCAAGAACCTCCCATGGTGATTCATGTTTTGAGTTGGTGCAAGGTCCGTGGATGTGGGATGATGTATTTCCCCATACAAAGCTCCTTTTGAGACCTGGCATGGATATAAATGTAAATGGGCTGGTTAGTAGGTTTGTAGAATTTGTGGAGTTGCGGACAATGATGAAGGCTGTCAAAGGGTGCTGTGGGATTTAGATCAGTTACAGATAAGGGCAGAGCAATGGCAGAAGGTGTTTAATTCAAACAGTTGTGAGGTGTTAAACTGTGGGATCTTCTTCTTGCGTTTGCCGAAAGTTTGCGCAGCCGAAAGTTGTAGGTCAACTTGTTCTATTTGATCATTTTGTTTGTGCATGTCGGGATGATTGCATTAGTCGAAACAGGTGGACCACATGATGGTTGGAATCTCCCACCCCAACTTTGGGGTGAACAAATGACTGGGGAAAGTATACTGTAAATGGCAAGACCCTTACCAATATAGATGTGCAGAGGGATCATGGAGTCCAAGTCTACTGCTCCATGAGAGTTGCTATACAAGTAGGTAGACTGGTAAAGAATGGCATACTTGCCTTCATCAGCTGGGGCATTGAGTAAGAGACATGAAGTCATCTCGCAGCTCTACAAAAAATTTTTAGGTCATATTTGCAGCAATGTGTGCAGTTTTAGAGGGTACCAAAGAGGTTCCCAGCCCCATCAACAGCTCCCACCAACCTGTCTCTTGTTTCTGACCCTGAAAAGCCCAGGTTCTTTCTAAGCTCCTCAGAGTTGCCCCAATGTCTCAGTTCAAAGTTTCCCCACTCCCAAAATGGATTCACTATTGTTCCAGTGCCCTTTGACCTTCTGGTCCTCTGACCTAGTGACCTCTGATTGTCCCTGGCTCCTGTTCCTCAACCATTGCTTGTCTCCGCCCTGCTGGACACTTTGTTCTCTGGAGCCACTCACCCATCCTCAGGCTTTGATTCTTAGCCTACAGTTGCTGGCCCTCTCTCCTACTTCCCACCAGAATTATTGACCCAAGTGGATCATGGAACCAGGTGGCTGATTTATGGACAAATAAGTAGAAAACTCTTTCAGTTTGCCTCAGATTTTTCGGAAACTCACAGCAAGAGGACAATTGTCAAGTGAACAATTTATTTTCAAGGAGTACAGCTAAAGAGTTTGGTGAAGGTGGTGTTGCAGGTAGTTAGGGATAACAAAGGCTTTTGGTACATTGGCCTTCATCAGTCAGGGTATTGAGTATAGAATGTGTAGGAAGGAACTGCAGATGCTGGTTTAAACCATAGATAGACACAAAAAGCTGCAGTAATTCAGCGGGACAGGCAGCATCTCTGGAGAGAAGGAATGGGTGACGTTTTGGGTCGAGACCCTTCTTCAGACTATTGAGTATGGAAGTTGGGATGTTATGTGAGTTGTGTAGGACATTGCTGAGGCCACCGTGAGTACTGTGTTCAGTTTTAGTCACCCTACTTTAGGAAGATTACATTAAACTGGAAAGAGTGAATAGAAGATTGATAAGGATGTTGTCGGAACTTGGGGGCCTGAGCTAAAGGGAGAGGTTGGACAGGCTAGGACTTTATTCCTTGGGGCACAGGTAGCTTAGGGGTGATCGCGTAAAGGTGTATAAAATTATGAGGGGAGCTTTCATGGTGAACACAGAGTCTTTTAGCCAGGGAAGGGGAATCAAGAATCAGATAATGTTTTGATAATGTGGTTCAATGCCAGTAAAATTCACCCAGTGAAAAAGCTTATAATAAAATGCATATCTATAGCTGTGAGTGGGACTTCAGCATTCCTCTGCTGGAATTTAGTTTATTTTCGAGATACAGTGCAGAAACAGGCCCTTCAGCCCACCGTGTCTCTGCCAACCAGCAATCCTCATACGCTAGACCTATCCTACAAACCTGTACATCTTAGAAATGTGGGACAAAACTGAGCACTCAGGGAAAATCCACACGGTCACGGGGCAAATGTACAATTCCATACAGACAGCACCCGTAGTCAGGATCGAACCCGGATCTCTGACACTGTAATGCAGCAACTCTACCGCTGTACACCCAAAATGTCAGCACTATCTAAATCAAACATCAATTGCATTTTGAAATACCAGCTGAAGAACCTTTTTATTCAGAGCTCATTTCACCAAAATCTCCAAAATTAAGGACTCTTTCCAAATCTAACATATCTCCCCTGCAGCATTCCTTTAAAAATCTTCGTTACTCTATTGTTTTTGATATCCCTCTGCCTTTAAACTGATAAATAAGAGCCGACAACTATGTCTCAGTTTAGTGAATCAGGATGAGTGAAAGAGGATGGATAGACGCTGGTGCAGATATACTATCGAGTTGTCAGAAGGAAATGTACTGGGAGACCAGTACTGCTATTCCTCGCCTTGATGATAAGTACATTCAAAAAATAGAAGACAATCAAAAAATCCCAGGCGACTTCAAGACTTGACAGGCTGAGAGGCAAAGCACTTTAACATCTCAGTATGAAAATGGCAATGTGGGAAGAAAACTGATTCCACTAACCAAGAACACCAATTCTTATTTCATTTGATTAGGTTTACATCCAGTGGGTATACTAGGAGGTAGAATTTGTTATTAAAATGTGCTTAAAGAATATTGTTCTTTACTTTCTGAAATGTTGTACTTATGTGGCGTCCATAAGCAAAGTCGCTACTTGCTGTAACATAGCGGCTTGGAATTTGCTGTCACATTAATAGTGAGACAAATAGTGCTCGACTTAATTCTTGCACGAGTGTGGCAGAGCATCTACCGGTGAGGGACACAAGTGAGGTTGAAAACAGGAATGCAAAGGCAGGCTTCTGAATGGTGGCCCTCTGTCAATAACGTTAAAGAGGGTGGTGCTTTCTCCGTGCCTCTCTACTGGAAGTCACTGCATGACACAATATTCTTGGATATTGAACTTGAGTTGCACTCACTGCAGCAAGTTACGTCTTGACACCGCATGTGAAAACATGATATTAATGACATGATAATTATTAATTAGTGTCAATCAACTAATCTGCCATTGAACATTATTCATGTGGAATCTCCACTTTGATTTGATGGTGATGATTTTTTAATGAAAAGCTTGAGATTTTAAACTTTCTGTACATTTCATTGCTGTGTTTTTAATTCTTTCCCTTAATCCAGATTTTTCCCTCTTTTTATTTATCTTCCTTTGTCTGACCTGGCATTGACCTCATTTAATGTTCAGTCTCAATTTATTCTCCTAATTAGTTCACAGTTATTCGTAGGGCTTGATTCAGCAGACATATGGTTGTTTGTTCTATACAATCAGGCCATAGATGCATGGAAACAAGCCCTTCGGCCCAACTTGCCCAGGTCAGCGAACATGTCCCAATGTCGCTGGTGGGCAAGTTGGGCCGAAGGGCCTGTTTCCATGCTGTACTACTTTATGACTCGATGAGATGCCCTATTGTCATTGGTCCCATACAAGAACTTGCCACAAAGATTTACAAAACAAAGTTGGTGAGATAAAGTTCAACTGATGTATCATGTTGGATGTTGTATCAAATCAGTATTTGACTCAATGTTCCGATTTTGATCCAGAAAGGGCACCTGATCAAGATAATTTTCAGGAAGCCAATGCTTGCTTTCTCCATGGATCTACTATTGCAATATCCCCTTTGTGTTTGAAACCAGATTACAGATCCTAGTGCAAGGTTCAAAGAGGAAAGGGAGAGACTTTTAGGAGGGTGAAGCTGGTGGGTGGGGGAAGGGGGTTGGGAGACAAAGTCCCGTGGACAAGGTAGGTTGCAGCTCAGTTGGGAATGGAGACCGAGACCAGCTAAATCAGAGCACCAGGCTGGGGAAAAGAGGGGAGGAGAGTCTATTGTGGTTTTGAAGGAGTGGGCCGGTGCCCAACAATGGCAGGTTGAAAGGAAGCCAAAACTGTTGTGGGTCTGAGGCTTTACACTTTGCAAAATAATATTGAAATCTTAACCTGGAGTTAGCATTCAGAAAGGATCCAGGCATCAAATCTATGACGTTAACCTGTTACTGTATGAGTGGCCCATGTTGTTCACATGCATTTGCAGATGTATTTTAAACAAGACACGACAAAAGTCTCTCTGAAGGCTGTTTGCACATAAGTAGACACCTCGGTGCATATTCACATCGTGCACAATGGATCCAAACTGAAAATATTTTGTGCTCCACCAATAAGCGCGATCAGCTTCCAGCTTACTCTAGATGTGAGGGGCATAAAAGCATTGTGCCATGTAATAATAGTTCTAGCCCTTCATTTGTCCAGCAAGCCAAAATAAGAGAGATTACATGCATTTCTTCGGGGTTAGTCTGAACGGTGGTGTAAAATGAGGTGATATTTAATCACCAATGACCTGATTTTGCAAGGAAACATGATAAGGTCTGCATAATACGCGACTGATCTACCATCATCCATTTTTCTCTTCAACCTATAATTGCCCTGCTTTGAAGAACTGTCAACATTATAAATGCGATGATTTTATTGAGACAATGCAATAGAACTATATTTATTTTTAAACGAGTCTGGACAAAAGAACATTCGGTATTTAATATGAAAGACAAACAATTATTTTGTTATATTTATTGTGCAAAGTAAATGTGTTAAGGGCGGGCAGCTATTCTTCACAAGACAAAACACGCCCCCAAGATTCCTACCTAATTTTAGTTATTAAGGCAGATAATGGGTCAAAGTATAAAAATTTGATGACTAGTTTGAATGTGCCATTTGATAATCCCTTGGTGAGAATCTCGCAGTTAAGACCTATCCTGAATGCTAATTAAAAAAAGACAATGTTTTAAGCTTGCATACAGAATGACAAATTCACAGACACATTGCAGAAGTCTTAAGCCTCATTGTAAACTTGCATCTTAGCACAAAATTAAAAAGTCAAATAGCAAAAAGGGATTTTAGTTTCTGCTAAGCTAACCGAGGAATAAGTATGCATACTTGACTAATTAAACAGTGTCAACGATAAAAAAAATCTGCATAAATTCAACAGTACTGAAGTATTGTGGTCTATTTGAATATAATTAGTTTAGATAGCTCTGGGTCACTGAAAAGCACAATGTGTGTTTTAATGTTTTACCTTTAGCAGCCAATTGCTTAAAGAGTGCACTCATGACTTGTCTCTAAAACTTATCATGCTAATGAAATTATTCAGTCTACCATGTTTATTATTCATGAAATGTAAATTGGGCATAATGAATCCCTTTGGAAGCAGGTTTTCATTGAAATAATATTTATATTTTTTGAAATGACTAAACTCTTCAGCAGTGGAGCATTGAATAGATATGTCCTGAAGTAGGGAGATATTTCTCTGGCCTCACGCGTAAACTATAATTAAAGAAAAAAACTTTGGGATTTCAAGAGCAACATTCATACAGCATACACAAACTGAAATACCGAGTCAGGTAAACAACGATTTAATTTCTAGTATTGTCGAGGATTGCCATTATAACACTTTATTACATTGTTTAAGTGTTGATGACTTTGATAAAATTGGCTTGATTTTATGCTTATTTCAGTGTAATCTGTAATGATTCATTATTATAATAGAGGTGCATGTTATTGAAATAAAATTCAATGTGTTTGAATGGGATTAATTGATATTTAATTCTAATGATCTGTAATATTTGCATTAATGTTTTGGATGAAAGTACCCTGGTGCTCTTACCTTTGTTCTAAACTGACATTAATTGTGGTGCCATGTCAAGAAGGTTAGAGTTGCAAACCTGTTTTTCAATTGTATTATCATCATTTCGGGCATCACCGGCACAGAACCATTTCTTCTCAGATGCAGAGAGTCGATGGCATCTTTTTTTTAACGTTTAGTTTAGAGAAACAGCGCTGAAACAAGCCCCTCAGCCCACTGAATCTGCGCACACATTAACACTGTCCTACACACACTCAAGACAACTTACACATGCACCAAGCCAATTAACCTACATACCTGTACTTCTTTGGAGTGTGGGAGGAAACCGAAGATCTCGGAGAAAACCCACACGGTCACGGGGAGAACGTACTAATTCCATACAGACAGCACCTGTGGTCAGGGTCAAACCCAGGTCTACTGGTGCTGTTAGGCAGCAACTCTATCGCTGTGCCACCATGCCACCTGTTTGCAGGTATTATCGCAACATTTGAGAAACGTTTAGCCAGGTCCATGGATTGGACAGGTTTAGAGGTATATGGGTCAAACGCAGGCAGGTGGGACTAGTGTAGATGGAACATGTTGGTCGGTGTGGGCACGTTAGGCTG
Organism: Amblyraja radiata; assembly: GCF_010909765.2. NCBI lineage: Eukaryota > Metazoa > Chordata > Chondrichthyes > Rajiformes > Rajidae > Amblyraja > Amblyraja radiata. The sequence goes on along the minus strand of NC_045962.1, from coordinate 14,420,893 downwards.
AGGGCCTGTTTCCATGTTGTATGATTTAGAAGAAGAAAATAAACCCACTAAATTATGCATTCATAGAGTTTGTTGTACGATTTCTGAAGTTTGGTAAATTCTGTTGCATCAGAAATCTCATCCCATCAGGATCATGAAGTTGATGTTATTTATCTGTTGAGCCGTTTCCCTGTCACTGCCAAGGCTTCATAAATGGCTGCAATGGGAGACTGTTCAGTGGAAATTGTACCAATGACAGATTTTAAAGACAAATTCTACGTAGATCAGGAGATCTAGCTTTGTAGTGTAAACCATCATAGTGAGGGAAGGGGGGGGGGGGGGGGGGGTGATCTGGCACCACTTCCTTTGTGACTCTCAGCATTATTGCTACTCAGTGCATCTTTCAGAATCTATTTACATTGCATCTCGGTCTGAGACGTTGTCAAAGCCGTGTTTAAGGGGTTTATCCTGTGAGACAGAGCAGATGTTCACCAGCAAAAGTCCAAAAGAGTTCTGTTAAAATGACAGACTAAGCACTGGGACCTTCCTAACCCAACTGGCAATAAAACTCTGGCAGACACAATGCAAACACTGAGCAAATAGGATTTTCATCAACCTTCTGCTAAGATTGAAGAGGCTAATTTGCAGAAGCATTATTGAAATGTTCAAACATAGACACAAAATACTGGAGTAACTCAGCGGGATGGGCGGCATCTCTGGATAGAAGGGAATAGGTGACGTTTCTGGTTGAGTCCCTTCTTCAGACTCAACCCGAAATGCCACCCATTCCTTTTATCCAGAGATGCTGCTTGACCCGCTGAATTACTCCAGCATTCCGTGTCTATCTTCGATGTAAATCAGCATCTGCAGTTCCTTCCTTCATATTGAAATGTCCAGCCTTTGTTTTAACATAATCTTTAGCCAAGTAGTATTTTTTAACCACTTTGAACAGTAATGTCCCAGTCTCCACCTTTTAATTGTGGAGATTAGACATTTGAAATCAGTGACAAAGTGATCAAAAACACAATTATGTTTATTGGACAGCCTCGTAACAGTCATTCGTAGAGAAGATAGATACAAAATGCTGGAGTAACTCAGTGGAACAGGCAGCATCTCTAAAGAGAAGGAATGGGTGACGTTTCGGGTCGAGACCCTTCTTTTTCATAAAGAAACGTTGTCCTCTGAAACATATGCAGAAAATATTGTGTTACAGAAAACAATAAAAGATTTACTATCAACAGTGTAACATATAATAATGGATTAAAATGTTGTCTGAGTGATTGCCTTCAACCAAGATATTACATAAGCAAAAGAAAAGTGCTGAAGAAACTCAGCTGGTCAGGCAGCATATATAGAGGAAATGAACATGCAATATTTAGGTCAGGACCATTCTTCAGTCTGAATCAGTCCCGACCTGAAATGTCACCTGTCCTTTCCCTCCACAGCTGCTGCCTGAACCACTGAGTTCCTCCAGCACTTTGTGTTTTCCTCGAGATCCCAGTGTCTGCAGTTCCTTGTGGCTCCAAGGCATTCCAATAGTTCAGATACTTCACGAGAAATCCGAAACAGATGTGTTACATTTCATGTTATTGGAGTTATACCATTGAGAGTAATATAATACGCCATTATGAACGTCATTATGCGGGAGCTTGATCGCCCCGACACGGAGGGTTCGACCGCTGGCTGCAGGAGCCAATATCACCCTGACAACGGAAGGTTCAAGTGCCCCGACCGCGGGAGATCAAAGAAGGGAAGACGAGTGAGGAATGTGGAGTCACTGTGGTGGATGTTCATGTTAAAAATGTATTTGGGTGTCTTGTTGCCCTTTATTGATATGACTGATTGGCAAATCAAAATTCCTTGTATATTGCAAAACATACTTGGCTAATAGTCCTATTATGATTATGATTAGTCATTTAAAACAGATAGGCAGAATGAATGGGTCATTTTTCAGTAAGAAGGTTGTGTCTGGTGAGGAATAGTGCTCAGTCTCAACCACTCACAATCTGCACCAATATGTTTATGAAGGGATCAAGTATAACAGATCCAAGCTTCCAGGCGGTATACATCTGGGCTGCAGTGTGTGCTGTTGTGAGTGTGCAGACAGACATCAAGGAACATGAGCAGACTGAGAACATTGATATTGACATGTCAAATAGAATATAATATGGAGAAATGTGAAAGAAAGGTTGTGCAATTTCTTGAGGAAAAAACAAAGTTTAGTTTAGTTTAGAGATACAGCATGAAACCAGGCCCTGTGGCCCAGCAAATTCACGCTGACCAACAATCCTCATACACTGCGCTATCCTACTCACCAGGGTCAATTTACAATTTACAATTTTTATCAAAGCCAATTAACCTATTAACCCGTACGTCTTAGAAAACCCTCGCGGTCATGGGGAGAACGTACATACTCCGTACAGACAGCACCCATAGTCAGGATTGAACCCGGGTCTCTGGCGCTGTAATGCAGCAAGTTTACTGCTGTGGCACTGTGCCACATTAGGTCTAGACTGAACGCATGTGTTCGATGAAACAGCAACCAATGGATAGATCAGCCAGTGGTAGATGATATAATGATACCACAGTGGGACCACTGGAATCAGTAGATGAGGTTAGAGGAGGTGCATGTGAACATCTGTTCCACCTGGATACAAGTGAGAGAGGAGGTGCAGGGACAGGTATTACATCTGCTGTTGCAGGGCAAACTGCCTGGGGAGGGAACGGATTGGGTGTGGAGGGAATGATCAAACCAATGTTGTAGAAGGAGTGGTCTCTTCAGAGAGTGGTAAAGGTTCAGGATGGGAAGATGTGACTGGTGGTGGGATCACATTGCAGGTGGTGCAAATATCAGAGAATGATGTGGTGGACACATAGGCTGATGGGATGAAAGGAGATGACTAGGAGAACTCTAACCTTGGGGGAAGATGGAGTGACAGCAGAATTGTGGGACCCAAGAGATATAGGTGAGGGATCTATCTACAACAGTAGGGGGAAACCATGTTTCCTGAAGAGACAACATGTCATATGTTCTATAGTGGAAAAACTACCTTGGGAGCAGATTAGCTCAGTTTAGTTTAGAGAAACAGCATGGATCAGGCCCTTTGGCCCATCAGTTCCAAGCCAACCATTGATCACTTGTTCACGCTCATTCTGTCATACCAATTCTTCATCTGAAATTAACTGTGGAGAAGCAGCCACTGAGTCGATGCACGGAAGACATCAATTGATTTTTGAATTTTAAGGGAATCAGGAGTAAACAAGAAAGTGGTGTTGAGGTGAAAGATCAACAATGATTTTATTAAACGGCAGAGAGAGTTCGAGAGGCCCATTCCAACTTCTATTTTCCATGTAATCACATACTTATATATTGATAAAAATAACACACATTAACAGATAAACTATAATGAGAATGAAACATGAGTTGCGTGTTATCTGCTAAGAAGACGTTTGAAGAATAACCTTTATTGCAATGTAGGAAATGCGAGTAGCAATTGCCTTACACCAGTCTCCTGTGAACAGCACATTATTGACCATGCCACTTCATTTCATAATGCTGATTGAGAAATGACTGGTCCGGAAAAATTAGGACATTCCCAAAAGTACTGGTTTGGATCCTGCTTAACCTCAGCCTCCATGTTATCTAAATGGGAAGTTTAAATAAATGGGTTCAGACTGAAGAAGGGTCTCGACACAAAAAGTCACCCATTCCTCCTCTCCAGACATGCTGCATGTGCCACTGAATTACTCCAGCATTTTGTGTCTAACTCAGAATGTCCCAGGTTCAGCTCCCTCTGGTGAATTTGTTGATCTGAGCCACCAAGGCAACAATTACAGCACAGCCAGGCCTAAAGCTTAGGGAGAAGCACACTAGGGTTGCCAACTGTCCCGTATTAGCCGTGACATCCCATATATTGGGTAAATTGATTTGTCCCATACGGGACCGGCGTTGTCCAATATTTGACTGCTATTACCCGGATCGAGGGGACTGTCGGGTCGGAGTGCCAAGTCCGGCCCCACCTCACCCATCCCGACCTAGTGCAGCCCATGGAGTGCAGCAGCAGTGCCTCGCCCGTGACCCCATTGGCCGGCCAGCTGTCCGACCTTTGGACCTTCGCTTACCGCCGACACCACCACCCCTCCTTCTCATGGCCGATCATCTGCTCATGAGTTAGATGGGGTGCTGGACTTTGCGTGCAGCAGAACACAATGCCCAGGCGGAGGGCCAGCCGAGGAGTTTTGGCCCGGGCCGCACAACGTCGCACGCAAAGTTTGGCGCCCGAGCTAAAACTCCTCAGCTGGCCCGCCGGCAGGGATTTGTGTGCAGTCCAGCACCCGGGCCAACTCATCATTCACCCAGCCACGGCCGAGTCGGTCAATGAATTGCCGTCGGGAATTTGTCCCTTATTTTGACCTTTTGTCCCTTATTTGGTAGTGAGAAAGTTGGCAACCCTAAAGCACATTGTCCTGCATTTTGGATTCTCATCATTACTGAGCGACCTCAGCTGAGAATACACTCACACAGACTTGTGGCGAGGACAGGAATAGTGTTATCTGATATTCTTCTACGATTTAATAGGCCGTGGATATTCAGCATCAATTTGTTTTAGAAAAATGACTCTGCTTGGCCTTCAGTTCCAGAAATAGGAATGAAGATGTTATGGAACTCATTAATCACCTCACTGATTCACCGACTGAAACTGATTCATTCTGCTGCCCAATATGTAATGCATCCTTCAAGGCATAGTTTACATTTTCCTGGTGAGGTCTATGTTCTATTATTTTTATAGAAATGTTCTTTTTCAAAAGAGCTCGTTGGCTAATTTTCTGACATCGGAAATTCAGAGCATTTTAACAATCGCATTGGTTTGTAATTTGGAAACTTGTTGTGATAAAGCGAAGAGACAATGAAGGTTAAACCTGTCAAATTATAAGTTGCAATCAACTAAATCACTAATTCAATCACAGCTTTCAGACTGAAGTGTGCAAACAATTGCCTGATTAGGATTGTGTCCCAAGTGTATGCAGGCCTGTTCAATAAGTTTCTTAAGTAGCTATGTACAGCACCTGTAATATTCATTGAATTCTAAGGGATGGCTTCAATGTTTATGCTGCTATCTTTTTCTTTTATTTCTAACATGGTTTTGACAAACGCTAAAATGAAATGAGGGATTGCAGATCTGCAGATGTCAGAATAGTGAATGCAATTGAACCAGTGAAACTCAGTTTCAGGTAATAAGTAGAAGCGTGTGTGTGTGCGTGTGTGCGTGTGCGTGTGTGTGTGCGTGTGCGTGTGCGTGTGCATGCGTGTGTGCGTGTGCATGTGCGTGTGCGTGTGTATTTGCATGTGCGTGTGTGTTTGCATGTGCGTGTGTGTTTGCATGTGCGTTTGCATGTGCATGTGTGTTTGCGTGTGCGTGTGTGTTTGCATGTGCGTGTGTGTTTGCATCTGCGTGTGTGTTTGCGTGTGCGTGTGTGTATGCGTGTGCGTGTGTGTGGAGGGTGCAGGGAGTGTGACATGGTGAAGCACGCACTTTAACGCAGGTCCGTTCAGCAAAATTCAGGAACCCCTTCCACCGAGGTCTGTTTGTTAAACCACACACAGGAAATGATTTGTTCTCTCATTCAGAACAATTTACTAAAAGATCAACATATAAAGAAAAGCAGCAAATGCTGAGAAATCTGAAATCTGAATAAAGAGCTCGGAATGACCAGACATTAGAGAGGGATACAGCACGGAAACAGGCCTACTCGGGCTGGTCCCACCAGGAATACCTCTGTACAGTAGCACTATCCTACACACTAGGGACACTCTTTACAATTTCTACCAAAGCCAATATACTTTTCTGTCTGAACCTGGGGAGAGCTTGTATCTTAAGTCACAGCTGTATAGAACATAAAATCAGTCCAGCAGAGGAACAGGTCCTTCAGCCCACAAAATCCATGTGAACATGATGCAAAGACAAACAAATTTAGTTTTAGTTTTAGTTGTAGAGATACCGCACAGAATCAGCCCCTTCGGCCCACCGAGTTCACGCCGACCAACAATCACTCGTACACTAGTTCTATCCTACACACGAGGGACAATTTACAGAAGCATATTAACCTACAAACCTGCACATCTTTAGAGTGTGGGAGAAACTGGAGCACTTGGAGAAAACCCACATGGTCACGGGGAGAACGTCCAAACTCCGTACAGTCAGCACCCGTAGGCAGGATCGAACCTGGGTCTCTGGCGCTGTATGGCAGCAACTCTTTTCCAAACTTGATCAGCACACTACAGCAGGATGTAGGTCAGAATAATCCTCCAATTAGATTCTGCCTCAGAAACCAACGAGCAGGAGACAGATAATCTTCCACCTAAGTATATATTTATGATGCATGTTCCTTGTGTCCAATTTGCCGACAAAGCTTTCTTGCCTACACGTTGAAGCATCTCCTATTGTAAAGAACAGCTGTGAATGCCTAGCTGGTTATGAAGGAACTGCAGATTCTGGTGTAAACCGAAAGGGTGGGACACCTAAATGCAAACTAACCGAAAAGGCGGGACACCTAAAAGCCAACTAACTGAAAGGCTGCGTCGCCTAAAAGCAAACTCACCAAATGGCCGCTCTGCCGAAACACCACCTGCCCAAAAGGCGGTGTCGCCTACAAGCCAACGAACCGAATGCCGCTCAACAGAAAAGTCAAATAACGGACATGACTTTTCCGGGGGGGGGGGGGGCAGGGCTTGTCAGCAATTGGTCCAGACTCCCGCGTCCATCACATCACTGTGGAGGGATGAACATTGCCCCACACCTCCACTCCACCCGACCCACAGCCCATGGAGGGTGGCCGTGGAAGAGTGTGGGCTGTCCCGAGGGATGCGCACCTTCGGCCGCTTACAACTTGGTGCTTGGGTTCAGATTGCCCAGTCACCTATGGCTTGTGTGGGAAAATGACCCCCACCTTCCCGTCTCCACCTATTCTACTCCTAATATAGTTTGTCCTAATATTATTATTCTAACTAATATAGCTTGTTAGCCGTCATGGTGCCCCATGCATATCAAACTTCTTCAGTCTGAAGAAGGGTCTCAACCCACAACGTCAGCCATTCCTTCTATCCAGAGATGCTGCCTGTCCCGCTGAGTTACTCCAGCATTGTGTGTCTATCTTCAATGCCTGGCCAGATCTTCCTTTGACATGTTATGGATGATATTATCCTCCTCTGTCTGTGGGAACGGTTTGGGGGAGGGGAGGAAGATCATAGGACTTGTTTGCAGAACAAGGGTAGGCACAGCAAGAGTAAGCAGTGGCCTTCACTCTCCTCTCCTCGCCATAATCATGGGAAAATATACACAATGTAGGATAATGGACGCATTAACATATTTGCCTGATATCATTCAGGAGGAGTGCCTAATCCAATGGTACATTGATGGTACATTTGAAGAAACCTCATGCAGCATATTCTAATCCCATTCACACCATCCAAACATCTTATTTACCAGTCTCAGACAAGTAAGCTCTCAATTTATATAGTGCTCGGGTGTGCCTGTATCAATGGTTACTATGGGGTCAAGGAAAGAGCTTTCACGTCGCGACCCTGTTTCCACAAATCTTTCCACCACTACGCACAAGAAGCACAAGAAGCGACAAGACAGACACCATTTTATGCAGATGCCGAGAAATGTGTTCAGCTCTGGCTGAACAACTTCTAATCTTGTGTGTGGACTCGATAAGAAGAAGAAGAAGGATGGTTACTATGGCAGTCGTAAGGTCGACCTTCAAGAGAGTGATTCTGTGGAAACTGACTGGCCCTGATGGAGTCCCTGGCCATGTCCTCATGACCTGTGAGGACCAGCTGAAGAGGTATCCACAGGCATCTTCATCCTCTCACCACTCCATTCTGCGGTTCCCACCTGTTTCAAGGAGACCACCTTCACCCTGGTGCTGAAGAAAAGTAAGAGAGCGTGCCTTGAAGACCACCTTCCAGAGGTTTTGATCCCGTCATCATGAAGTGCTTCAAGAGATGGGTGATGCCACACATCTATGGCATCACTCTAGTCCTAAACACATCTCTGGAGCACCTAGATAACAAGGACACCTATGTTAGACTCCTATTTATCTACCTAAAATAAATTGGAATTTTTAGCTTCACCTTCAATGGGATAATCCCATCCAAACCTACCGGCAAGCCAGCTAACCTACAAACCTGCACATCATTGGGAGTGTGGGAGGAAACTGGAGCACATGGGGAAAACCCACATGCTTGGGGGAGAATGTAGAAACTCTATACAGACAGCACCCGTAGTCAGGATCTAACCCAGGTCTCTGTCGCTGTAAGGCAGCAACACTCCCGCTGTGCTACTGTGCCACCTTAAAGCCTGGGCTAAAGATTCAGATCATGAATAAATCCCACAGCTGAGGAACATTAATAAAGGAAATAAATTATGGAATAAAAGACTAACTTTAATAATGAGAAGATGAGCCAACCAGATTTTTGCAAAGACGATTTTACTTTTATGTTCATTATGGAAGGAATTTGTTTTCTTACTCTTCTATACACACGCTGAAATACAGTTTGCTCTTGACTGCCCTCTGAACCAATCCAGCCAGCTACCCTTTCAGTCTGAGTGTAGTGAGGAAGTTGAAGTTCACAGCTAGGGGCACACACTGTAAATGAATATATCATGCCATGACTGCACAGTTGGCAGCCAGCTTCAGCAAGGATCCTGCCTGACTTTTCCCTGAGCTTCTTTGCCCTTGCCCAATTACAGACTTGCCCACTGCACCCCCAGCCCTCTGCGGTCTGACTGCTCCCTCCCCAAGGCCCAATTATCATTGCCACTTGCTGCTGTTCATGTTGTTGCTGTAAATTTCGAGAGCCCCCTTTAGAATTTGGGCACCTCAATGGCCTGCCCAACTGAAAAATCTTGCTCGGGTGACCCCTGGTTTATAATGCTACAGAACTACGATCTTTTGGAGCTGACATGGAATTTCCCCTTGAAAAGGAGACTGTCTACATCAGAAGCGGGCTTAGGATTCCGAGTTACAGAGCAGTCTGGGTTTATTCTGTGGGTTGTGAGGGTAATGACACTTCACACAGTAAGTACTTGAGGCTTCAGGCTCTCTTGTGTTAATACTTTCAAAGCAGAAAAGAGTTCTGCCAGAGGACTCATTTGTTCAGGACACTGGCATGATATGCAGCATTGGACCAGATTCTGCAGTTTATGTCAAGTTGACTGATGTCTTTCTGGGATAGACAGATACAAAAAGCTGGAGTAACTCAGCGAGACAGGCAGCATCTCTGGAGAGAAGGAATGGGTGACATTTCGGGTCGAATATGATGAAGGGTCTCGACCCGAAAGGTCACCCATTCCTTCTATCCAGAGATGCCACCTGTCCGCATTTTGTGTCTATCCAAGGTTCTGATGTTCCAAGGTATCCCGTTTCGGGTCGAGACCCTTCTTCAGACTGGCCAAGGAATAAAGTCCTCGCCCGTCCAACCTCTCCCTATAGCTCAGGCCCCCTAGTTCTGAGAACATCCTTGTGAATCTTAGATTAGATTAGATTAGATTAGATTCAACTTTATTGTCATTTGCACAAATACTGAGTACAGGTACAACAAAATGCAGTTTAGCATCTAATCAGAGTGCAAAGTAGTAAAATACTGGTTAAAACAATATGTACAATGTGGATATATTGATCTAGTACATAGGCAAATAAATATATACAGATAAAAGGGTATAAAAGATAGCTAGCGTTGGGCCTGTGAGTTCCACAGGGTAATGGTATTTTGGAAGAAGCTGTTCCTTAGCCTGCTGGTGCGAGACCTGAGGCTCCTGTACCACCTCCCTGATGGGAGGAGGGCAAATAGTCCATGGTTGGGGTGTGAGGGGTCCTTAATGATTTTCCCAGCCCATCTCAGACACCGTGTGCGGTGGAGGGCATCCATGGCAGGGAGCGGGGCACCGATGATGTGCTGAGCGGTTTTCACCACCCGTTGTAGTGCCTTCCTGTCAGCTGTGGTGCAGCTGCTGTACCATACCGTGAAGCAGGTGGTCAGGATGCTTTCGATGGTACAGCGGTAGAAGTTGGACAGGATCTGGGGGGACAGGTGAGCTTTCTTGAGCCTCCTCAGAAAGTAGAGGCGCTGCTGCGCCTTTTTAATCAGTTTGGTGGTGTTGAGGGACCAGGACAGATCCTCTGAGGTATGTACCCCGAGGAATTTGTAGTTGGAGACGCGCTCCACCTCAGTCCCGTTTATGTGGATGGGGGTATGTCTGCCACCTCTGGTCTTCCTGAAGTCTCCGATGATTTCCTTTGTCTTCTGTGAGTTGAGGACGAGGTTATTATTGGTACACCAGGCTGCCAGGTTCTGGACCTCCTCCCTATAGGCTGATTCGTTATTGTCCCTGATCAGTCCGACCACCGTGGTGTCATCAGCGAATTTTATGATGGCGTTGGAGCCATACATAGGGACGCAGTCATGGATGAAGAGGGAGTAGAGGAGAGGGCTGAGCACACAGCCCTGTGGCACGCCGGTGTTCAATGTCAAAGTGGAGGAGGTGAGGTTGTTGATCCTATCCTGTTAGTGAGGAAATCCAGTGTCCAGTTGCAGAGGGAGGTGGTGATGCCAAGTCCGCTGAGTTTGGTGATCAGACTGGTGGGGATGACAGTGTTAAATGCGGAGCTGAAGTCGGTGAACAACAACCTGATGTAGGAGTTGTTATTGTCCAGGTGGGTCAGGGCAGAGTGAAGAGCCGCAGATATGGCATCCTCTGTTGACCTATTGGGCTGATAGGCAAACTGATGGGGGTCCAGTGTGGGAGGGAGGCTGGATTTGAGGTGAGCCAGGATCAGTCTCTCAAAGCACTTTGCGACGACGGGGGTGAGTGCCACTGGGCGGAAGTCGTTGAGACTCCCTGAAGCTGATTGTTTGGGCACTGGCATGATGGTTGATGTCTTGAGGCAATTGGGGATGACACCCTGGGCCAGTGACAGATTGAAAATGTCAGTGAAGACCAGGGATAGTTGTCCAGCACATGCCCTGAGCACCCGCCCGGGGATGCCATCGGGGCTGGCAGCTTTGTGATCATTCACCTTGCTCAGTGCATCTTGTACAGCAGAGGTGGCGAGACTGAGGGGTTGTTCATTCGGGGATGGGGCAGCTTTGATGGCTGGTGCTTTATTGTCCCGATCAAAACGAGCAGTAGTTTAGCTCGTCAGGAAGGGAGGCGTTGACTGGGGGGGGGGGGGGGGTGTTAACTTTATTGTAGTCGGCAATGGGCTTGATGCCTTGCCACATGCGTCTGGGGTCGGAGTTGTTTTGAAAATGCTCCTCGATCTGCCGTTTGTATTTGAGTTTTGCGCTCCTGATTCCCTTTTTCAGGTTGGCCCTGGATGAGCTGTATTCCTCAGCATCGCCAGATCTAAAAGCGGCATCGCGAGCCTTCAGCAAGAGTCTGGCCTCTCTGTTCATCCACGGCTTCTGATTAGGGAAGGTCTTTATTTGTTTGTGGGTTGTGATGTTGTCGGTGCAGGATTTTATGTAGTCCAAAACGAATGAGGTGTATGTATTAATGTCCACTGGCATTATCATCAAATGGCATTAATGTCCAAGGCTGGCAGTATCATCAAAGACCCACACCATCCTGGCCACACACTCATCCCCCTGCTACCTTCAGGTAGAAGGTACAGGAGCCTGACGACTGCAACAACCAGGTTCAGGAAAAGCTACTTCCCCACAGCCATCAGGCTATTAAACCTGGCTCGGACAAAACTCTGATTATTAATAATCACTTTCTGTTATTTGCACTACCAGTTTATTTATTCATGTGTGTATATATTTATATCATGGTATATGGACACATTTATCTGTTTTGTAGTAAATGCCTACTATTTTCTGTGTGCTTAAGCAAAGCAAGAATTTCATTGTCCTATACAGGGACACATGACAATAAACTCACTTGAACTTGAACTACTTGAGAGTCAAAGGTGGCCTGAGTGGCAAACAAACTCCAATCTGTTTGCTGAAACTGCTCCTGTAGTACAGAGACAGCCCCTTCAGGCCAAACCTTCACTGTCCTCACAGTTGGTTTCACACGTCTGATGAGAGGTGTGTATTTGGGGAGCAGGAACAGAGAGAGGTGGTCAGACTGTCTCAGGTGGGGGAATGGGAGGGCTTTGTAGGCTTCAGTAATGTTAGTGTACACTAAATACAGAATATTGTCTCCTCTGGTTGGACAGGAGACATGTTGATGGAACCTGGGGAGTACAGTTTTAAGGTTGGAGTAATTAAAATCACCCGCAACAATAAAAGCCCCCTCTGCATGTGCAGTTAGTTGTTTACTGATAGCAGCTTGCAGCTCTTTCATTGCTAGCCTGAATCTTCTATGCACTCTTTCCAGTTTAATGTAATCTTCCTAAAGCAGGGTGACGAAAACTGAACACAATACTCACGGTGGCCTCAGCAATGTCTATACAACTGCACATAACATCCCAACTTCCATACTCAATAGTTTGAAGAAGGGTCTTACCCAAAACGTTACCCATTCCTCCTCTCCAGAGATGCTGCCTGTCCCTCTGAGTTACTGCAGCTTTTTGTGTCTATCTACGGTTTAAACCAGCATCTGCAGTTCCTTCCTACACATGTCCTTTTGGGGTCTGTTTTGCTCCACTTGAAACCTGTGCTCAGCACAGTCCTGGGGCTTCATGTGTAGAATGGAACTGCAGACGCTGGTTCATACCGAAGATAGACACAAAGTGCTGGAGTAACTCAGCGGGTCAGGCAGAATCTCTGGAGACAAAGGATAGGTGACATTTCGGGTCAAGTCGTGGCTGAAGACAGGTTCCGACCCAAAATGTTACACATCCTTTTCACCAGAGATGCAGCCTAACCCGCTGAGTTACTCCAGCGTTTTGTGATTAACCTGGGGCTTTATGGTTCGGCTTAAAAAAGGAAGCTGCCTGCAGTTGTTGGAGTCACCAAAAGATGCAATGCAAGCAATGGCACAACACTGACCCGAACTCCAGGTGCCAAACCTTGGTAAGATTTAAAAAAACAAGAAAGTGCACGAGAAAACGAGGAATTATCATGGACACAAGAGATTGCAAATGCTGATATATGGAGCAACAACTAAACCGCTGGAATAAATGTTGGTCAGGCAGTTTCTGCGTAGGTAAAGAGATGGTTAATGTTTTGGGTCGTGACCCTCATCGAAGGACAGATAGCCCGGTTAAAGAGGTGAGAGGGAGGGGTGAGATAGAACCTGGTAGGTGATAGTGGAAGCATAATAAAAGAAAAATAAATAGGCAGATGGATCTGGATGGAGTGGAAGAAGGATGAGGGGTGGGGGGCAAGGGTAGAGACAGAGGCTGGTAATGTGGTATGTGGAATCAGCTGAGGGTGGGATGATGGCAGATGGGACCAGGTGGGCAGGGTGTCAGAAGCCCGGGCCGATAGGTATGTGGGTGATGGACAAGAGGAACCATATCTGGGTGGCTGATGAATTTAGATAATGAGGGGGAAAGGTTAGGAAGAGATGAACAAAAGAGGGAAGCCCTGAGGGAATGGTGGAAGTGGGGGAAAAATGTACAGGAAAAGTACAGGACTTTACTTTCGACTTTAGAGATGCAGCGTGGAAACAGGCCCTTTGACCCAATGGGTCCATGCCAACCAGCGATCACCCCGTACACTAGCACTACCTTACACACTGGTGACGATTTACAATTTACAGAAGCCAATTAACTTTGAAACCTGTATGTCTTTGGAGAGTAGAGAAAACCCAAAGAAAACCCACATGGTCACGGGGAGAATGTACAAACTCCGCACTGACAGCACCCATAGTTAGGATCGAACCCAGGTTTCTGGCGCTGTAAGGCACCAACTCTACTGCTGCTCCACTGTGCCAACCTGTACCTGAAATTGGAAAATTCAATATTTATACCATTAGGCTGTAGACTACCCAAACAGAATATGAGACCATAAGGTCATAAGTGACAGGAGTAGAATTAGTCCATTTGGCCCATCAAGTCTACTCCACCATTCAATCATGGCTGATCTATCTCTCCCTCCTAACCCCATTCTACTGCCTTCTCCCCATTACCTCTGACCTGTACTAATCAAGAATCTATCTATCTCTGCCTTAAAAATATCCACTGGCTTGGCCTCTACAGCCTTCTGTGGCAAAGAATTCCACAGATCCACCACCCTCTGACTAAAGAAAATGTTCCTCATCTCATTCCTAAAAACACGTTGTTTTATTCTGAGGCTATGACCTCTAGTCCAGGACTCTCCCACTTGTGGGAACATCCTCTCCACATCCACTCTATCCAACCCTTTCACTTTTCTGTACGTTTCATTGAGGTCCCCCTCATTCTTCTAAACTCCAGCGAGTACAGGCCCAGTGCCGACAAACGCTCATCATAGGTTAACCTACTCATTCCTGGGATCATTCGTGTAAACCCCCTCTGGACCCTCTCCAGAGCCAGCACATGCTTCCTCAGATATGTTGCCCAAAATTGCTCACAATGTTCCAAATGCGGCCCTACCAGCTCCTTATAGAGCCTCAACATTACATCCCTGTTTTTGTATACAAGCCCTAGGAATCCTACACCAGCTCTCCCAAGTCCTTTTGCACCTCTGATTTTTGGATTCTCACCCCATTTAGAAAATAGTCCACGCCTTTATTCCTATTATATTATGAAATAGCATGACTCCACACTTTGCGACACCATATTCCTTCCGCCACTTCTCTGCCCACTCTCCCAACCTGTCCACGTCCTTCTGCAGAATCCTTGCTTTCTCTACACTACCTGCCCCTCCACCTATTTTCGTATCATCCGCAAACTTTGCTATAAAGCTTTCAATCCCCTCGTCTAAATCATTAATATACAACGTGAAGAGTCGCAGCCCCAGTACCGACCCTTGTGGAACTCCACTGGTCACTGGCAGCCAACCAGAATAAGCCCCATTTATTGCCTCTCTTTGTCTTCTGCCATCCAGCCAACCTGCTATCCATGCTAGTATCTGATACCATGGGCTCTCATCTTCCTTAGCAGCCTAACGTATGGCACCTTATCGCCTTATCAAAGGCTTACTGAAAATCTAAGTAAACAACAAAGTCAGACGAACCGGCCTCCAGTTCCCACTATTCTGCTTTGCTCCCTCCTTGTGGTGCAGGGGTAATATTGACATTTTTCCAATCATCTGGGACATCCCATGACTTTAGCGATTCTTGAAATATCACTGTCAATGTCTCCACAATCTCTAAAGCCACCTCTTTCAGAACCCTAGGGTGCAGTCCATCTGGCCCAGGTGACTTTTCCATCTTCAGCCCTTTCAGCTTCCCAAGCACCTTCTCCCTGGTAATAGCCACTCCACTAACTTCCACCCCCTGACTCTCTTGAAAATCAGGAATGTCGCTGGTGTCTTCCACTGTGAAGACTGATGCAAAAAAGTTATTCAATTCCACTGCCATTTCTTTATTCCCCATTATCACCTCTCCTGCATCATTCTCCAGCGGCCCAACGTCCACTCTTACCTCTTTCGTACTCTCTATATAACTGAAGAAACTCTTTCTATCCTCTTTTATATTATTGGCTGGCTTACCTTCGTATTTCATCTTTTCTCCATCTATTGCCTTTTTAGTTACCTTCTGTTGTACTTTAAAAGCTTCCCAATCCTCTGGCTTCCCACTAATTGTTATATGCCTTGAGGTTGAGGGGCGATGGACAGAATGCGTGTGGGGGAGGGAAATGGCATGGAGCAGAGTGGGGAGTAAAGGGAGGACGGGTGACTGAGTGAACTGCCACCACCAGCCATGAGTGACTGGGCTGCCTGCCCACCAGCCATGAGTAAGTGTAATGCCAGCCCACCAGCTGTAAGTGACTGAAGTGCCAGCCCACCAGCTGTAAGTGACTGAAGTGCCAGCCCACCAGCTGTAAGTGACTGAAGTGCCAGCCCACCACCCATGACTTAGTGAACTGCCAGCACACCAGCCATGACTCACGGAACTGGAAGTCCAAAAATCCATTCAGTCCACAATGTCCATACTAGCCCTCTGGAAACCAGTCTCTTCAGCGCACAACAGCCTGAGTGACTGAGGTGCCCGGCCAGAGTGACTGAGGTGCCTGGCCAGTGATTTAGGTGCCCGGCCAGAGTGACTGAGGTGCCCGGAATTGGTGCAGAGGTGGAATATTGCATTGGGAGACCAGCCCTCCCGTGTGAAGCTGGGACCCAACGGGTCCCACTTAGTCTAGTAATAGATAAATCCAGAATTGCCTTCTCCCTGGTAGGCTCCACTATAAGCTGCTCTAAGAATCCATCTCGGAGGCACCCCACAAATTCCCTTTCTAGGGGTCCAGTACCAACCTGATTTTTCCAGTCTACCTGCATATTGAAATCTCCCAAATGCTGGATAAAGCAAAAACAAGGGTTGTAATGATCAATTACCCCTGTTCCTCCCACTGTGTGCAGCAAGCCAGCGTTGTGCTGTCAGCTTCCTTGAAGATCACTACAAATACAAAGAACACCAGCACTGACTATGTGTAGGAAGGAACTGCAGATGCTGGTTTATACAGAAGATGGATACAAAATGCTGGAGTAACTCAGTGGGTCAGGCAGCATCCCTGGAGAAAAGGAATAGGTGATGTTTTGGAACGGACCCCCTGTTGTTTTCTCCATTGATGCTGCCTGACCCGCTGACTTACTCTAGCATGTTGTGTCTATCACCCGGAGGAAACCCATGTGGTCACAGGGAGAACGTACAAACTCCATACAGCTAGCGCCCAGAGTCAGGATCGAACCTGGGTCTCTGGCAACTCTACTGCTGTGCCACCATGCCATCCCTATCACTTATTATCTTATGAAAAATCTCCTCGCATGACAGTTCTCAGAACAGTGATTGTGTATCAGGAGCCCAGTGCATGTGAATGAGGTGGCCTGCCCAATGCAGCCAGTTACATATCACACTGAGAACTCACCTAGGTTAATCAATGGCAGTGTCTGCACACCAGCTAAACACTTTGGGTCTTTCTACAGGGCGGCACGGTGGTGCAGCGGTAGAGATCCTGCCAGAGACCCGGGTTCAACCATAACTATGGGTGCTGTCTGTACGGAGTTTATACATTCTCCCCGTGACCGCGTGGGTTTTCTCTGAGATCTTCCGTTTCCTCCCACACTCCAAGGACGTACAGGTTTGTATGTTAATTGGCTTGGTACAAATGTATAATTGTCCCTAGTGTGTGCTGATGTGCGGGAATCACTGGTCGGTGTGGACTCAGTGGGCCGAAGGGCCTGTTTCCATGCCGTATCTCTCAATTAAACTAAACAGTGGGACAGCTTGGCATGGAGATGCAGTATTGGCAACAAGATGCAAGGGCAGTACATGGTTTCCTGCACCATGGGCTACGACGGTAAAGCAGACTTTACTCACTCTGCACGCAGTCCTCTGGCGAAAGACAATGAAATGCAGTCAGCTCATTCTGGAGAGGACAACATCAGCAATGTCCCCCGATGCAACAATAGTTGTCACATTGTGAGACATTGTGAATATGTTCCCAGCTCCAGCAGAAGGCCACAGCATAAAAATACACCACCATATTCACCTTGTTAGCCTTCCTCTCCTTAATGTGGGGAAGGAGCGGTGTGCTGGACTGTTTAATGAGGATGCTCACATGGTAGTGAGTGAGCTCCCTGATGTGGCGTGCAGACAGTCAGAAGCACCGTTTGCATGTACCAGTTATACAAAGGGGCAGGCAATATGCTGGCTTCCATGGAAGCAATAGGTCTGGGTTAAGCACACATCCCAATCACGACAGCTGAATTTTTGAGTGCTATCAGACCCAGGCCTATTTTTAAGCATTGTTATGAGTGTTACATCTTTTATATTGACAGAAGCAACAATTTCCATTTGTGGCTGGTACGGAGCAGTGAGTGCACGGAGAAAAGTCCATTGCACAACGGAGACCCCTGAAGGCCGAGGTCATCAATTAAAGGCTGCTGCAGATCACACAGCAAGACTTTGTTTACTAAATGCAGGAAACCAGCTGTTCCCCTGCGACCAATTTCCAAGACTCTTTTTATCATTCCACCATCAAAGGAATTGGCAAGTTGTGGTAACATGACACTACGCATCTTTCAGTTTTACTTCCAATTTATCAAATTCTGATCAGAGGTTAACTGATCACAGTGCTTCTCCTCATAAACACGATGTCAGCGTGCTGTCTAAATAATTGTGGCTTGTTACCTCCTTTAACAGTGCCGTTGTAAAACACCTTGCTTTTTATTTCTCAGACCTATTTGATGTTCAAATTTAAACAGACTTTTTTTTGAAATCTTTATTATCTTGTTGTTACAGCAGATAAAACGTGGATTTCTTCTACATTATCATTGGAAGATGACTTTAAATGATTTCCATTGCTAGTCGCTTGTGGCGATTTCTAGATTAGGGAAAAATATTGTTCTATTCTTTGATCTAAAAGGGATTCAGGCGAAATATATAAATTGGAAGTTTTATTGTTATTTGTTTTGTTTATCCGTCTATAGAGATGAATAATACTTTAGACACAAAAAGTTGGAGTAACTCATTGGGTCAGGCAGTAATCTCAGTATCTCTGAAGAAAAGGAATAGGTGGAGGCCCTGAGGAAGGGTCGCGACCCGAAATGTCACCTATTCCTTTTCTCCAGAAATGCTGCCTGACCCGCTGAGTTACTGCAGTTTTTTGAGTCTTTAAACCAGCATTTGCATTTAGATGATATTTTGTGTTGGAAGGAAGTGCAGATGCTGGTTTCTACAGAAGATAAACACAAAATAGAAACAAAAACCACAAAAGATGACCCAAAACATCACATATTCCTTCTCTCCAGAGATGCTGCCTGTCCTGCTGAGTTACTCCAGCTTTTTGTGTCGATCTGGGATGATAATTTATTTAACGGCCTGTCCCACACTTCACGACCTAATTCATGACCTTTTTTACTCGTGGACATTTTACATCATGTTGAAAAAACGCCCTGACCTACTTGATGCCACGAGTACCTACGACTCTCATCACAACCTGCTATGACCTACCTACGACCTCCTACGACCTCGTGACGACCATGCTGAGAGTATGAGTCAAGGGCAAACTCGGCAAAGGTCATAAATTAGGTCGTGAAAGTGGGACGGGCCCTTTAACTGGAACTTCACAATTTAGTTTGTGGGTTATGTAAACTAAATAAGGAAGACTGCTGTCTTGACTTCAAAAATATATTCCATATACTGCAATAATGAAGCACATCATTAAAACTCCATTCAGAGGAGAAAATTTCCACTGTCATCTGACGGAAGATGTACCAGGAATTTTCTTCGGCCCAGGATAAATGTTATGGGGCAATCAATGACACACGAACGGCCTAAGTTTTTGTTCGGTTGAAAACAACAACACTATTGTTAACTAAAAGCTGCTAAAACTAACAACAGATACATTCATGGCTGCTTAGAATCACTCATTTTAGGGGATAGAAAATAATGATTTTATTTAGTGCTTAATGGTCTTTCAGTTACATCATTTATTCGCTGTGAATTGAATCCAATTGACTTTATCACATACTCTCCAGAACCATCTCAGTTAATCCTCTGAAAGCGACACGTGCTAATAGATCGGCGCAGTGCAAGGATGCATCTCTGGCACCATGATTCATTAACACCATAAACATAAATATATTTTAATATTGACAGCCCAGGAAGGAAAGGAAGCAGGGCGCAGGCCTCTGTGACTTAGCATCGATAACATTTATTCAGCTTCTTATTAATATTTCAGTGACAAAATGTCAGGAAAGTGAAAAAAAAAAAGCAGTGGAGACTAGCTCTGTGGGAATGTATTGAATTACTTGGCTGTTGGAGATGTCTGTGCAAATAAATGTAACCAGTTTAATAGAGTTGACTGTAAGATCACCGGAGAGGTGTAAACAGCTTTTTAAGAGTACAGAGAAATCAAGATATTCCTAAATTTTTCTGATACTTCAAATTCAAGTATCATGTTGAAATAAAATTATTTCAATAGAGATTATTTTGTTTCTACCATCAGAATTGGTATTTGTATTTATGTCTCCAGAATGATGGAGACAATATCTATCCTATCACAACCGGAGACAGTGCTGAACTACTATCTAGCTCTTTGGTGACTCTGGGACTATCCTTGATCGGATTTAGCTGGCTTTACCTTGCACTAAACGTTATTCCCTTATCATGTATCATCTATAAACTGTAAATCGTTCGATTGTAATCAAGTACTGTCTTTCTGCTGACTGGATAGCATGCATCAAAAGCTTTTCACTGTACCTCGGTACACGTGACAATAAACTAAACTAACTAACTATGTAATACTGAGGGAGTTCCACACAATTGGAGGATCATTCAAATGAATACTTAAACTGATTCCCTTTCTGTTCTCTAAACTGGATGTAAAACATCCCATAACATTACTTCAAAGTAAAGCTATTGAGTTTGTTGCCTAATTCTGCTCAACATTTATCACTTACTTAGCATTGCCAGTGCAGATTAGCTGGCCACTATTACAGATTCAGGGACAGTTTCTTCCCAGCTGTTATCAGGCAACTGAACCATCCTACCACATCTAAGTCTTGAGCTATTATCTCCCTCATTGGTGACCCTCGGGCTATCTTTGACCGGACTTTACTGGACTTTATCTCGCACTAAACGTTATTCACATAATTCCCTTTATCATACAACTGTACACTGGGTGGGGGAAGAATGGAAAATTGGAGGAACAGCATCTCATATTTCGCTTAGGCAGCTTATAGCCCACTGGTATGAGTATAGATTTCTCTAACTTCAAGTAACCCTGGCATTCCCCCTCTCTCCATCCCTCCCCCACCCAAGTCGCACCAGCTTCTCGTTTTCACCCAACAAACAGCTAACAACAACCTGTTTCCTTTATCATTGTTACTTTTTTGCATATCTTTCATTCATTGTTCTTTATCTATCTACATCATCGTCTATATCTCTCGTTTCCCTTTCCCATGATTTTCACTGAAGAAGGGTCTCGACCCGAAACATCACCCTTTCCTTCTCTCCAGAGAAGCTGCCTGTCCCGCGGTTACTCCAGCATTTTGTGTCTATCTTTGGTTTAAGCATAGATGTGAACACTATTGAGTATGACACTGATGAGTATACAGATGCCTGGATGTATCAAGAGTGTTTGCACATTTCTTGTTTTGAATGTATATTTTGTTCTGAATAAAGTTTATTTTTTGGGGAAAAAGTTCTGTATTCAGTACCTACCAAATATCTCCTATGTAAGTAGGAATGTATAAATATCCTGCAAATTGTCTTAATCATTGATACCTAAGGGCGGCACGGTGGCACAGCGGTAGAGTTGCTGCCTTATGCCCCTGTCCCACTTAGGAAACCTGAACGGAAACCTCTGGAGACTTTGCGCCCCGCCCAAGGTTTCCATGTGGTTCCCGGAGGTTGCAGGTGGTTGCTGGAGGTTGCAGGTAGTAGAAGCAGGTAGGGAGACTGACAAAAACCTCCGGGAACCGCACGGAAACCTTGGGTGGGGCGCAAAGTCTCCAGAGGTTTCCGTTCAGGTTTCCTAAGTGGGATAGGGGCATTACGGGCTTAAGGGGTTGGACAGGCTAGATGCAGGAAGATTGCTCCCGATGTTGGGGAAGTCCAGGACAAGGGGTCACAGCTTAAGGATAAGGGGGAAATCCTTTAAAACCGAGATGAGAAGAACTTTTTTCACACAGAGAGTGGTGAATCTCTGGAACTCCCTGCCACAGAGGGTAGTCGAGGCCAGTTCATTGGCTATATTTAAGAGGGAGTTAGATGTGGCCCTTGTGGCTAAGGGGATCAGAGGGTATGGAGAGAAGGCAGGTACGGGATACTGAGTTGGATGATCAGCCATGATCATATTGAATGGCGGTGCAGGCTCGAAGGGCCGAATGGCCTACTCCTGCACCTAATTTCTATGTTTCTATGTTTCTATTACAGATCTTCTCCGAGATCTTCGGTTTCCTCCCACACTCCAAAATCGTACACGTCTGCAGGTTGGTTGGCTTGGTATAAATGTAAGTGCGTGTAGGATAGTGTTAATGTGTGTGGATCGCTGGTCGGTGCGGACTCGGTGGGCCAAAGGGCCTGTTTACGCGCTGTATCTCTAAACTGAACTGAAACTAATAAAGGCACTCTGACATTGATAAATGCATTAATAAATCAAAAAAGGGATAAAATATGAGTAACATTGGATTATTTTTGTTCTTCATTGCTTCTTTCACTTTCTGACATATTTAAGGGGATGCCATAACAAAAATAATTGCTGTCCAAATCTATCTGAGAGTCACTGTCCAGTATTTTAGTATTAATTATCTCTTACCAAAGTGAATTTGAAGGAATTAATGGCTTATTTAGTAAAATTGCTCCACTTGATTTCATTCCTTTTCTTCATTTTCCTTATCAAAGGTGAGACATGCTGCATTCACTTGGGGAGGCGATACATCACTGCACTGAAACTGTAAGTTTTGTTTTAATCTCACGCAACACTACTCATAATGCAGCCTGCAATCAGTGTGGAATCCATCAGCTGTGGCTCCCACCAGCTATGTTGTGAGTCCCTTGTGAATCTGATGTTCTGTTCACAATTTGTCCAGTTATGGGTTTCTGAGCAAGCTGCGGGATTCAGCACTGTCCCCTTTTCCTTCATTATTCCGCATTGCCACAGACGGCGGTGGAGGCCAAGTCAGTGCATATCTTTAAGGCCGAGATAAATAGATTTTTGATTAGTACAGGTGTCAGAAGGCGGGTAACTATAGACCGGTTAGTCTAACATCGGTGGTGGGTAAAATGTTAGAGACAATTATTAAAGAAACACTAACGGGGCACTTGGATAAACATGACTTCATCGGACAGAACCAGCATGGTTTTGTGAAGGGGAAGTCCTGTTTAACGAATCTGCTCGAATTCTTTGAGGAAGTAACAACCCGGGTGGATAAAGGGGAACCGGTGGATGTGGTATACTTGGACTTCCAAAAGGCTTTTGACAAGGTGCCACATAAGAGACTATTGCTAAAAATAAAAAATTATGGGATTGGGGGTAATATATTAGCATGGGTAGAGGATTGGCTAACAAATAGGAAGCAGAGAGTGGGGATAAATGGTTCATACTCGGGATGGCAACCGGTAACTAGCGGGGTTCCGCAAGGGTCGGTGCTGGGACCCCAGTTGTTCACAATTTATATAAATGATTTGGAGGAGGGAACCAAGTGTAATATATCAAAATTTGCGGACGATACAAAAATGGGAGGAAAAGTAGGGGATGAGGAGGATAGGAAGAGTCTGCAAAAGGATATAGATAAGCTAGGTGAGTGGGCAACAACTTGGCAGATGAAATTTAATACTAATAAATGTGAAGTCATTCACTTTGGGAAAAAAAATGATAGGGCAAGTTATTTTCTAAATGAGGAGGAGCTGCGTTGTAATGCAACGCAAAGGGATCTAGGGGTATTAGTACATGAATCACTAAAAGTTAGTATGCAGGTGCAGCAAGCAATCAGGAAGGCCAATGGAGTTTTGGCCTTTATTGCTAGGGGGATTGAGTATAAAAACACGGAGGTCTTGCTGCAGCTGTACACAGTATTAGTGAGACCACATTTGGAATACTGTGTACAGTTCTGGGGTCCATACTTAAGAAAGGATGTACTAGCCCTGGAGGCAGTGCAGTGAAGGTTTACAAGATTAATTCCTGCAATGAGGGGATTGACATATGAGGAAAGGTTAAGTAGGCTGGAACTCTACTCTTTGGAGTTTAGAAGAATGAGAGGCGATCTCATTGAAACATATAAGATCGTGAGGGGCCTTGATCGGGTGGATGCACCGAGGATGTTCCCAATGATCGGGGAAACTAGAACTAGGGGACATAGTTGCAGAATAAGGGGGGGCTCTTTTAAAACTGAGATGAGGAAGAACTTCTTCACCCAGAGGGTGGTTAATTTATGGAATTCACTGCCCCAGGGAGCAGTGGAAGCAGAAACGTTAAATATATTTAAGACTAAAATAGATGGTTTTTTAGCTGCCAAGGGGATAAGGGGCTACGGGGAGAGGGCAGGGATATGGACCTAGGTATGGTTAGTATAGGAAGACCTGAGTGATCTCCTGGACAAGTGTCGATCGCCTGGATTGGGGTCGGAGAGGAATTTCCCGGATTTTTTTCCCGAATTGGACCTGGGTTTTTATCCGTTTTTTTGCCTCCCCCAGGAGATCACGAGGTTCTTGGGGTGGAGAGGGGTGATAGCGGTATAAATGGGAGGGTAGTGTCTTGTGTTCTGTGTCTTGTGTCTACTGTTTGTGGGTAAGTGTGTCTGTTTAGTGTTCAGCCATGAGCGAATGGCGGTGCGGGCTCGACGGACCTGGTGGTCTACTCTCGCACCTACTTTCTATGTTTCTATGTCAGAGGTTATGGGGAGAAGGCAGGAGAATGGGGTTAGGAGGGAGAGATAGATCAGTCATGATTGAATGGCAGAGTAGACTTGATGGGCCGAATGGCCTAATTTTACTCCTAATGATTGTGGGAAATGTTTCACTGGGACATGAGCAAAATCAGGAGCTTACTGTATTATTTTTCATTCATTTAGAGACAAAGGGTGCTATTGGTATGGTAAGGAATTTCTTGCATGTCCCCAATCTTACTTGAGAAAATAGTGGTTAACATCCTTTTGGAACTCAATCACAAATATCACAATTACCTTAATCAGCTCTCTTGGTCATAGTCAATCCATCTTCAGTTTAGAGATACGGAGTCCATGCTGATGAGCAATCACCCATACACACGTGTAGGAAAAAACTGCAGATGCTGGTTTAAATTGAAGGTAGCCACAACATGCTGGAGTAACTGAGTGGGACAGACAGCATCTCTGGAGAGAAATAATGGGCGATGTTTCAGGTCGAGAACCTTCTTCATACACTAGTTCTATGTTATCCCAGTTTTGCATCCGACACACTATGGACGATTTACAGAGGCCAATTAACTTACAAACCTGCATGTCTTTGGATTGTGGGAGGAAACCAGAGAAAACCCATGCAGTCACAGGGAGAATGTACAAACTCCATACAGACTGCAACGTCACACAGGTTAAAAGGCCATTTACCATTTACAAGACATAATTGCTGCAGATCAGAAAATAATGGCAAGTTATTGTTTTTATTTGAGTGCATCTCAGAAACCTAATTCTCCAATGTTTATTCGTTTTTTCAACAGGATGTGGCCGTTTCCAACAAGGTGATTTTGAATGACCCCAGAGAAGGTGGTGGTGAATGTCTGGAGTCGAGTCCCATTGGTGAAGATGTTCCCCTGGTGAGGTTTGGCAATGGGTTAGACCCATCGATGATGAAGGAAGGAATGGTGATATACTTCCGAGTTTGGCCAGTGAGTGAATTAGTCCAGGAATTTGCAGATGCTGATGTCAGCGGCCATTGTCCTTGGAGATAGAGACCATGGAATTATTATGCAAAGATGGGGATGAAAGTAAACAGTGAAGACATGATGTCCCTGGTGTGTGTAGGATAGTGTTAATGTACGGGGACCACTGGCCGGTGCGGACTCGATGGGCCAAAGGGGCTGCTTTGAATTGAATTGATTTTATTAGGGACAGTGCATATTAATAAAACATTTGCATGTAATATGCAAGATTGTAGTCAGTGGCTAATTTCCATCTTTAGTCCAACACAAGATAAACACATCCCAAACAAGGTAAAAACAAAAGACAAAAACAAAAACAAAACAAACAATATGGTTTAGCCTGCAGTCATAACATAGAATAAATAACAAGCACTCAACACAGTTTAAAGTCCCAAAGTCATTGTCTCTTCCCTCCTTGCTCTCCCTCTGCGCTGAGGCAATCCAAGCCTCCAATGTTATGACGCCGCCGGGTGATAGTAGGTAAGTCCCGCAGGCTGAATCCGAGCTCCGCAAACGGGCCGGTTCAAACTCCGCGGCCCGAGGCAGTCGAAGCTGCCGAAGCTGCCGTCCTCCAGTCCAGTGGACGCAGCTGTAGTTGCGGGAGCTCCGGAAAACAGAACTCGAGCTCCCGATGATGTCGTCCACTGGCCCACTGGCCCGCGGCCGAGCCTCCGAGGCTCCAAAGTCGGGTCGGAAGCTGTGCCGCACCGCAACCACAGCCCCGAAGCCGGCCAGGCTCGCGTTGGTAAGTCCTGGCTCTGCTCCACAGCCTCGAGGTCGGTCGCAGTTGGAGGCCACCAGCTCCGCGATAGGCCTCAGCGCAGATGGACACGGAGACGGGGCAGGAAAAGTCGTATCCCCCCGAAGGAAGAGCCAAAAAACATGTTACACCCACCCCCCCCCCACACACACACACACACACAGCCAAATAAACTGCAAAAACAGGACAAAAGAAAACAAAAAACAGAAAAGACAAACGGACTGCAGGCGAGCCGCAGCTGCAAGGCAGCGCAGCCACTCCCACTAGAGCTTCCGTGCTCTATCTCTAAACTGAACTAAACCCTCACTAATGCCCCAGAGATAAAGAACCACCCCACTTCTACAATCCGTGCAAGTATACCACAAAGATAAAATCCCACCTGGAAAATAAAGAACTCCATAAACTGTGTATATAGAGGCCCATATTCTGTTCTCCCACATGGCATATTCAATTCATGCATCTCATTCTCTGGAAGAGCTTTAGATTAAAAAAAGATAATTCAATACTAATTAAAAATGAGTCAAAGCCAAACTTGGCTGTTGTGTAAATTCTCCTGACATTACGTGAAAGATTCTGTGGTGAACATACATTTGGAACCTTCAGGAGGTATTGGCACTTCACTTATGTAACTTCAAGAGATGTTTAAAATCATTATTTACTCACCGGCTTTAACTTGTACATGCTGGATGAAAAGAAAATCACAAAATTCTCTTGAATTTAGTAAATATAAAATTGCTTTGCACCCTTTCATAAATAGTTGATTTTTAAGCATCAATAATGGTTAGCAGAAACAGCTTTCCAAAATAAATGGACTGAAAAGTCTTAAAACTCATTATCATCAGTACAATGTTACTTAAATTGGCCTCTATTGTCTATCACAAGCCATTGTATTGGAACAAACCTCCAGAAGCTCAAAGGAGAACAGGCATTCACATGTGCAAGTGATTGCATATTCTAAAGGAAAGATTAGTCGCTCCATCACTATTATCAGATAATGCAGTCGTTATTTATTGTTCTACCTTTAGAGAACAACTTATTTGCAGAAATAATGTGACACTTGTGGGCACCTTTTGTAAGCATATTGTCAAGCATTTGCTTGGAAAGTGACAGACAATACTGACATCGGTCTCTCCCAATATTATTCTCTGTTAGTTATTGTCCTGTGTATCTCGACTTGATAGCAGATGCAGCAGCTTCCAGCTTCATGCTCTGTGATACTTTTTGAATTTCATGGCTGTGTGGAAAATGGCTTTCGCTCTCCTTTCTTCTTTATCACCCTTGCAAACTCATAGTTTGATTTAGTTTAGTTTAGAGATACGGCGCGGAAACACCGGGTCCGCGACGACCAGCGATCCCCGTACATTAACACTATCCTACAATTTACACATACACCAAGCCAATTAACCTACAAACCTGTATGTCTTTGGCGTGTGGGAGGAAACCGAGAATATCGGAGAAAACCCACGTGGTCACGGGGAGAACGTAAAACTCTGTACAGACAGCACCCGCTGTCTGTATTGAACCCGGATTGAACCCGGTTCTCTGGCGCTGAAAATGCTGTAAGGCAGCAACTCTACCGCTGAGCCACCATGCCGCCCCCTTATTCTCTATTGGTTTTTCTCCTTTGTATCTTGACTTGATAGCAGAAGCAGCATTTTCATGCTCTGCGGTATTTTTTGAATTTCAGATCAGAGCTGTGGAGAAAATGACTTTTGTACTTCTTTGAATACATCACCCCTTCAAACCTTTGTAATGCTGAATTACCCGTGCATTAGTTTTTAATTTCGATTAAATGGTTTGCATTCTATGTGTATTTAGGAAATACATAAAACGTGTTATTTCCTTCTAATTATATATTGTTAGAAGAACCATTCAAATCTCTCAATCAGTAAGTTTCCAGCAGCCTTTATGCATTTAACTGAATTTATACAGGTAATAAAATTAAGTATTTAGGAAACAATGCTCCATTTTGCAAATTATAATAAAATGTAACTGCTTTCCTCTCCATATCAACATTGCGATCAAATGATACATCTTGTTGCCTTCCTTTGACAGCTCCTTTTTGAGTATATAATTGAAATAAAATGGGAAATAGTTATCACAGCCATTATATTGAAAGCATTTTCTTTCAAAGACTATCAAAGCATCCGACAATGAATCCTGGAATAAATTCAGTTCTTCGCAAATAACTCCTCCTGAAAAAGTTTCCACAAGGTATTTTGGTTACTGGCCACACTGACCTTTCTGTCCTGGGCCTCCTCCACTGTCAGCGTGAGACCCAGTGCAAATTGGAGCATTTTGGAGCAAATTAACAGCACCTCATATTTCGCTCGGGCAGCTTACACCCCAGCGGTATGAATATTGACTTCTCTAACTTCGAGTAACCCTTGCTTTCCCTCACTCTCTCCATCCTTCCACCATCCTAGTTCTCCGATCAGTCTGACTGTCCTGCTGGTTAAAAATGCCACGTTGTCACCTTCCCCAAGCTAACAGTGATCTATGTGGTGGGGGAAGAAAGCTGGAAAAGTGAAGGGGCAGGACAAAGCCTGGCAAGTAATAGATGTCTATAGATGAGGTGGGGGAGTAGGGGGTGAAAGGCAGATGGTTGGACAAAGTCCAGAGATAAAAAGTGATCCTTTGCAGGGTTTGGTGAGTGTGGCCCAGAGATGTGGGGGGGACAGGTTGAGGGCCTGCTGGTGCCAGCGCATGACAGTGTGTGTAGAACGCAGAGGAACTGTTGTAGAAAGCGGTGGATTGTGTAGCTACTTGAAATACTCGTTGGGCCTGAAATAATCCATTGCAGGTCCAGGTGAGTGAGGCCCGGAGTTGTGGAAGAGACAGAGAGAGGGTTTGCTGATGTCGGCATGTGGAAGGAAAGGTTCTCCCTGCTCTCTCATACGTCCCATCTGTGTCCCGTAGTTCTGCTCTCACTCCCCATTCCCCGAGATGAAGCAAGGATAGAGATCTCCTGGTCCTCACCTTTCACCCCACCAGCCTCCACATCCATATCACCATATAACCATATAACAATTACAGCACGGAAACAGGCCATCTCGGCCCTTCAAGTCCGTGCCGAACACCTTTTTCTTTTTTTTTCCCCCTAGTCCCATCTACCTGCACTCAGACCATAACCTTCCATTCCTTTCCCGTCCATATACCTATCCAATTTATTTTTAAATGATAAAATCAAACCTGCCTCCACCACTTCCACTGGAAGCTCATTCCACACAGCTACCACTCTCTGAGTAAAGAAGTTCCCCCTAATGTTACCCCTAATTTTCTGTCCCTTAATTCTCGTTATGTCCTCTTGTTTGAATCTTCCCTACTCTCAATGGGAAAAGCTTATCCACATCAACTCTGTCTATCCCTCTCATCATTTTAAAGACCTCTATCAAGTCCCCCCTATCCAACATATAATTCTCCGACATTTCTGTCACCTCCAATATGTTCCTGCCGCGAATCTAATCGTCCCATCCCCACACCTTTCTGACTTCTGCAGAGACCGGTCCCTCCGTAACTTCTTGGTTCATTCCTCTCTTCCCACCCAAATAACCCGCCCCCCCATTGGCACTCTCCCCCTGTAACCGCAGTAGATGTAACACCTGACCCTATCTCGCCTCCATGCAGGAACCTTAGCAGTTCTTCCAGGTGAGACAGAAGTTCATGGGCATCTCAACTAACTTCATCTACTGCATCCGATGCTCATGCCGTAGCCTTCCGTACATTGGTGAGACAAAGTGTAGACTTGACGATAATTTCGCTGAACCCATATGCTCGGTCCACCAGGGCCTGTAGGATCTCCCGGTCGCTAACCATTTAACTCCCCTTCCCACTCCCCTACTGACCTTTCTGTCTTGGGCCTCCTGCATTGCCAGAGTGGGGCCACATTCAAACTGGAGGAAGAGAACCTCATATTCCGTTTGGGTAGCTTACAACCCAACGGTATGAACATTGAATTCTCCAATTTTAGGTAACTTCCTTAATTCCCCCCCTCCCCTTTTTTTTTACTCCCCCACCCCCTACCTGGACTCACACTTATTGCCCTCCTCCCCTTCCCCTTCCACCTACATTCCTTCTTCTAGCTTCACAATTCACAACTCGTCATTTCTTTGTCTCACGCCTTCTGTCTTTTTATCTCTGAACGTTGTCCAACCATCAAAACACCCCACTCACCTGCACCTGCCTATTACTTGCCAGGCTTTGTCCTGACCCTGTTCTCATCCAGCTTCCTTTCCTCCACCACCACAATCAGTCTGAAGAAGGGTCCCAACACGAGATAACATCTTTCCATTTTCACCAGATATGAGGATTACACAAGCATTTTGTGTCTTTTTTAGCATGAGCTTCAGGGTGTGTGTGTGTGTGTGTGTGTGTGTGTGTGTGTGTGTGTGTGTGTGTGTGTGTGTGTGTGTGTGTGTGTGTGTGTGTGTGTGTGGTGTGTGGTGTGCAGTGTGTGGGTGTGTGTATGTAGTGTGTGTGTGTGTGGTGTGTGTGTAGTGTGTGTGCGTGTGTGTGGTGTGTGTGTGTGTGTGTGGTGTGTGGTGTGCTTAGATTAGATTAGATATAAGGAGCGACTCTCCTCTCACCAATGAATCTGAATAACAAAAATTACAATAAAAATCCAATGATACATAGCACAATTAGAACTTGGAAACAAATAAAACAGAATCTAAAATTAAGAAATCTATCTCTTTTAATGCCAATAGTCAATAATCCGTCGTTTAAACCTTCAATTATAGATAAATCATTTACACAATGGGAAAGAATGGGAATCAAAATGCTCGGAGACTTGTATGAATTAGGAAAATTATTATCATTTCAACAATTACAACTGAAATATAATTTGAAAAATAATCAATATTTTAAATATCTTCAAATCCGTGACTATCTGAAAAAATACACAAAAGACTATCATAACATGCCCCCAGACTTATTGGATGAAGCCATGAAGACAAAGGCTGAATCAGCAAATCTAATATCATACTTATACAACATTATTTTAAATATAGAAATACCTACAACTGATGGTATTAGAAGAGACTGGGAACAAGAACTAGCTATAAAAATTTCAAAAGAGAGCTGGGATAAACACTTACTATATGTGCATAAATGCTCGATCAACGTACGACATACTCTAATTCAATTTAAAACATTACATAGACTATATTATTCAAAAACTAAAATAAATAAACTTTTTCCCAATGTCTCACCCACTTGTGATAAATGTCAGTCACAAGGAGCTACCATAGCGCACTCTTGTTTTTTGTATAAAAATCCAAAAATTCTGGAACGAAATATTTGAAATCTTCACAAAATTAATTAAAATAAAACTACCAAAAGCAGAATGGATCATTTTTGGAATATCGGAAGGAAACCCCGAACTAAACGTGTTTCAAAAGAACTTACTTAATTACGGGCTAATAATGGGAAAAAAGCTTATACTCAAATTCTGGAAAAACGCTCCATTACCAACAATAAAAATGTGGGTTTCAAACATGTTCGAAACATTACACCTGGAAGAGATGAGACTCCTCCTAGCAGGCAAAGCAGACCACTTCCAAAAGACGTGGTCTGCATTTATGGAACTATTACAAGCATAAGGTGCAATAGTAATTTAAAAATAAATGGTACCAGGATCTGGTAATGGGGGGTAAAAAAAAAAACACGGTTGGTATATCCTTTTTTGCAGAGTTTTGTGTTATAATAGAGCGATTGTTTCTCCTTTTTTTTCTTTTCTTTCTAGGGTCTATTTCCTTTCTTTACTTCCTTCTCTAACTTCTTCCCTAAGGGGCTTTCTTTTCCCAACACTTTCCTGCACCTTCACGATTCTTGCTCACTTTCCTTACTTCTTTTATTTCTACCTTTTTTAAAGCTCGAAAAACGAAGTGGTACAACAAATGTAATAAGATATATGTGATGTGTATTACTGTAATTTACTGTACATCTAATAAAAATAAATAAATAAATAAATAAAAACATTTCGTTTATTGTCATTCAGACCTTTCGGTCTGAACGAAATTTTGTTTCCCTGCAGTCATACACATAATAAAAAATGACAAAAACACACAATCAAAACAAATTTGTCATCCACCACAGTGAGTTCACCAAACACCTCCTCACTGTGGTGGAAGGCAAAATCTTAAAGTCTCTGTCTCTTCTCTCTTTGTTCTCCCTCTGCGCCGCGGCGATCCAGGCTCCAGATGTTGTGATGGTAAATCCCGCGGCTCAACCGTGCTCCGCGAACGGGCCGGTTCAAACTCCGCGGGTGGTCGCTGCTGCCGCCACAGCTCCGAGGCCGAGTTGGGTCTCCGCTGCCGCCGCCACGGTTCCGGGGCCGAGTCGGGTCTCCGTTGCCGCTGCCACTGCCGCTACCGCCGCCGCCGCCACAGCTCTGAGGCCGAGTCGGGTCCCCGTTGCCGCTGCCGCTGCCGCCGCCGCCACAGCTCCGGGGCCGAGTCGGGTCTCCGTTGCCGCCGCCGCCACAGTTCCGGGGCCGAGTCGGGTCTCCGTTGCCGCTGTCGCTACCACTGCCACCGCCACAGCTCTGAGGCCGAGTCGGGTCCCCGTTGCCGCTGCCGCTGCCGCCGCCACCGCCACCGCCACAGCTCCGGTGCCGAGTCGGGTCTCCGCTGCCGCCGCTGCCACAGCTCCGTGGCCGAGTCGGGTCTCCGCTGCCGCTGCTGCTGCTGCTGCTGCTGCCGCCGCCACAGGTCCGGGGCCGAGTCGGGTCTCCGCTGCCGCTGCTGCTGCTGCTGCTGCTGCCGCTGCCACAGGTCCGGGGCCGGGTCGGCACTCCGCTGCCACTGCTGCTGCTGCTGCTGCCGCCGCCACAGGTCCGGGGCCGAGTCGGGTCTCCGCTGTTGCTGCTGCTGCTGCTGCCGCCGCCACAGGTCCGGGGCCAAGTCGGGTCTCCGCTGTTGCTGCTGCTGCTGCTGCCGCCGCCACAGGTCCGGGGCCAAGTCGGGTCTCCGCTGCCGCTGCTGCTGCTGCTGCCGCCGCCACAGGTCCAGGGCCGAGTCGGGTCTCCGCTGCCGCTGCTGCTGCTGCTGCCGCCGCCACAGCTCCGGGGCCGAGTCGGGTCTCCGCTGTTGCTGCTGCTGCTGCTGCCGCCGCCACAGGTCCGGGGCCAAGTCGGGTCTCCGCTGTTGCTGCTGCTGCTGCTGCCGCCGCCACAGGTCCGGGGCCAAGTCGGGTCTCCGCTGCCGCTGCCGCCGCTGCTGCCGCCACAGCTCCGAGGCCGCCAGCTCCGCCATTAGGCCTCGGCGCAGACGGGAAATACGACAGAAAAAAAGTCACATCCCCCGAAGGAAGAGACCAAAACATGTTTCTTCCACCCCACCCACACACATACACAACTTAATAAAACAAAATTAACTAAAACATGACAAAGGAACAAAAAGAAAGAAAAAAAAACAGACGGACTGCAGGTGGGCCGCAGCTGTTAAGCCAGTTTGTTGTGTGTGTGTGTGGTGTGTTTGTGTGGTGCGGTGCATGTGTAGTGTGTGTGCGTGTGTGGAGTGTGTGTGTGTACATGTGTGTCCCCATATGGGTACGTATGTGTGTGTGTGTGCGCGCGTGTGTGGTGTGTGTATGTGGCATGTGTGGCGTGTGTGGTGTGTGGCGTGTGTATGTGTGGTGTGTGTGTATACGTGTGTGTGTCCCTATGTGTATGTGTGTGTGTAATGTGGTGTGTGTGAGTGCCACTACGTGCGTGTGTGTGTGTGTGTGTGTGTGTGTGCGTGTGTGTGTGTGTGTGCGTGTGTGTGTGTGTGTGTGCGTGCGTGCGTGCGTGCTTGCGTGCATGTCTGCGTGCGTGTGTGTGTCACACAAATACCACCCAGAAGTGTCCATAGACTCTATCCCAATTACAAACTTTAGTCCTTGGACTTGAGAGGAACAAATTCCCGATGCAGGGTATAAGATTTTGTTGTTACATTTAGAAACATGATGAAACAGTGAAATATTTCTATGCAGCAGTCATTTGAAGTCAAATGTATGTGTCTAGATCTCCCTCTTCAGTAATGATTTTGGATGAAGTAATTGTCCTGCAACATTGATCTGTTAATCTGTTAATAGATTAGATTAAACTTTATTAATCCCCTTATTCAGGGGAAATTCTGATGTCCTTGCAGCACACTAATAAAAATACAACATAGATTCAAAAAGAAATTCAACACAAAAACATCCCCCCACAGTGATTCCCACTGTGGGGGAAGGCACAAAGTCCAGTCCCCATCCTCTTGTCCACCCAAAGTCGGGCCTATTGAGGCCTCCACAGTCGCCGCCACGGTGCCCGATGTTCTCGCCGGGTGATGGTGCTTTGGCGTCGGGAGAACCCCCAGCGGCTTGGGGTGCCAGGAACGGCCGCCTTCCCACCGGAGACCGCGGCTTCCAAACCAACAGACCGCGCCGGACGGAGCTCCGCACACTGGCGATCTCAGCAAGAGATCCCAGGCTCCGGGATGTAACGTTCAGCGTCGCAGCTGGCCGCTCCACAGAACCGCGGCTCCACAATGTTCTTATTGGCGGTCCCAGCATACTGGAGTTCCAGCGCGGCGACACAGGAAAGGCATCGCCCGCTCCGCAATAGCGCTCCAGCGCTGCGCCGCCGCCAAAGCCGATGTTCTGCGCCGCCGCCAAAGCCGATGTTCTGGCCAGGTCCCCTCAGGGAAACGTCGCTCCAGGACCCGCTGGTAGGCCGCAAGGACAGGTCGAAGTCGCTGCTCGGAGGAAGGCAACCCCTCCGACCAGGTAGGGACTCGAAAAAGCAGTTTCCCCCTTCCCCCCCACCACCCCCCACACATAAAAAGATTAGGCCCCCTGACTGCACACTTAACCTACTAAAAATAATAAAAAAGAAGGGAAAAAAAACGGACAGCTGCAGGACAGGCAGCCGTTCAGGACAGCGCCTCCTCCGAATGAGGAGGAGGCGCTGTTTGTGAAGCTTCCATTTTCTGAGCAAATCGTGTATCAACAATAACATCCACTGATTTCACTCCCTGCTGTACAAGATTCTGTTGTCTGCAGGGAAAATTTCAGCCAACAAATAGACATTAAATAAGTGCTTTATACTTTATTTTGTCTGTTCTACCATCACTCTGCAGGTGAATAAACATTTCTCAATAGCTTCCCGTGTGGATCCGGGAAAACAATTGGATAGAAATTGCATTTATCACGGACATTTTGTATCCTACTGTCCCACCCAAGTGCTTTTGTGGTACAGTCACTGTTGTAGTCCAGGGATACTTGGCAACCAATCTGTCCAAGCCAGCAATAATGAGAAAGACAACTGGTAGTCTATTTTTTGATGTTGAACAGATAAACATTCAGTGGGATATGAGAAGAACCATTCTACGCTGCTTTAGAAAATCCCAAAGAAAAAGACATATCAAAGATAGTACATCAGTAAAGCACAGGAACAGGTCCGTTGGCCCACAAAGCAGATAACGAACATAACACTAAGTTCAGCTATTCTCCTCTGCCTGCATTGTATTGATGTGAAGTGCCGGGGTTTAATGTTTGAGCTGAAAGAAGGCACCTTTGACAATGCAACACTAACTCAGCACTGAACCTGCATTTACAAGAATGACCCCAGGAATGAGTAGGTTAACCTATGATGAGCATTTGTCGGCACTGGGCCTGTACTCACTGGAGTTTAGAAGAATGAGGGGGGGGGGATCTCATTGAAACATACAGAACAGTGAAAGGCTTGGATAGAGTGGATGTGGAGAGGATGTTTCCACTAGTGGGAGAGTCTAGAACTAGAGATCATAGACTCAGAATTAAAGGACACTCTGTTAGGAAGGAGATGAGGAGAAATATATTTAGTCAGAGGGTGGTGAATCTGTGGATGTCTTTGCCATAGAAGGCTGTGGAGGCCAAGTCAGTGGATATTTTTAAGGCAGAGATAGATATGTTAATCCTGGCTATATTTGTAGAGGCTAGGTCTTCAAGATGGGTTATAAGCTTCAGGGCTGTTGGGAGATTTGGTCAATTTGGAATTGCTCTCTGCAGAAGAGGGACAAGCTGCGGTGAGGTGGCCGTGTGTCTAGAGCTTAGATACAATTTGCAAGCAAAGAATAAGAAGTTTAGTAGACCCTGTCAATTAGGTGCAAAATGCATAGAATGGATTGG
Organism: Amblyraja radiata; assembly: GCF_010909765.2. NCBI lineage: Eukaryota > Metazoa > Chordata > Chondrichthyes > Rajiformes > Rajidae > Amblyraja > Amblyraja radiata. The sequence continues at coordinate 14,384,580 of NC_045962.1, read as the reverse complement.
ATGGCTGCAAACCAGACATACACCTTGTATATAATTGTAAATAATGTTGCAGAGTTCTACTTTGTCGAGTGTTGATTGGATGAGGTATTGAGCCTTGTCTGGGTTTCTGGCAGATCAGGGCAAAAGTTTCTAAGTTGGCTTCCTTACGAAGTCCAGTTTGAATACAATGTTGTATTATTGGGTTAGGGAAATGTCTGTTATGTATGGGGTTAATCGATATCTGTAATTGGGTTATTAAGAGACTACCCCCATGTGGTTCAGCCCCTTGACGTCCCGGGACCTATAAAGGTCCACTGCCACAAGATCTGGCATCGATCTTCTGGAAGAGCGCTTGGGACTGCGTGACCTTCTGGAGTGTCTCTGTCTGAGCGAGGCCTAGATGGCTTGATCAGGCAGACACGAGGATCGAACCTGCGGTGGGATAGGTACAGTAGTTGAATTGTAAATGCGCTTTTGTTAAAATAAAGATTAGTTGTTCAAGTGCTTGATTCAGTGTTTTTACTGAAACTAGACTGTGGTGGGGGGGGGGGGGAGCTTAGAAACGAGCAATTTACAGATAGATTCTTGATTAGTGCAGGTGTCAGAGGATATGGGGAGAAGGCAGGAGAATGGGGTTAGGAGGGAGAGATAGATCAGCCATGATTGAATGGCGGAGTAGACTTGATGGGCCGAATGGCCTAATTCTACTTCTATTCCTTATTCCGTTGAACATACTAACAGGCTTGTGTATCAAGAGTGAGACTTGAACCTCCGTCTACTAACTCTGTGGCAGCAGCACTACCACTGAGCTGATAGTGAAGGCTAACAATGAAAGCATTATGAAATGATACAGAAATCCGGTAGCGACATTGATCAGACTTACCTTGTCATCTACAGTGCAGAGTACATTTAAGTTGATAGCAGGAAACTGAACATCACAGCTTATTTTGTTGGGAAACAAATGTCTGTCATTTACCTTTCTCTATCATTAAAATCAGTTTAAGACTTCTGCTCGCTGGCACCTTACAACGACACTGCAAATGGCAGGGATTTGAGAATGAACCTGCTGAGGGGGTTCCTGGTTCCCAGCTGTGTTTATGATTCCAACTCACAAATTATGTCCGAGCGCTCCCCCTACCTCTTCCCTGCCCATTGTCAGCTATGGCATGACCTTACACGTGAAGTCCAATTATTTTTAGTCACTATGACAAATAGGGATAGAACTTCATCCATGTTTTTTTCACTCCATGTGTTCATTTCGTTCAACATCTTCGCTCATGGTCTGTGCGATTTTCCGGTGAATCACGTTAACTCCCCTTCCCATTCCGAATGTGACCTTTCTGTCCTGTGCCTCCTCCATTGCCAGAGTGAGGCCAAATGCAAATTGAAGGAACAGCACCTCATATTCACTTGGGCAGCTTACACCTAGTGGTATGAATATTGATTTCTCCAACTTCAAGTAACCCTTGCATCCCCTCTCTCCCCATCCCTCCCCCATCCTAGTAGTCATAATAGCTTCACTTGTCATCACCTTCTCCACAGCCAATAATGGACCATTGTGGGCTCCATCTTTCCCTGATCATCCTCGTTGGCTGCGATTTGTCCTTTTGCATACCTTTCATTCATTTGTTCTTGGTACCTTTTCATATCTCTAGTTTCTCTCTCCCCTGACTCTCAGTCTGAGAAAGGGTCTCAGCCCGAAACGTCACCCATTCCTTTTCTCCAGAGATGCTGCCTGACCTGCTGAGTTACTCCAGCTTTTTGTGTCTATCTTCTTGTGTTGTAAAGGTTGTGCTATAACCTGCAAGTTGACGTTCATTTCCAAAAGAAGAGCACAATACACATGAAACATGGGTGACTGAGGTGAATTTATGTCCCTACCTATAGCATTGAAGTAAATATATTAAAACACTACCTCGATAAGTCCACATGTTTCTAATTTGGGTGAAAATGGGTGAAAGTTTCACCTAAATGTACTATATATTTTTAAGAATGAGCCTCAGGTGTTGGCGTAAACTTGCTAAACAAAATACAACATGAGTCTATATAAATGTCAGAAAATGTTAGAACATGTCCTGCGCAGTTAAAAATGGCATTGGCATGTGGACGAGCAGTTTTATTAATTCGGTGGAAAATAGATTTATCACAAAATATTAGCGTCTTTAATCAAATAGCCTTGCTCACCAACTGGAAATAACTCAATTTTAAATAAATATAAATGATTTAGAAATCTATTCAAAACCATTTACTAGTTTCACTGGCATCCTCTGTCATTTTCTTAAAAGCTTTTAAATGTCATCTTAAGTAATATTTAAAGTGACTTAAATACAGTATGCCCACAAGTGATTAAGTTTAATATTAAAAGCAAAGCTCCAGTCAACCAACTTCAATCCTGACTTACTGTATGGAGTAGCCTTTGTGGAGTTTACATGTTATGAATCCAGTCTTCTTCTTCTTCTTGAGAATGAAACATAAACCAAAGGAATAGCTAGATCTCAAGCCGGGTGTTGAGCAGCCTGGTTGTTGTCTCTGTGTCAATGTCTGCCAGGCCCTGAGCTCCATTTTGGTGGGTGGTAGAGCGGGCACCCAGAGATGACATGGTTTGGCTGTCTGTTGTTCTGCTCCGCATCCACAGGCTGGGCTCTGGCGGAGCCCCCATCTCCACATGCTGGCATTGAAACGCCCAACTCCAGTACCAAGTCTGTTGAGCTTCACCCATGCTCCTCTGGGGAGGTCAGACCCTGGACAGCTTTCATCTGGTGAAGAGATGTAGCTGTGTAATGGAGATGAGGTTGCCTTCCACTCCTGTGACCACTTGGTGGCTATCCAGTGTGCTTTTGTCTCAGTTGGCTGGATGGATGCTAGGAGTTGTTTTCCATGTGGAGCAAAGTGGTGACGGGACTTCAGTCGGGGTGGCCTCTGCTCTCTGCTGATAGCCTGATGGAGGAGCTGTTCTGGGTCTATGGCACGACAAGATAGTGCCAGAGTTGCTGCTTGCCTTCAGATCCCTGTAGGCAGAATGCCTGCAAGTATAGGGAGCTGCTCGACTGGAGTAGGTTGAAGGATTCCAGTGATGGATCACAAGGTGCTGTTCAGGCTTGTGTCTACCAGGCTAGTATGTCTACTACTACTCCATAAGGGTGCGCAATACTCAGCTGGGGCATACACAAGAGCTAAGGCAGAGGGGCGAAGAGTGGGTGGACTGGCTCCCCAACATGTTGCTGCCAGGCGTCGGATGAGGCCGCTACGTGCTAAGACCTTGTCGCGGAGACCAGCCAGGTGTTGACGAAATGTAAGCGACTTGTCCAGCTTTACGCCGAGATAAGTGGGTGTTTGTTGGAAGTCCAAGCGCCTGTTGTTAACGAAGACAGCTAGCTCTCGCATAGCTTCCTTGTTGTTTAGATGGAATGCTGTTGACACTGTTTTGCCTTCACTCAGCTTTAGACGCCACTGTCGTTGGTATACTGCCAAAGTCCCCATGTCTTGACTCAAGGAGCTTTCGATTGTCTTCCACTCTTTGTGTCTCATCAGGATGGCTAGATCGTCAGCATACCCATATTTTCCAGCGATGGTCTCTGGGAGGTCATGGATGTACACGTTGAAAAGCAGCGGAGCCAAGACGTATCCCTGTGGGGCGCCATTCTTCAGTCTACGTAGCCTACTCTGCTGTCCATCACTGGTCTTCAGCACAAAGCTGCGGTTTGGTATCGGTTCCATGATGTAGCGTACCATGCGCCTGTCTGGCAGCACCCGAAGTAGCTTTGCAGTTAGTCCCCGGTGCCACACACTGTCACAGGTTGCTGTCAGATCGATAAGAACAGCTCCTGCCTCCCTTCTCATTTGTCTCAAAGCAGTTCTCGATGTCTTAGGTGAGGAGGATTACCTGGTCCGCAGTAGATCGACCCTGGCGGAAACAAGCCTGCTTGTGGGGTAGTTGAGGGTCTATGATGGAGTTGATGGGGTAGTTGAGGGTCTATGATGGGGTTGAATCCAGTAAGCCATGGAGGCACACATTACAAATATAGGCTTTTTAGGTTACCTTGTCCATGTCAACCATCAAGCACCTATGTTAAACATATCCCATGATAGACACAAAAAGCTGGAGTAATTCAGCGGGACAGGCAGCATCTCTGGAGAAAAGGAATAGTTGACGCTTCGGGTCGAGACCCTTCATCAGATTGAGAGTCAGGGGAGAGGGAAACAAGAAATATAAACGGTGAAATAGAGAGATATAGAACAAAGAAATGGCCTGACCAAAAACGTCACCTATTCCTTCGCTCCATAGATGCTGCCTGACCCACTGAGTTACTCCAGCTTTTTGTGTCTATCTTCGGTTTAAACCAGAATCCGTAGTTCCTTCTTACGCAAATCCCATTTTATTTTCCCCAGAGCTCCATCCTTGGGATGTGGGAGGAAACCGGAGCGCCCAGAGAAAACCCACTCAATCACAGGGATAACATGCAGATTCCACGCGGACAGTACTAATGGTCAGAATCGATCTTGGATCATTGGAGTTGTGAGACGGCAACTCTACCAGCTGTGCAAGTTTATCACTCCTCTCCATTCTCCCTGTAACCACGTGAATTCATACCTGAGCCCTCTGGTTTTGTCCTACATCCCAAATATGTACTGGTAGGTTAAATGGCTATTATAAATTACTGTATGGCATGCAGAGCCTAAAGTTGTAGTTCAAGTGGCATGAAAAACTACATCTACTTGTTTGTGCACGTCGGGTTGATTGCATTAGTCGAAACAGGGTGGACCACATGAAGGTTGCAATCTCCCACCCCATGGACTTGCTGTGAGCAGCATTGGCTCATGGTCAGAATTGCATTCTGTCCATGCTGCAGTAAATATGAAGAAACCTCCAAAAATGGTCACATACAAGCACCGTGTGGATGTAAACTTCAATTCCAACTAAACTCCAAGCTACGAACTGCCTTGACTATACTAGAGACTTCAGGCTTTGCTTTTGCTTTAGCACTATATTGTGCTTTTGTTTTATTTATTAAACCATGTAATTTATTATGGTGTCTACTGAGCATTAGGTCTACTAACCTGCAGGAAGAAAGGAACCGCAGATAGAAACATAGAAACATAGAAAATAGGTGCAGGAGTAGGCCATTGGGCCCTTCGAGCCTGCACCACCATTCAATACGATCATGGCTGATCATCCAACTCAGTATCCTGTACCTGCCTTCTCTCCATACCCCCTGATACCTTTAGCCACAAGGGCCACATCTAACTCCCTCTTAAATACAGCCAATGAATTGGACTCAACTATCTTCTGTGGCAGAGAATTCCAGAGATTCACCACTCTCTGTGTGAAAAATACCTTTCTCATCTCGGTCCTAAAAGATTTCCCCCTTATCCTTAAACTGTGACCCCTTGTTCTGGACTTCCCCAACATCGGGAACAATCTTCCTGCATCTAGCCTGTCCAATCACTTAAGAATTTTGTAAGTTTCTATAAGATCCCCCCTCAATCTTCTAAATTCTAGCGAGTACATGCTGGGTTACACTGAAGATAAACACAAAATGCTGGAGTAACTCAGCGGGTCGGGCAGCATCCCTGGAGAGAAGGAGTGGGTGACATTTCGGGTCGAGACTCTTCTTCAGACAGAGAGTCAGGGAGGGGACAGGGAAACTAGAGATATGGATGGGTACAAAGAGCATGTAAGGTGGGAAAAGAACAGATCAAAACAGACGATGATCAAGAAAATGTACAATGGTTCATTGTTAGCTGAGGGGAAGGTGACAACGAAGGATACGAACAATAAAATTAATCAGGAGGACATTGAATCTAGTCAATGAACTAGGGTGGGGGAGGGACAGGGAGAGAGGGAAAGCAAGGGTTAAGGGCCTGTCCCACTTGGCGATTTTTTTGGCGACTGCCAGCATCATTGACTGGCGTATCAGGTCACCAAAAATGTCGCGGCCTGATGACGTATTGACGCGCGGTTTTTCCTCAAGTGTCGCAGCATTTTTTTTTGTCGCCGCTGGAATTTGAAATGTTCAAAATATTTTGGCGACCCTGATATGACACCAGCAGTCGCCTAAAAAAAATCGGCAAGTGATCTTGAAGCTAGAGAAATCAATATTCATACCGCTGGGTTGTAAGCTGCCCAAACAAAGTAAGAAGTGCCGTTCTTCAATTTGCATTTCATTTCTCTGAACACCTTCGCTCAGTCTGCCTGGGCCGATGTGATCTCCTGGTTGCTATACACTTTAACTAACCCTCCCATTCCCACACTGATCTTTCTGTCCTGGGCCTCCTCCACTGTCAGAGTGAGGCCCACCACAAATTATAGGAACCGCACCTCATGGTGTCAGAACTTGAAAAATTGAACATTCGTCCTTGATATTCAGCCGTGTTCAATAGCAATGGAACATTGTACATACAAATAATTCATTGCCACAGATGGCTGGGGAGCCCAAGATATTGGGCATGTTTAAAGCGGAGATTGATCAGTTCTTGATTAGTAAGGGAATCAAAGGTTACGGGGAGAAGGCAGGAGAATTGGAATGTGAGGGGAAAATATATCAGCAATGATCGAATGGCAGAGTAGAGTCGATGGGCTGAATGGCCTAATTTTGCTCGGATGGTCTTATAAATAACATAAATATTAAAGCTATAAAGAAGTTTGATAACTCTGAAACACACTTAAAAGGAATAAAGTCACTACTGTAAAAGTAATGAAAGAGTCTTTCAACTCACTTGTTCACAGCCATTCATGTCAATGGGACCATTGTACCTGTAAAGCATGACCATTTTGTGCTGCTTTGATGGACATGGATGGGAATCTGCCAACATTGTGCTATGTCCCAGGCTTCTTGCTCAGCTGAGTAGAAGCCTGCACTTCATCCTGTGCTTGGGAATTTCAAACTTCCAATTAGTTCAGTGATCCAACTACATCAGCCGGTCTTTTAATGGAAAATTGGAGCTAAAGTTCTTTGGTTATTTTAAATGTTGATTGCTCAATTTCCACATCTCTGCAAAAATCAAAAGCATGCCTAATTTTCACAAAGATTCAGGCTGTCACTGGTGACTGCTTTCAAGAGGAATTAATTAAAGCATCACTCAAAAAATGGACAGGGACCAGAAATAGCATTCAAATCTAATTAGATTCATGTTTTTGTATCTTTTTTGGGGGATGGAACAACTTCCTTTGTAACCCTTTCCACTCTACTATAGAAGGCATGTAAAGGATATCCCACAGGGATACATCAGTGTGTGATGCTGCAGTACAGCTCCAGGGTTGAATCCTAACCTTAGGTCCCTCAGAGCATGTAAGTTCCTCCAAGTGCTCTGGATTCCTTCCACGTCCCAAAGATGTACTGGTAGGCTAATTATCTGCTGTAAATTACACCGGCATGTTGGTTGCTGATAAAAGGAATCAAAGGGGAGTTCACGGTCATGTATGAAAGAGAGTAAGACACAAGGAACAAGCAAATTGGGATTGCTCGCTTGGGGGGTTAGCATGGGCCCAGTGGGCCAAACGGTCTCCTTAAAGGGCTTTCTCACGGTGCGACCTGACCCAAGACCTAACAAGAGTTTGACATCGTGGGAACCTCCTGCGATAACAGTACGGCATTCGTGGACCACCGAGGACCTCCGTGGCGCTATCGTGTAACTTTGTAAGGTCGGGAGAAAATTCAAACATTTTTGAATTTCTCCAAGAGTGACTTGAGCACTTTTTGGTGAGCGTTGCAACATTGTATGAAGCAGATGCCAGTGCGATACCCGTGCGATATCCGTAATGACTCTTGCGGGTACCGTGGGAACTCCTGCGAACGGTAAACCCGGAAGCTTGACAGAGGGGACATAAGGTGAGTAATAGGTATTAAAGGGGGCTTGGGGTGTGGAGGAAGGGAAGGGTGGGGGGGGGGGGGGGGTGCTCTGGGTGATTACAATGCTCTCTGGGGTGCGGGAAGAAGGGTCTCGAAAAGCAACTCGCCGATTTGCTCTTAAGACAAATTGCTTCGATTTGAATCTCCCCGCAGTACAAGGAAGTAGAGGCAAGGTTGCGCCGTGTGTTGGAAGGAACTGCAGATGCTGCTTTAACCCGAAGATAGACACAAAAAAACTGGAGCACTTCATCGGGTCAAGCAGCATCTCTGGAGAGAATGAATAGGTGACGTTTCGGGTTGGGAGACCCTTCTTCAGACCCGAAACTCTCGAGCCGAAACGTCACCTATTCATTTTCTCCAGAGATGCTGCTTGACCCGATGAAGTGCTCCAGTTTTTTTGTGTCTATCTTCGGTTTAAAGCAGCATCTGCAGTTCCTTCCAACACACGGCGCAACCTTGCCTCTACTTCCTTGTACTGCGGGGAGATTCAAATCCAAGCAAATTGTCTTAAGAGCAAATCGGCGAGTTGCTTTTCGAGACCCTTCTTCCCGCACCCCAGAGAGCATTGTAATCACCCAGAGCACACCCCCCCTCCCCCCCCACCCTTCCCTTCCTCCACACCCCAAGCCCCCTTTAATACCTATTACTCACCTTATGTCCCCTCTGTCAAGCTTCCGGGTTTACCGTTCGCAGGAGTTCCCACGGTACCCGCAAGAGTCATTACGGATATCGCACGGGTATCGCACTGGCATCTGCTTCATACAATGTTGCAACGCTCACCAAAAAGTGCTCAAGTCACTCTTGGAGAAATTCAAAAATGTTTGAATTTTCTCCCGACCGTACAAAGTTACACGATAGCGCCACGGAGGTCCTCGGTGGTCCACGAATGCCGTACTGTTATCGCAGGAGGTTCCCAGATGTTAAACTCTTGTTAAGTCTTGGGTCAGGTCGCACCGTGAGAACGGGCCATTAGGCATCATTTTACACATGAGATGAATAAGGTGTTTTAAACTGTGGTCACTACAGTAATGTAGGAAACTAAGCAGCCAACATGCACACAGTGAGCTCCTATGATCACCACTGATGCCTACTTTCTCAGCATGGCACTGAGCAAAGCTCAGAGCAGAGGTGCTGTTTGGAAGGGACTTGAAGCAAGGCCTAACTTTTCGAGGAAAGAGTATGAGAAAATGAACCTGACCACATGTACGCTCTGCAATTCTGAACACAAAAGCAGCAATGTAACTTTATGGATTTAGGAAGCTGGATGAATATAATTTGTAATCTCTGCTTTCAAGAGAGTTAGATTTAGCTCTTAGGGCTAACAGAATCAAGGGATAGGGGGAAAAAGCAGGAACGGGGTACTGATTTTAGATGGTCAGCCATGATCATATTGAATGGCGGCGCTGACTCAAACGGCCGAACGGCCTACTCCTGCACTTATTTTCTATGTTTCTATGTTCCTATGGAACAGAATTCGGGTGCTGCATAATTAGTAGTCGAAGGGATGATAACCAAGAACTCCACCACTTGCTGAATTATTTCTTGGCTACCTGCAATAAGAATCAATTTGAGGCAGGCTAGACACAAGATGCTGGAGTAACTCAGCGGGTCAGGCAGCATCTCTGGAGAGAAGGGACAGGTGACGTTTCGGGTCGAGAACTTTCGTCAAATTGAGAGTCAGGGCGGGGGAAACTAGAGGTATGAGAAGTTTATGTAAAGATAGGGAAGAAGGAAAACTGTGAAGGCATCATCACAAAGGCCTCTGCTGTTCGAAGGTGCTTCTAACTTCTTTGAATGTAGAAACTGTGATGTTTGGTGGACTGTGTTGGGTGGGAGGACCCGTTGCTCCTCCCATGCAGCAGGTGGTGCTGCACAGGACAAAGGGAGATGTTTTGAATATAGTTTATCCCGTCTGTGTGTGTGTGTGAGTGTGCAGTCAGATTCTGTGTGTGCAGCCATTTTGAGTTGTCTTGCTGCCAGCATTGAGTGAAACGCTAAAGACTTCTGTTGTAAATTAAAGACTCTCAAGTGTTTGTGCAGACCTAGAAGACAAGCACGAAAGAAACCCTACACTTTTGTCACATCATACACATCATACACATTATCTACTCCTGCTCTGAATAGGTAATATACTTTGGTAGCCCTCATAGTGCTCCATGCATATCAGGCTGATGATAGACACAAAAAGCTGGAGTAACTCAGTGGGACAGGCAGCATCTCTGGAGAGAAGGAATGGATGACGTTTTGGGTCGAGACCCTTCTTCTCCCTTCTTTTTGACCCGAAACACCAGGTGGGGCCACCAGCAGAGGCTGCCTCGCCAACAGTCTGTCCTTTTTTCTTTTTTGGTATTTTTATTATGTGTTAAAAAGTATGTTTTAGTGTTCCTTGGTTTGTTTTATGTGGGGGGTGGGGGAGGGGTTTGGGGGAAACTTTGTTTCAATCTCTTACCTCGACGGAGATGCGATTTTTTTCCATATCGTATCTCCGTCCCCACTGTGGCCTAACATCGCGGAGTTGGCGGCCTTTCCTGGGGACCGATGGGTGCTCCACGCTGCAGGGGTCTGTGGGATTTTACATCGCGGAGCTTGCGATCCCTTTGCCGGGGATCGAAGCTCCAATCGCGGGGCCTGTGGTCTTTAACATCGTGAAGCCCACGGTCTCTGGTAAGAAGAGGCCGACTCGGGAGCTCCATGCAGCGGAGAGTTTCAACCACCCTGACGCGGGGGTTTACATCACCCTGATGGGGGCTTTGATCATTGGCTGCGGGGGCTTTGATTGCCCTGACTGCAGATGGTTTGACTGCCCCGACCACGGGAAACAAGAAGATTCAACTTTATTGCCTTCCATCTCAGTGAGGAATGTGAAATCCACTGTGATGGATGTTTATGTTAACTTTTACGTGGTTATGTGTCTTGTTGCTTTGCACTTAATATGGCTGTATGGTAACTTAAATTTCACTGTACCTTAATTGGTACATGTGACAATAAACTGACCTTGAAACCTTGAAACGTCACCCATTTCTTTTCTCCAGAGATGCTGCCTGATCCGCATTTTGTGTCTATCTTCGGTGTAAACCAGCATCTGCAGTTTCTTCCTACACAATTTGCAGCAGGCAGTCAGGAACTCAAAGTGGCATGCAATGCATTGAAGGAATTCCAGAAAAAAAAATCATTCATTACAGCTAAATATTACAATGATGTCTGGTTTCAATGATTTATTTCCCTGGAAGAACAAGGTCAAAGAAAGCAAGAGGTACACAATATTGGTTTGAAATCGCTGCCACCATTCTCAGGATGCATGAATAAAAGATGTGCGATTACTCTGGCTTGACTTTATTGCAGGAACATCAATAAAAAAAACAAACAGGCTATTGTTTCCATGCTGGCACATGAGCTATTGTTTGTATTAGGATAGTAAAAAGTTCAATTAGTTCCTAGTTGATTTGAAAAATATTATGCAAGTTGTCATTTTTGTCCTGTTACATGGGTCGATGGACAATTTTCTGATCAGTCTACCACTTTTAGTTTACTAAAGGGCCTGTCCCATTTGCCGATTTTTTCGGAGACTACCGGCGTCATTGACTGATGTATCAAGGTCGCCAAACGATTTTAAACATTTCAAATTTCAGCTGTGACAAAAAAACGTTGCGACACTTGAGGAAACACCGCGTGCAAATATGTCATCACACCGCGTCATGTCGCATCACGCATCACTTTTTCGGTGACCTGATACGTCAGTCAATGATGCTGGCAGTCGCCGAAAAAATCGCCAAGTGGGACAGGCCCTTAAAGCATTCTTTAAATAAAAAGTGTAAAGGGCCTGTCCCACTTGGGCAACCTAATCGGCGAGTTCTGGCGAGTTTGCCCTCGACTCATACTCGCAGCATGTTCGACACGAGGTCGTATGGGGTCTTCGTAACTCTCCTTTATGCTCGAGAGTGTTCTCCACGTACTCGAGACCTCAGCTAGGTTGCGGCATTTTTTTCAATATGTTAAAAAACGCCCGCAAGTAAAAAAAGTTTGCCATGGAAAAAATCGATACTTTTTTACTCGTAGGTTTAGTCATAGGTCGTTGTAGGTCGGCATGTTAGTCGTAGGTAATCGAGGGTAGTCGTAGGTAGTCAAAGGTAGTCGTAGATAGTCTTCATCATAGTTGAAGGGAGGTTGAAGGGAGGTTGAAGGGAGGTCGAAGGAGATCGAAGGAGGTCGTCTTCACTCTCCACTATTCGGTGCCCAATTTTTCTGAAGTTAGTCATCGCTAGTCGAAGCTGGTTGTCAACATAGTCGAAAGAGGTCGAAGGAGGTCTTCTACATAGTCGAAATAGGTCTTCAACATGTCATTTTTTCAAACTCTTCTAAACTCGCCAATTAGGTCGCCCAAGTGGGACAGCCCCTTAAGTCTGATTGGAGGGCCACTCATTTATCAAAATGGCAGAACAAAATTGACAATATGAATCATGTGTCTTAGATCAGCTAGGATCAGACGGTTTTCACTCTCCTTGCATTAACATGCTACCAAAGGCTGAAGTGTGTGTTAGTTGTTAGAAGACCATTTAAAGGAAACAAAGCCATTCTGTATCAATGTTTAGGAAGGAACTGCAGATGCTGGTTTACACTGAAGATAGACACAATTTCCCTCTCCCTTGTCTTTCACTCTCAGAAGGGTCTCGATCAGAAACGTCACCCATCCCTTCTCTCCAGAGTTGCTGCCTTTCTTGCTGCTGAGTTACTCCAGCATTTTGTGTCCATTCTGTAACCATTGTTATGCTGCAAAACAGTAATTGTTTCAGGACAAGATTATGGGCCAGATCGCTCATCAGGATGAGGAGCTATCTGCTCGATACAGGAACATTTGTGTTACATTTCACCTGATCTATGGGCAGGATGCACATCAGTACTAAAGTTGAAAAGCTGGGATTAGCTGAGAAACTGGGTTCTGATCCATCTGGAGAATCGGACACCAGCAGGAAATCTTCTAAGTGCAACGAAACTCTGATATGCAACAATAAGAAATAAGAAGTAGCAGTAACGTTAGAACATATTAAATGAAAACAGAAGCAGTAATAATATCAAAAGAAGCAAAACATAGAAACAGAAAAGAAAAAACTGAATTATTCATTTCATATCTAAAATAGCTTTTCCAATGGATAATCTGAACACCCTGATGTTTAAATCGGTTTTACACCTTTGTTCATAGATTCAACTTATCCATGCCTTTTCTCTTTTAGAAATTCAATCACCATTGCAATCGCTCACAAAGAGCACTTATCAAAGCAAATAATGGATATTAGGAAAGAAAATCTAAGGAGAGAAGGAATGGGTGATGTTTCGGGTCAAGACCCTTCTTCAGACTGGCCCCAAAACATGACCCATTCCTTCTCTCCAGAGATGCTGTCTGTCCCACTGAGTTACTCCAGTATTTTGTGTCAATCTTTGACATAAACCAGCGTATGCAATTCCGTCCTACACAACAACATTTAAGGAACGTGGACGCACTGATTAGGAGGAAACTGCCAATTTCTACGGATGCTGCCCAACTCCAACACATAGTTTTTTGCTCACGTTTCCAGTATCTGCAGTTCCTTGAGTCCTGCTCAGGAGGAAGGGTCTGGGAAATATTTCCAAAGTGGGCAGAAGGTAAAATAATACATTTATCTATTTCTGACTCCTTAATTCTTGAACATTATCCATTTTAGGATATACATATCAAAAATAATTTATCATAAACTGTCTACAAATGACAGTTCAGTGAAAGCTGAATATACTGCATTACCTGCAGACTAATGGAGTGGAGATATAAACTTTAGGAGTGTATATGACAGGTAAAAGCTCATCTGCACATTACAAATAGAATAATTAGTTATAATCTACATTGATGGGGGTAATTGATTGCCAGCGATATGATGAGTTACTGAATTCAAGAGACAAAAGGTTTGATCAATTTATGAAGTTAAATTTGCCACTTTCATCCTGAGTGTAATTGCTTGTGTTGAAACTTTCAGTGTGACCTTTACAGCAAGAACTGTGTTCACTTTGACGTGTACTTCAGAGAACCAAAGACTTTCTGCTGAAATATCCTATCACCAAAGGGAAACTTCTATCTCACATCCCTGGTTTACAGAAGCAAGGATTAGAAATTAAATATTACATTTTTGTGCTACGACATTTTATGCCAAGGCAGAAAAATGAAAAGGGATGCAAGATATGGTTAGGTTATGATCAGGTTAAGTTGATATCGTGGACAGCACAGCCGTGATGAGCCAATGATTCTGTTCTATAGTTAAATAAGTTTGAATTAACTTGATGGGTGCAGAATTACAATTGTGGGGCATGGTTTTAAGTGCTGCACCATTAAACTAATAGCAAAGTGGTACTTCCTGGTGCAAGTAACACATAACATGTTTTTGAAATTGCCCACTTCTGAAGGGGTGATTAGGCGTTCCCTGAAGGATGGATGGAAAGTTGGTGTTCATCCTGGCTAAATTGGAGAGGCTAGGACTTTAAAATGGGGTAAAAGCTTCAGGGCTGCTGGAAGATTTGGTCAATTTGGAATTGCTCTCTGCAGAACTGGGACAAGCTGTGGAGTGGGGTCCGTGTGTCTAGAGCCTAGATCCAAGTTGCAAGAAAAGTATAAGAACATCTGCAGACTCTGTCAATTAGGTGCAAAATACATGGAATGGATTGGATGGCTGCAAACCAGACATACACCTTGTAAATAATTGTAAATAATGTTGCAGAGTTCTACTTTGCCAAGTGTTGATTGGATGAGCTGTTGAGTCTTGTCTGGGTTTCTTGCAGATCAGGGTAAATGTTTCTAAGTTGGCTTCCTTGAGGAGTCCTGTTTGAATACAATGTATTGAGCTGCTGTATTATTGGGTTATGGAAATGTCTGTTATGTATGGATCAGGCATATTCGAGGAATGAACCAACGGTGGGATAGGTACAGTGGTTGAACTGTAATTGCGCTTTGTCTAAATAAAAATTAGTTGTTCAAGTGCTTGATTCTGTGATTTTGACTGAAACTAGACTGGGGGATGCTTAGAATGAGCAATTTACATTGGTAGTGATCTCAGTCTAATGCAGATGCGGCACGGTGGCGCAGCGGTACAGTTGCTGCTTTACAGCGCTTATAGCGCCAGAGACCCGGTTTCAATCCTGACCACAGGTGCTGTCTGTACGTGACCGCATGGGTTTTCTCCGAGATCTTCAGTTTCCTCCTACGCTCCAAAGACGTACATGTTTGTAGATTATTTGGCTTGGAATGAATGTAAAAACAAATGTCCCTAGTGTGTGTAAAATAGCGTTAATGTGCGGGGATCGCTGGTCAGTGCGGAAACGGTGGGCCGAAGGGCCTGTTTTCACGTTGTATCTCTAAACGTAACTAAACTAAATTTAACTAAAGTGAACTAAACAAAACATTTCTAAGATAACCTGTTGAACATCAGAGGATGGATGAAAAACTAAATGCAACTTGGATCTTGCCCAGGAAAGCAGTTTGTGTTCAGTCCGCAAAGGCCTACTGGATATCCCAGTTGCTAACCACTTTAACTCCCCTTCCCATTCCTATACTGACCTTTCTGTCCTGGGCCTCCTCCATTGCCAGAGTGAGGCCACTGGAGGAATAGCACCTCGTATTTTGCTTGGGTTGCTTACAACCCAATGGTATGAACATTGAATCTCCAATTGTAGTTCACCTCTAACAAATGCCCCTTCCCCCCTCCCCCTTCTCCCCCACAGTCCAATTTTCCTATTCCCTCCCTCCCTCTCTTGTGTCTCACCTGGACTTCCACATATTTCTCCCTCCCCCTCTTCCTACACCTTCCTCTGGCTTTACAATTCACAACTCTTCGATCCTGTTTCACAAGACCTTCTTTAAACTCTGGCCTTTGTTCCAGCCATCTGCATAGCACCCCCCCCCCCCTTGCCTCTGTCCACGTAACACCAGTCATGTTTTGTCCTTCTTCTCCTCACTTTCAGCAGTCTTCCGCCCCACCTCCACACGCAATCAATGTACAGAAAGGTCCTGATCTGAAACGTCACCGATCCATGTTCTCCAGAGTTGCTGCCTGACTCCTTGCATACTCCAGCACTTTGTGTCCTTTTAAAGCTGTTCAGCCACTAGATTCAGTTCTGATTGATGCCTTTTACATTTTAGGGGGCGGTGCGCTGAATCTGATCTGATTTGGAGGGGCAGATGATTTCCAAGATGTTTCTCAATTACAAGAAAAATTAGACAACCGCATTTGGTTGAAAGTAGCTGAAAGTCTAGGTGAAATCCAAAACCCTCATTGATAAATCTGTTAGGAAGGTTCTTAATTTATTGAGATACCACCATTTTATTTGGTATAACATGAAAGAAGCTTATTTTAAAGTTTAGTGGAGGGTCACTCTCAAATGACATTATTCACGTTGTATGAAATTTAGATTTTATCATCTTGCGACAAGAAACAATGTGGAATCGACAATGGCACATGGGTCCTTTGAATCACAACTAATTGGGTCATGCTTCCTTTTTGAAGAATTCCCGATTTCCCAATGACTGTGGGAACAAATGACCATCCAATGTCAATTTATCCACTGAACCCTTGTGTTAACTTCTTGTTTTATCCTGGAGCTTCCATTCCCTCTCAAAATATACAGAAATGTAATGATGTCCGAACATATGTACTCAATAACCTGCCTAATGAAGGCAAACGTCACAAAAACCCTTCTTCACCACACTTTCTATTGGACTTGCAACTTTCATGGTATCACGTACTCTTGAGGGCCTGTGCCCCTTAGACAATTTTTTTCGCTGATTGCCGGTGACAGTCACAGTCATAGCAGGTCGTCGAATAAACGGCGACTGGTCCCTCCCCCCTACGACAATGTCTACGACAAACTACCACCTAGTCGATGTCAAGCTACGACAACCGGCAACCCATTAGGACGTCCACCTACAACCACACCTACGACCACACAGGCGACAACCTACGGAAACCAGTCAACCTATGTCCACCCGCGACAAGCTACGACAAGCTACGACCCTGTCGGCGACAACTGAAGACAAGTGAAGACAATTCAATCGCCGGTACCTGTCGCTGGTTGACGTAGCTGGTCGCCAATGGAATTCACCGAAGTGATCTGCGGTGACAACCTACGTCACCTGGCGACACCCTACGACAGCACCTATGACAGGAGAAGACAAGCTACGTCAAGCCCACAGTCGCGGAAAGGTTTTGAACATTTCAAAATCCAGTGGCGACAAGAAAAAAGTTACGACTCTTTAGACGACTTGAGGAGACAACTCACGACCATACAGGTGACACCCCGCGACCACGTGGCGGCAGCCTAGTCACCTGTAGTCGTAGAAAAAAATTGCCTAAGCGGGCCAGGCCCTTAATACTTTTCTCACAATTTCAGCTCTTTTCCAATTTGTCCATGTGGTCTCTTTTCTTTCCTGACCCGCCAAGTTACTCCAGCACTTAGTGTTCTGCTTTTTGATGGAAAGCTGTTCGATGATGTTGAGCTTGGTGGTGGTAAGTCCTTCAACATTGAGCTGCAGTAGCGCTAAACCTCGACAGTTGGCGGCATTTAACGATGCCGCCTGGCCTGGGGAGGCATGGCTTTTAGCGGTCTGCAGACGCAGTAAAGACATTGGTTTCGCTTTGTGGGCTTATGAACCTGTAAGCTACTCGTGGAGGAAGCCGCGTAGAGGCTGTCTTTGTCTCCTCAAGAAGAAGAAGAAAAGTTTAAAAGCATGTTGTTCACTTCTGAAGGCTGTTTAACTTTCAGGAACCCCAACGAGGGAAAGATGACATTGTTCATCTTTTTTTCCGTTTTTTGGATCTAATGCAGAAAAAACACAGCAGAGGGAATGAAACCACAGCAAGGATTAGAGTCTTTTGCAATGCTTCAGGCTGCAAGATGGAGCTATTCTAAAATCAGAACAGGTCTGGAAAACTTCAGAGATATTGCCGATGGATTTGACCTTAACTGGTGTCCTGACAAGGTTATGTTTCTTCTATTGCTTGTGTAAGTCAGGCATAGGTGATGTAACATGTGAAATCGAAGGCTTAACAAAATCAGAAATTTGACAATGAAAGGTGTCAGATTATTTTTTTTAAACTGCTCTGTCTGTCTGCAACTTAAACTTGAGGCAGCACATCCCAGAATTGCACTCAGCAGGCACAGCGGTACCCTTGATGTGCTGCAAACAGATTGGCAGCGGATCAAACTTGTTGACCTTCCGGCAAAGTGAGATGTCCGTCGGGGAATATTGCCGATTGGCCCACTCCAGACAGCAGGAGCACGTGCTGAGGGGCTCGCTGAAGCTTGGTGCAGCCAACACCATGGCTCTGTGGGGGAGGACCACAGTCTAGGGTCCTTCTGCTGCTGGGCAGAGTGGGGCGGGGTCTGGTGGAGGCACAAACAAAGGAAGGGATATCAACCCAGGGGACCACATTAGTGGCAAGATTTCAGTTTAGTTTATTGTCACGTGTACCAAGGTACAGTGAAAAGCTTTTGTTGCGTGCTAACCAGCCAGCGGAAAGACAATACATGATTACACTCAAGCCATTCGCAGTGTACATACATATGACAAGGAAATAACGTTTAGTGCAACATAAAGCCAGTAAAGCCCGATCAAAAATAGTCCGAGGATCAAATATAGACCAATGGTCATTGGTCTATATTTGATCTACATTGGTCAGAAATAGACCAATGAGGTAGATAGTAGTTCAGCACTGCTCTCTGTTTGTGTTAGGATGATTCAGTTCATGATTAACAGGGCATCGGCGATGTCCTCATTCTTTAGGAAACGGGGGTTCCCCTCTTCCATTATAGATGAGGCTCTCACTAGGGTCTCCTCGATATCCCGCAGCTCTGCTCTTGCTCCCCCCCCCCCCATTCGTAACAAGGACAGAGAGTCCCCCTTGTCCTCACCTTCCACCCCATCAGCCGTCGCACACAGCATATAATCCTCCAGCATTTTCGCCACCTCCAACGGGATCCCACTACTGGCCACATCTTCCCATCTTCACCCCTTTCTGCTTTCCGCAGAGATCGATCCCCTCAACAACTCCCTAGTCAACTCGTCCCTTCCCACCCAAACCACTCCCTCCCCAGGTACTTTTCCCTGCAACCGCAGGAGATGCAACACCTGTCCCTTTACCTCCCCCCTCGACTCCATCCAAGGACCCAAACAGTCTTTCCAGGTGAGGCAGAGGTTCACTTGCACCTCCTCCAACCTCATCTACTGTATCTGCTGTTCCAGGTGTCAACTTCTAAACATCGGCGAGACCAAGCGCAGGCTCGGCGATCATTTCACTGAACACCTCCGCTCAGTCCTCCTTAACCTACCTGATCTCCCGATTGCTCAGCACTTTAACTTCCCCTCCCATTCCCAATCTGACCTTTCTGTCCTGGGCCTCCTCCAATGTCAGTGAGGCCCAGCGCAAATCGGAGGAACAGCACCTCATATTTCACTTGGGTAGTTTACACCCCAGTGGTATGAACATTGACTTTTCTAACCAGATAGCCCTTGCTTACCCTCTTTCCCCATCTCCTCCCCCTTCCCAGTTCTCCCACCAGTCTTACTGTCTCCGACTACATTCTATATCTGTCCCGCCCACTCCCCTGACAAGTCTGAAGAAGGATCTTGACCCGAAATGTCACCCATTCCTTCTCTCCAGAGATGCTGCCTGTCCCGCTGAGTTACTCCAGCTTTTTGTGTCCATCTTCGGTTTAAACCAGCATCTGCAGTTCTTTCCTACACAGGATGGTTCAGTAGCCTGATAACAGCTGGGAAGAAACTGTCCCTGAATCTGGAGGTGTGTGTTTTCACTACAAGGGTGCTTGATATAAGGATACTTTGTGAACGCAACCGAATAAATATATGAATGCTGAAAATGTCGAGGGAGCTTTTGCACTGTTCTGTATATATTTTTATTCTGAATTAAGTTTAATTTTGGAACAAAACAAAGAGCAAAGAGAGAAACTTTTCTGAAGCATTACACTGTTTACAATAAGCAAATGCGCACTTCACTTACCCATTACAACCCCAATCACTTTGAATCATTTATTTTTTGCAGCTTATTCAAATCCTTTCTACTTTTAAGCACTTTCAACCAGGACAAGGCTCGGGTTATATAAAACCCACTCTTCCTACACACCAGATACGAAGAGAGCAGGTTCACTTTAGCGTGATGTGTAGGAAGGAACTGCAGATGCTGGTTTAAACCGAAGATAGACACAAACTGCTGGGGTAACTCAGCAGGGCAGGCAGCATCTCTGGAGAGAAGGAATGGGTGACATTTCGGGTCGAGGCCCTTCTTCGGACCACTTGCCTTTGCAAGTAGAAATCTGCTGCGTGGGTGTGCTTGGAGAGGAGCCAAGCGATAGCACAGACCTCCCACAGTATATTGGTTGAGTAAGGCCCTATGCTTTATTAACTGCCTTCTACAAAAATCCATTCCACATTTGTCCCTTGCCTTTTGGCAGGTGATTTGTATCGTTTATCTATAGCTGCATACCAGGCAGATTTACTGAGCACCCAAGAAATTAGCCAGCCTGACGCTTTTAGTGGCTGCACCGAGCCCTATGTGGCCGAGTACATGAATCTTACGATCAGGCTGATCACTCATTCCACTATTGAACATGACAGCTGGAAGACCGTTTGACTTTCTCAAGCACAGATATATCCTCTGCTGGATAGAGGCAGTGCGACATACTTGTGAGCAAACCAATGCTTTTCCGAATGTTGACAAATGCACGTAAAGGACAGCTTGAACACGCTTCATGCTATTCTGCACATTTCCAAAATGAGTGGTATACAATTGATAAGTAGACCATGCAGCATAGATAGGATTATCCCTTCTGTCGTGAGGTAGACTGAGACTGAATCTGCTCCCACCTCCCTCCCCAATCTAAGCACATCCCCAATCCTTTCCACTCATCTCTTTAATTTCATGTTTCATCTATTTTGTCTTTTTATGACTGTTGGCAGATCAAATTCCCTCCTGGGATAAATAAAGTTCTATCGTATTCTATCATAGCATAGACTGATACAGCATGGAAACAGACCCTTTGGCCCACTGAGACCACACTGACCATCAACCACCCACTTACATAAATGCAACACTAATCCAATCCAATTTATTTCACTCCAAACTGTTATCAATTCCCCACCCCCCTTCCCTCCTGATGCTACCACACACCTATACACTAGGTGCAGTTTACGGCATCCAGTTTACAGCTACCAATCCACATGCCTTGTGGATGGGCCAGGAAACAGTAGCACCTGGAGGAAACATATGTGGTTGCAGCGAGAATGTGCAAGCTCCACACAGACAGCACCGAGGTCAGGATCAAACCCAGATCTCTTCGGCTGTGGGGCAGTGCCTCTACAAGTTGCATCATTGCTCCACCCCATAGTATTATACAAAATGGATTTTATTCTTACCTGTGCAGGAAGGAACTGCAGATGCTGGTTTAAACTGAAGATAGACACAAAAAGCTGGAGTAACTCAGCGGGACAGGCAGCATCTCTGGGGAGAAGGAATGGATGATGTTTTAGGTCGAGACCCTTCTTCAGACTAGTTAGGGATAAGGGAAATGAGAGATATAGATGATGATGTAGAGAGATATAGAATAATGAATGAAATATATGCAAATAAGTAACGATGATAAAAGAAACAGGCCATTGTTTGTGACCTGTTCAGTTGCTAATCTGGGAAGAATTAACTGCTCAGCTAAATACTAATCTTTGGGTTATGACTCATGTTCTGAGAGTTTCTCTCCCTCTCTCAGACTTCCAGCATGTGCAGTTTTTTGCTTCGGTTTTGCCAGACCTTACTGGTCTAGTTATTGTTGATACTCTTGACCTGTTGGCATCCTACCTGCTTGATGTTAATGGCATGCAGTTATCTGACCAACCCAGATCAAAGTGAGCCCAAATGACCCAACAGTTTAGTTTGGTTTAGAGGTACAGCATGGAAAAAGGTCCTTCCGCCCCCCGAGCCCACACCGACCATCGATCACCTGTTCACATTTGTTCTATCAGGTTATCCCACTTTCTCATCCATTCTCTGCACATTAGAGGCAATTTTTGTGCAGATACCCATTAACCTACAAATCTGTTCATTAAATAAAGTTTACCAGCTGGCAAACTCCCACCCCAAGCATAGCTGCACAAGCTGTGAGTGATTTTTAATTGTTCTCAAATATCTCTGAAATAATTAAAACCATTGGAAATGATTTTAACAAAAGTGAGCCGCAAGTGCTTATGAATAATTAGAAACACAAAACTAAAGCAAAATAATTTAATGAAAGTCCCAGACTTCAGCATTTGATTGGAAATGTATGACAAACCCTTACATACTATCATTTAAATAGTTGAGCAATTGATGATCCAATAAATCCCATCTGATTGTATCTGATGCTGCATAACTTCACACAACTGCATCCAGTTCCAAATATTCATCCAGCTCTTGTATCAAGTGTTATCAGAACAATATATCGGGATATATGGAAAGTGTTTCATAGATTCACTCCTCTGAAAGGAGCAGCAAGGCCTCCTTTCCTCAATTCTTGCATGCGACGTGCAATTGTTCCTAAACCTGTCAACTTTGTTCATCTATGTAGCTGCTAGAATTTGTTCAATTGGTATTTTATGTTGTTTACAATTAATTGGTCTGTCATTAAATTATTTCCCTTCATCGTGCTTCCATCTTGAGAGTGTCAATAATTGAATTAGAAAGCATAATTGATTCATTTGTGAGATGTGTAGACAATGTTTTTGTGTGCATTTCTTTATTGTTGCATTTAATTTGACCAGATTGACAGTAATTAACTGTGCGCACTTTAAAACTCGCTGGTGTGGTTGATACTGACCCTCATGCAGTAACCTCTGCATTCCTCAATTTAACCTGTTGAATTAAATTCAGATACAGAGACACGGAGTGGTACAGCATGGAAACAGGCCCTTCGGCCTAACATCCATGCTGATCAAATGGCCCCATCTACACTTGCCCCACCTGTTGCATTTGCCCCCCATTGTTCTTATACTACAGTCATTGCACATTCATACTCTACATGATTGTGTTTATCTATAGTATGATGGTGCTTGCGGGGATGAAGCTGCTGGGCTGGCCCCTGCTCGTCCCAGAAGACCAGATGCCAGGCGGAGGCCAGACGCCAGACAAGGACAGATGTGACTGGTGAGGTGAAGGCCGGTAGGTAAGGGAAGGGAACCAGGGGCTGGCCTACGAAGCCCTTAAGGTCGACTGCGGGAGGAGAGGAATGCCACGTCCAAGGAAACCGATGGCTGGAGGCCTGCAGAAGCCTGGGGCTTGGCACCGCTCATAAGAACTCGTGAGTAAGGCAAGGCAGCGCCTTTACCACCTCAGGCAGTCGAGGAAATTCAGAGTGTCTCCAAGGATCCTCCAGTGCTTCTACTCAGCGGCAATGGAAAGCATCTTGTCCAGAAATATTACAATCTGGTTTGGGTAATGCTCTGCTCAGGACAAGAAGGCTCTGCAGAGAGTAGTGTGTTTGGCCTAACGCACTATGGGAACTTCACTCGCCCCCCTGCAGGAACTATACATCAGGAGGTGCAACTCCAGAGCCAATAAAATCATGGGAGACCCCTTCCACCCCTGCAACGGACTGTTCCAGCTGCTACGGTCAGACAAACGCCTCCGTTGCCATGCTGTGAGAATGGAGAGGTTGAGAAGGAGTTTCTTCCCAGAGGCCATTAGGACTGTAAACTCCTATCTCACCAGGGACTAACTTTTACTGTACCACTCTACTGCTTTTTTTTAAAAATTGTTGTTTTTTCCCCTTTTTCCTTCCGGCCACAATATTTAATATGTAAAGATTATGTGATTCTGTTTGGTTGTTTGTTTGTTTGTCTTTTTGCACAAAGTCCGCGAGCATTGCCACTTTTCATTTCACTGCACATCTCGTATGTGAATGTGATGAATAAACTTGACTTGACTTGCCGCAGGGACTGGACTTTATAAATGGCACCAAAACCTGCTGCCTCCCTCACATGGGTTCAGTAGACTGTAGATTCAGCACAGTATTTCTGTACACATTGCTAATCAGGGATGGCTTAGGTATGTCAATACTTTACTGAACACTATGTCAGAAAATAATTTCACTGTGCGTTTGCACACGGGGCAAATAAAAGCTCCATCGAAGCACCATTGAACAAAGATATTTACTGTATCTAGATACATGTGGCAATAAAGTGCCATTGAACCATTGAAGTTTAATTTTTCTCCTGTTCCATTTTTAGTCACATGCCCACTCCATTGTAACTCTCACCTCCTACGATTTCTGCTCTTTATCTACTTTTGTTGACTTTAAAGATGCTAACAGCCACTTTGGGCCCAAATAAACTCTTTAGATCCTAACTTCGATCCTCCAAAAACATATTTGAAGCAGGCCGCTGCATTTTGTCCACGGCTACTCCAATACGTCTTTAATAATAATAATGGATGGGATTTATATAGCGCCTTTCTAATACTCAAGGCGCTTTACATCATATTATTCATTCACTCCTCAGTCACACTCGGTGGTGGTAAGCTATTTCTGTAGCCACAGCTGCCCTGGGGCAGACTGACGGAAGCGTGACTGCCATTCTGCACCTACGGCCCCTCCGACCACCACCAATCATTCACACACATTCACACACAGGCAAAGGTGGGTGAAGTGTCTTGCCCAAGGACACAACGACAGTATGCACTCCAAGCGGGATTCGAACCGGCTACCTTCCGGTTGCCAGCCGAACACTTAGCCCATTGTGCCATATGTCTTTACTACTTCGCAGCCATTTTTGTTTCAAACTAATAGAGCAAAATGCAACAAATGCAAAGTGCAGCTGAATGAAAAAAAATCTAAACAACCACTCAGTCTTTTCACTGACTGTGGCTTCATATTTACGGGAAAGTTTGAACAGCCCAGCTTCCAAATATTATCAATCAGAACTGAAGATAACCACAGCAGTAGGAAATGTTGCGAATAATTTACTTGGTAAATACATTGTTACATAATGGAGAGACCTGAAGTATATAAAATCATAGAGTAGTTAGTCAGAATCTTTTTCCCACAATGGAATGCTAAAGGCTAGAGGGTGTAGCTTTAAGGTGAAAGAGACAACACATTTTACAGAGAATGTGGTGGGTACCAGGAACACACTACAATGGGTGGTGGAGTTAAAATCTAGAGAGCATAGGTTTAAGGTGAAAGGGACAAAATGTTTTACATAGAGGGTAGTGGTTACCCAGAACACACAATGATACGGTATGATATGATAGAACTTTATTTATCCCAGGAGGGAAATTGATTTGCCACCAGTCATAAAACACAAAATCCATGAAACATGAAATTAAAGCGACGAGTGGAAAGGATTGGGGATGTGCAAAGATTGGGGAGGGGAGTCAGTCTACCCCATGGCAGAAGGGGGAAGAGTTGTACAGTTTGGGAGCCACAGGGAAGAAGGATCTCCTGCTTTCATTCAAGGGCTGTTGGTGGATGTAGATATGACAGTGACATTTAAGAGGCTTTTGGATAGGCACACGGATATGCAGGGAATGGAAAGATATGGATCATGTGTAGGAGGATGAGACTAGTTTATCATGGCACAATGTTTAGCATGAATCTTGAGGGCAGAAGGGCCTGTTCCTGTGCTGTACTTTGCTATGTTCTATAAATCAGTTGTGTTAAATTATACTTCCAGTATTTCACATAGTCTGGCAAAGCTGCAGTTCCTCCTTCTCCTCTGTGTTTTCATGGATTTTATAGATCATTGTTCTGTAATGAGCTGCCTAAAGCTTTGATGGTTGGCATTTTATGTGCTCACTGAATTAGGGAACTAATTGACTGGTGCCAGGCTGCATTGAAGCACTGGAATCGGGAAGACCATTTTTGTCATTTAAAATGAATGTAGCCCATTTGATCTTCTGACTGGCATCAGCTTAGCATGGACACATATACTGATAGCAAGAGCTAGATATCTTTGAGTGGATTTTGAAAAAAACAACATGTAGTATTGCTTGTGCAATGTAGCCACCATTTTCCAGTTCCCTCGTGAAAGACTATTCATTTTGGCCCCTTAGACGTCTCAACCTGTGAAGGACAATTATATTTCTGCAACACACAAATAAAAGCTTTCATTGAAACTGTTTTCCATGTGTGACAGCTGGAAACTCTTCTTTTTCACACTAAAATATTACGTTGTCATGACGAACAATAAACTGATCTCTGCGGAGGTCTTGGTATAAAGAGTTGTGCCAAGTTGTGACTCTGGGAAAGTCTAGCTGAAACTAGATTTATTTTCATGAAATTTTGGTCTCCGAATTTGAGGAAGGACATTCTTGCTATTGAGGAAGTGCAGCGTAGTAATTCCCGGGATAGCGGGATTGACATACGATGAAAGAATGGGTCGATTGGGCTTGTATTCACTGGAATTTCGAAGGATGAGAGGGGATCTTATAGAAACATATAAAATTCTTAAAGGATCGGACAGGCTAGATGCAGGGAAAATGTTCCCGATGTTGGGGGAGTCCAGAACCGGTATGGTCCAGGCGGCACAGTGGTGCAGCGGTAAAGTTGCTGCCTTAAGGGCCTGTCCCACTTGGATGACCTAATCCATGAGTTTAGAAGACCCTAGATGAGTTGAAAAAAATGTCAAGGTCGTGTTGACTCGCCGAAGTAAAAGACCTCCTACAACTATGTCTATGATCTCCTACGACTTTGTCTACGACCTCCTACGACCCCCCTCGACCTCAAGGGCCTGTCCCACTTCCACGACCCAATTCACGACCTCTGCCGAGTTTGCCCTTGACTCATACTCGCAGCATGGTCGTCACAAGGTCGTAGGACCTCGTAGGAGGTCGTAGTAGGTCTTGAATTAGGTCGTGAAAGTCGGACAGGCCAATTAGTCTTCCACACCTAAGACCAACTACGACTAGCTACGTGGAAAATGATCACATGATAAAATGATGTCATGTTTGCATTTTTTTACTCGGGCTAGTTACCGACCTATGACTACCTACGACTATCAACGACTACCATCATGACCTACTACGACCTACTTACAACCTACCTACATGTAAAAGGTATCAATTTTTTCCATGCCAACCTTTTTTTTACTCATGGACATTTTTTACAGGCTGGAAAAAACGCCGCGACCTACTTGAGGCCACGAGTACGCGGAGACCACTCACGAGCATGAGGAAGAGTTACGTAGACCTCCTACGGCCTCCTACAACCTAGTGGCAACCATGCTGCGAGTATGAGACAAGGGCAAACTTGGCAGAGGTCGCCAATTAGGTTGTGAAAGTGGGACAGGGGCATTACACCGAATGTAGCGCCGGAGACGCGGGTTTGATCCTGACTATGGGTGCTGTCTGTACGGAGTTTGTATGTTCTCCCCGTGACCTGCATAGGTTTTCTCCAAGATCTTCGGTTTTCTCCCACACTCCAAAGATGTACGGGTTTGTAGGTTAAGTGGCTTGGTAAATGTAAAAATTGTCCCTCGTGTGTGGGGATCGCTGTTGGAGCGGACCCGGTGGGCCGAAGGGCCTGTTTCCGCGCTGTATCTCTAAACTAAACTCAACTAAACTAAAACTAAACCAGGGGTCACAGTTTAAGAATAAAGGGTGGGTCATTTAGGACTGAGATGAGGAAAAACTTTTTCATCCAGAGAGTTGTGAATCTGTGGAATTCTTTGCGACAGAAGGCCATGGAGGCCAATTCTCTGGGTGTTTTCAAGAGAGAGTTGAAGGAGCTAAATGAATCAAGGGATATGCGGAGAAAGCAGGAACTGGGTACTGATTTTAGATTATCAGCCATGATCATATTGAGTGGCGATGCTGGCTCGAAGGGCCAAATGGCCTACACCTGCACCTATTTTTCTATGTTTCTATGAAACAAATTTTCCTTTTAATTCCTCCTCTACTCTTTGCACTTCTCTTGTTTTCAATGGCAAAGTGTTGTGGCGTTGGACAGCCAATTGAGGTCCGGATCTGCCTGACTTTTAGTACTAAATTTTCTTGTAATTCCATTCACTGCTTCTGGATGAAAGTGTCACATTGGGAACCCACGTGAGGTTTCACTATACGTTATCCTTTCATCACATCAGTTGAACACCTCTTTGTTCTTGCTCAAGTCCCCTGTTTGACCTTCTTTTGCCACGACATCGATAAGTATGTCAGTGCCATTTATTGCTCCCGCCTTGATCTGGAATATTTTGTACATTTTTGACAGCAGAAGCGTTTAGTCTTCAGGAGTCAAGAGCTGACAGCCGTCATACACAGAAGACAGTTTTAATATAACATGTTATTGATGGATGTGGTTTCAGAATGATAATGACCTTTACTGCCTGATACCTCCAAAGCGCTTTCAAACCAAACTGCTTTTTTCAGCAGTGAGGTAAAAGCTGATGGCTACATCTTGATGGAAAAAAAAGAACTGTAATATCTTAAACAAAAAAAACAAATAAAAATGATGATTTCAATTTCCACACTCCTATACACGTTTAATCTCTGACCTTCCTTCACTCGCTGTACCACTGCTACACTGTTGTGCTTATTTACGGCTTGATTGTATCCATGTATAGTATTATGTCATTGGGTTGCACACAAGCAATAGACAATAGACAATAGACAATAGGTGCAGGAGTAGGCCATTCGGCCCTTCGAGCCAGCACCGCCATTCACTGTGATCATGGCTGATCATCCCCAATCAGTACTGTGATCATGGCTGATCATCGAGTCAGTACCCCATCCTGTCTTCTCCCCATATTCCTTGACTCCACTATCTTTTTAGAAGGATGAGAGGGCATCTCATTGAAACATATAAGATCGTTAAGGGCTTGGACACGCTAGAGGCAGGAAACATGTTCCCGATGTTGGGGGAGTCCAGAACCAGGGGCCACAGTTTAAGAATAAGGAGTGAGCCATTTAGAACGAAGATGAGGAAACACTTTTTCGCACAGAGAGTGGTGAGTCTGTGGAATTATCTGCCTCAAGAGGGCGGTGGAGGCAGATTCTCTGGATGCTTTCAAGAGAGAGGTAGATAGGGCTCTTAAAAATAGCGGAGTCAGGGGATATGGGGAGAAGGCAGGAAAGGGGTACTGATTGGGGATGATCAGCCATGATCACATTGAATGGCGGTGCTGGCTCGAAGGGCCAAATGGCCTACTCGTGCACCTATTGTCTATTGTCTATTGTCTATTGTCTTTAAGAGCTCTATCTAACTATTGAAAGCATCCAGATAATTGGCCTCCACTGCCTTCTGAGGCAGATAATTCTACAGGTTCACAACTCTCTTTTCTCTTTTCTTTTCTCTGTATGTATTTCTCTGTACATGCAACAATTCCACCATTTTATGGCAAAGGCCTGTATGCTGATTACAATTGGAAGCCTGGTGACCCCACAAGGTTTCTTGTTCTTAAACAGTTCCTCATCTTGATGGTAACTTGCTTCAGCTCTAGTTTTGTGAGTTTCGAGGTGCATGGCTTCTCAGTTCTCAATACCCTCCCAAATGCTCCATCTCCACTTTGAGTGGCCATGGGTACGAGGCTCCACATGATTCAGTGAGGACTCTTCATTTTGTCCAGGAGGCTTTGAGTACATAATTGAATCTTTTCATCTGTGCACATTGGAGTATAATCTATTTCACGAGTGGTGTTGGGCCTATGAATAATATGGCCTTCTCTTGAGTGCAGATTGAACATAATTGGGGTTGTTGACATGGTAGAGGATGTTGACATTGATTCACTTATCCTTCCAGCGAGGATTTTGTGGAGACAACACTAATGGTATATTTCCAGTGCCTTGAAGTGTCAGCTGTCGGCAGTCCATGTCTCAGTAACATACAGGAGGGGACGGACCACCGCAGCCTCTTAGACCATGAATTTTGCACCATGTCTGAGGTCTTGCTCTTCAATCAGTTCCTCAATCACCAAAACCCGTGTTGAAGCTCTTCAGGCAAAGACAAACCTCATAGTCAACGATTTCCTTCACTGAGAAGTGTCTCCCAAGACATGGGTAGACTTTATGTTTCAGGATCGTGCCATGAACTTTAATCATCTGAAGCCAGTGCAATACAACATGGGAAGGTTGGACTGAGGAATCAATGTGGCCATTGCAGCCATTGCATCCATTGCATTTGTGTGCCTCCTCTAGCAAGATTCAGATGCACCAAAGCTCAAAAGCCATAACATGGCCAGTGAATGCCTCCTATCGCCTGCCGCCCCATTGTTATATATGGCAAGAAATGTCTCCGGTATCTTTGGGGTGCGAGATTCACAGAAGAGAGGGACCAGCAGTGGGCAATGGGAGCAGAACCAGGGCCACAAGGGCCACAAGGATGAGCTCGGGGCAATAATGGGGTTGGCTGGAGGTGGATAGGGCCAAAGGTGGATCGATTAGGGTTGGTGTTGGGAAGTCAAGGGTTTATTACTGGAAGGTGGAGGGTAGGCAGAGTACAGGTGGTTAGTCAACTCTCAGAGGATGATGAGGGCTGTGGCCTGAGTCAGCAGGTCATGAAACAAGGGACAATCAGGGAGTGCAGGGTCATACAGTCATGGAAAAGTACAACTCAGAAATGGACCCTTTGGCCCGTTATACCCATGCTGATGGTTTGTCCCTTCCACAGTAATCCCATTTGCCCACATTGAATAAGCCAAAGTTTAAGAAGGAACTGCAGATGCTGGACAATCAAAGGTAGACAAATATGCTGGAGAAACTCAGCGGGTGAGGCAACATCTGTGGAGCGAAGGAAATAGGCGACGTTTTGGGTCGAGACCCTTCTTCAGACTTCAGAATCTGAAGAAGGATCTCGACCCGAAACATCGCCTATTTCCTTCGCTCCACAGATGCTGCCTCACCTGCTGAGTTTCTCCAGCATTTTTGTCTACCTTCGAACAAGCCAACATGAGTTTGTGTTTGAGGAAGTCATTACCGAATGAACGGGGAGAAAAAAGGAGTGAATGTAGGCCAGGAAAACAGTGTAGAGCATCAGGTAGAAATGCTGCCTCACATCTCCAGTGACATGGGTTCAATCCTGACCTCTAGTTCTGTGTGCACAGAGCTTGCACACTCTCCTTGTGACCACGTGAGTATCCTCCTGTCCTCCCCTTTCCCCGCACATCCCAAAGATGTGCAGGTCGGTCGGCCAATTGGCCAGTGTAAATTGCCCCTTGACTGTAGGTCATATGGTCATAAAGGATAGGAGTAGAATTATGCCATTCGGCCCATCAAGTCTACTCCGCCATTCAATCATGGCTGATCTATTTTTCCCTCCTGCCTTTTCCCCATAACCTCTGACACCCGTACTAAGCAATGAAAGGTGAGTGATGGATCCTGGGAGGTGATGTTAGGAATGTAAGGGCAATAAAGTGGGATTGGTGAAGGATTTGGAGTAAATGGAATTGGTGGGCCGAATAACTCTATAATTTTAAAGGAACATTCCTGCTTCCCAAGTATAATTCCCAATCCTAAGGAAAGGAGTAGTAATACTGAGTAGGAGTTCTGAGAGAAGCCAAACGCTCCTCGAAACAATGTGGCTGTTTATCCACTAATGTTCTAAAGAAGTATGACGTTGGAAGATAGACACCAAAAGCTGGAGCAACTCAGCGGGTCAGGCAGCTTCTCTCGAGAAAAGGAATAGGGTCGAGACCCTTCTTCAGACTTCAGAATTGGAAAATTGTCATCCCAAATGCACAGACTCAGAATGACACTGTCAGTGATGTGCCTGGTCATCTTTCTCAAATGGTGCATC
The DNA here is from genome assembly GCF_010909765.2 of Amblyraja radiata. Classification (NCBI taxonomy): domain Eukaryota; kingdom Metazoa; phylum Chordata; class Chondrichthyes; order Rajiformes; family Rajidae; genus Amblyraja; species Amblyraja radiata. The sequence continues at coordinate 14,352,979 of NC_045962.1, read as the reverse complement.
TGAATGTTTTCCTTTTTACACTTAAGTTTCAGTACATTAAACAAATGAATGAAGCAAAAGGTAGTTTAATTTTAATAGGACATTTTTAAGTATTGTTTAAATTGAGATAAGCAAATTAACAAATGTCGGAAAATAGACACAAAGTGCTGGAGTAACTCATTGGGTCAGGTAGCATCTCCAGAGAAAAAGGATGGGTGATGTTTTGGGTCGGGACCATTCTTCAGAATAAAAGTGGGTGGTGTTTTGACCTGAAACATCGCCCATCCTTTTTCGCCAGAGATGCTGCCTGACCCGCTGAGTGACTCCAGCATTTTGTGTCTATCTTCAGTGTAAACAAGCATCTGCAGTTCCATAGCTAATGTCAGAAACTTCTCAGGCATCAGAAACGGCTGCCGGAACAAAGCTGAAACAAAGCCAAAAATATATATATATTTAAAATATGCTCTGATGAAAGGATATTGGCCTGAAACATTGGCTCCACAACTCTCTCCATAGGTGCTGCCTGTTCCGCGCATGCTCTCTCTGCTTATATGCCTTTGGTTATGACCATTTCTTTAAGCAGAGAACAACTCCTTCAGAAAGTACATATACTGTATAATGAAGACATACACAAAATGCTGGAGTAACTCAGTGGGACAGGCAGCATCTCTGGAGAGAAGGAATGGGGTGACATTTTGGGTCGAGACCCTTCTTCAGACGGTCTTAAGAAGGGCCTCGACCTGAAACTTCACCCATTCCTTCTCTCCAGAGATTCTGCCTGTCCCGCTGAGTTACTCCAGCATTTTGTGTCCATCTTCGGTGTAAACCAGCATCAGCAGTTGCTTCCTACACATATACAGTGAAGAGATCATTCTCGAGGAGATGGAAATGCCAAACGTTGACCTGATAAATGCTGGTCGGGTGAAAAGAGAAGGAATGCAGGCTAGAAATTCATATGCTTTCTTTCAGGAAAATTGATTGAGTCCAGAGTGGAGTTGGATGCGGTGATCTCCAGGTCAAATAGCAGCACTCAGGACAGCTGACTCGGCATTTTTTGTCATCAATCATGCCTGCACAATCCCTCCCTGTAACTATCTGTCCCACAAACAACAAAGGACTAAGCTATTTTCGGTTCAGCAATGAGTGCTAAGCCAGATCTAATCAACAGACCAACACAAACAGGAATATGTATCGAAAGTGACTACGATTTGTTTTTTTTCAACGGTCTGTTTGAAGAGGGACAAACATGAAATGACTTTTAAGGTCCCAGTCCTCGGAAAAGATGACTTCAGTAAAATGAGGCAAAGATCTCCTTCAAAAAACCTGTTCATGGGTAAAATGACAACAGACGGCTGGAAATGTTCAAAATGAATTTAATACGAAACAGACACTGGTTTGTATTCCTCAAGGGCAAGAGGTATATTTATAAAGAAAATAACTATATGGATGATTGAGCAAGTAAGAGACGAGACAAAACCAAGGAAGAAGCAGACACAAGGCACAGATCTGGAGCGATACAATGAGCAACAAAAGTGACAATACAGACATTAGAAATTTAGAATAGAACCAAACAATGCCTATTAAAACTAATAGTTTTGTTTATAAATATGCAAGGAAAAAAGGGGATAATCAGGAATGATAGCTTTTTGAAAACTTTAAAAAAAGTAATTTCAAAAGGAAATAAGATAATGGTGGATATGTTGAGCGAATGCTTTGTGTTCGTATTTACAATGGGGGCATTGTCCAGAACTTCCTAAAAATAGTAATAGTGAATCAAGATCCAGGATATGAGAGTTGGATGGAGAAAGAGGAGAAAGTGGAGGGGAAGAAGAAGAAACCTGTTGTCGAAGCCTTGAGGTGTCAAGGAAATGTTCATCATTGCATTGTTGTAATTTCCCTGCTAGCCAGCATTCCTGCTCCTTATCTTCCACCTGCCACTCACCACCACAGCATCTGCTTGGCTACACCACACAAATAAACAGCAACTGAAAACGAACGACATCTATGCACCAAATCAAGTTAATTTGTCACCTTTACACTTCCCTTCATTCCCATCACCTGTTTGCTGTTGATTTTTTTTATTTGCGCTGCTCGACAATACTTTCTCGATGACTGGTTGAAGGTCAATGACTTTCAAGAATGGATTGCAGCTAATTTTAGAGAATGACCTTGAGCAGCTTTGATCTAGGAGACCTGACAGAAGGTGATCTGCATGATTGAAGTTTAAAAGCAAATTTAAAAAAGCAAATTCAGATCCATGCTATACTTCTTAATATCCCATGAAATGCCCATTATCTATTCTTGGAGACATATTACTGTACAGTACTTCAGTTAAATCTACACATCATTCTGGTTTGATTGGTATTAGTGATACGCATCTAGCTTAGATTATCACTTTTTTTTTCCAAAGGGCATCAAAGGCCAAGGATGAGTTGATTCAATATTTTAAATTATTTACACGTTAGCATCCTACACTGAAGGCAAATTCTCAGACAGTAAAAGCTAAGTTGTTTAAGTCTTTGGGGGCTTCTACTAATTTACCTCTTCAATAATTTCTAGCCAGAAAATTGCTGCTGCAAACCATTCTTGTGATTCAGACGTAATTTATTGCAAGCAAGGCTTAACAGACAGCTGTGTGAACCCATGAGTTTCGACTCATTACAGTGCTGAATGCATCCGATTCCCAACTGCTTGCCACTACTAATGTTTTATAATCAAATGGATAATTGATTTATTATTAAGTGATTACTTGCTGTTGAAGAGGTACCTTAAGAATAATGTTATTTTCTTTGTAGCAGTTCTGCATGAAAGCATTGCGTTCTTTTTTAATAAATGATGCATTGATTGGACATCAGAGATATTTAAAAGCAAGTGTTAATTTTTTAGGTTTTAACATTAGATATTTCTTGGGAGCACCACTCGCTTAAGTGGACCTCACATTGCTAATGAGTCAGAGTTTTAACCTTTTCCAATCAGTGACCAGTTAACGTTTGGGGAAAGCAGAAATCAAACAGAGGACAGCAATGCTGGTAATTGGATGTGATCACCTTAACTTATTAGTAGACATAAGAATATCATTCTAGCAAGGGTGTAAATCACCAGCTATCAGTACATAGGTGTAAAATAGGCATTTATTACAAATGGTGTATTAATAGAAATCTTAAAACATCAAGTAGTAAATATCTAACACTTATATTAACCCACATGCAAGACACTCTCGAAACACTTGCTCACTTGTTAAATGGCTGCCAGCTTTCACAAAGACTTCCCATTATTGTTGTAACACTGATGCCTGAGCTGAGCAAAGATACCCAAAAATAAATCCTCAGCTCAAATCTCTTGGTTTCTATTTAAAAAGGCTGCAATCTCCACCCTCTCTTTTGCCAAGCCTGATACACGCCTGAAAAACATTTGACAGGCAGTTTTAAATAGTTTTCAACAGATCTCTCGAATGCCAGTCATGCAGAGTGGATAATCTGATTAGTATCAACCCCTTCTACCACCCCTTTCCATCTACCTGCCCCTGTGAATCAAAGTGATTCAAGGTGATTCACAGGAACACAAGAGAGGGAATCTATGAGTAGATTCACTGAGCTGAGCAATATCATAAAGGAAGATAGACACAAAATGCTGGAGTAACTCAGCATAACCCGAAACGTCACCCATTCCTTCTATCTGGAGATACTATCTGTCCTGCTGAGCTACTCCAGCATTTTGTGTCTATCTTTGGTGTAAGCCAGCAGCTGCAGTTCCTTCCTACACAGTAACATAAAGTACATTTCAATTTGTGTCTTAAATTATATTGTTTCATTCAGTCAAAACAGGCTATGCCGTTTCCCTTGGTTTTAACCCTTGTTGCACAATCAAGCAGACATATCAAGATAGTATATGGTCTATGAGACTAAAGGCATTGCTACATCAACCGATGGTGTTAAATGATGAAGATCAGTAGCAAAGAAAAACTTTAGCTAAAAGTGAAATGAATTATACAGTCAGCCTTGCAAAGGCCATGGACATAGATGCCTAGAAAATAGATTGGTTACACTCGAGGAGGTGCCAGTTGGAGCTGACAAATCCTAGTTCATGGGATGCCATCTGTTTCTCACTGAAACCCAGGTGGATGAAGTCATCTCTTGGCAAATGCAGCACCTCTGGGTTTTCTCTGAAGGCAGCAAAAGTGGGTAACTCATTAGAGCTGCAGCTGCCTCCAAAGATCCTGTGGTGAGGTAGTAGAGACCTTGACCTCCATGGAAATAGGAGTCCATACATGAGAGGATGACTGGTGGCCTTAGAGTCATAGAGCACAGAAACAGGCCTTACAATTCTAGCTGTTCACCAGGTTGCACTGATGGACCTGTTTCTGTGCTGTAGTCTCTATGACTCCAAAACCAACTGTCATTCTCTTGTGGGTAGACAAAAAATGCTGGAGAAACTCAGCGGGTGAGGCAACATCTATGGAGAGAAGGAATAGGCGTCGGGTCGAGACCCTTCATTCTCTTGTGTATGGACTCCTATCATAATCATAATCATAATACATTTTATTAGCCAAGTATGTTTTGCAACATACGAGGAATTTCATTTGCCATACAGTCAAACCAATAAAAAGCAACAGAACGCACAAAATACATTTTAACTTGAACATCCACCACAGTGACTCCTCCATATTCATCACTGTGATGGAAGGCGAAAAGAAAATTCAATCTCTCCCCTTATTTGTTCTCCCACAGTCGGGGGCCTTGAGCCTTCCGTTGATGGGACCATCTTGGCTCCTTTACCCGGTGGTCTGGCCCTCTGCGTCGGGGCGATCAAGCTACTGCATCGGGCGGATGACAGCTCCCCGCACCGGGCGATCGACCCCGGGTTGGGGCCGGTCGAACCTTCTGCGGCTTTGGAGCTTCCCAACATCGAGCTCCTCGATGGTGAAATCCGCAGGCCGTGGTTGGAGCGTCAATCCCAGGCAAGGGATCGCAGGCTCCTATGGTAAGTCCACAGCCCCGCGGTGCGGCTCAAAGTCAGTCTTGAGCAAGGCCGGCAGCTCCATGATGTTAGGCTGCAGAGTGACCGGAAATATGATCCGGAAAACAATCACATCTCCGGCAAGGTGAGAGATTGTAAACACATTTCCCCAACCCCCCTCCCCAGCCCTCCACATAAAACAAACCAGAGAACATTAACACAAACATTTGACACACATTAACACACTAAAAATAACAAAAAAGACAAAAAGACGGACAGACCATTGGCGAGGCTGCCATCGCTGACGGCGCCACCCATCTCCATGCCAACCAAGTGCCCATCGAATGATAATGAATGGCCTGGATAGAGTGGACGTGGAAACGATTTTCTCAGTAATGGGGGAATCTAAAATCAAAGGGCACAACCTCAAAATAAAATGACATACCTTTAAAATGGAGATGACGAGGAATTTCTTTAGCCAGAGAGTGGTGAATCTGTGGAATTCATTGCAACAAACTGTTGTGGAGGGCATCATTGGGTATCTTTAAAGCAGAGATTGATAGGTTCTTGATTAGTAAGGCTGTCAAATGTTACAAGGAAAAGGCAGGAGAATGTGGATGAGAGGGGAAAAAAAGATCAACCATGACTGAATAGTGTAGTAGATTGGATAGGCTGAGAGCCCAATTCTGCTCCTATGTCTCATGTTCTCAATGAAGCTCATCCTATTTGCCTGTGTTTGACAATTTGCTGGCAGAATTACATCTGCCTCAGTACTGACAAACTTGCAGAACGATACGATACAACACAATATGATTGAACTTTATTTATCCCAGGAGGGAAATTGGCCATACTAATACTTCCAGTAATGGAGTTTTGCCAGCTGTGTTAATACTGGGGTATGTATTGTTTTGGAAAATAAGCAAGGCCTGTCTGATTGATTGTGAAAGATACTAGGAAACAGGCCCTTCAGCCCTCCAAGTCCATGCTGACCATCTATCACCCATTCACACTAGTTATGCTGCTCTCTCTTCCACTTCCCAACACAAGGGACAATTTACAGCACTGAATTGACCTACAATCCACATCTTTTGGATGTGGAAGGAAACCGGAGCACCTGAAGGAAACCCACATGGTAACAGGGAGAACATGCAAACTCCACACAGAGAGCACTCGGGGTCAGGATCGAAGCTGGGTCTCTGTCACTGTGTCAATGTTCAGTGAGGCGAGGACATGGCCTCAATGATGGGGATCCTTGATGATAGATGCTGTCTTCTTGAGGTTTGTTTGAACACATATTGTGGGGTATGGAAGCTGTTTGAACTGCCCGCACAAGTCTTGAAGGTACCCTGTGAGGTTTCCTCAGGTCAGCGAAGTTTCACTCTCAATAAAAAAAGCCTCATGATTCAGCTCAGACTTCCCACCTGGGTTGGAGGTTCCAATTTATATTATACTGGTGGTAACTGACATTACACAAACATGTACCCCTTTTGGAATGCAACTTAAAAAACTAAAGGGTGAAAACCTGAACAAAACAGTAAAAATCTTGATGGCTTGAACCTTGGCTAAACCAATCTTGGAGTACTTTGATTGTTCAGGTCAATACTCCATTCAATCATGGCTGATCTATCTCTCCCTCCTAAGCCCATTCTCCTGCCTTCTCCCCATAACCCCTGACACATGTACTAATCAATAATCTATCTATCCCTGCCATTGACTTGGCCTCCAGAGCCTTCTGTGGCAATAAATTCCACAGATTCATCACCCTCTGACTAAAGAAATTCCTCCTCATCTCCATCCTTAACATGCAACTGAAAACATGCTATGGAAAAGAGTTCAAAAACAGTAAGAAAAGTGAATGCATAAAGAAATGAATTGAACTGTGAGATTATAATACAGTAGCTTGAATCCTAAAGTCCAGTAGGGAGACTGCGGCACAGTGGTGCAGCGGTATAGTTGCTGCCTTATGCCCCTGTCCCACTTAGGAAACCTGAACGGAAACCTCTGGAGACTTTGCGCCCCACCCAAGGTTTCCGTGCGGTTCCCGGAGGTTTTTGTCAGTCTCCCTACCTGCTTCCACTACCTGCAACCTCCGGCAACCACCTGCAACCTCCGGGAACTGCACGGAAACCTTGGGTGGGGCGCAAAGTCTCCAGAGGTTTCCGTTCAGGTTTCCTAAGTGGGACAGGGGCATTACAGCGCTTTCAGCGCCAGAGACCCGGGTTCGATCCTGACTACGGGTGCTGTCTGTACAGAGTTTGTACGTTATCCCCATGATCTCATGGGCTTTCTCCCAGCTCTTTGATTTCCTCCCACACTCCAAAGACGTACAGGTTTGTAGGTTAATTAGCTTTGTATAAATGTAAATTTGCCCTAGTGTGTGTAGGATATTGTTAATATGTGGGTATCTTTGGTTGACGTGGGCTCGGTGGGCTGAAGGGCCTGTTTCCATGCTGTATCTGTATCTCTAAACTAAACTAAACAGTTCATGCTGTGATATTATTGTGCTGCAGAAAACCCCAAGTGAAAAGGGATTCATAGATGAAATTAAACCAGGACTGTAGGACTTAAATACATACTGACAATTGACCAAAACCAAGTATGTCTGAGTTTTATTCAGAGTAATATAAAGGTTGAACTGAAATTGTTTTAGTAACCTTGTCCTTTCTTGTTGTCTAAATTCATGGATGAAATGGCTTACCCAGTAATACATTGGCATTTAATTACCTTGAGGCCTTCCCATCATATTTCATATTTGTAGAAGCTCATGTGAAATAATTTGCTTTGAAAGCTGACAGAATTTTTCAAGGAAGGAATAACTATGGAACTACCTATTTTGTTGTTAGTGTGAATTTTGGACAGGGCGTAACCCTGTTAAAGGCACCCCTGTATACGATCAAACGTATGTTATAATATTCTTAAATTCAAATCCTGAACATATGTACACAGGTTAATTCTGGGAATTCCAGACTAAAATGGATGCCTGAAGCAATGACAAGGATACCCGTAGATCATGACAAGGCTCGCACGCTGTAACAGGCTACAAAGCGGGCAGTGTTGATGGCAACATTGGGACCCACCCCATTGAGCTCAATGCATCTATGCCAACTTTGAACAGAAGGTCGGTGGAGGAACATCACCCACCCCGCCACTCTTGGGGGCACCTGTGCCAACAATGATTGTGGCACATGTACGATTAGCCTTCCTGAGTGTGAATCTGTGCAACTGGAGCAAATGGAGTTCTCGGTTATGTCCTCATGACCTATGTGGGTCAGCTGGCAGAGGTATTCACAGACCTCTTTGACCTCTCGAGTTCATTCTGAGTCTCCACCTGCTTCAAAAAGACCACGATCATCCCGGTGCTAAAGAAGAGTAAGATATCATGCCTCAATGACTGTCACGCGTCTGTGACATTCACCATTATGAAGTGCTTTGAGAGATGGGTGATGGCTCACACTTTTATCCAATGCAGTTTGCCTACTGTCATAACAGATCCACAGCAGAGGCCATATACCTGGCCCGAAACTCATCTCTTCAAGGATTCCTATTTATTGACTATAGCTCTACCTTCCACATAATAATCCCATCCAAACTCATCTCCAAACTCCTGGACCTAGTAATCAGCAACCTCCACACCACTAGATCCTTGACATTCTGACCCACTGACCACTATCAGTAAATATTGGTGACAACACCTCCTCCACAATAAACCTCAAGATGGGTGCATCAAAAAGATGCGTTCTCAGTCCCCTAACTATATGCTCTACCGTTTAATCTCTTCCCTGTACGGGGACCCGACATTTTCCCTTTCGGGTCTCCGATGTCCTTGGGCCTAACATCGTGGAGCCGGTGGCGGCCACCGGCCGGGGACTTTCCTAAGGGCTCCAGTCGCGGAACCTGCGGACTCGCCATCGCAGAGCTGGCCCACTTTGGAACGGGGAAGCTGTGGTGGCATGCGGCTGCAACCCGACTTCGGAGCATCGGAGGCTCCGGTCCGCAGGCCCTGTGGACCGGAACATCGGGAGCTCGCAGGTCCCTGGTGGAAGACCGCTTTTCGGAGCTCCCGCAACATCAACTTCTCCCCCCGGAATCGCGGGGGTTAAATGACTCGGAGCGGGGCCTAACATCGCCTGGCGTGGCTTAACGGCCGCGGGACTTACCATCACCCGCCGGGGGACTTAACATCGGGAGCCCCAGTTGCCTCAACGTTGCAGTTGGACTGCCGGACCGCGGGAGAAGAACAAAGGGAAGAGATAAGGCTTTTGCCTTCCATCACAGTGAGGAGGTGTTGGAGATTCACTGTGATGGATGTTTGTGTAAATTGGGTTAAGTGTGGGTCTTGTTTTTTTTGTAATGATAGGACCTGTAGAAATGCAATTACGTTCAAACCAAGCTGTTTGAATGACAATAAAAGGCATTCTATTCTATTCTTCTATTCTATTCTATACACTCAGGAAATGTTGTGGACCACATGCCCCAATCAGCATCAATGGTACCAAAGTGGAAATGGTTGAGTGCTTCAAGTTCTTTGGCGTTTATATTACAAACAACCTTATGGACCAACTATCAAGAAGACATCCTTGGCTGTGAGACTGTGAGAGATGAGACAAATTTCCTCAAACTTATACAGATTCATCATAAAAAAAGCATACTGTTGGTTTGCATCAGAGCTTGGATTGGGAGCAGCTCTCCACAAGGCTGAAAGATATTGCTGAGAGTTGTAGATGTAGCCCAGTCCACCACACAGATTCTCCACCATTGACTCCATCTACATTTCACCCTACCCCGGAAAAGCTGCCAACGTTATCAAAGACTTGCCCCACCCAGCCATTTTGTTTTCTCCCTGATCTCATAGGGCAGAAGATACCGAAGCTTGAAATCATGCACAACCAAACTCAAGAACAGCTTCTTCCCCTCTGTTACCAGGCTACTGAGTGGTCCTTTCATATAGTCCATTTTACCTCTATCCCATTGTGGACCTTGGACTTTGTCTGTCGAACTGGAGCTCCACAGGGCTGAATGCTATATTTCACACAGTGTTCCTTCCCCTTTGCTCTATCTATTGTACTTGAGTTTGACTTGATTGTATGCATAGTATTATCTAATCTGGTTATATAGTATGCAAATCAAAGCATTCATTGTAGACAGACACAAAAGGCTGGAGTAACCTAGCAGGTCAGGCAGTATCGTTGGAAGGAATCGTTAAATCTGTGTCGGAAGGAACTGCAAATGCTGGTTTACACCGAAGATAGGTACAAAATACTGGGTAACTCAGCGGGTCAGGCAGCATCTCTGGAGAAAAGGAATAGGTGATGTTTCGGGTCGAGACCTTCCTTTAGATTCTTCCGTGTTCATTGTACCTTGGTGCACATGACAATGATAAATCCTAACCTAAACCATTCCTGTGAGTGGCAGACCTAGTTTCCTCTCTCTCTCCACTTTCAGCAATTGGTCTTTCTTATCAGTCTTAGATGCTTTGGATGTCATTCATAAAGGGCCTGTCCCACGAGCATGCAACTGCATGCAGCAAGCGCGACCTAAAGGGCCTGTCCCACGAGCATGCAACTGCATGCGGCAAGCGCGACCAAACCAGAAGCAGGGGCCGCGCGGAGGTCGAGTGAGTGACATGAAGGTCGAGCGAGGTCCGCTGGAAGTTCACGCGTGACGTACGCCGTCGAGGCGGTGCGTACGGTGTCGAAGTGGCTGCGGGCCGGCAGGCCGTTGCCGCGCGGAATTTTTGAACATGGTCAGTTTTTTGGAGCCCCGCGCGATGTCAGGACCAGCTCCGCACAACTCCATACGGCTCCGGCGATCGAAGTTGGACGGGCCCCGCGAGGCCGTACGGCTCAAGTGACCACGTTAGGTTGCGCTTGCCGCATGGAGTCGCATGCTCGAGGGACTGGCCCTTTAGCTCGCGCTTGCCGCATGGAGTCGCATGCTCGTGGGACAGGCCCTTTACAACTCTGTGGTGGTTTGATCACCACGCCGAGTATTTCTTATGTATTTTCCGCATTTACTGACAAAATCAACAAATGGACATCTGCAAAAACAGAACCCCTTCATTTCGCACACACAGAACTGCCTGTTTAAGGTACAATTTTCTTGACAATTATTGGTTGATCATTAATGTAGAGAATAATTTAGTACAATAGTGCCATAATGATTGTTCCAAATTAATGAGGCAAGATAAGAAAGGTAGAATGAAATACAGCATTTGACACCTAGTACCCACTCCATTCACAGCTGCGCTCTTGTATATGAATTTACAAGTGGAAGAAAACAATACTTATTTTCTTGCTGTTAATTGTAGCCCAACGTGATGCTAAATAGCTCAATGATAAATAACAGTGCCAGAAACCCAGGTACGAAATTGACCTCGTTGCACTGCTCCCTGTGACCACATAGGTTTTCTCCGGGTGCTCCATTTTCCTCCCACATCCCAAAGACGTACAGGTTTGTAGGTTAATTTGTCTCTAAATTTCCCCCAGCAAAGTGGGATAACATAGAACTTGTGTGAATGGGTGATGGATGGTCGGCGTGGACTCAGTGGGCTGAAAGGCCTGTTTCCCTGGTGAATCTTTCAATCAGTCCATCAATTTCCATGATCCTATTCAAATGAGAATCTGCTGGAATGAGAAAGTTAAGAAATAACAATTTCATTTAAAAAAATTGGTATGGCAATTTGGTGTTAATTTGTTATTATCATGTGTACTGAGATACGGTTACTTGCGTGCTATCCAATTAAATCAGATAATGTTTGAATGCAATCGAGCTATACACAAATACAAGAGATAAAGAGAACACTCGCAGAGAGAGAGTGAGATTATGTTATGGTTGTGACGTACTTCTGAAGTGGAGTCACTGTAGGCAATGCAGGTAAATGCAACAATTAAATCCTCATCAATATTGGGAAGCATGAGTTCTGAGATAATAAGTGATAAAATGCTCTGTGGGTTACAAGTTGCACTGGTTTGGAAAGATCTTTGTTGGAACTACACTTCATCTCCAGCTGAGAGAAAATTAGACACTGTGAAATCTGCATTACAGACTATTATTTGAATAGGATCGTTGCTTCAGATTCAATGAATAATGTAGAACCCGGAGCTAGCAGTAAGTAATGAGTGTTGATGGTGACATTCATCTTGTGCATACAGAATAGCTTCTTGGAATTTCTGACTCAATACATTGGAGGACTAAGACCAGTCCTCCCTCATATGCACAGACTGGAATTAAATTCTGCCTTCGTTTGGATGCTTTTCAAACGTTTGTGTGATGCCAAATTAACTCATCTCCGAATCATCTTCAACACCAAGTCCAGAGTAATTTGGTAGTATCCCCAAGTCAATTAACAGAGAGCTACAACACAATTCAAATGAAATAAGATAGCTCACTCTTCCCAGGGTTATCAAAGATGACACGCTGTAACTATTACTAATTTAATCAACTCCTGTAGCACGACTAACATTTTCCGTAATGTAAACCATTAATATTGCAGCGGGAATTCATTTTAGCATTATGTTTATAACAACCATTGCATTTAGTCAGTAGCGGTAAAGCTCAAATGCAACAGATGCAACTGAAATTTAAATATATTAACAGGAGACATTTTTTTTTAGCTTTAGAGATACAATGCGGAAACAGGCCCTTTGATCCGTTGAGTCCGAGCTGACCAGCGATCTCCATACAATAGCACTAGCCTGCACCCTAGGGACAATTTACAATTGTTACTGATGCCAATTAGCCTACAGACCAGTACGTCTTCAGAGTTTGGGAGGAAACCCGAGCACCCGGAGACAACCCACGCAGGTCATGGGGAGAACGTACAAACTCCGTACAGGTAAGCACCTTTGGTAAGGTTCAAACCCAGGTCCCTGGCGCTGTAAGGCAGTCGCTCTACCGCTGCACCACCGTGCCGCCCTTAACAAATCTTACAGGACTATGGGGAAAAGAGTGAAACACAGGGATGTAGCAGATAGGTCAGACACAGAGGCATGATGACCTGAATGGCCTTCTTCTTTTTGCGTATGGCGTGCACAGCCTAAAGTTGTAGGATAACTTGTTCTATTTGATCTTATTTGATTGTGCACGCCAGGTTGATTGCATTGGTGGATGTTTATGTTAACTTTTATGTAGTTAAGTGTCTTGTTGCTTTCTTTTCGTAAGGCTGTATAGTAATTCACGTATAAATTGTCCCTAGTGTGTAGGATACTACTAGAATATGGGGTGATCGCTGGTCGGAGTGGACTCAGTGGGTCAAAGGGCCTGTTTCCACACTGTATCTCTTTAAGGGCCTGTCCCACTTGGGCGACCTAATCCGCGAGTCCAGAAGAGTGCCTTCGACCTTCAAGCTCGAGGGCACTCTCCTGGAAAGCCTCGAGCTGGATCGACCGTCCATGTTGAAACCTCGAGCTGGATCGACCGAACCGCGAGCTGCATCGACTGACCGCACACACACACACACACACACACACAAACACATCGCGAAGGTGGGGGCCAGGGAAAGCGGAGGAGCGCTGTCTGTACGATGAAGAGGAAGGTAAACGGCTGCCACAGAGTACCGTAATTCTTTAGAGAGCGCGGTGGGGGGGGTGGGGGGGGGGGTGGGGGGGATGAGAAGGGGAGAGTAGGGGAGAGAAGGAGAGAGAGGGGAGACAGAAGGGGAGAGAAGGGGGAGAGAAGGGTAAGAGAAGGGGAGAGAAGGGGGGAGAAGGGGAGAGAAGGGGGAGAGAAGGAGTGGAGACACTTTTAAGAAGTTTAATAAAGTTTAGCAGGCATTTTATCTACCGGTCGGTCTTCCTGGGTCCTGAAACTCCAATGAGCCAATCAAGATGACCAGTCAGCGAAGGAGATTGCCTACGGCTGCCCTAGACTGCCTGTAACTAAATAGTGACCCTGCTCCAATGCATTATGAGTGAAAAAGACCCATGCTAACCAAATTTTACTCGTGGAAATGTTTTCAACATCCTGAAAATTTTTCCGCGACCTAGCTGAGGCCGCAAGTAGGCGGGAACCTCCCTCGAGCATGAAGGAGAGTTCCAGCCACCTCATACGACCTCCTAGGACCTCGTGTCGACCATGCTGCGAGTTTGAGTCGAGGGCAAACTCTTCTAAACTCGCAGCTTAGGTTGCCCAAGTGGGACAGGCACTTAAAGTCTAAAGTTATTGTTTACACTCTTAGATGCAGACAGACCATCTGGTTGTTGCTTATATCCATTTGCTTTAGAGCACTTTGGCTACATACTCATAAGCTCAACTTGTGCTTTTTCCTAACTGCATTATCTGCTTTACAAACTTGTTTGTGCTGCTCATGTGAATTGTCCGGTGGCTTCCTGATGCTTAAAGCAGAGACGCCCTGGGCATGGCTTGTAGGAAAAGCAAGTCTTCCTGGAAGCACAATGTTTTATTTAATTTGCAAAAAAAAGGAGAAAGAGGAGTTGGCAAGTCACTCACATCTGGTCACAGGTGTGACTGGAAGACCTGGAAGTCCCTCAACAGGCTTCGTACAGGGATGGGTCGATGCAAGACTAATAAGAGCAAATAGGGCTCTGCAGATGCGGCAGACACAGAATGTGAATGTAGAACATCTGTACAATCCATGCCACACCTACTAAGATGCCCACTTCTTGGTGAACAATGCTGCCTGGAAGATCCAGAGGTGGCAGACGAGAAGGCTGTCCACTGTGCAAGAACCTGGCCGAACATTTGAAACATAGATGATGGACACGAAAGAAGACTCACATCTCCTCTGTGTCCTGCAATTCTGCACTCGCTCCCCCTCCCCTCAGACAGAACAAGGTTAGAGTTCACCTGGTCCTCACCTATCACCTCACCAGCCTCCTCACCCAACACATCACCTCCAGCGTGATTCCACTAGTCACAGCTCCCCACCCCCTTTCTGTATTCCACAGAGACCAGTCTCTCCACAACTCTTTGGTTCACTCCATAGGTACATTCCCCTGCAACTGCAGGGGAAGGTCTGTCCCTAAACCTTCCCCCTCACCTCCATCGAGGGACCCCAGCAGATCTTTGAGGTGAGGCAGAGCTTCATGCAGCAGCAGCGGAGACCTGACTCGGCCCCGAAGCTGTAGTGGCGGCAGCAGCAGCAGCGGAGACCCGGCTCGGCACCGAAGCTGTAGCGGCGGCAGCAGCAGCAGCGGAGACCCGGCTCGGCCCTGGAGCTGTGGCGGCGGCAGCAGCAGCAGCGGTGACCCGGCTCGGCACTGAAGCTGTAGCGGCGGCAGCAGCAGCAGCGGAGACCCGGCTCGGCCCTGGAGCTGTGGCGGCGGCAGCAGCAGCAGCGGAGACCCGGCTCGGCACCGAAGCTGTAGCGGTGGCTGCAGCAGCAGCGGAGACCCGGCTCGGCACCGAAGCTGTAGCGGTGGCAGCAGCAGCAGCGGCGGAGACCCACCGCCAGAACACCGTCCAAGCCACCGGAGCACCGTTCCAGCCCCGAGCCGGATCGCCCTCACGTGAGTACTGCCACCGTCTCAGCCTCGCGCCAGGCCGCCCCAACTGGGCGCCGCTTCTCCCTCGGGCTGGGCCGCCCCGACTGGGCGCCGCTCCTCCCTCGGGCTGGGCCGCCCCAACCGGGCGCCGCTCCTCCCTCGGGCTGGGCCGCCCCGACCGGGCGCCGCTCCTCCCTCGGGCTGGGCCGCCCCGACTGGGCGCCGCTTCTCCCTCGGGCTGGGCCGCCCCGACCGGGCGCCGCTTCTACCTCGGGCTGGGCCGCCCCGACTGGGCGCCGCTCCTCCCTCGGGCTGGGAACGCCGTACCTCCCCGAGCTCGGCCACTCCGACGGGAGCACCGTTCCTTCCTCGGGCCGGCCGTCCTCACGGGAGCGTCACAGTCCCTCACGAAAGCCCTGTTCCAGCCCCGAGCCGGGCCGTCCTCACGGGAGCGAGCCCAGTGCGAGTCCTGGCGGGCTCTGCCTCCTGAGCCTCGAGGTCGCCAGCTCCGCCATTAGGCCTCAGCGCAGACGGAGGCAGAGAAGGGGAATACGACAAAAAGTCGCATTCCCCCGCAGGGAGAGACAGCAAGCCCCGTTTCAACCCCCCCCCCCCAAAACAGAAACTAAAAACCAAAACTAGACTAACCAAAACGAAAATAAACAACACAAAAAACACAAAACAAACAGGACTGCCGGAGAGCCGCTGCAGCCAGAGCCGCGCCGCCACTAGGAGAGAAGGCAGGGATGGGATACTGAGTTGGATGATCAGCCATGATCATATCGAATGGCGGTGCAGGCTCGAAGGGCCGAATGGCCTACTCCTGCACCTATTTTCTATGTTTCTATGTTTCTATGTTTCTATGTTTCACCTACATTCCTTCCTCCGGCTTCATAATTCACACCTCCAATTATTTTGCTTCACTCCTGTCTTTTCATCTCTGGCCTTCGCCCAACCATCTGCCAACAAATAACCCTCCTCACCTGTTAGCCTCCTCACCTGTGAGCCTCCTCATCTGTAAGCCTCCTCACCTGTAAGCCTCCTCACCTATTACCTGCCAGGCTTTGTCTGGCCCCTCCTCCTCTCTTCCCCCTCCTCCATTCAATCAGCCTGAAGAAGGGACCCCACCCAAAGCATCATCTATCCATGTTTTCCTGAGATGCTGCCTGACCCGCTGAGCGACTCCAGCACTCTGTATCTTCAATTTGCTTGGTTCCCAATATTCAGCAAATGGTTTAAGCACTCGCTGTATTCATGAATGCAAACAACATTCCAGGTTGTCTTGGATGAAAAAAAAAGAATAAGGAGCAGAAGGGTGTCTTTAACAATTTACCCATGGTGTAATTCTTCATGGTGTCTTGAACAATTTACCCAAAAATGAAAGGTCCAAAGTGTACCTGAGGTAACAAAGTGGTCATGATCTTATCTAATGGCAGAAATGACCAGAGGAATATGTGACCCACCCCTGTTGCTGTTTCTTTATATTCTTGCACTGTAGTGACTTCATTCCTATATAGAAACCTGAAGAAGCATTTTGTAGGTGTGCTGCTACCACGAAGATGTTTTGATTTGGAATACATTTAAGAATTTCAACAGTTGACTGGCAAGCAGATGCTTAATGGGCATCCTTCGGGGACCGCTTAACTCTTTTTAGAGTTTTTCTTAACAATATTGATCCCACATGAGGGAAGCTGTCACTATGAAGAGGGATCTTTGTTCTGTTTGCCTATCTTGCCTGGCTTGTGTCCAGGAACAACGTCGTTTCAGCTTGCTATTGTTTCAGAGTCTCTGGAGGTAGCTTTGATCCGCGCTATTGGAAAAAAGGTGCTTGATGAATATCGCGTCAAAAAATGCTGAGCAGCAGAGGACACAGCAGGATATATGTTTCCAGTTAGAAAAGAGGAAGTTAATGCTGTCATTCTGTGAATTTTAAAGACAACAAATAAATATATGAATGCCTTGATTTTCTTTTTCACTGGGTGAGCATGTTCTATGGATGTAACAGGGGTGGCAAGATGGCGCAGCGTTAGAGTTGCTGCCTTACATCGCCAGGGACCTGGGCTTGATCCTGACTACGGGTGCTGTCTGTACGGAGTTTGTACGTTCTCCCCGTGACATGCGTGGGTTTTCTCCGAGATCTTCAGTTTCCTCCTACACTCCAAAGATGTACAGGTTTGTAGGTTAATTGGCTTGATATAAGTATAAATTGTCCTTAGTGCATGTGGGATAGTGTTAGTGTGCGGGGATTGCTTGTCAGTGTGGACTCGGTGGGCCGAAGGCCAGCTTCCACGCTGTATTTCGAAACTAAATGTAACTAAGCTAAATATCCAGAACACTCACAATGTGCCTGCAATGCTGCTCAATTTGTGCCTCTCAAATGGATTAAAGCTATTTAACCAACCAAGCATGGGGGAAGACTCTCAAATGGGATTCTGCAGAAGTCTAGCAGATTTAAACACCCAATTCACTCATGAAATCTTTTCCAGATATTCAGACGTTGAAAGATATAGATCCAGAGGTCATTTTCCATTGCCTTCAAGTTTTGAAATCAAAACATAATTGAAACCTTTCCTAAATTTGTGCAGTGTTCAAAGTTACCTGAATCAATTTCTCAGTTAGTTCTGTGTCGGAAGGAACTGCAGATGCTGGTTTACACCGAAGATAGACACAAAAAGCTGGGTAACTTAGAGGGTCAGGCTGCATCTCTGGAGAAAAGGAATAGGTGACGTCTCGTGTCTAGACCCTTCTTCAGGCTGAGTCAGGGGAGAGGGAAACTACAGGTATGAAAAGGTACAAAGAACAAATGAATGAAATGTATGGAAAGAACCAGCCAGATGATCAAGAAAATGTGGAGCCCACAATGATACATTGTTGGCTGTGGGGAAGGTGATAACGAGTGGTCTTCATCATGGTGTCTTTAACATTTTACCCAAAGATGTCAAGTCGATGATTTATTTTACCTTTGTGTGAGGAACATCAAGCACACAGCTCAGCAATGCACTGGAGGCTTATAAACCTTTACTGCTATTCTATAAAAAGGACCCTGAGTCAGAAGTTTAAGATTCCAGTGAGTGGAGAATTTATTGGATAATAGATCACGAGAATGGGGTGGATGAGTTTCTCATCTCTGAGGGAACTTGGACACATGTTCCACCAACTTGTAAAATCCACATTGAGCCTTTAGTCTGCTAAAATGGTTTCCAAACTTCATGACAAAATGACTTCCAACTATGTGCAGGAATCAGTCTCCATCAGGGGCCTGTCCCACTTTCATAACCTAATTCACGACCTCTGCCGAGTTTGCCCTTGATTCATACTCGCAGCATGGTTGTCACGAGGTCGTAGGAGGTCGTAAGAGGTCGTAGGTAAGTCGTAGTTAGGTCGTGATGCTAGTCGTAGGTACTCGTGGCATCAAGTAGGTTGGGGCATTTTTCTAGCCTGATGGAAAATGTCCACGAGTAAAAAAGGTTGCGAATTAGGTCCTGAAAATGGGACAGGCACTTCAGTGTTCTCAAATCCACCAATACTAATCTGCACATTTTACTGAAAGCCTAGTATGAATGTTTAGTTTAGTTTAGTTTCGAGTACAGCGCGGAAACATGCCCTTTGGCCCACCGTGTCCGGACCAACCAGCGATCCCCGCACATTAACATTATCTTACACACACTAGGGACTATTTACACTTATACCAAGCCAATTAACCTACAAACCTGTATGTCTTTGGAATGTGGGAGGAAAACGAAGATCTCGGAGAAAACCCATGCAATCACGGGGAGAAGGTACAAACTCCGTACAGACAGCGCCCGTAGTCGGGTTGAAACCCTGGTCTCTGGTGCTGCAAGTGCTGTAAGGCAGTAACTCTACCGCTGCTCCACCATAATGAGCAGTAGAAAATTGAGTCCTGACAACTTTTTGGAGTAGTGCAGGACAGAATCTTATAAAACTGACAGAATGTCCATACATGGTTTTTGCCAGCTCTATTGCTGTAAACTCTAACAATTTAACCCTGGCTTAAATATATATATATTACTGCTTCACAGAATGGAATTCACAGGCAATGTCCCTGGTGCATTGCAATCTTCTGTTAAAGCTCCAAACTATACGTGTATTCCTAAAATGAGAACCCACAAGTTTATTCTTAAAGTGGAAACTATAAAGTAACATAAAATATTGATGGCTTAACAACACCACAATCACCAACTTCTGCCATTAAGTGGCTGTAGCAAGCAACCTCATTCCTCGATGTACAAAGAATACAGAAAAATCCTTTCTGTGCAGAGCATTAAACCTGTTCATTTTCTAACAGTGACAAACATTGCTGAATTTAACCAGTTTGTGTTGGAAGATATTGGCTGAACTGCCGCAGCTGGGGTGGGATGTAACAGTTTTTCTATCACAAGACGAAAGGGGTATGAGAGCAGGGAAGGCATGTTACAAGAGTCTGAGACATTGGTGATGGCACACCTGGAGTGCTGCATACAGTTTTGCTCTCCTTAGTCTAAAGCACATATACTCGATTTGGAAGTAGTTCACTAGGTTGACTCTTGGGCTGAAGAAGGCTGTTTCCTGGGGAAAATGTGGAGGAAATTGGACCCTTAATCAATGGAGTCTAAAAATAATGGAGCTGATCTCATTGAATCTTGCAACGTTTTGAAGGATGTATGTGTAGGAAGGGACTGCAGATGCTGGTTTACACTGCAGGTAAATACAAAATTCCGGAATAACTCAGCGGGACAGGCAGCATCTCTGGATAGACGGAATGGGTGACATTTCGGGTCGAATCTGAAGAAGGGTCTTAACCCGAAACGTCACCCATTCCTTCTATCCAGAGTGTCTATCCAAGGTTCTTTAGTTTAGTTTAGTTTAGAGATACAGCGTGGAAACAGGCCCTTTGGCCCACCTGTACCTGGTGGCCGACTAGGAAAAGCGGAGATGCAGTGAGACCTGGGTGTCATGGTACACCAGTCATTGAAAGTGGGCATGCAGGTGCAGCAGGCAGTGAAGAAAGCGAATGGTATGTTAGCTTTCATAGCAAAAGGATTTGAGTATAGGAGCAGGGAGGTTCTACTGCAGTTGTACAGGGTCTTGGTGAGACCACACCTGGAGTATTGCGTACAGTTTTGGTCTCCAAATCTGAGGAAGGACATTATTGCCATAGAGGGAGTGCAGAGAAGGTTCACCAGACTGATTCCTGGGATGTCAGGACTGTCTTATGAAGAAAGACTGGATATACTTGGTATATACTCTCTAGAATTTAGGAGATTGAGAGGGGATCTTATAGAAACTTACAAAATTCTTAAGGGGTTGGACAGGCTAGATGCAGGAAGATTGCTCCCGATGTTGGGGAAGTCCAGGACAAGGGGTCACAGCTTAAGGATAAGGGGGAAATCCTTTAAAACCGAGATGAGAAGAACTTTTTTCACACAGAGAGTGGTGAATCTCTGGAACTCCCTGCCACAGAGGGTAGTCGAAGCCAGTTCATTGGCTATATTTAAGAGGGAGTTAGATGTGGCCCTTGTGGCTAAGGGGATCAGAGGGTATGGAGAGAAGGCAGGTACGGGATACTGAGTTGGATGATCAGCCATGATCATATTGAATGGCGGTGCAGGCTCGAAGGGCCGAATGGCCTACTCCTGCACCTAATTTCTATGTTTCTATGTTTCTATGTACATCTTTGGAGTGTGGGAGAAAACCGAAGA
The DNA here is from genome assembly GCF_010909765.2 of Amblyraja radiata. NCBI lineage: Eukaryota > Metazoa > Chordata > Chondrichthyes > Rajiformes > Rajidae > Amblyraja > Amblyraja radiata. The sequence continues at coordinate 14,331,903 of NC_045962.1, read as the reverse complement.
TCTCGGAGAAAACCCACGCAGTCACGAGGAGAATATACAAACTCCATACAGACAGCACCTGAAGTCGAGATAGAACCCGGGTCTCGGTGCTGCATTCACTGTAAGGCAACAACTCTACCGCTGGACCACCATGACCGTTCTGAAGGATCTCACAACTTTCTGCTTAGTAAAAAAATATATTGTTGGTCGGCTCAAGTTGTCAATATATTTTGCGAGGCAGCTTAACAAAGTAGAAAGAAGATCCTTGATTCCCAAAATTTTGCACAATATAAATGTTATCGGCTTAATTTTGGAGGAAATTGCACTTCCAGCAAAGGGAATTTTAAAGGCAGTTATCACAGCGAGAAGACGGGGCATAATTATAAAGGAGACATCAATTTTTGAAAGCACCTTCAATAAACTAAAAACTCACAGGCTCCAGAATGGCCTGTGAAGAAACTGTGTATCAGCAAATCTACAAAGAGGAAACAAGCATGAGTTGTAGGCCTGTCCCACTTAGGCAATTTTTCGGGCGACTGCTGGCGACTGTCAAGTTGCCGGCCGTCGCCTTAAAAACCGGCAACTGGAACGGCGACTGTCACATCGCTTCCTTCACCAGCCCGTTATGCAGGCTCGGGACAGGCAAGCGGGGGGGGGGGAGTGCTGTCAGAGTGAAATTCACACGGTGCAAAGCCAAGGTGATACAGACACACACCGCGATGAACAGGAAGGTTGGCGCTGTAATTAAGATGGATGGTAAGTGTACGGTAAGTCCTTTAAAAGAGGAGGGGGGGGGAGGGGGGAGAAGGTGGTAGAAGGGGGGAGAAGGAGGGAGAAGGAGTGGAGCTAACTTTTAAGAAGCGGCTGTGAAGCTCGGCGGACATTTAACATTAGCGGTCAGTTATCCTTGGTTCTAAATACAACCGCTTACGTTTTGTTTCCCCCAATGAGCCAATTCACCCGTCAGCACCGGCTACAACCGCCTACGAGAACCTTCGACCTCCTGGCAACCCACTAGGACCTCCTGGCCACCCACCTAAAGCACGAGAATTCTCACCACTCTCCATGACGGCTTCATTCTGGTCCCCGCTAATTTTTCAACATGTTGAAAAATTTGCGGCGACCATAATGAGGCCGCAACTAGTTCCCAGAATGCGGGAACTCCTCACGACCATGAAGGCGACTCCCCAGCAAACCACCCGCGAACATGTGCCGATTATGTGGCGACTGCATAGTCGCCTAAAAAGTGGCCTGAGTGGGACAGGCCCATTAAGGTGACATTATGATAATGTGATGCTGATTTCCAATGAAATATCCCTAATACAGTCACTGGAAATACTAACTGCACAAAAGGAGCAGGCTAGGTGCTGCGTGTGGGATTAGAAATCTGATTAACCCCACAATTATCATCTGTTATAAAGTCATAAGGAATAGGATTAAAATTAGGCCATTCGGCACATCAAGTCTACTCTGCCATTCAATCATGGCTGGTCTATCTCTCCCACCTAATACCATTCACCTGCCTTCTCCCCATAACCTCTGATACCCGTACAAATCAAGAATCTAACGATCTGCCTTAAACACATCTACTGACTTGGCCTCCACAGCCTTCTGTGGCAATGTCTGTTGACATTGTCAGAGCAACACAGCAAATTTGTTGTTTGGGACCTCACAACCTGAGAGCACTGCAAGAGGACTGGAGTCTCCAACCTAATATAAGTTGACTCAGGTATGCAGTTAGCCTTACCCATTCAGTGAATTCTCTTTCCACAGACGGGGAACGCACAGCTCGCTGTGTGTGTTGATGTCAAGAGATGGTGGCGGTGGATGGAGGAGAGGAACTGTGCCGGTGAGGGGGATGGAGGGTTGCCTTCCACATTGTAGGAGACATTATTAGTGTCCGGCGCCCTTACAACCACCCAGTGCCTGGAAATCAGAGCAGTGAGCATGGGCGGGGGTGAGGGGTGGGGGTTACAGAAGTGGCAATGATCAGGGGGAAACACTAGACACAGAGCTTGCTTCCTCTAGCAACACATGGCTGCCCATTCTATGCAGGAGAAGCACAACATTAAGGGGCCCAGCCTTGTAGGTTTGGTAGGGGCAAACCTCAGCCTTTGCAAGGGGCAGCTGAGGGGGTTGGAAAGCGACCTCGCGGGTCGACATGTCTGGTTTGATGTGTTGGTGGAGTGGGCTGTTGGAGGTTGGGGATTTAGCAGCTTGGGGATCAATTGGATCGGGCATTGCTCCAAGAATCTGATCACATCGATCGGACGTGGCCTGCAGCAACCCAGAACGGTGGAGCAGCCGTGAAGGACATCATCATCTTTGTCTGAAGAAGGGTCTCGACCCAAAACATCACCCATTCCTTCTCTCCAGAGATGCTGCCTGTTCCGCTGAGTTGCTCCAGCATTTTGTGTCTATCTTTGACATCACCATCATCGCCTGGCTAGGTTGATCCCAGCAACTCCGACCCAGTGCCACCATCAGGGCAATGGGGCTTTGAGGCCAAGTTAAGACTCTACATTTTTATCGACTGAAACTGGAACGATACAAGATGGCAAGAAGGAAAAGTGATCACTCTTGTGTACTGCCTCGGTGAAATCTGCTATTCTTAAACCCTTGTTCTAAACTATAATTGTGCTTAAGTTGGTGAGATTTTAATGCCCCTGTCCCACTTAGGAAACCTGAATGGAAACCTCTGGAGACTTTGCGCCCCAACCAAGGTTTCCATGCGGTTCCCGGAAGTTGCAGGTGGTTGCCAGAGGTTGCATGTAGTGGAAGCAGGTAGGGAGACTGACAAAAACCTCCGGGAACCGCACGGAAACCTTGGGTGGGGCGCAAAGTCTCCAGAGGTTTCATTTCAGGTTTCCTAAGTGGGACAGGGGCATAACTGTGTTGTGTGGAAGAAAGGAATTTCACTTCACAAAGATAAACAATTATGGTGATGAGATCTGTTGCTCTCTCTTGAAGCCACAGGGAACCATGAACTGTGGATGTCACTAACAATGTCTGCTGGAGCCTTCAGGAGGGTTGCCTAAAAGCCTCTGGGCATTGTGTGACCATTGTGTGACCATATATTTATACAGTAAATATCTTGAGGGTGACTAAGTGGCGGTGCTGCTAGATCTACTGTCTCACAGTGCCAGAGACCTGGGTTTGATTCTGACTTTGCATGCTGCCTGTGTGGAGTTTGCACGTTCTCACTGTAACCACATGGGTTCCCTCCGGGTGCTCCAGTATCCTTTCGAATCCCAAGGGCGTGCATGTTTGTTGGTTAAGAGACCTCGAGAAATGATCCCTGGCATGTAGGGAGTGGATGAGAAAGTGGGGTAACAGAACCAGGTTGAATGGATGATCAATGATGGGCGTGGACTCGGTGGGCCAAAGTGCGTGTTCCCATGTTGTCTCTTTCAATAAGTCAATCAATACGATATGATATGATATGCTACAATAGAACTTTATTCATCCTGGGAGGGAAATTGATCTGCCAATGGTCATAAAAACACAAAACAACACAAAATACATGAAACATGAAATTAAAGTGACGAGTGGAAAGGATCGGGGATGTGCAAAGATTGGGGGAGGGTAGTCTGTCTCAGTTTCAGTCTACCCCACGACAGTAGGGGGAGGAGTTGTACAGTTTGATAGCCACAGGGAAGAAGGATCTCCTGTGGTGTTCTGTCCTGCATCTTGGCAGAACCAGTCTGTTGCTGAAGGTACTCCTCAGGTTGATCAGTGTGTCATGGAGGGGGTAAGCTGTATTGTCCAAGATGCTCCGTAGTTTGAGGAGCATCCTCCCCTCCAAGTCCACCTCCCATGAATCCAACAATATTGACACAGGATGCCATTCCACCTATAGAGTGGATACCGGCACTCAGAGCAATGTCATCCATCCCATTCCCTTACTTAACTCCCTATAATCAACTCTTTCTCCGTTGCCTGTTAATCCTGCCAGCACCCTCCCATGCCATGGGTTATTTACAAGGCAAGTTAATCTACCACCACACGATCACAGGGAGAATGTGAATCTCCCCATAGGCAGCTGAGGTCAGGATTGAATCCGAATCTGCTCTGCCGACCAACATTCATTGGGAATGAAGCCAAAAAAAATAGTGTTCCCTAGAGAAAAGCAAGTTCTCTGCAGGTGGAAATGAGTATTCACTCAGAAAGCCAGACACCGAACTTTTAATGAGCATTGTTACCTTTATAAGATGCAACTGACCTACAAGTTGTGCACAAACCCTTTAAATATGAATGGCAACTCCCAGAGGAAACTATTGAGAAGCCCAATGTAATAAAAAGCAGATGCTGGTTTATACCAAATGTATCCATTTCCCCCAGGGATGCTGCCTGACCTGCTGAGTTACTCCAGTGTTTTGTGTGTGTCGGTGATAAACCCATGCTGCTTCAGAGAGGCTCCTGAGTAAATAGATCTTTACTTTGCCCGATGATCTCATGGTTTCATGCACTGAATACACTCCACATTCCCTTAAGTTGAACGGAGTTTGGCAAAAGATGCTGCTTGACTTTAGAAACATAGAAACATAGAAAATAGGTGCAGGAGTAGGCCATTTGGCCCTTCGAGCCTGCACTGCCATGCAATATGATCATGGCTGATCATCCAACTCAGTATCCTGTACCTGCCTTCTGTCCATATCCCCTGATCCCTTTAGCCACAAGGGCCACATCTAACTCCCTCTTAAATATAGCACATGAACTGGCCTCAACTACCTTCTGTGGCAGAGAATTCCACAGATTCACCTCCAGAGATTTAATCAGCTCAATGATGACAGTTTCCAGTATGGAGGGCTGCCGCAGGTTGCAGTGAAGCTGCCCACACAAGGCCACTCTATTCATTCATTTTTCTCTCTATATCACCATCTATATCTCTCATTTCCCTTTCCTTGGCTCTCAGTCTGAAGAAGGGTCTCGACCCAAAACTTCACCTGTTCTTTTCTCCAGAGACGCTGTCTGACCCGCTGAGTTACTTTCAGCTTTTGGTGTCTATCTTCGATTTAAACCAGCATCTGCCATTCCTTCATACACACACTCTTTTTGTCTGTTGTACTCATTTGCAGGAGCCTAGTGGGAAGACAACAAGCCTTCCCACAAGTCTCAGGTCGGTTATTTAATCATAGGTCAATAGTCAATAGACAATAGACAATAGGTGCAGGAGTAGGCCATTCGGCCCTTCGAGCCATTCAATGTGATCATGGCTGATCATCCCCAATCAGTACCCCGTTCCTGCCTTCTCCCCATATCCCCTGACTCCGCTATTTTTAAGAGCCCTATCTAGCTCTCTCTTGAAAGCATCCAGAGAACCCGCCTACACCGCCCTCTGAGGCAGAGAATTCCGCAGACTCATCGTGTAGATGGTGTCAATGGAAGGGCGGTTGGTTAGCATGATGGTCTGGGCTTTGTCCACAATTCTCTGCAATTTCTTGCAGTCCTGGATGGAGCCGTTCCCAAAACATGCTGTGATGCACTACAATAAGATGCTTTCTACGATGCAACTGTGGAAGTTGGTGAGGGTTGTTGGGGAAATGCCAAACTTCCTCAGCCTTCTAAGGAGGTAGCTCTAGGCCTCTTGGCTATTACTTGTGGTGATATTTATTCCTAAGAACCATCTCTACTTTGGTGCCATCAATGTGCTTTCCTTTGACCTCAGCCAAGGATTTCTCTCCATCCGAGTCAACAAATCCCTTTACCCTGTTCGGCTCACTCCCATACCTGTGCTCCCAGTGTGTCCCACACAACATCCTCTGTCATTTCTGCCAACTCCATCGTGGCACCAACATCAATATCCTCTTCTTGCAATGTTGCAAATAGACTGTCCTGAGCATTAAGGAGGGTCCTGACCCGAAACATCATCTGTTCATTCCCCCCACAGATGCTGCCTGACCCACGGAATTCCTCCAGCACTTTGTCCTAAGTGCAAGGGACTGTTCCGCTTGCTTGCCAGGGCCACCCTTCCATTGCCCGAATAACGACTCAGTTTCTCATGGCATCCCCCTATGACACATCAGAGTTGTAATAGTGACCTTTATACTCCTCCCAGCCTATTTGCCACCGCACCAACACTGCTGCAATTCACTTGAATTTTTAATTTTGATAATTATTTGCTGTCCTCACTATATTTTCCTCAACATTGGGTCAACGGTTTGTTGAACACCTCTGTTTAGTTCACAAACATGACCCCAAGCTTCCAGCCCCGTCACTGTAATTCTCCCTCTCACCTCCACCCTGCCCCCTTTGCCTGGGTCTCCTACATTAGGCTAATGAAGCTCAACAAAACCCATGACAGCAGCTTCGCTGCTTTTTAGTGGGAACTCACAAATCCTGCGGTTGAAGAGAAATCAATAATTTCAGATAATAAAGAGCAACTGAATTTTATTTTTCACGACAGCTGCTGACAATCGATTGATTAATCGAAGGGCACAGCACTGAAGCAGGCCCTTCGGCCCACCGAGCCCATGCCGATCGCTAGTTCTATGTTATCCCACATGCGCATCCACTCACTACACACGCGGGGCAATTTACGGAGGCCAATTAACCTACAAACCTGCACGTCTTAGGAGAAAGGAAGAAAGTTGGAGCACCAGGATGAAACTCACACGGTCACTGGGAGAACGTGGAAACACCACACAGACAGCACCTGAGGTCTGGATCAAATCTGGCAATCTGGTGCTAAAAGAGCAGCTCTACCGAATGTGCCGCTGTGCCATGGACAATGATTCTGCTGGCCTTTCCTATCTTTCCTATAATAGACACAAAATGCTGGAGTAACTCAGCGGGTCAAGCAGCATCTCTGGACAGAAGGAAGAGGAGACGTTTCAGGCCGTCCTTTCTTCCGATTGCTCCCCTTTGTTCTGCATTGGTTTTAAAGCCATTATAACTGCAACATTTGCCAATTTGTCTCAAAGGGTCCAGCACCATTTAAAATGTTGACCCTAGTACTTGTACACCGTATCCACTGATATATCAAACAAAAGGCTCTACACCAAGGCTTCGTAAAATTTTATCTTTATTAGCATTCAAGTTACTTAAGTATGCAAGTATGCAGTTTAGAAGAATGAGGGGGACCTCATTGAAATACAGAATAGTGAAAGGCTTATATAGAGTGGATGTGGAGAGGATGTTCCCACTAGTGGGAGAGTCTAGGACTAGGGATCATAGCCTCTGAATTAAAGTACATTCTTTTAGGAAGGAGATGAGGATAAATTAATTTTGTCAGAGGGTGATGAATCTGTGGAATTCTTTGCCTCAGAAGGCTGTGGAGGCAGTCAGTGGATATTTTTAAGGCAGAGATTGATAAATTGATTAGTACAGGTGTCAGAGGTTATGGGGAGTAGGCAGGAGAATAGGGTTAGGAGGGAGGAGTAGATCAGCCAGATTTAATGGCAGGGTAGACATGATGGGCCAAATAGCCTAGTTTTACTATCACTTATGACCTTATGACCAAGCATGCAAGCCATTGACCTAGTAACTTCTCATTTGCTTTACTGTTCCAGCTTATCACTTCTTACACTAAATCACAAGGCCCATGACTTGCACTCAGATATTACCCACATGAATGAATTGGCCAAATGCACTTTGCTGGTCGGGAGGGGTAGCCTTCTTTGTGCTTTGAACTCTGGTCCCTCCTCCATGCAACGGTTGTTCCCGGGTGGTCGCTGCTGACGTATCGGCCTGTCCTTCTTACATACAAATGTTTCCTTCAAGCTTCAAAAGGAAGTCTAACGCAAGGCTCTCACAGCTCTGAAGTCTGTCATCTCACGTAGTCACTCATCCAAGGGCTGAATAAACGAAACACGTCTTCATTCCTTGAGGAGTTTAATGGAGATAGAGTTCGGGGATAGGGCCAGTGTGTGCCTGGAACAGGGATTGTTCAACGTACCCTGCAAAGAGGCGGGCATACCTGGGGCCCATTCGAGTGGATTTGATTTGGAGGACGTGGGAGGACTCAAAATAGAAGATGTTGAGAGGACCAGCTCCGCTAGGTGGAGGAGTGGTAGTAGAGGGAAATTGGCTGGTTATCCATATCCTTATCCTTATCAGCCTTGAGAGTTCAGAATTATGTTACCTGTTCATATTTTCCTGCTCATTATATACTCCCTTTGCTCAATGCCTGTTCCCAGACACCTTATCTTCTCAAGGCCACACTGCGTAGCCATGAAGTTATCTTCAGTTAGCCATGCCCTCACTTCACTCATGTGACCTTCATCACACTGCTTTTTTTCCAGCCGTTCTATCTGCTCCTGTCTAGCGAGCAGTATCGCCCGCAAAGACCATCGGGAAACTTGACATGAAGTCTCCGGCTGCAGTTTTAGAGCCATTATAATCAACAATTGGCAGTTGTCTAAAGGTCAGCAGCAAGCAACATTAACTCTGCTTTGCTTGCTACAGATGCTGCTTCACCCATTGAGACTTTCCTGTATTTTCTGGTTAGATGGATAAATTAGCTGAGGCTGAATTTAAAACCGGCAGCATGAAGTCTTTTCAATATGCAATAAAACACAAGGGTGCTCTTGAGTGGACTGTTTAGTCTTTGATTTTATGCAACTGTTTAGAAATTTCCTCTGCCTAGGTTTGTGATGCACCAGTTTTTTCTTCACAGGGGCAATGTTTGAAGAAGGCAGGATTCAAAATGTGGAACTTCCACAAATATTTGCACTGATTGAGTAACTACTCCAGAGCGAAATTGTTAAAGATTCATTTGTCAACTTACATTGTACTTAAACATCAGTAACATTTCCCTTTTGGTAAATGGTGCCCAGCTAACAGTGTTACCTCTGATTCAGTCTCCAGAGGTGCTATGAGTCAGCGGCACGGTGGCGCAGCCATAGAGTTGCTGCCTTAAGGGCCTGTCCCACTTGGGCGTCATTTGCGCGTCATTTACGCGACATCCGTGCATATTAAGAATATGATTTATTGGTTGGATAGTGCTACCCAACAGACAGAATGGATAAAAATGGAGAAGGAGGATTGCCATCCTAGTAATATAGGAACGATCCTCTTCTCCCCAAAAAAACTGAATAACACAATATATAAGAAGAACCCAATTATATATGGTACAATAAGAATTTGGAAACAAATAAAATTATCTTTAAAATTAAGAAATCTATCACTGTTAATGCCAATAGCGAATAACCCTTTATTTAAACCATCTCTTATTGATAAGACATATAACCAATGGGAAAGTCTCGGAATTAGAAGGATCGGGGATATGTATGAAATGGGAAACTTACTATCATTCCAACAATTACAATTAAAATTTAAATTGAAAAACAACCAATATTTTAAATATCTTCAGATTTGCGATTTCGTGAAAAAATATATACAAGGATATCAAAAAGTAACTCCTGACTTATTGGAAGAGGCAATGAATATTGAAGCTGACTCACAAAAATTAATATCATATTTATATAATAGTATTCTAAATATAGACCTACCATCGACAGAGGTACTTAGAGAAGAGTGGGAACGGGAACTAATGATAAAAATTACGAAGGTTAAATGGGAAAAATACCTGATATATATTCACAAATGTTCAATTAATGTAAGACATAATTTAATTCAATTTAAAATTGTACATAGATTATATTACTCAAAAACAAGATTGAACAAATTTTATCCAAATATATCCGCCACTTGTGATAAATGTCTAGCCCAAAAGGCAACTATAACACACTCCTTAGTCTCCTGCATAAAACTTTATAGATTTTGGAATGATATTTTTGAAATATTTACAAAATTATTCAAGACAAGAATGGAACCTAATACTGAAATGATTATATTTGGCGTAATGGAAGATGGGAATAAATTGAACACATCTCAAAATCTATTCCTTAACTATGGTTTAATAATAGCAAAAAAATTAATTCTTAAATTTTGGAAAGGTACATCAATACCAACGCTTAAAATGTGGATTGCAAGTATGTTGGACACCGCTCATCTTGAGGAAATGCGATTCCTCCTAATGGATAAGTCAGACCAATTCATAACGAGTTGGTCTCCATTCGTCGTTTTTTTGGAATCATATGGTGCAACACAATTGTAAAAAATAACTGTTTCAGGACTGGACGAGGGTTGGTCAAGACTATAAATAATGATCTCCTCTTTTTTTTATTTTCTTCTCTCTATTCTCTCTCTCAACTTTTTTCATTTACTCGTTTTCTTTTTTCACACACTATATATTTCACATCTTTCTATCCTTTACTATCTAACTTCTTTTTCTTATTCTAATCTTTTTTCAGTGTAACAAAAAAAAAAAAGAAGTTGTACATAAAATGTATTATGAAAATATATATTAGGCACTTTGGTGCCATATGACTGTACTTACTTCTAATAAAATAAAATATTAAAAAAAAAAAAAAAAAAAAAAAAAAATTTACGCGACATCCTAAAAATTGGTTGGCGTGTCGTGACGCACGCATGGCGCGTGGTGAGGCGTGGCGGCGTGCGCAGTGAAGCGCGGTAACGCGCGGCGCCCCAGGATTTTGTGAGGCTCAAAATCCTTGCGCGCCATCTGCGTGACGTATCCCTTGCGCACGCTGACATACTGATGGCGTACGCTGACGTACTGACGGCGTACGTGTAGCGCGATGTGACGCATGGTTACGCACGGTGACGCACGAACGTTGCTAATGCTAATTTGTGCGTCACCCTGCATAACCATGCACCGCCCATATGTCGTCGGCATTTGAGCGCCGCACCACATGACCACCCGGCCATATGCGTGCGTAGTTTTGAAAATCTTTCACCATAGTATCTTTGATTTTCACTGGGAAAATCCTTGCCACAGAGATCGACACGAACGACATCGCAAATGGCTCCCAAAAGAAGCAGGGCCCTCAAGAGCATTTGGCGCGCGACTTCCAACTGCTAGACGATTTTTGCGCGACAGTCAATACCGGCCTGTCGCGTAAATGACGCGCAAATTACGCTCAACTGGGATAGGCCCCTTACAGCACTTGCAGGGTTCGATCCCGACTACGGCTGCTGTCTGTGCGGAGTTTGTACGTTCTGCTTGTGAAATTGTGCTCGTGACCGTGTGGGTTTTCTCCACAAATCTTCAGTTTCCTCCCACTCTCCAAAGACGTACGGGCTTGTAGGTTAATTGGCTTGGTATAGGTGTAAATTGCACCCAGTGTGTGCAGGATGGTGTAAATGTGCAGGGATCACTGGTCAACGTGCACTCGGTGGGCCGAAGGGCCTTTTTCCGCGCTGTATCTCTAACTACACTAAATATCAGCACTTTGTCTATCATGCAGCCATTGACCAATTTGCACCCCTCTTGATAGTCGCAGCATTTGATGGTAATTCTGAAGAGCATTTGTCCCTTGAAATTGTTTGGTGCAGAGCCTACAATTTTCCGTGCATTGTAGCTAACCAGCAAATAAATCACAGCGGAGCACCTGTGAAGTTCTCCATGCAAGACTACTTCTGATTAGGAGCACCAGATCACGGAGTCACCCTTTAAATGTGAAGCCCTTTGAGACATTTCCGGGAAGGGTGATAAGCTTATGTAAATGAAAATCCTCCTTTTAGAACAGCTACGGGCGATGACAGAAAACGACAGGAGGTTCGTGCACTGTTGATCTGTGACAGTGTGGGATTTCTGAAGGATATGATAAGGTGTTGAGTCAATGCCACTCTTGTTTTTTAAACGGTTAATGGGCAAAGCAGCGGCTGTCACAGAGTGACACTGACGCGGCTGGTGACACACGGCAGTGAAATGTTTCTGCGAGACGTCACAAGGCATTATATGAGCAAACGTCTTTCTTCCAACGTGGTTATTGGCAAAACATCTTCAACCACAGAAGCCGATACTACGTGGTTGTACATTGGGTAGCATATGGCACTACTTACTGAGCAGTAAACAACAGACATATAGCTATTTAGCACCACTTGGTGCTTTGCTGGGAAAATAATGATCTCAGCTCTCCTGTGTTGGTATAGAACACAACATGCTGGAGTAACTCAGCAGGACAGGCAGCTTCTCTGGACAGAAGGAGTGGGTGCCATTTCGGGTCGAGACCCCTCTTCAGACTGAATCAGGGGAGAGGGACATGCAGAGATAAGGGAATGTAAGGTGTGAAAATGAGACAAAGGGGGTGGGGATCATGGGAGAGGTAGAATAAGGGTTTCGACCCGAAACATTGCCTATTTCCTTCGCTCCATAGATGCTGCTGCACCCGCTGAGTTTCTACAGCACTTTTGTCTACCTTCGATTTTCCAGCATCTGCAGTTCCTTCTTAAACAGGTAGAATAAATTAAATTAAATTAAATTTCTTTATTTATATAGCACATTTTTAGTCAACTTGCATTGACCCCAAAGTGCTTCACATAATTACATCCACACACACAGGCAAAGGTGGGTGAAGTGTCTTGCCCAAGGACACACACAGGCAAAGGTGGGTGAAGTGTCTTGCCCAAAGACACAACGACAGTATGCACTCCAAGCGGGATTCGAACCAGCTACCTTCCGGTTACCAGCCGAACACTTAGCCCATTGTGCCATCTGTCGTCCCTTGTTAGCTCATTGTTAGCTCGGACAAGGTAACAACAAAGCAAACAGAGATAAGGAAATGGAAGGTATAGGATAATTCAGTCCAGTTTAGTTTATTGTCCCGCATACTGAGGTACATTGAAAAACTTTTGTGGCGTGCTAACCAGTCAGCAGAAAGACAATACATGATTACAATCGATCCATTTACAGTGTGTAGATACATGATAAGGGAATAACGTTTAGTGCAAGGTGAAGCCAGCAAAGTCCGATCAAGGATAGTCCGAGGGTCACCAAAGAGGTAGATGGTAATCCCCCCCCCCCCCCCCCCCCCAAAGAAACGTCCTCACCTCATTCTCCAATCCACAGTAACCACTGTCAAACCAATTTCATAAGCAGAAAAGGGAGCTCTGCTCATTGATATGGAACCAATTGATTCCTCTCTTCTCATAGCAGGGGGATTTGGCTTTTAAGCAACATTTAGGACGTCAAATCAATACTTGACCTATTTCAATTGGTCTCATTCCTTATTAGTAAGTGTAATTGCATAAGCAAGAGCAGCAGGAACAAGCAGTGTGGCCCTTGAATCTGTTTTACCATCCAGTACATTAGAGACAAATCCTCAACCATAACACCATTTCCGAAACTCCTCATATTTCAAATGTCCACCATCAGTCTGGAATAAACTCAATAACTAGCATCAATCTTCTGCTGAAACAAAACATTCCGTAGATTGACAGCCCTCTCTGCAAAAGGAAATTCTTCTGCTCTCAACCCTAAATGGCCGTCTTCTTATCTTGTGATAAGTTCTAGGTTTACTAGCTTGATTAAACAGTGTCTGGTCTCAACCCTGCCTCTCCCTCTCAAAGTCTAGCATGCCTCTTTCTTCTAAGCCCCACCGAATGTGAGCCAATCTCACTCAATCTCTCTAATGGACAAGAGCATCCTTGCTCCCTCTCTGGATCCTCAGTAATCTAAGACAATATGCTGCACCTACTCCAAGGCAAGCAGATCCTTCCTTAAGAATAGAGACCTCAGCTTCACATAATACATCAGAGACGTAGGAATCTCAAAGCCCTGAGCCATTGTGACAAGATTTCCTACTCATGTACTTCAACTTGCTTGCACATTAGCATATATTAGTTGATGAATATATTAATTACTATTTCCACAGTAAAGAAAGAATGATTTGCCTTCCTACATCACCTTTCATGGCCCTGAATGTCCCAACTCACTGCACAGTGTATGAAATGTTTTTGAAGTGTAATTATTGTTTTAATTTGGTAATCCCAGCCTTCAATTTTTACAGATTCCACAAACTGCAGCACAGTGCAGGCCAGGTAAAGCGTTTTTGTGTGATATTGGTTGAAGATTAAACATTGACAGTGTGCCAGGGAGTATTTCCTAACTATTTTTTAAATATTCAATTGAGAACTCAGACAGGCTCAGTTTAGCATTCTCATCAGCAGAGCAACAAACATCTCCCACATTGCCCACATCCTGTGAAGCAGCAGTGTCTTCACTTCTAGTACGATGGAGGTGGGGATGGGGCCCACTGCACCAACAAGTGCTGGTGCTCTCTCTCAGTCCCAGCGGCCGTGGTTCGATCGCAACCTCCGGTGATACCTGCATGCTCCCCTATTAATGTGTGGGCTTCCCTGAGTGCTCCAGTTTGCCCACCACATCCTAAAGACGAGGTGTACGTCAGGACGAGAATTGGGGGAGTTAAAGGGCACATGAGAGAGAACAGGCAACAGGGTAAATAAGCAGGGGAATGGGATTGCTGGAGGTTTTTTTTGTTTAGAGTTTAGTTTTAGAGAGACAGTGAGGAAGCAGGCCCTTCGGCCCACCAAGTCCACACCGACCAGTGACCTCCCGCATATTAACACTACCCTACACACGCTAGGGACAATTTTTACATTTACCAAATCAATTTACCTACATACCTGTAGATCTTTGGAGTGTGGGAGGAAACCGAAGATCTCGGAGAAAACTCACGTGGTCAAGGGGAGAACGTACAAACTCCATAAAGACAGCACCCGTAGTCGCGGTCAAACCCGTGTCTCCGGCGTTACTAGTACTGTGTGTGAGGCAGCAACACTACCGCTGTGCCACCGTTGTGCCACCATTGCTTTGAATGCTGGCGTATATTGATGAGGAAATATGAAAATAAGGTAATTGTTGAATCCACTGAAGAAGGCTGGACATTGGACGCTAATGCTGGCTTGACCACCTGCAACAATATCCTCGATCTGAGATGGTGGGCTGCAATGACCAGAATTGTGCTCCAGATAGACACAACAAGCTGGAGTAACTCAGCGGGTCACACAGCATCCCTGGAGAAAAGGAATCGGTGACGTTTTAGGTCGAAACCTTTCTTCAGGCTGAGAGTTTCCCTTGACTCTTAGTTTGAAGAAGGGTCTCGACCGGAAACGTCACCTATTCCATTTTTCCAGAGATGCTGCCCGTCCCGCTGAGTTACTCCAGCTTTTTGTATCTATCTTCGGTTTAAACCAGCATCTATCTGTAGGTATAACTTAGATAGAACTATACTCTAATTAACTTCAAATGTTGCCTCTTCCCATGACTTCAACATTATGAAGAATCATTGAATTCACCGTTATCCAAACAATATCTCAGACAGGTAAAGCAGGAACCGCAGGCAGTGAATAAATCAAATGGCGTACTGGCCACAGTGAGAGAATTTGAGTATAGGAGCAAGGAGGGCCTACTGCAGTTGTACAGGGCCCCGGTGAGACCACACCTGGGGTATTGTGCGCAGTTTTGGTCTCCTAATTTGAGGAAGAACATTCTTGCTATTGATGGAGTGCAGTGTAGGTTCACCAGGATAATCCCCGGGATGGCAGAATAGATATGATGAAAGAATGGTTCGATTGGGCTTATCTTCACTGGAATTGAGAATGATGAGAGCGGATCTTATAGAAACATATAAAATTCTTAAGGGGTTGGAGAGGCGAGATGCAGAAAAAATATTCCCCAGGGGTCACAGTTTAAGAATAAGGGGTGGGCCATTTAGGACTGAGATGAGGAAAAACATTTTCACCCAGAGAGTTGTGAATCTGTGGAATTTTCTGGCACAGAAGGCACTGGAGGCCAATTCACTGGATGTATTCAAGAGAGAGTTAGATTTAGCTCTTAGGGCTAATGGATTCAAGGGATATGGGGTGAAAGTGGGAACGGGTTACTTATTTTGGATGATCGGCCATGATCATATAGAATGGCGGTGCTGGCTCGAAGGGCTGAATGGCCTACTCCTGCACCTATTTTCTAAGTTTCAAGGAAGGCATCCACTCTGACTCCTGTGTTGAAGGGATGGAGTGACATTGTTAGGAGTGCCAATGGAATGGATCAACATGATCAACCACCCCACCTGTAGCTGAATATGTTTGTGGATGTTCCTGCCTTGTCTTTTCCACCCACACACATGCTGCGTTCCACCATCATTGACACAGTCGGTAATCATGGAGTATTCTCCTCCAATGTAACTATCCACCACCATTCACTACATTGTCAAGTGGAACTACGGAGCTTTAATCTGATCCTTTCATTGTGGAAAAACTCAGTTCTATGCACAATGTGTTCAGGCTGCAATTTAGTATGCACTTAGTATTGTGTGGTAGCTTCAGCAGTTTGGGAGTTTATTTTTAGAAGGCTTGATGATGCTTCTGGCATATTCGTTTGCATTCCTCACTGAACCGGGATTGATCTCCTAGCTCGATGAAAATGGTAGAGTGTGGAACGTGATGTGCCAAGGGGGTACAGATAGCAGAATAATACAATTCTGCTGTTCTGATGTCTCACATGCACCAGGAGCTGCTAGATATATTCTGAATCTGTCCTATTTAGCATGGGATGACGCTGTCAGCACTGTCATGAATGCATGCATCAGCAGCAGGTAGATTGTTGTGTACAAAGTCAACTTCTTCATTGTGTTATTTCTTTTACCACCAGCTTCTGACTTAAAGTCTGGGCCTGTCCCACTTACGCAACTTTTTCGGCAACATGTTGAAAATCCAGTGGCGACCAGAAAGGCGCTACGACTCTTTGGGCAACTAAGGCAAGGCAAGGCAAGGCAACTTTATTTATATAGCACATTTCATACACGAGGCAGACTCAAAGTCTAAGGAGACCACTCACGGCCATAGAGGCGATACCCTGGCGACATGTCGCGAGGTGAAGCCTGTATGGTCATGAGTAGTCGCCCAAAGAGTCGTACCTTGTTCTGGTCACTGCTGGATTTTCAACAAGTTGAACATTTTCGGCGACCTGCAACGACCTATGACGGGTGCCGGCAGTCGCCGAAAAAGTCGCGTAAGTGGTACAAGCCCATGTCTAGTTGATTCGGGACTTGGCCATCCAGATCCTTAACCCTCTTCTTCATTTATTTTAGATATACAGCATGATAAACAGGCCCTTTGGCCCATCGAGTACGCACTGACCAGCCATCCCCACACATTAACACGGCCCTGCACACGCGAGGGACGATTTTTTACATTTATACCAGGCAATTAACCGGTACATCTTTGAAGTACTATTACTATTACTACTCACTATTACTGAGACTAGCTTCTTAAATCCACACTAATTTTAATTTGTTTTGATTAACCAAACTTAAATTTCCCAGCTTGCAATTAATACAGAACAGGCTCACAAAAAAAAATTTTTGTGGCTTTTAAAGGGTTTGTGCGCAAAGCACTTATAAATTCAGTCTGAAGAAGGGTCTTGCTCCGAAACGTCACCCATTCCTTCTCTCCAGAGATGCTGCCTGTCCCGCTGAGTTACTCCAGCTTTTTGTGTCTATCTTATAAAATCCTAATGGTTTGTGCACATGAGCAACCAAAGACAGAAAAGATATTGACATGGAAGTGATTATACTCACTTTTACAATGCTTGGTGCCCAGAGATAGATGAATAGTCTCGGAAGGAAGCGGGCAAACATATGTCAGACATATATATGTCAGTCTCGGGTGCACCGCCAGCAGGATTATTGGTGCTCCACTCCCTTTCTTGCTGGACATATACAGGAAGAGATGTATCAACAGAGCCATCTCCATCATCAAAGACCCCTACCACCCATCGCATCACATATTCTCCATCCTGCCATCTGGGAATAGGTACAGGAGCATTAGCTGCAAAACCAGCAGGATGCTCCTCAGCTTCTTCCCGCAGGCTATAAGACTGTTAAACGGACTTTGCCCCCTGCCAAAGTATCGCGCACCAACCACCAACCTGGACAGAGCCACTGTCGTGCCGCTGCCGATCGGAACGCCTGTTGATGTTTAGTTGAGAGTAGTGTTAAACTTGTTCATGATATATGTATTTTTATTTCTATTTATTTTTTACTGCACACTGAATGGACACTGGTTTGAGTAACGTTTTTTTGTTTCCTCTGGGTATGTGAGTACTCAGGAAAATAACAATAAAGATATACAATACAATACAATACAATACTTGTACCCACAGTCAATGTTGTAGGCGTCAGATCGGCCTTCATGAGAGTGAAGCTGTGGAAAGCAAATGGCCCAGATGGAGTTCCTGACTGTGTTCTCAGAACCGGTGTGGACAAGCTGGCTGGAGTATTGATGGACATAATTAACTTCACAGTACTCCAATCTGAGGATCTCACCATCCCAGTGTAAAAAAAGCAAGGTAACGTGCCTTAATGATGATATCTAACTTCATGAAGTGCTTTGTGAGACTGGTCATCTTGGACTCCCAGCCAACCTCAATGAATTCATAAGTGACAGGAGCAGAATTAGGCCATTCGGCCCATCAAGTCTAGACTGCCATTCAATCATGGCTGATCTATCTTTCCCTCTGTACCCCATTCTCCTGCCTTCTCCCCACTAATCCGTGACATCCGTACTAATTAAGAATCTATTTATCTATCTCTGCCTTAAAAATATCCATTAATGGCCTCCACAGCCTTCTGTGGCAATGAATTCCACAGATTAACTACCCTCTGACTGAAAAAATTCCTCCTAATCTCCTTCCTAAAGGAACGTCCTTTAATGATGAGGCCATGACCTCTGGTCCTAGACTCTTCTACTAGTGGAAACATCTTCTCCACATCCACTCTATCCAAGGCTTTCACTATTCGGTAGGTTTCAATAAGGTTCCTCCTCATCCTTCTAAACTCCAGCGAGTAGAGGCCCAGTGCCATCAAACGCTCATCATATTTTAACCCACTCATTTCTGGGATCATTCTCGTAAACATCCTCTGGACCCACTCCAGAGCCAGCACAACCTTCCTCAGATATGGGGGCCCAAAATTCAAAGGTTTCAAAGGTCTTTTATTGTCAGACGTGACAATAAAACCGAAATCGAAACCAAATCAAATAATTTACACCATACAGCTCAAGATAACATTATGATAACAAATGTCAGACCCATACAGGTGGTGAGTGGGTCAGGAGAATGCATGGCAATATAAAAGGAGACTTTAAACAATGAGGAAATCGTTTAGCAATAATTGTAAGATCATACGATCATAGGACATAGGAGCAGAATTTGGCCATTCCGCCCATCAAGTCGACTCTACCATTCCATCACAGCTGATCTATTTTTCCCTCTCAACGACGTTCTCCTGCCCTTTCCCCATAATCTTTGAAGCCCTTACTAATCAGTCTCTGCTTTAAAGATACCCAAATGGCTTGGCCACCACAGCTGTCCGTGGCAATGAATTCCACAGATTCACCACCCTCTGGCTAAATACATTCCTCCTCATCATTCTATCTCCTTTTATTCAGAGGCTGTATCCTCTGGTCCTAGACCCTCCCACTACCGGAAACATCCTCTCCACATTCACTGTATCTCGGCCTTTCATTACGTGGTAGGTTTCAATGAGATCCCCCTCATCCCTCTAAACTCCAGCGAGTACAGGCCCAAAGCCATCAAACGTTCCTCATACATTAACCCAATCATCCCTGGGTTCATTCTCTGGACCCTTTCCCAGCACATCCTTCCTCAAATATTGGACCAAAAACTGCTCACAATTTTCCAAATGTGGTCTGTCTGTGCCTTATAAAGCCTAAGCATTACATCCTTGCTTTTTATATTCTAGTCCTCTTGAGTACTAACGTTGCATTTGCCATACGATCATTGAAGGAATGCAGGGGTTACTTGAAATTAGAGAAATCAATATTGATATAGCTGGTTTGCAAGCTGCCCAAGAGATATATGAGGCACTATTCCTCCAATTTGTGCTTGGTCTCACTCTGACAGTGGAGGAGGAGGCCCAGGTCAGAAAGGTCAGTATGGGAAGGGGAACTAGAATGCATAGGAAGGAACTGCAGATGCTGGTTTAAACCTAAGATAAGACACAAAATGCTGCAATAACTGAGCAGATCAGGCAGCATCTCTGGAGAGAAGGAATGGGTGATGTTTCGGGTCGAGACCCTTCTTCAGATCCTTTAGAATGTTTGGCGACCGGGAGATCATGTAGGCCAAGGTGTTGAATGAAAGGATCACCCAGTTTTATACCAAGTTTTATAATATCGATACATCTGATTATAGCTTCTCACTCGAACTGCAGATTGAATTCTATCATATTTTGATCATCACCTCATCAGGGTTCCATCACCTTAAGCTCCCTAATCAAATTTGGTTTATTGCACAACACCAAATCCAGAAATTTGAAGAATGCTCAAGAGGTGGCTCTTTGGAGCAGCTTGTAGTCAAACTTGTTTGACTACAAGCTGCTCCAAAAAGCCACCTCATGGGCATTCTTCAAATTTCCTCTCTTGGGATCCAATAGCAACTTGTTTTTCCTAGACTACCTGCATATTGAAATCTCCCATGAACACTGCAAAATTATTTGCATGCCTTTTCTGTCTCCTGATGTAATTTGTATCCTACATCCTGGCTACCATTCAGAGGCCCATATATAACTCCAAACAGGGTCCTTTTCCCCTTGCATTTTCTTAATTCTCCCCACAAGGATTCTACATGTTCTGACTCTAAGTGGTTTCTTGCTAAGGATTGGATTTCATTCCTTGCCAACCCACCCCATCTACTTACCAGCCTGTCTTTTCGATAGGCTGTGTATCTTTGGATGTTCAACTCACAGCTCTGGTCCTCGTTTAGCCACAACTCTGTGATGTCCACAAAGTCCGACCTGCCAATTTCTAACCACATTGTAAGCTCACCCACCTTGTTTTGCATACAGTGTGCATGCAAATATAACACCTTTAGTTCTGTATTCATCATCCCTCTCCTCAAATTTCTCTACGTTGCCAGGCGTTTGGACTCATCCCTTTCTAAACTTTCTGTTCTATTCCTTATACTGGAGACTTCAGTAACCTCTCCTGGGCTCTCCTTCCCTTTAGCTGTTGGCAGTAATAGTTGCTTGAATTATGGAATATATTTTAGAGTTATCCCATATTCATGATTTGTGATGCACGACAAGGCCATTGAACTCATCATGGTGGTGCCTTTTGCTACCGAGCTTACTAACCCCAATTTCCAGCACTGGATTCTTAGACCAATGGGTCACGGCTTTGAATACACCTCCAGGCATTTTGAAATGCTGTGAGGGTTTCTGCCTTCATTACGCTGTCTGACAGTAAGCTCCAGAGCCCATCAAGTCTCGGAGTGAAAATGCTTTCCTCATCTTCCCTCTTATCCTTTGACCACTTATTTTAAATCTCCATCCCCTGCATTTTAGACCACGGAGCACACACACACACACACACACACACACACACACACACACACACACACACACACACACACACACACACACACACACACACACACACACACACACACACACACACACACACACTGCTGTGTAAGTTCTGGTATCCAATGAGGCCTCATTTGTGCGACTGGGAGACTGGGGCGACTTTTCTAACACTCATTTAAGTTTTGAAATCACCTCAGTTAATGCACCGTAAAGAGTATATTTTAATAATTTATTATTCGGCTGCTTCAGTCTCTCGCTTCATGATTATTGATACTATAAATATTACAAGACTATGAATATGGTTTTAACATTGCAAAGTTACCACAATGCATTCTTAATGGGGCTGCAGTCCTCTTTTAATTCCCCCTCAAGGAAGTGAGAAGGTGCAACTGTACATGCAGTCTGACATGAGCTATTAATGTTGGATTCAAAATGTGATAAAATCTGTTAATTCACTTCACAGGACTTAGTGTAACAATGAATCATTGAACTAGTGATTTTAAATAGGAATTTGATGCACCATTAATCTGTATTTTTTATGCGGCTGTACCTGCTTTAAATTTCCATCGTTAGTGTCAGTTAAGCAACTTTCTCATTCTGCTCTCTGACATGAGGAATTGTGCGCGTGAAAGGCAATTACTCTACTAACGCGTGATAACACAGTGTCTCGCAGAGCAACTCCACAATGGTTGTGAAATTCCAGGAGGAAGTATCATGGTATGAAAGGGGGTTCCTATAATCGAGCGGAAATTATCAATCAGATGCATTGATATGGAAGAAACAGCCCATCAAGAAAACCTTTATCCAGCATAAATATAACTGTACTTCCTCTATAATGATTAACTCAATTGGAATGGGCCCATTCTCACTGCACCAAGATTGCTACTCGTTATGGAGGAAGTACAATAATATTTGTCTGAAGAAAGGGCCTCGACCCGAAACGTCAACCATTTCTTCCCTCCAATACTCTAAGTGCGACCTCACTGGCGTCTTGTATAACTGAAGCATAACACCTCCACTTTTATGCCTGATGAATGACAATGTACCAAAAGCCTTCTACACCACTGTACTTATCTGTGATGATACTTCCAGGGAACTATGCCCTTGCACTACTAGATCCCTTTGCTCTCCGCACACTTCAATGTGAAAGTCCTGCATTGGTTCCACAAAAATGCAACACCTCATACTTATAGAATTGAACTCCATTAGCCCTCTTTCCCAGCTGATCAAGATCCCGCAGTCATTCTTGATCACCACTTTCACTATCTACGATACCACCTATTTTAGTGTCATCTGCAAATTTACTATTCATCCCTTGTACATCCATGTACATCCATATCGTTGATATAGATGACAAACAACAATGGGCTCCCACACTGAACCCTGAGGTACACCACAAGTCACAGGTCTCCAGTCCGACAAGCAACCATCCACTGTCATCTTCTTCTTCTGATCATAAAGCCAACACTGTACCCAGTGAGCTAGCTCTCCCTAGATCCCATGCAATCTACCATCCAGAGCAACCTACCATGTGGAACTTTATCAAAGGGTAACTGAAGTCCATGTAGACCCTAACACGACCCCCCATGTACAAACCTATGATGATTAGATGGAGTTAGATGTGGCCCTTGTGGCTAAAGGGATCAGGGGGTATGGAGAGAAAGCAGGTACAGGATACTGAGTTGGATGATCAGCCATGATCATATTGAATGGCGGTGCAGGCTCGAAGGGCCGAATGGCCTACTCCTGCACCTATTTTCTATGTTACTATGTTTCTATGATTACCCCAAGCCAACCCCCAATGATCTAATACCTATAACAAGTATTAATTTTACCCAAATAATGTGAATATAATTGCCCTCCACTTATTGTAATTTGTTGGAGGAATCAGTCTATTTTAATTGCCAGTAATTGCTGCAATTCTGGTCATCTATTCTGTTTGCTGCAGGCTCTTTATAAAAGGTAACTGTAAATAACATACGTTTTCTGTGAAGTACACTTTATAATCACCACAGAACTGAGGACTTGCACTCCTGACCATGAAGAAAACCGCTCACAAGGAAAGCTGGTTGTTATGGATGTCCGCTGTCCCAGTATTAGTTGCTCTCGAGCATCAGTTTGTAGGGATCTCTGGCAACTAGCAACCAAGGTGCCTCAGCAGCCAATTTTAAGAATTCACCAAGAGAACAGTAAACATAAAAAAGCACAATTTAGCTGGTATATTTAATAATTTTACGAAGTGTGAACTAAAAATTGGAACACACACAGAAGATTAAGGAAATGCTAAAACACCACGAATAAACTTGTTAAAAAATAACACAAGTATAATTTTAAAATTCATTTTATTTTGGATATGTTCACGTGGGAATTTCAATCCACATCATTAAATTTTTTTTTTTTTAATGCTGAGAATGAGCTAAAATGTCCTTGAGGATCAGAATGTCATTGAGGACTTAAATCGGCTGACTTGGGGCTGCTGAATATCCCGCGGTCTAGGCATAAGCTTAGGGGCGACCACGCCTTTGCGGTTGCAGCTCCTAGACTGTGGAACAGCATCTATATTCCCAAGCCTTTCCTGACGTCCACTGAGCGAGGGCTATATGTATATATGTATGTAGTTTGTTTGTTTATACTATTCTTATAACAAATGTAAAGCACTTTGGCCAACGAGAGTTGTTTTTTTAAATGTGCTGTATAAATAAATGTGACTTGAATTGTGACTAAATTATCCCAAACATTTCTTTATGATTTTCGGGAATTTTACACTGATCAGTTTATAGAGACCTGAATTTTTTATCAATACAGCTGATTTCAGCTGTTAGCTGAAAAAGATTGATTCTTGTATAGCAGCACCTGAACAACTTTGCTGATACGTTTGCGATCATAATTGAAGAAATTGAACAAAGAGTACCTGTCAGTTTTGCTTTATCTCCAGTTCACAAGTTCAACAAGTTCACAAGTTATAGGAGTAGAATTAGGCCATTCGGATCATCGAGTCTACTCCGCTATTCAATCATGGCTGATCTCTGCCTCCTAATCCCATTTTCCTGCCTTCTCCTTATAACCCTTGACGCCCAAGAACCAAGAATCTAATCAAGAATTTATCCGTCTCTGCCTTAAAATTATCCACTGACGGACTCCACAGCCTTCTGTGGCAATGAGTTCTACAGATACTAACTATTTTACTTCAGAGTCACGTGAGTGACTACGTGAAGAACCTGCCAGGACGCATGCGTGTCATATCGTCTAACACATTGCGTACGACTGGCAGGCTGAATGTGATTCTCCTGCCAACAGTCAGACCTGAAGGTACGTTTTTTAAACTTTTTCAGGTTTTATCTTCCTACAGGAACCTCTACTTAGAGGTCCTGTTAAAGCCCGGGGCGCAGTCCGGTGGACCCAGTCAAGGGAATACCGGTCACGACCTCGGGCATACCTGACATATAGCCGCATTAAAGACCGTGGAATGCGGGAGCGGGCGGCGGTGAATTCGCCTCTCGGGCCGCTGGCATTGGAGTCAGCAGCCTCATATTACCGGCACCTGGGAAACGGCGGGAATACCCCACGACATAAGCCGCTTGAAAGACCCCGAAATATGGGTAGCGGGCGGCGGAGAAGTCGTCTCTCGGGCCATTGGCATTGGAGCCGGCAGCTTCATACTGATGCCAGTGGCACCTATATAGCAGGGATACCACCCGACAATGTATATCGCGGCTATCCCTTTCACAGGGACCGCGGGGATATCCCTGCTGCAGGAACCGCGGGGATACCCAGCACGGCGAGGGGGAAGGCCCAACTACTAGGGAACCCCGGCTGCATACAATGACCTCGAGACCAAGCTCGAGGGGGGTGGAGCGTTGCCCCTGCAGCAGAAGGTTTAAAACAGGACCTGCAGGTAAATTCTTTACTCTCAAGTTGTTTAGTTCAATTTCTGTGAGGATGTGTTACAGGAAAGGAACCATGGACTAAGTTCAAATGGAGACTGACTGCAGAGGACCGCGGGAGTGCGGGCAGTCAGCAGCGGTTGGCTACACCTGGACCGCTAATCGATCATCAGTCTCCGACCTGGCACCTGCACAGTCGGAATCGACACCTCAGACTGACGGGAAGGCCAAGCAGGTCAGACAGGCCCGATGACTCGGACAAGTCGGGCTGTGAAGACTCACCGCCGGCGGGAGCAACTGTGATCGCATATCCCGCATGGAGCGGTTGATGGAGCAAATGCTCCAATGTGACATGCTCCGGTATATGGAGTCTAGTCACCATGGGGTTCTAGGACGCCCAAGGCAGCACCTTATTGAGGGCTGCATAAAGCATCTCCCTCGACAGAGGGGAGCATTAGGAGTCACTTCTGGGCTAATTCTGAAGACAGGGGTTTTTGGCTGAAGATACCACAAGTGTGTAGGGGGTGCAGGAACAACAAAACCAGCAGCAGGAGCTCGACGAGGGCCATCGGGCTCAGGAAGGCCACATCATCACACAAGACCTCACATCTCCGGCGGCAGCACCCCTACGCACCCACCAGCAAACCACGATGCACTGAAGCTGGTGAAAGCTTGAAGGCCGTACAACCAGAACAAAGGTCTTTTTTAGGCCATAGCCCAGAACGGCCTTCCTGGAAGATGCGCCAACCCTGTACTCGAGCTCCTCTACCTCTCAGGAGCAGAAGTGCAAAATCATGCACACATGGTTGAGGCAGCTCCTGGGTCGGGTTGCATAAGTCCTCCCATTCGGATAAAGGTATGGAGCCTCATCGATGACGTCTCCCGTCACGGATACTAGTTGGTAATACTTAAACTGGTTTGAATATTTACACTGGTTTGGGATAATAAAAGATTAGTTTATACTGCACAACAGGTATGGTGGAGTTTGCCTTTCAAGGCAGGCTCACAATATGGGATGTGGACTGATCATTGTCAACAGCCTCAACCTGCATGTGCAGTATAGACATTTCTGAATAACTTCCATGTGATCATTTCCTTTCACAGAAGATATTTGAAATTTAACTGGATGAGGCAATGATACACTCAGTGGCGTTGCAAAATGGGCTAACTTCAGTTTCCAGATTATTACCAAATCACTACAATCAGTGCTTTGACTGCACAGAGTTAACAAATAAGTGACATGGCCAATCTGGATGATATTGAACATACTGTATTTTACTAAATTAGCCTTATCAGCCACATAGCTATATTTGAGAAATTGAGGTTCTCACCCGTCCAGTTAAATTCAAATTAAGTTGATACCAACTGAAACTATTGATTATTAGGATACAATCAAACCATTTATTTGTCTGGGATCAGCTCTGAGACAAAATATTAGACCTCTGCTATTCTCAGCTGAAACTAACAAAGTCACAATGATGGACGAACAGTATTCAGCGTAGCTCCACTAAAAACCTCTCATCTGTAAATCTTCAGTCATTTCCAAACTGATGCTATTGCCCAAAGATGGGAAATCTACTAATACCATCTCTAGTTACGGAGGCAGATGGGATTAGCATGAGTTATCAAGTGTTCAGTTATGGTATCAATTGCCAATGGACACCAGGTGCAATTCTGTGCATCAAAGGGCATGTGGATATGCATAACCTGCATGCACAAGTCCAAGGTGATAAACTTTGGTGGTGATATATGTTAATCACAAAGGTACAATCAAATCAAAGTATCCGGTGATAGTTTTACCTAACCGCATTTAGCACTGGTGTATTATCATGCAAAATCAATGACAACACAGAATGAATGTGTGATCACAAAGCATTTAATAACATTGTGGATCGATGGAACACTAACGATTGAGATGTTTGCATCCAGGCTCAATCAACAGTTGCAAAAAATACAAGGCATATTAGTGGCGAAGGGTGCATTCTCGTTACACAAGGGAGGAATGTTCTTTATGTCTTCCTCCATTTGGCCTCAATAGACGGGTCTTGCAAAATTCAGCAAGATTCCCGCTTCCAGGTTTCATAGTGCCTGCCTGGGTTATATACCCATGATTCCCGCTGATGTAGGGAATGAGCATAAAACCTCACATGGTTATTTCCGGATAAATAAGATGCTAGTTCAGTTGTGATGTTGAAACCATCCTCTGCATGATATAATCAATTCATAGTCTTACAGACTCTGAGAGACCGTTTCCTGCGGCTCGGGTTGTCAAACCATAAGCATTAGGAGTGCTCACTACAGATTGCAAGAATAGCACCATTTAGCAGCAAACCGAATGGGAGATGGGAAGTATTGTTTATTCTTCTTCACATTTAACTCTGCACGGATGACTGACACATTGAAATTCAGTTTTATGGGATTATAACATCAAGTTAAAATTCCATTTACTGTGCCTGAAGTACCTTCTCATCATTTGGCTGCGGAGAATATAAACCACTCTTTCCGGTCTCACCCTCTGACGTCTAGATTATGAAGGGTATCGTCAACTAAAAACCTCCTAGGCCTAGGGACGCAGAGATATGGGTTGTTAACATTGTGCTACGTCACTTCGCCGATAGGCACCAGCAACATCCCTGTCCTTGGTCAAACTCACGTACTAGTGGTTATGCCATGGCATTGAGTACAGCGCTACGGGTCCAGTCATTGCTACACTGGATAGAATGATCATATCTGTGGGCTATAATAACATGTTTTGTTTATGATTAGTCAAGCAGAGTAGACAGGGACACAGACCAAACCAGATGTTGCATATACCATGGACCTTGGGTTGCGTGTGATCACGCATCTACACCAATATGTCAAGGTCCCTAAGAGCCTCATAGACTCTGACTAGCAATATTGTTAGTTACATAAAACCTCGTTACAAGGAATCACTACAAATCTTCTCCAGAGGGTTAAATGGGTCTGGCATATACAGGAGTGTACATTGAAATTGAGTCCCACTCTACCAGGACCGCTATACCTCAGCAGCAGGCTTATGGACCACATCCTAGCGGCTGCAGGATGGTCAAACTATTAATCTGTACAAATATTCAGAATAAACCCATTGCCAGATCGGGGGTATTTGCCAACTCTATGTTAGGTATGGTTCATACTTCCTCCAGGTTGAGGGAGGTTACAATTCCCACTATTGTTCATTAATGGCATCAACATGTCTATATCTATGTCATGTCTGAATGCTATATTAATGTTCACTCATCATTGGCCCACTGATGCTGTGTATGACGCCTGGACTCGTTTCCACAGCATGAAATCACAGAGCTTTAAAATCTTCACGTAGTCACTCACGTGACTCCGAAGTAAAATAGTAAGATTAAACGAGAACTTACCAGTTTGAAGTTTGATCTTAATTTTATGAGGAGTAACGTTGAGGGATTACGTGCCCTCCACGCCCACCCTCGATCATAAAGTTCAACTGGTATCCTATTTCTCTAATCTTACTATGTTCAGTTCATTTACTGTTATCCGTGATTTCACACCGCTGCTTTGAAGATTGACACGCTTGCGTCCTGGCGGGTTCTTCACGTAATCCCTCAACGTTACTCCTCATAAAATAAAGATCAAACTTTAAACTGGTAAGTTCTCGTTTAATCTTACTATTCTACCTTCTGACCAAAGAAGTTTGTCCTCACCTCCTTTCGAAAGAGCTTCCTTCAATTCTGAGGCTAGGATCTCTGGTCCTAGACTCTCCCATTAGTGGAAACATCCTTTCCACATCCACTCTATCTATGCCTTTCATTATTCTGTAAGTTTCAAGGCGGTCCCCCCTCAAACTTCTAAACTCCAACGAGGAGAGGCTCAGTGCTGTCAAGCACTCATCATATGCTAATCCACTCATTCCTGGAATCATTCTTGTAAACCTCCTCTGGACCCTCTTCAGAGCCAGCACATC
Source organism: Amblyraja radiata (assembly GCF_010909765.2). Taxonomy (NCBI): domain Eukaryota; kingdom Metazoa; phylum Chordata; class Chondrichthyes; order Rajiformes; family Rajidae; genus Amblyraja; species Amblyraja radiata. The sequence continues at coordinate 14,302,873 of NC_045962.1, read as the reverse complement.
CTTCCTCAGATATGGGGCCCACATTTGCTCACAATTTGGCCAAATGCGGTCTGACCAGCGCCTTATAGAGCCTCAGCATTACATACCTGTTTTGGTATTCCAGTTCTCTTGATATAAATGCTAGCATTGGATTTGCCTTAAGGGCCTGTACCACGAGCATGCGACTCCATGCGGCAAGCGCGACCTAAAGGGCTTGTCGCACGAGCATTCGACTCCATGCGGCAAGCGCGACCTAACGTGGTCACGGGGCCGGTCCCACTTCGATCGCCGGAGCCGTATGGAGTTGTGCGGAGCTGGTCCTGACATCGCGCGGGGCTCCGAAAAACTGTCCGTGTTCAAAAATTCCGCGCGGCAACGGCCTGCCGGCTCGCAGCCGCCTCGACGCCATACGTCACACGCGAACTTCCCGCGGACTTCGCTCGAACTTCATGTCACTCACTCGACCTCCGCGCGGCCCCCGCTTCTGGTTTGGTCACGCTTGCCACATACAGTCGCGTGCTCGTGGGACAAGCCCTTAAGGTCGCGCTTGCCGCATGGAGTCACATGCTCGTGGGACAGGCCCTTTACTTACTATCGATTCGACTTGCAAATACATTTTTTGGGAGTCCTGCACCAGCACTCCCAAGTCACTTTGCAGTTCAAAGATCAGTGTATGTATTATTTTACAGTACTTTATTTTAACGATTTGAATTATTTTTAGTGCTTTGTGATGTTTTAATTAAGTTAGACATTTTTTAAACTTACTTTTTGAATTATGTAGATCTATTTAGGGAAGATGTTGTCAAGCTGGAAAAGGTGCAGAGAAGATTTACGAGGATGTTGACAGGACTTGAGGGCCTGAGCTATAAGGAGAGGTTGAGCAGGCTAGGGCTCTATTCCTTGGAGTGCAGGAGGATGAGGAGTGATGTTCTAGAGGTGTATAAGATTATGAGAGAAATAGATCAGTTAGACACAGTCTCTTGCCCAGAGTAAGGGAATCAAGAAATAGATTCAGTGTTTAAGAAGGAACTGCAGATTCATTCATTTATCATCGTTGAAAGCATTAGTGACGCAGTGGTGCTGGTTTCCAACAGGAACGGTGATGGACGCATCACACATCTCGGTCCTCCAGTTCCTGTGGACTTCTGCCACTGGAAGTATAGGATTTTGGTGTGTGTGTGTGCTTTATCTTCATTCCTTACAATGCTATGTACGACAGTGATCGCAACTTCTACAGAAGTGTGGATGGCCGTTGGCTCACTAGAAGCTTTGACAGGTCTTGTTTTTGGTCCTGCTGGGGGTCCACAGCCCCCTCCTCACCTGGAAAACCAGGTGGTGGAGATGGTTCAGTCGTCGGCAGCTGACCATGCAGCAGGTAGCACGGGATTACATGGTACCCGTGGCGGAGGGAGCTATCTCCGACCTGACTTAGAACTAGAGAACATAGGTTTAAGGTGAGGGGGGAAAGATTTAATAGGAACCTGACGGGTAACATATTTTACCTAAAGGGTGGTGAGTTTATGAAATGAGCTGCCTTGTACTAATTGATAGTTGATGCATGTACTAAGGTAGTTGAGGTATGTACTAATGCAATGTTTAAGAGACATTTGGATAGGTACTTGGGTAGTATAGGTTTAGAGGGCTCTGGGACAAGTGCAGGCAGGTGGGACTTGCAAGGATGGGACATGTTGGTCAGTGTGGGAAAGTTGGGCTGAAGGGCCTGCTTCCACGTTGTATGACACTATATGACTTTGATGGTTATAAGTCTATGACGACCAGAAATATTTTAAAAGAGTTAAAAAACGGGCACAGAGCATTATTTGCCACCTGGTATTCCAGGGATAGTTCTAGTCTCTCACAAGCCGATCCACATCTGGGATGCCTCTCGGGTGTGAAGGGTCGGAAAAACATATTCCATGCAAGGGAGGGGAATAACAGCAAATTGGAAATCATTTGGTGTATAATATTCACGAGGAGGATAGGAAGGGTGATTACCATCGTTTTTTCTCTGGGTAAGTTTAATCAAGTGCCAAAGAACCAAGGTTTAAGGTGAGAGGGGAGAGATTTATTAGGAAGCTGAGGGGCAACAGTTGGTGGTTGGTATATAGAACGAGCTGCCAGAGGAGATAGTCGAGGCAGGTACCATAACAGTATTTAAGACATCTGGATAAATATTTGGAGAGGAAAGGTTTAGAGTGATATGGACCATAAGTGGGCCAATGAAACTAGCATAGTTGGGCCATCTTGGTGGGCATGGACGTTTTGTCAAAGGCCTGTTTCTGTGCTGTATTGATTCTTTGACTCTATTCCTACAAACACTCATGGTGCTTCAGATAGACAGCACCTAGCATGTATAGGTGGCTGGGGAGTAGTAATTTCCCAGGCATTAAGTTCCTATGATGTCCCTCATCTGATTCAAAGTACACCAACCAATATTAGGCATTGCGAACAAAGGTGTCCTTTTGGTAACTTGAAGCAGCATAATGGGGACACATACACAGAAGTAAAATTGTGTGTTTAGATTATGTTTCACTGAATGAAGAAACAATGACAGAGACAAAGACAACTGAAATCTGTTACATAATTTATAGAAAAATATATTGTCCTTCCTTGTTAGTAATTGCCATACACATTTGTGATTTCCTCAGCTTGTTCATTTAGGCCTCAGTCACGTTGGCCTTCTGAGTGATATATTTTGGCTGCGTGTCTTACATACTACGATGCAAATGTCTTTTTTGTCGTTCATTTGTTTTATGGAGCACCAAATAGTCGTGGAATATAAAAATGAACATAAGAATGGACAGCTGTATGTTATTCAGAAGTAATTTATAGCATGTTTTGAGCTAATCAAAGGCATAAACCGTTAACATCAATATTTGCTTTGATTTGTTAATGCAAAGTTTAATGGAGATGAGTCAGTCCTCTGGATTTGGTTTTAAAAAGCAAAATCAGCAATGAACAAATAATGCACAGAGATTGTTCTGAAAAAGTATTAGACATTATGAAACCAATTAAAGATCAGTACCTAAACAACTGATGGTCACATGGTTATACACAAAGTGCTGGAGTAAAGGGGATGTCCCACTTAGGTGACCTAATCCGCGAGTTCTGGCGAGTTTGCCCTCGACTCATACTCGCAGCATGGTCGACACGAGGTCGTAGGAAGTCTTCGTAACTCTCCTTCATGCTCGAGAGTGGTCTCCATGTACTCAAGGCCTCAGTTAGGTTGCGGCATTAAAAATATGTTAAAAAATATGTTAAAAAATATGTTAAAAAATATGTTAAAAAATGCCCGCGAGTAAAAAAAGGTCGCCATGGAAAAAATCGATACTTTTTTTACTCGTAGGTTTAGTCGTAGTAGGTCGACATGTTAGTCGTAGGCAATCAAGGGTAGTCGAAGGTAGTCGAAGGAAGTCGTAGATAGTCTTCATCATAGTCGAAGGGAGGTCGAAGTGAGGTCGAAGGAGATCAAAGGAGGTCGTCTTCACTCTCCACTATTCGGTGAAATTATCCCAAAGTTAGTCGTAGCTAGTCGAAGCTGGTCTTCAACATAGTCGAAGTAGTTCGAAGGAGGTCTTCTACATCGTCGAAGGAGGTCTTCAACATGTCATTTTTTCAAACTCTTCTAAACTCGCCAATTAGGTCACCCAAGTGGGACAGCCCCTTAACTCAGCGGGACAGGCACCGTCTCTGGAGAAAAGGAATAGGTGACATTTTGGGTCAATACCTTTCTTCAGTCTGAGAGTCTGGGGAAGGGAAAACAAGAGATGTAGAACAAGCAAAGACTGGGTGATCGTCTAGCTAAACACTTTCGCTCAGTCCGCCTCGGCCTATGTGATCTCTCGGTTGACAAGCACTTTAACTCCCCCTCCCATTCCCACACTGATCTTTCTGTCCTATGCCTCTTCCATTGTCAGAATGAGGCCAAACACAAAATGAAGGAACAGCATCTCATATTTCGCTTGGGCAGCTTACAACCCAGCGGTATGATTTGTGATCTCTCTAACTTCAATGAACCCTTGCAACCCCTCTCTCTCCATCCCTCCCCCACCCTAGTCACCTACTAGGTTCACAGTCAACCTGTTGAGTTTCACTGTCTGTATAACTTGTTATCATCTACCCCACAGTCAACAATGAACCATTGTGGGCTCCACCTTTCCTTGATCATTGTTGGTTTTTGCATGTCTTTCATTAATTTGTTCTCTGTACCTTCTATATCTCTCGTTTCCCTATCCCCTGACTCTCAGTCTGAAGAAGGGTTTCGGCCCGAAACGTTGCCTATTTCCTTCGCTCCATAGATGCTGCTGCACCCGCTGAGTTTCTCCAGCACTTTTGTCTACCTTCTATTTTCCAGCATCTGCAGTTCCTTCTTAAACAATCAAGTGAAGCATTGATATCAAAGGTCCCTTATGCTACCAGGCAATTTATGGTCCACAACTTTGGAAGCAATAACTAAGCTATAGAACATAAAATTAGTGCATATTAAAAAAAAATGTAATTAGTGATTTTTTTGTATTTGATTATCAATTGAAATTGGTAGCAGATATAAGCAAAAATATATTGATAACTAGCGTGTAGGAAGGAACTGCAGATGCTGGTTTAAACTGAAGATGGACACAAAATGCTGGAGTAATTCTGCAGGACAGTCAGCATCTCTGGAGAGAAGGAATGGGGGACGTTTTGAGTCGAGACTCTCGGTTCGTGAGTCTGAAGGTCTCTACCGGGAACGTCACCCATTCCATCTATTTTGAGATGCTGCCTGTCCCACTGAGTTATCTCCAGCATTTGTTTCTATCTCTGACAGAAATAACTATGGGAATTGAGTGCCGACGGGAATTCTCTCTGCTTAATGAGTATTTCAACCCTCTCACTGACTACTCATCTGATTCCATGCTCGGAAATATAATATGGAATATACAGGTGGAAAGGCACAGCATTGCTGAATATTTGCTTGAATTCTTTCACTGCATTTAATTTCAAGTATTGAGAACCATTGTACCTCTGCTTCAGCTGCCAAATAATAAATAGCCCCAGCAATCCTGTCAAAGATTGGTGCCTGACCCAATCAAAGCTGGGCTCCATGTCAGACCTCATTAAGTGCACTGAGCGATACAATTAATTCTGCGAGAAATGGAAGATACCCAGCCATTTTCCAGCAAGAAACCTTGGCCAAGAATGTTCATCTTCCCACCATCTGGTGTGATCTTGACACATTCCCATTCAGCACAGTCGTGTTGGTATCTGTCTGCATGTTAAACTAACCGCATGGGTGAAAGAGATGAAATATTTAACACCCATCTCAAAATAGCATGGAAGGTGTTCAGCACGAGTTTAAGGAAAAGCACAATTCACCACAATTATCAGTTGTAAATATGCAACATTTTTTGCATTCCTTTCCAAGAGGAAGATTTTAATATTTTTCATATTGTGTATTCAAGCCATCAGATAGTTTAGTCATAAGGCCATAAGGTCATAAGGGATAGGAGTAGAATTAGGCCATTTTGCCCATCGAGTCTACTCCGCCCTTCAATCATGGCTGATCTATCTCTCCCTCCTAATAAAGGGCCTGTCCCACTATACGAGTTTAACCAAGAGCTCTCCCGAGTTAAAAAAAAAATCTAACTCGTGGTAAGTACGTCGAATGTACGTAGCGGTTACGTCGGAGCTCGGGACGTCTCTTAGCGGCTCGTAACGCTAACGGCAGGTACTCAGGAAACGTGGTAAGCTCGTGAAGTTTTTTCAAAATGTTGAAAAATGTCCACGAGAGCCCCGAGTACCTACGAGCAGCTATTGCCATAATTCTCTGAGTTCGAATCAGGGGAAACTCGGGAGAACTCTTGAATTACCTCGTACAGTGGGACAGGTGTTTAACCCCATTCTCCTGCCTTCTCCCCATAACCCCTGCCACCCATACTAGTCAAGAATCTATCTATCTTTGCCTTAAAAATATCCATTGAGTATTCAGCATTATCTTAAACTCCTAACACTAAAGATCTGGTTTATTGGTTCACCTTGACTGATTTTTTTTTAAAGAACTAAATTTTGTTTTAAAACTCTCTTTAGGCAGTTATTTGCCAAACCTGGCTTGACAGTGTTGTTGATATTCCAACAGTGCGTGCCAATTTGTCACAGTTTTGAACCATAGTGATGCCAACAACAGCAGGTACTGATGAATTTTATTTCCTTGGGAGCTCTCGCCACCAAACTAAAGGCAATGTCAGTATAAGACAGCCTTCCTGCTCATACTGTTTCTGGAACCACTGTTTTGCAGAGATTTCTTTCCACCCTAGGAAACTGCAAATTGCTAGACTTTAGCTTATAATGAAAAGGAAGGAATGGAAAACATTGAGTTAGAGTATATGGGGAAGAGAAATGATCACATGCTCTTCCACAAACTACCACTTCACAATCATTACAGTGTGGAAAGGGTGCGTAAATATCTACCGGAATGGTAGATGGATACAAAAAACTGGAATAACTCATCGGGTCAGGCAACATCTCTGGAGAAAAGGAATAGGTGACTTCTCGGGTGTTTAGACTGCCTGAGAGTTGGGCTGAGAGTCATCATGTCTATATCTATTTGGGACTGCATTGGTTCATTTCGTTATTGAAAGATACAGGTTCTTCGCCTCACCGAGTCCACACCAACCTGTTCACACTAGTTTGATGTTAGCCACTTTCTCATCTACACCCCGAATACACCAGGGGCAATTTACAGAGGCCAATGAACCAACAATCCCACATGTCTTTGGGATATAGGAATAATGCGGAGCAACTGGAGACCCATCCGCAGACCCAGGGTAGTGGAAGTACCAGTATAATAGAATGTTAGGATGGAGAAGCAGAAGCTGAGCTTTTTCTACTTGATTTCCTTATGTAGCATCATTGACCTGAAACATTGTTTCTCTGCCTGATTTACTGAGTATTTATGGCAAATTTCCATAATCTGCAGTGTTTTGCTTTTCAATCGTGATTAGGTTTGGTAAAGGTTTATAAGACCATGAGACGTTTAGAGAAGGTAAATGGAAATAACTTACCTCCATTCGTAAAAGTTTAAGGAACCTCAGGGACACACAACTCTTTTGTATGGAGAGGTGACGATAATTTGCACCCCAGTGTCTGTGAGGGAGGTAAATCACGTCATCAAGGGATTGAAAAGGGAATTTGATCATCACTTGAGGCAAAATGGTTTACAAGGCTAAGAGGAAAGAAGCTGAATAGACTATGGAACTGAATGAATGAGATGGGGAGGGGACCTCTTTCTGCATTGTAACTGTTCTGTGCTTCTATCATTAGACTGCGATGGAGATCTATCAGTAAATGGGAACAATGCTGTATAAAGCAACATCTACTGTAGCAAAAGTCCCAACCTGCTGACTGTACGTAACAATTCAGAGATGCAAGGGAGTTAAAAGTTCATACTATGTTGCACCATTTTGAGTCTTCAATGATGGCATAGCTCCAAATCTTCATGATGGACATTTAAAACTACTCCAGCATCTTTTTAAAGTTTTGTTCTTCTTGTTTTAGAGTGCTTGCATTAAACACAGTGGCACAGCGGTAGAGTTTCTCCCTTACATAGACGCGGGTTCGATCCTGGCTGCGGGTGCCGTCTGAATGGAATTTGTTCATTCTCCCCATGACTGCATGGAGAACCGGGTGCTCTGGTTTCCTCCCACACTACAAAGATGTGCAGGTTTGTAGGTTAATTGGCTTCGGTAAAAATTGTAAATTGTCCCTAGTGAATGAATGAATGTATAAGCTTATGGGCCAAGTATTCACATACAAGGAATTTGCCTTGGTGCTCCGCCCGCAAGTGACAACATGACATACAGTGACAGTTAGGAATGACACATAAAACATTAAACATTAATAATTAAACATTATTGATTAAACATGTGAATTAAATAAAATACCCGCGCTAAAGGAGGCTACAGATTTTTGGTTATTGAGTAGAGCTACTACTCGTGGAAAAAAGCTGTTTTTATGTCTGGCTGTGGCAGCTTTGACAGTCCAGAGTCGCCTTCCAGAGGGAAATGATTCAAAGAGTTTGTGGCCAGGGTGAGAGGGGTCAGAGATTATCTTACCCACTCGCTTCCTGGCCCTTGCAGTGTACAGTTTGTCAATGGAGGGAAGGTTGCAGCCAATAGCCTTCTCAGCTGATCGGACGATTCGCTGCAGCCTCCGGTGGTCGTGCTTGGTGGCTAAGCCAAACCAGACCATGATGGAGAAGGTGAGGACAGACTCTACGATGGTCGTATAGAATTGGACCATCATTGCCTGAGGCAGGTACACAAAAAAGCTGGAGAAACTCAGATGTGCTTCCTCAGCTGCCGCAGGAAGTACACCCTCTGTTGGGCCTTTTTGACTGTGGAATGTGTGGGACATTTCTAGTGTACGGGGTTATTACTGGTCGGCGTGGCCAAAGAGCCCCTTACCGAGCTCTGTCTCTAAACTAAACTAAGCTAAACATGCAACCACAGAATCTCCTGACGTCAGAAATGAGACACTTGTATATAAAAACATCTGAGGAGCCAGCAGAGTACTCTATTGTCCCTGACCTCATGGTGGCTCACACAGAAGCACTACTGGTGATCTAAGTCTAAGCTACCAGTTACCAGTGTCCAGTCCTCAAACTATGTCCAGCAGTTGCCATAGGACAGGCTGAGAAGATAAAACAATGTTAACCTATATTCAATAATTGATGGTGAATACTCCCAGCCCTATTTACTATCTAAGTAGCCTTGACAGCCAGTTGCAGGGAGCTCTTGTCTAGGGTATTATTCCCTTCCCAATGGCATGTGCATCTTATGTCGTTACTTGCTTGAGGGATCTTTGCTTGAAGGCTGTCGTATATTAAAAGCTGGGAATTATAATAATGATCACCCATGATCTGATGTTTGTACTGACAGTATTCATGAATAACCGGTTATTAAGTTGACAGCCTGGTGGTTCACCAGAAACCTGCTCAATAAATTTGTTAATTCGGTCATAAATTATTGGACTTTTGTTAACTTTCACTGTCGGAATTGTTAACGTTTTCCTCGCTGAACAGTGATATTAACATCTGTGATTAAGGTGTAAAATTATAAATCTAGCATCACGGCCTGGTTCGGCAACTTGAACGTCCAGGAGTGGAAAAGACTACAAAAAGTTGTGACCAATGCCCAGTCCATCGCCGGCTCTGACCTCCCCACCATCGAAGGAATTTATCGTAGTCGCTGCCTCAAAAAGGCAGCCAACATCATCAAAGACCCACCCCATCCTGGCCTCACACTCATCTCACCACTGCCATCGGGAAGAAGGTACTGGAGCATGAGAACTGTAACGTCCAGGTTCAGGAACAGCTTCATCCCTACAGCCATCGGGCTATTAAACACTACACTACAACCTCATAAGCTCTGAACTCCAATAGATTATTATTATTATTGCACCTTTATTGTTTTTTCTTTGAGTACGTGTGCATGTGTATATATATTTAAACATATGTGAGTATGTGTACATATACTCACTGAACCTTTTTTTTCTCTCTCACTTTTATCATATTATTTATTATGATTACATATTCTGTTGTGCTGCTGCAGAATTTCATTGTTCTATCTGGGATATATGACAATAAAACACTCTTTACTCTTGACTCTTGATCACAAAGGATAGTTTACAGTCTCTTATAAAATACATCTACAGATGAATGATACAACTTACAGTAACTGACTTCATTTTTCACGGGCAGCTTACCACCCAGCAGTATGAATTTGATTTATCTAACTTCAAGTAACCCTTGCTTTCCCTCTCTCTCTGTCCCCCCACCCTAGTTCTCTGATTAGTTTCACTGTCCTTCTGATTAATTTTACTAATCTTATGCTTTCTTGTCATCTTCCTTTTCGCTAACAAAGAACCATTCTACGTTACCTTATCTTCATCTGCTTTGATCTGTTGTTTTCACACCTCGCTCTTCCATATCTCTAGACTCCTTCTCTCCTGACGGTCTGAAAAAGGGTCTCGACCAGAAATGTCACCCATTCCAGAGATGCTGCATGAGTTACTCCAGCTTTCTGTGTCCATATTGGGTGCGAACTAGCATCTGCAGTTCCTTCCTACGCAACAATCATCTAGTTCCCTTCCTTATCTGAACACTGTGACAACCTAAGGTACACAAAATTGCTGGGGAAACTCAGCGGGTGCAGCAGCATCTATGGAGCGAAGGAAATAGGCGATGTTTCGGGCCGAAACCCTTCTTCAGACCGAAACATCGCCTATTTCCTTCGCTCCATAGATGCTGCTGCACCCGCTGAGTTTCCCCAGCAATTTTGTGTACCTTCGATATTCCAGCATCTGCAGTTCCCTTTTGAACACTGTGACAACCTATATTGTTCTGACTGCAGAAAAGGCTCCGTGTCTTGCCTCTGTATGTTTAAGGCTGAATGCCAAGTAGTTTAGTAGCAGTTCACCCTGCGCTATTTAGTAGCACAGCATCTGCTGAAACTCCTCAGCAACTGACGTGACGAAACTGAAAACCTATTTTCTCTCTCATCACCAGGAGAGCTAATATAAGAGAAATAACATTTGTGTTGGAAACATAGCTGTGACTTTTATCTCTTATCGGCATGTGTAATTTACTTCAAAAATATATTCAAAGAAATTATTTAAATCACACAACAATTATTTGATAATAAATGTGTGTGACTGTGCGCCACATGCGAAAAGGCAAAGATGCTTTCTGGGAAACCTTTTCTGCATTATGTATGTCCGTCAGCATTGCAACATTTGTTTTTTTGTAAATGTAAACGACTTTAATTGCCGTTTCCAGCATAGCATTCCAAAAAGGCTTGAGATGCCTAATCTATTATCGCATCTTGTTTAGTTTTTTAGTGTAGAGATACAATGGAGAAACAAGCCCTTCGGCCCACCGAGTCCGCACGGACCAGCGATCCCTGCATATTAACATTATGTACCCAGACTAAGGACAATTTTTATATTTATACCAAGTCAATGAACCTACAACATCTTTGGAGTGCGGGAGGAAATTGAAGGACTCAGAGAAAACCCATGCGGGTCACGGCGAGAACGTACAAACTCTGTACAGACAATCACCCGTACCCAGGATCGAACCCAGACGTTACCGCTGTCCTGTCCACCGTGCCACCCTTCTTCTTTTATTTATATAGCACATTTTTAGTCAACTTGCATTGACCCCAAAGTGCTTCACATAATTACATCCACACACACAGGCAAAGGTGGGTGAAGTGCCTTGCCCAAGGACACAACGACAGTATGCACTCCAAGCGGGATTCGAACCAGCTACCTTCCAGTTGCCAGCCGAACACTTAGCCCATTGTGCCATCTGTCGTCACAACCCCTGCTTCAAACATATCTGTCCTTTTCTGCTCTCCTTTGATTTAGACAATATCAGGTACCAATGCCCCATAAAAATGAAGAATTGAGCTAACCTGCTTGTTAGTTTCTCCTTTTCCATAGACTTGATTAAGCTCCAATCTTACCACATTTTTTTAATAAACTTGGGGTCTCAAGAAGTAATTAATTTCATAGAACATAGAACAGTACAGCACTGGACCAGGCCTACAATGTCCATGCTGAACATGATACCAAATCAAACTAATCTCCTCTGCCTGCATGCGATCCATATTCCTCCATTCCCTGTATATCCATGTGCCTATCTCAAAGCCTCTGAAATGCTATTAACTGCATCCACTACCACCCCTGGCTGTGCATTCCGTACACTCACCACTCTCTGTGTGAAAGACCTGCCCTGCACATCCCCTTTAAACATTCCCCGCTAGATTTAAAGCTATGCCCTCTAGTGTTTGACATTCTCACCCTGAGAGAAAGGTTCTGACTGTCCACCCCCATCTGAGCCTCTCATAATGTTATATACTTCTGTCAGGTCTCCCCTCAGTCTATAACACTCCAGATAAAAAAAATCCAATTTTTGTCCAATCTCTCCTTATAGCTAATACTCTTTGATCTGAACCACATTCTGGTAAATTGTTCTTACACCCTCTCCAAAGACACCACATCATTCCTGTAATGGGGTGATCGGAACTGCACAGAATACTCCAATAACACCCCAACAGAAGTCCTGTAAAGCTGCAACATGCCTTCCTGACTCTTATATCTAATGCCCTGTACGCCTTCTTTGCCACTCTATCTATTTGACTTACATTAGTTGCCTGTATGTTGAAACTGTGGTAAGGTTGTTGCCTTATGGTGCCACAGACCCAGGTTCAATCCTGACTATGGGCGCTGATTGTACAGAGCTTGTACGTTCTCCCCGTGACCTGCATGGGTTTTCTCCTGGAAGCTCCGGGTTCCTCCCACTCTCCAAAGACGTACAGGTTTATAGGCTAATTGGCTTGGTATAAATGCAAATAGTCCCTAGTATATGTAGGATGGTGTTAATGTGCGGGGATCACTGGTCGGCGGGGACTCGGTGGGCCGAACGGCCTATGTCCGCATTGTTTCTCAAAACTGAATTAAACTAAACGAAACATTATGAAGTGTAAAAGTCCACAATGTAGTCTTCAAGCAATAAATGTACAAACTGACTCATAACCTCTGCAGCACATCTCAAGGAGTAGCACTTGTGGTACTGATTATAGCTGAGTTTAGCATGTACAATTTGACGACACAACAGTCAAATATTTTGGGTCAAATTCTTCAAACTGTGCACTTTATTGCATTCCTGCTGGTGCTGTCAGAAGTGCAGCCAAATGCATTTGTGGTGCAGGTCCTGTTGGCTGTCAAGTTGATGAGATACTTAACATGCTGATAATTGAACGTCCGTCTGAAGTATGGCACGCAGACCATGCCATCCATCAGCGTACAATGTTAATTTGGCAATAAGAGTTGACTTTGAGTCAGGTTTGAGCTCCCAATTTCAAATGATCATTCAGAATTTGTTGAAATAGCGCAACTGCATGTGTATCCAGTGGAATAATAATTTGCCCCATCCCACTGTACGTCCACCCTCACCAGTACCGACCGCTTAAATCAACCACTGCTAGGTTTTTCTTTTTTATTTCTATTGGTTGTGGTGTCAGAGGCGCTTGCTTCTTTCTAGAGGTGCTAACATCTGATAGAAGTTATGTCGCAAGTGCTGAGGGGCTTTTTGATGATTTAAAGCCTTCTGTGCAAGTTACAGGCCCGGGTGCATAAGTGTACATTCCTCTTGAAATGCCAAAATGTCTGAAATAATAAGTAGAGGGAATACAGAGCAAGAGGAGGAGGAAGAAGAAGAAGCAAGAAAACCTCACAGCTGGGATCTTTGTGCACCTGTGGTCTTCAGGGGAGAAGATCTTCCATTTTTTTGGGCTATGTGTTTTTCAGCAAGTATACCCTCACCTTTATCTACTACTTGCTACAGCCATGAATGTAATCTGGAGCATGCGTGGACTGCATTGCATTTGAATGTCTAAGCATCAGACTTGCACAATGGTGCAGCGTTAGAGTTGCTGCCTTACAGCACCAGAGACCCAGGTTCAATCCTGACCAAGGGTGCTGTCTGTAAGGAATTTGTGCATTCTCCCCGTGACTGCATGGATTTTCCCCAGGTGCTCCGGTTTTCTCCCACGCTCCAAAGATGTACAGATTTGTAGCTTAATTGGTTTAGGTGAGAATAGTATATTGTATAGTATAGGATAGTGTTCGTGTGCGGGGATCGCTGGTCAATGTGGACTTGGTGGGCCGAAGGTCCTGTTTCCGTGCTGTATCTCGCAATAAAAAGTAAACATTTCACATGGAAATATTCTCATCATCTCACGACTTTCCATTCCTCATTCCAATTGGAAGGTCATCGATTTTTTTCCTTCATAATGAGAGCTGACGATGTTTCATTGTCTCTTGGACAAGGGCATGGCTGGAGAGAACATATGACCTTGTAGGGATGGCAGGTGCCCCATGTTACAAGGTGGATGGACTTAATCAGGCATTGCCTTTCTGCTGACTGATTTGCATGTGACAAAAGCTTTTCACTCCACCTCGGTACACGTGAACAATAAACCAAATGAATCGTGGAATGTGTTTTGTATTGTGGCTGCTAGATGTCAATTCTCAGATGGAATCCACTCTGTCAACCTCCATCTGAACTCAAGCAGGGCATCTTCAGTGCCTGACATCCTGACCATGGACATGAGGACTTCAGTCTGTGCCAGATGTTTGTTACATCTGCATCATGAAAAATAGACAATAGGTGCAGGAGTAGGCTATTCAGCCCTTCGAGCCAGCTGAATGTGATTCAATGTGATCATGGCCGATCATCCCCAATCAGTACCCCGTTCCTGCCTTCTCCCCATATCCCCTGACTCCGCCATCTTTAAGAGCCCTACCTAGCTCTCTCTTGAAAGTATCCAGAGAACCGGCCTCCACCGCCCTCTGAGGCAGAGAATTCCACAGACTCACAACTCTCTGTGTGAAAAAATGTTTCCTCATCTCCGTTCTAAATGGCTTACCACTTATTCTTAAACTGTGGCCACTGGTTCTGGACTCCCCCAACATAGGAAACATGTTTCCTGCGTCTAGCATGTCCAAACCCTAAATAATCTTATGTTTCAATAAGATCACCTCTCATCCTTCTAAACTCCAGAGTATACAAGCCCAGCCGCTCCATTCTCCCAGCATATGACAGTCCCGCCATCCCAGGAATTAACCAACGCTGCACTCCCTCAATAGCAAGAATGTCCTTCCTCAAAATAAGGGACCAAAACTGCACACAATACTCCAGGTGTGGTCTCACTAGAGCCCGATACAACTGCAGAAGGATCTCCTTGCTCCTATGCTCAACTCCTCTTGTTATGAAGGCCAACATGCCATTCGCTTTCTTCACTGCCTGCTGTACCTGCATGCATACTTTCATTGACTGATGAACAAGGACCCCCAGATCCCGTTGTACTTCCCCTTTTCCCAACTTGACAACATTTAGATAATAATCTGTCTTCATGTTTTTGCTACCAAAGTGGATAGCCTCACATTTATCCACATTAAACTGCATCTGCCATGCATCTGCCCACTCACCCAACCTGTCCAAGTCACCCTGCATTCTCATAGCATTCTCCTCACAGTTCACACTGCCACCCAGCTTTGTGTCATCTGCAAATTTGCTAATGTTACTTTGAATCCCTTCATCTAAATCATTGATGTATTTTGTAAACAGCTGTGGTCCCAGCACTGAGCCTTGCGGTACCCCATTAGTCACTGCCTGCCATTCTGAAAGGGACCCGTTAATCCCTACTCTTTGTTTCCTGTCTGCCAACCAATTTTCTATCCATGTCAGCACTCTACCCCCAATACCATGTGCCCTAATTTTGCCCACTAATCCCCTATGTGGGACCTTATCAAATGCTTTCTGAAAGTCCAGGTACACTACATCTACTGGCTCTCCCTTGTCCATTTTCCTAGTTACATCCTCAATAAATTCCAGAAGATTAATCAAGCATTTCCCCTTTGTAAATCCATGCTGACTCGGTTACTCGATATCCTGTTACTGCTATCCAAATGTGCTATTTCATCTTTTATAATTGACTCCAGCATCTTCCCCACCACCGATGTCAGGCTAACTGGTCTATAATTCCCTGTTTTCACTCTCCCGCCTTTCTTAAAAAGTGGGATAACATTAGCTACCCTCCAATCCACAGGAACTGATCCTTAATCTATAGAACATTGGAAAATGATAACCAATGCGTCCACCATTTCTAGAGCCACTTCCTTAAGTACCCTGTGATGCAGACCATCAGGCCCTGGCGATTTATCAGCCTTCAGTCCCATCAGTCTACCCAACACCATTTTCAGCCTAATGTGGATTTCCTTCAGTTCCTCTGTCACCCCAGATCCTCTGGCCACTAGTACATCAAGAAGATTGTTTGTGTCTTCCTTAGTGAAGTAACTGTTCAACCCATCTGCCATTTCCTTGTTCCCCTTTTTCAGTCTTCGAGGGTCCAACGTTGGTCTTAACTGTTTTTTTCCTCTTCACTACCTAAAGAAGCTTTTTCTATCCGCCTCCATATTATTGGCTAGCTTACCCTCATACCTCATCTTTTCTCCCTGTATTGCCTTTTTTATTATCTTCAAACCAAAGGTATTGTGACATCGCCCTGGCCCTACTCTCATCCCTAGAACACCTGGATAAGAGAAACACCCACATCAAACTCCTATTTACAGACTACAGGTCTGCTTTAATATCATTATCCCATCCAAGCTTTTCACCAAACTCGCAGGTCTTGGAGTCAGCACTCATCTCTGCAACTGGATCCTCGACTTCATGACCAACAGATCCCAATCAATTAAGATAGGTGACAAATCACCCTCGACGATAATACTAAACACGGGTGTTCCACAAGGATGTGTTCTCAGCCCTCTTCTCTACTCCTTGTACACCCACAACTGGTACATAGGTATATGGGTTGGTACATGGATAGGACAGGTTTGGAGAGATATAGACCAACCACTGACAGGTGGGACTAGTGTAGCTGGAACATATGGGCAATTGAGCCGAAGAGCCTGTTTACCCACTGTATCACTCTATGACTTATGACTCGGCAACCATGTATAAATCTAATTCGCATACGACACCACTATCGTGGCTGGACAACAAATAATGATGAGACGGAGTACAGGAAGGAGATTGAGAACCTCGTGTCCTGGTGTCAAGACAACAACTATTCTCTCAAGGTCAGCACGGGAAAGGAGATTGTGATGGGCTTCAGGAAGTGAAGCGGTACACATACCCCAGTTTGCATTGATGGTGCCGAAGTAGAGATGGTTGAAAACTTCAAATTCCTAGGAAGTCAATATCACCAACAACTTCTCCTGGACCACCCATATTGAAGCAATGACCAAGAAAGCACATCAACGCCTTCTACTTCCTTGGAAGGCTTAGGAAATTCAGCATGTCCCTTACAACTCTCACCAACTTCTACAGATGCGCCGTAGAAAGTATTTTATCAGGATGCATCACACTCTTGGTTTGGGAACAGCTCTACCTAAGACCGCAAGAAATTGCAGTGAATTGTGAACGCTGCCTAGAGCATCACACAAAGTGATCTCCTTCAATTGACACCACTTATACCTCACGCTGCCATGACAAAGCCAGCAGCATAATCAAGGAGGAGTCGCAACCTGGCCACTCCCTCTTCTCCCCTCTCCCATCAGGCAAAAGGTATAGAATTGTTTAAACGCACAACTACAGATTCAGGAACAGTTTCTTCCCGGCTGTTATCAGGAAACTGAATCATCCTACCACAACTAGAGAGCGGTCCTGAACTACAATCTACCATTGGTGACCCGTGGACTTTCCTTGATCGGATTTTACTGGCTTTTCCCTGCTCTAAAGATTATTCTCTATCTTGTATCTATACACTGTAAATGTCTCGATTGTAATCATGTATTGTCTTTCTGCTGACTGGTTAGCATGCAACCAAAGCTTTTCACTGTACCTCGGTACACATGACAGTAAATTACACTAAAATAAGGGGTACAATGAAAATCTTACTTGAAGCAGAATCATAGAAACATAGACGCAGTTTACATGCATGGAATCAGCATATGTACAATCCACCGGGAGGTACCAGCAATGGCTGCCTCGCCAACAGTCTGCCTGTCCCTTCCTTCTTTTGTTGTTTGTTTGTATGTGTTAAATGTATGTTTTTAGTATTCTTTAGCTTGTTTTTTGTGGGAGGTGGGTAGGTTGGGGGAATTTTTTTCTAATCTCTTACCTCGACGGAGATGCGATTTCTTTCCATATCGTGTCTCCGTCCGCACTGCAGCCTAACATCGAGGCGTTGGCGCCTTTGCTGAAGACCGACTTCGGGAGCTCCACCATGGGAGCCTGTGGGACATAGCATCGCGGAGCCCGCAATCCCTTTGCCAGGGATCGACCTCTGAGCTCCAACCGTGGGTGCCTGCAGACTTTAACATCGTGGAGCTTGCGGTCTCTGGTCATAGACCGACTTCGGTAACAAGCCGCTGGTGCTTCGACCACCCCGACGCGGGGGATTCGATTGCTAGCTGCAGGAGACTCGATCGCCCCGACTATGGATGGTTCGACTGCTCCGACCGCGGGAGAATAAACAGGAAGAAGATTAGACTTTATTGCCTTCCAACACCGTGAGGAACGTGGGGAATCCGCTGTGGTGGATGTTTATATTAAATTTTATGTAGTTGTGTGTCTTGTTGCTTCGTTACTTAGTGTGGCTGTATGGTAATTCAAATTTCACTGTACCTTACTGACAATAAACTGACCTTGAAACCTAGATACCTTGAAACCTTGAAAACCATGATGTTGCCCGACATGCATAGAATTGACTAGTGATGCATTGAAATAATGGATTTGTTAGCTGAAATGACACAGTGCTGGAGTAACTCAGCGGGTCATCTTTCCCTCTTCACCTTAAACCCATGTCCTCTGGTACTTGATTCCCTGCCTCTGGGTAAAAGACTGCATATTTACCCTATCTATTCCTCGCATGATTATATACAACTCTATAAGACCACCTACTGTATCATCCTCCTTCACTCCAAGGAATAAAGTCCTAGCCTGCTCAACCTCTCCGCATAACTAAGGCCCTTGAGTCCTGGCAACATCCTTGTTAAAATCTCTGTAAATCTCCATTGAACACTCCACTCGCACCTTAAAGCTATGCCTTCTAGAATTTGATATTTCCAGCCGGGGAGAAAGGCTCTAACTACCTACCGCAGCAAAGCTTTTCATTGTTACCTTGGTACATGTGACAATAAACTCAACAAAGCTAACTAAATGTGTAGGAAGGAACTGCAGATGCTGGTTTAAACCGAAGATCGATACAAAAAGCTGGAGTAACTCAGCGGGATAGGCAGCATCTCTGGAGAGGAGGAATGGGTGACCTTTTTGGGTCGAAATAATGATTATTGGTATAACGGTATGAATTTTGATTTCTCTCACTTCAGGTGGCCCCGGCATTCCCTCTCTCTCTATCCCTCCCCCGCCATCACACGCGCTTCTCATTTTCACCCTACAAACAGCATGTTTCTTTTATCATCGTTACTTTTTTGCATATCTTTCATTCATTGTTCTTTATCTCTCCACATCACCATCTATTTCGCTCATTTCCCTTTTTCCTAACCAGTCTGAAGAAGGGTCTCGACCCAAAACATCACCCACTCCTTCTCTCCGGAGATGCTGCCTGTCCCGCTGAGTTACTCCAGCACTTTGTGTCTATCTTAATCGGAACTCTTCCTGCTCTCCTGCCTGGCCAGACTGCGGTGCTTGGTCACGTAACCAGAGTAAGGGACAAGCTGGGGATTGTGTTGCAAGGAGGTAAGAAATGGAGGACCACCCACGAACACCATCTGCAGCCCGTGATGCAGAGATGGATGGGGATGGGGGAATCATTTATGAGCGTCCCTTCATCTTCCATCAATCCGGTCCGTCAGTGACGACAGACTCAGCAGCAGCTGCTCCAGTGTCTGTGAGCACCATGTTCTCAGCGTGAGTTACTCTAGGTCATGGCCCTGCATCTGCCCACCATCCATTAGCCACAAGCATTGGTTCAATGTTGCATTACTCTGCCAGACAGGAGGATATTATGACGGAGTATCGCACAATGTGACAGGGTAACATGGCTGTCAGGGTAAAATGTTTAGGAAGGAACTGCAGATGCTGGTTTACACCGAGAATCTTCACTATAAACAGCATCTGCAGTGCCTTCCTACACATTCAGCTTAGGAGAACTCAATCTGTGGCATTTACACAAAGGTTACGTTTCTATAATCTTACACGAGTGTACAAGGGGAAGAAATCTCCTTTGTCTTGCTTGGACTCAATTGAAAAATGTTAATTCCTTCCAGGAATCAGCCATTTTTAATTATGAATCTGCAGCAGGGTATTTGATTTAAATAGACAGAAAATGCTGGAGTAATTCAGCGGGACAGGTAGCATCTCTGGATAGAAGGAATGGGTGAGGTTCGGGTCGAGACTGGAACGTCACCCATTCCTTGGAAACATAGAAACATAGAAAATAGGTGCAGGAGGAGGCCATTCGGCCCTTCGAGCCAGCACCGCCTTTCATTGTGATCATGGCTGATCGTCCCCTATCAATAACCCGTGCCTGCCTTCTCCCCATACCCCTTGACTCCATTAGCCCCTAGAGTATCTAACTCTCTCTTAAATCCATCCAGTGACTTGGCCTCCACTTCCCTCTGTGGCAGGGAATTCCATGAATTCACAACTCTCTGGATGAAAACGTTTTTTCTCACAGTCTTAAATGACCTCCCCTTTATTCTAAAACTGTGGCCCCTGGTTCTGGACTCGCCAAACATTGGGAACATTTTTCCTGCATCTAGCTTGTCCAGTCCTTTTATAATTTTATATGTTTCTATAAGAATCCCCCTCATCCTTCTAAACTCCAGTGAATACAAGCCTAGTCTTTTCAATCTTTCCTCATTTGACAGTCCCGCCATCAGTGGCGGACTGGCCAGGGTGTCAGCTTGCCCGATGGCAAGTGGGCCCCTGATGAAGTGGGCCCCCTTTGTCTCCTGGCAACCAATGTTTTTAGACCCAGTCCGCCACTGCCCTCCATCCCAGGAATCAATCTCGTGAACCTAGGCTGCACTGCCTCAATCACAAGGATGTCCTTCCTCAAATTAAGAGACCAAAACTGTACACAATACTCCAGATGTGGTCTCACCAGAGCTGTATACAACTGCAGAAGAACCTCTTTACTTCCTTCTCTCCAGAGATGTTGCCTGTCCCACTGAATTACTCCAGCATTTTGTGTCTATCTTCGGTTTAACCCAGCATCTGCAGTTCCTTCCTACAATATTTGATTAAATAGTTTGTTTGTCTCAGCTTCTTACCAAGAATGTTGTTAGACCCGTAAGAACACCAGCACATGTCCAGAATATGCTTTTGACCCCACATAAATATGTTTAAATATTTTTTTTTTGTTGAGAGCTTATGCTGGTGTTTTTTTAACAGTAATTCAGAGAAGGAAGAAATTCTAACTATCATAGTTCATGGAATGTGGGCACTTTGTGTCTGTATCGATATGACCAATATCAGGTCTCTGTGCGGAGTTAACATAAGTATAAGTATTGTGCTCTGCGTTGAATACACTTTTTGGGAGATGACGTTCTTTTAGGAAGGAGATGAGGAGAAAATTATTTAGTCAGAAGGTGGTGAGTCTGTGGAATTTTACTTCGGAGTCACGTGAGATCTACGTGAAGACCCCGTCCAGTACGCATGCGTGTACATATCGTCTATCGCATTGCGTGATGACTGGCAGTGTGAACGTGATTCTCCTGCCAGCAACAGACCTGAGGTAAGTTTTTTTTTAAACTTTCAGGTTTAAATCTTCTTGCAGGAACCTCTACTTAGAGGTCCTGCTAAAAGTCCGGGGCGAAGTCGGGGTGGAGGGGAAACCCCAGTCTCGAACTTCCAGGGAACCCCGGTCATGTGGAATCCCGCCCACGGACCTAGGCGCTCGGATGACCGCGGAATGCGGGTAGCGAGCGACGGTGGATTCACCATTGAGCCGCTGGTGGTGGAGCCAGCGGCTTCATATTGGTGGAAAACCCGCTCGGGAGACCGCGGGAAGCGGGGAGCGGACGGCGGTGGATTCGCCTTCGAGCCGCTGGCGGTGGAGCCAGTGGCTTCATATTGGTGCCGGGGGCTCCTGGACAGCCGCTCCGGAGACCGTGGAACACGAGGAGCGGGCGGCGGTGGATTCACCTTCATATTGGTACCTGAGAACCCGCTCCGTAGGATGCGGGATGCGAGGAGCGGACGGCAGTGAGTCACCTACTGTGCCGCTGGCAGTTAAACCAGCGGCTTCATATACCCCCCCCCCCCCCGAAGCAGGATACCCCCCCCCGACTTTGTAAATCGCGGCTATCCCTTTTATAGGGACCGCGGGGATATCCCGGCTGCAGTTACTGCGGGGATACCCAGATCGGGGGGGGGGAAAGAAAGCCCTGACTGGAGAACACCGTGGAGAAGCCCTGTTATAAGGGACCGTGGAGAAAAAGCTCGGGGGAGAAATAACCCGACAATGGAAGCCTTTCTACAAGGACCACAGAGGAACCCCAGCTGTAACAAACCACGACCACCAGACCAGGCTCGGGAGGAGCGTTGCCCCGCAGCAGAAGGTTTAAAAAGGACATGCAGGTAAATTCCTTACTCGAAGGTCGTTTTGTGCTATTTTGTAAGAATATGTTACAGGAATGGACCACATCCAGACTAACTGTGGAGGACCGCAGAATTGCGGGCAGTCAGCAACTGTAGACTGCACCTGGATCGACATTGATCAGCAGTCTCCGACCTGGCACCTGCACATTCGGAATCGACACCTCAGACTGGTGGGAAGGCCAAGCAGAAGTCGGACAGGCCCGAAGACTCGGACGAGTGGGGCTGTGAAGACTCACCGCCGGCGGGGGCAACTGTGATCGCATATCCCGCATGGAGCGGTTGATGGAGCAGAAGCTCCAATGTGACATGCTCCGGCATTGGAGTCTAGTCACCAAGGGGTCCTGGGATGCCCATGGCAGCACCTTATTGAGGGCTGCATAATGCATCTCCCTCGACAGAGGGGAGCATTAGGAGTCACTTCTGGGCTGACTCTGAAGACAGGGGTTCGGCTGAAGATACCACATGTGTGCAGGGGGTGCAGGAACAACACAACCAGCAGCAGGAGCTCGACGAGTGGCCGTCGGGTTCAGGAAGGCCACATCATCACGCAAGACCTCACATCTTCGACCGCAGCACCCCTACGCACCCACCAGCAAACCACGATGAACTGAAGCTGGTGAAAGCTTGAAGGCCGTACAACCAAGACAAAGGTCTTTTTTAGGCCACAGCCCAGAACGGCCTTCCTGGAAGGTGCGCCAACCTCGTACTCGAGCTCCTCTACCTCCCAGGAGCAGATGTAAAATCATGCACACATGGTGAGGCAGCTCCTGGGTCAGGTTGCATAAGTCCTCCCATTCGGATAAAGGTATGGAACCACATCGATGATGTCTCCTGTCACGGATACAAGTTGGTAATATTTAAGTTGGTAAACTGGTTTGAATATTTACACTGGTTTGGGATAACATAAGATTAGTTTATACTGCACACAGGTATGGTTGGAGTTGCCTTTCAAGACAAGGCTCACAAGAATGGGATGTGGACTGATCATTGTCAACAGCCTCAACCCGCATGTGCAGTACAGACTTTTCTGAATAACTTCCATGTGATCATTTCCGCTCACAGGGTTGAAGATATTTGAAATTTAACTGGATGAGGCAATGATGCACTCAGTGCGTTGCAAAATGGGCTAACTCCAGTTTCCATATTATTTACCAAATCACTGCTATCAGTGCTTCAGCTACACAGAGCTAACAAATAAGTAGCATGGCCAATCTGGATGATATTGAACATACTGTATTTTACTAAATTAGCCTTATCAGCCACATAGCTATATTTGAGGAATTGGTTCTCACCCGTCCAGTTAAATTTAAATTAAGTTGATACCAACTGAAACTATTGATTATTGGGATACAATCATCCATTTATTGGTCTGGGATCAGCTCTGAGACAAAAAATTAGACCTCTGCTATTTTTAGCTGAAACAATCAAAGCCACAATGATGGACAGCTTTGCTCCACTAAAACCCCTTATCCGTAAATCTTCAGTCATTTCCAAACTGATGCTATTGCCCAAAGATGGGTAAGTTACTAATACCATCTCTAGTTACGGAGGCAGATGGGATTAGCATGAGTTATCAAGTGTTCAGTCATGGTATCAACTGCCAATGGACACCAGGTGCATTCTTTGCATTAAAGGGTGTGTGGATATGCATATACGGCATGCACAAGTCCAAGGTGATACACTTTGGTGGTGGTACATGTTAATCACAAAGGTACAATCAAATCAAAGTATCCGGTGATAGTTTTACCAAACCGCATTTAGCACTGGTGTATTATTATGCAAAATCAATGACAACACAGAATGAATGTGTGATCACAAAGTATTTAATGACAATGTGGATTGATAGAACACTAACTATTGAGTTGCTTGCATCCAGTTTCAATCAACAGTGAACGAGGCATACAGTGGGGAAGGGTGCATTCTCGCTACACTAGGAATGAATGTTCTTTTATGTCTTCCTCCATTTGGCCTCAATGGATGGGTCTTGCAAAATTCAGCAAGATTCCCGCTTCCAGGTTTTCATAGTGCCTGCCTGGGTTATACACCTATGGCTCCTGCTGAGGCAAAGAATGAACATAAAACCTTACATGGTTAATTCCGGATAAAAAGATGCTGGTTCAGTTGTGATGTTGAAACCATCCTCTGCATGATATAATCAATTCATAGACTTACAGACTCTGAGAGATCGTTTCTGCGGCTCGGGTTGTCAAACCATAAGCATTAGGAGTGCTCACTACAGATTGCAGGGATAGCACCAAATAGCAGCAATCTGCATAGGAGATGGGAAGTATTGTTTATGCTTCTTTACGTTTAACTCGGCACGGATGACTGACACATTAAAATTCAGTTTTATGGGAATATAACATTAAGTTACTATTCCATTACTGTGCCTTAAGTACCTCCTCATCATTTGGCTGACGAGTACATAACCCACTCTGTCCGGTCTCACCCTCTGACATCCAGAATATGAAGGTATCGTCAGCTTAAAACCTTCCAGGCTTAGGGATGCAGAGATATGGGTTGTTAACATTGTACTACGTCAAATAACCGGTGGGCACCAGCAACATCCCTGTCCATGGTCATACTCACGTACTAATGATTACGCCATGGCACTGAGTACAGCGCGACGGGTCCAGTCATTGCAACACTGGATAGGATGATCATATCTGCGGGCTATAATAACATGTTTTGTTTATGATTAATCAAGCAGATTAGACAGGGACACAAGACCAAACTAGAGTTGCATATCCCATGGACCTTGGGTTGCATGTGATCACACATCTACACCAGTATGTCAAGGTTCCCAAGAGCCTTATAGACTGACAGCAATATTATTAGTTACATAAAATCTTGTTAGAAGGAATCACTACGAACCTTCTCCAGATGGTTATATGGGTCTGGCATATACAGGAGTGTACATTGACATTGAGTCTCACTCCACCAGGACCGCTATACCTCAGCAGCAGGGATGGACCACATCCTAGCGGCTGCAGGATGGTCAAACTATTGATCTGTCCAAATATTCAGAATAAACCTATTGCCAGATCAGGGGTATTTGCCAACTCTATGTTCGGTATGGTTCATACTTCCTCCAGTTTGAGGGAGGTTACTATTGCCACTATTATTCATTAATAGCATCACCATGTCTATATCTATGTCATGTCTGAATGCATTCTTAATGTTCACTCATCATTGGCCTACTGATGCAGTGTATGACGCCTGGACTCGGTTCCACGGCATGAAATCACAGAGCTTTAAAATCTTCACGTAGTCACTCATGTGACTCCGAAGTAAAATAGTGAGATTACCAGTTTGAAGTTTGATCTTTATTTTATGAGGAGTAACGTTGAGGGATTACGTGCCCTCCGCTCCCAGCCCTCTATCATAAAGTTCAACTGGTATTATGGTTCTCTTATCTTACTATGTTCAGTTCAATAACTGTTATCTGTGATTTCACACCGCTGCTTTGAAGATTGACACGCATGCGTCCTGGACGGGGTCTTCACGTTATCCCTCAACGTTACTCCTCATAAAATAAAGATCAAACTTCAAACTGGTAAGTTCTCGTTTAATCTTACTATTCTTTGCCACAGAAGGCTGTGGAGGCCAAGTCAGTGGGTATTTTCAAGGCAGTGATAGATAGATTCTTGATTAGTACAGGTGTCAGAGGTTATGGGGAGAAGGTAGGAGAATGGGGTTAGGAGGGAGAGAGAGATCAGCCACGATTGAATGGTGGAGTAGATTTGATGGGCCGAATGGCCTAATTCTACTTCTATCACCTATGACTTATGATGCGATCTAAATCCAGTAGAGAAGACAGCACTCTCCATGTTACTTTCATTTTCTCAAGGACATCCTGAGGTTATGACAGTAAATGCATATATCTAACTAGAATGATTTACAGTATCTGCTAAATTCTGGGTTCCATGACACATTTCCACTAATCTGTCAGGGATTGACTTCGGGAGCTCCAACCACGGGAGCTTCGACCGCCCGGTGCGGGAGCTTCAATCACCGACTGTTGGAGCTTCAATCACCCCGACGCGGATGGTTCGACTGTCCCAACACGGGAGGAAAGGAGGGAAGAAGATAATACGTTATTGCCTTCCATCACAGTGCGCTGTGGTGGATGTTTATGTTAATTTTTATGTAGTTGTGTGTCTTGGTGCTTTTTTGGCATGACTGTATAGCAAATCAAATCATTTGTATGTTTTTACATATTTGGCTAATGAATTAATCACAATTACAATTACATTATTAGTATGACATTGTAATCAGGTTCAAATTAGAACAGTACAATAGAATACATTTTAAGGTGAAGTCGTTATGTCTTCTGCATAAATACTTGAGGATTTGGCAATGATCATAGGATTATGCTCTTAAACCTCTGCCTTTTAATTCACTAGATTGGGCTTTGTATGAGGTTAATATTTTTTCCTATAAATCCCAGCATTTCAAGTTAGCTATGGCAGCATGTCTCAGAGGTACCATCAATCACTTTCATGCAACAGAAAGCATTGGGTCCATAGAGTTAAAAATGTACTCATGTTTCCTGACAGGTAGTCCTTTATAATGAAACTATTTATTTCCTTTCCTGCATTATCTTTGTTCACGTTGGTCAAACATATATCAATTTTGAACCTTTTCTGAATGTGTTCAGCCTCAACAAGCTGCATTATGACTTAAATGTTTTAGACTGGTCATTTCTTGTTCATCTTTCACCCCACCATCCTCTGCATCCAACACATCATCCTCCGACATTTCCATCACCTCCAACGTGATCCCACCACCAGTCACGTCTTCCCATCCCCACCCCTTTTCGCCTTCCACAGAGATCGCTCCCTCCGCAACTCCTTGATTCCCTCATCCCTTCCCACCCAAACCACCCCCTCCCCAGGTACTTTCCCCTGCAATCCCAGAAGATGTAACAGCTGTCCCTATACCTTCTCCATCGACTCCATCCAGGGACTCCAACAGTCCTTCCAGGTGAGACAGAGGTTCACAAGCATCTCCTCTAACCTCGTCCACTGCATCCAGTGTTCCTGATGTGGCCTCCTGTCCATTAGCAAGACCAAACGTAGACTTGCAGACCGTTTCGCTAGATACCTGCACTCGGTCTGCCTAGGCCTACTGGATCTCCTGATTATTAATCACTTTAGTTTCCCTTCCCATTCCCACACTGACATTTCTGTCCTGGGCCACCTTCACTGCCAGAGTCAGGCCCAGTGCAAATTGGAGGAACAGCACCTCATATTTTGCTTGGTTAGATTACACCCCAGTGGTATGAATGTTGAATTCCACAATTTTAGATAACTTCTACAAACTCCATCTCCCCCCCCCCCCCCCCCCCCCCCCCCCTTCCCTCCTTTACACCCGATTAAAGTGCATTACCCAGGTCCACAGTTTGCAACTATGTATCCCTCTTGCGGCACAAAATTGTCTCGAGGCAAGAACTGGCTTATCAGGGAACCTCCTTCCCAGACATCTGTTGCTGGCCCACATTTGTCCTGTTTTTTCTTGCCTCCTGTTTTTCCCTACTCTCTTTACTACAATCCGACTGAAGGTCCCGACCTGAAATGCCACCTATCCATTTCCTCCAGAGATGTTGCCAGACCCGCTGTGTTTTCAATGTTTACTTTCTGTATTTTCTGTCTGCTTCTAAATAAATATGAGTAGTGAGTTAAACAGAGTGTGAAGCACTAGAATTATGCTGTTTCTATACTGATTATACATTGAAGGCACAATTTGTGTATTTTAGCATCCCTTACAAATGCTTGGGGCATCACAGTGGAGACCCAGGTTTGATTCTGACTCCAGGTGCGATCTATATGGAGTTTGTGTGTTCTCCCTGTGACCACGTGTGTTTTCTCCGGCTGCTCCGGTTTGCTCCCACACTCCAATGATGTACCGGTTTGTAGATTAATAGGCTTCGGTAAGATTGTAACTTGTCCCTAGTGTGTAGGGATAGCGTTAGTGTACAGAGTGATCGCTGGTCGTCACGGACTCAGTGGGTTGAAGGGCCTGCTTCCACACAATATCTCTAAATTTACTTTAACCTTTCACTATATTTTTGTATATGGGTAGTTAAGATCTAACTGTGCACCCTGGAACCACCTCTCACTGCCCTTATCAAGTCAGAAGCAATGCAGAGCAAGACTTCCTCCTCCATTTTATCCATCAGTCCGGTTAAGCACTGTATGAGTTCAGGCTACATTCATGTGCTAACTGCAGCCTCAGCACAAAGTAAAATTGCTTTACATTAACCACACAGTTGCAATGTAATGTGCCCTCTGAGAATAGCTTCTCTCCACGGTTTTGCAACAGTTCCTGTAAATGAATCATGTTCTCCACTCCCATTATTTGTCTCTCTTCAGCTACCTGCCCCACAGGAAAAACAATTACCTTATTTGTACCAGTTTAACGATCGGCTCACCTTAAGGTGCCACTTCCTCAAGAAGACAAAATATTAAATTAGCTTTCCTTTTTATCGTGCAGAACAATCAAATATGTTTTTTTTAATCAATGGAACTATGAAGGGGAAACAATATCAACAAATGTAACTGAAGCATTGCAGAAATGTGCAACATTTAGAGTGGGTTAATCAACTTTTCGCAGAGAAGAGTTAAGAAAGCAACAGTCTCTGTGGATGGGAAAAATCTGCTTCCTTTTAACGTCTTTTTCAGACTCAGTGCTGACTTGAAGCACATTGTGTAAAGTGTAAGCTTCAAGGGCCTGTTCCACAGGCGAATTTTTGGGCGATTACAAGCGACTGCCGCAAAATTTTCAACATGTTGACATTTTTTTCGGCGACAGTGCCGACAATTTTTGCTGTCGTTAGTTGTCGTAGGTGTTGTCGTAGGTTGTCGCCAGATGTTGTAGGTGAATTCCATTAAAACTAATCCCTGGCAGTCGCCTAAAGAGTCACTTGAGTGGGACAGGCCCTTCATGCTTCTGCTGGCAGGACATTAGCATCAGAAATTGCAGCAATCTCCTTCACATCATTTCCAATAATAATCAAGTTTTTACCAAATTATAATGAGCATATACATGATATACATAAATAAAGATGACAGATATGATGATGTGAATATATCTTATTTTTTTTAATATTATTAATTTTGTGATAAGTTGCTTATAAAAGGTTTAAAGATGATCTCAGCATAAGTAAATTTACATTTTGTAAATGGTACGTGTGAATGTAGAACTCCGTATAAATACATCCAACCAGTTCATGAATGCAACAGCTAATGGCAGCAAATTTGTCCAACAAAGACTTAGTATAAATGCTCATTGATTTCTGCCGTTTTCTGTCAACAAACATCCAATTCAATGCTTTTCAAAGATATTGAAACAGGTATCTAGGTTTTGAAATTGAATTTAAATACATGCACCCTGTGCAGGTAGATCTTTGATCTAGTTCTCCATTTTTATGGGCAAGCATCATTTTGAACCTTAGTGTGAAATGAAAAGGTATTTGAAATTCATCTTTGCTCTTTGAATTTTGGAATAGTTGAAAAAAAGTCTATTTGCATCACAATAATTATGTTTTAACCAGCCATCCCATCCCAAGCTGGAATGATAGAGTTAATGTGTAGGAAGGAACTGCAGATGTGCAGGAAGGAACTGCAGATTACACAGAAGATAGACACAAAATGCTGGAGTAACTCAGCGGGACAGGCAGGAGTCAAGAGTGTTTTATTGTCATGTATCCCAGATAGGGCATTGAAATTCTTGCTTGCTGCAGCACAATAGCATCTCTGGATAGAAGGAGTGGGTGATGTTTCGGGCCAAGACCCTTATTCAGACTGAAGAAAGGTCTTGACCCGTAACGGCAGCCATTCCTTCAATCCAGAGATACTGCTTGTCGCGCTGAGTTGCTCCTGCATCTTGTGTCTCTCTTCAAGCAGAGAATCGTGTAGGTACTCCAGAAAAAACCTGCTTGCAATGAGAAATGAAAGTGCAGGACTTGAAATTCAATACATTCACAAAATATAAGAAAGTTTTTCATTCTTAGAAATATATTGTGATGTCCTCATGCAAGTATTTATTATTGAATTACCAAATCCAGCATGATAGTCAGGCAGAGGATATATTATTTTATTAATGAAATTAATGACATGATGCTCACTTGCACCATATATTTCATACAGTGACAAGGGTCATATCACTGACCAGCATTTATTCTCTCTCCATGTTATTGGCACCTGCTATGAGAATGCAGGGTGACTTGGACAGGTTGGGGGAGTGGGCAGATGCATGGCAGATGAAGTTTAATGTCGATAAATGTGAGGTTATCCACTTTGGTAGCAAAAACAGGAAGGCAGATTACTATCTAAATGGCGTCAAGTTGGGAAAAGGGGAAGTACAACGGGATCTGGGGGTCCTTGTACATCAGTCTATGAAAGTAAGCATGCAGGTACAGCAGGCAGTGAAGAAAGCGAATGGCATGTTGGCATTCATAACAAGAGGAATCTAATATAGGAGCAAAGAGGTCCTTCTGCAGTTGTACAAAGCCCTAGTGAGACCACACCTGGAGTATTGTGTGCAGTTTTGGTCCCCTAATTTGAGGAAGGACATTCTTGCTATTGAGGGAGTGCAGCATAGGTTCACAGAGAGTTGTGAGTCTGTGGAATTCTCTGCCTCAGAGGGCGGTGGAGGCAGGTTCTCTGGATGCTTTAAGAGAGAGCTAGATAGGGCTCTTAAAAATAGCAGAGTCAGGGGATATGGGGAGAAGAAGGGAATGGGGTACTGATTGGGGATGATCAGCCATGATCACATTGAATGGCGGTGCTGGCTCGAAGGGCCAAATGGCCTACTCCTGCACCTATTGTCTATTGTCTATTGTCTGATATGTGCATTTCAAAAAACAGGCGTAAGTCCGTTATAGTTGAGACCAACTGAAGAAGATATTTATTCCTGCCTGTTAGTTCCCGCATTTGCATGATTATTTTTAACCCCAGATTTACTCAATAAGTTATTCTTAAATTTCCCCAAAATATCGTGGTGAGATCTGAACTTGCTTTTCTTGCTTAAGGCAAAAAACAAAGTACTGAAAGAGCTCATCAGGTCAAGCAGAATCTGTGGAGAGAAGTGGTCATGCAGCGTTTTGGGTCAGGACACCACTTCAATCTGAAGAAGGAGTGAAGGAAAGAGCTTTCACGTCGCGGCCCTGTTTCCACCAATCTCTCCACCACCACGTACAAGAAGCACAAGAAGCGACAAGACAGACACCATTGTATGCAGATGCCGAGAAGTGTGTTCAGCTCTGACTGAACAACTAATCTTATGAGTGGACTCGATAAGAAGAAAAATCTGAAGAAATTCTGATCCAAAATGTCACCTGTCTCTTTCCCTCCGCAGATGCTGCCTGACCCGTTGAGTTCTTCCAAGACTTTGTTTTTTGCTTAAGCTTCCTGCACCTATAGTCTCTTGTGGGAGACTCTCTCATTAAGTGAAATGTTGGCGTGTTAGTCGAAAAGCGTAAGCATTGCCCTCCATTCACTCTCATGGATCTTAGCAGATTTATCCAGTGATTAGAAGATGCAAGATCCAAGCATGAATGAATGACCAGTGATGCTAAATCACACTAAGCTCCAAGCACAGAGATCCAGAAGCAACTACAATAGGAGATCCCCAATAAGGACATCTATAGCCCAAGCACATACAAAATCAAAACTTTACGAAGCAAGTCTTCTTCTTGCGTATGGAATGCAGAGCCTAAAGTTGTAGGACAACTTGTTCTATTTGATCTTATTTGATTGTGCACGCCGGGTTGATTGCATTCATCGAAATAGGGCGGACCATGTGAAGGTTGCAATCTCCCACCCCATGAAGCGAGTGACTCTTCAAGAAATGAAGGGCAGCACATTGACGTAGCAGTAGAGCTACCACCTTACAGCACCAGAGACCCGGGCTTGATCATGACTACAGGTGCAGTCTATACGGAGTTTGTACCTTCTCCCTGTAACCTGCATGGGTTTTCTCCAAGATTTGGTTTCCTCCTACACTCCAAAGACATACAGGTGTGTGGGTTAATTGGCTTGGTATAAATGTAAAATTGTCCCCAGTGTGTGTAGGGATCGCTGGTCGGTTCTGACTCGGTCTGTACGCAATTGATGAAGTTGATGGCTCAACAGGTATCTCAAGATACAAGCGCTAGCAATGGGCTTGCAATGGGAGATGTAGATTTTGCTCTCATTAAAATGTCCACCTAGCATTGGGCAGTTTATCTGAGGAGGGGTGTGCTGGCTCTGGAGAGGGTCCAGAGGAGGTTTACAAGAATGATCCCTGGAATGAGTAGGTTAACCTATGATGAGCGTTTGTCGGCACTGGGCCTGTACTCGCTGGAGTTTAGAAGAATAAGGGGGGACCTCATTGAAACATGGATATTGTTAAGGCACAAATAGATAGATTCTTGATTTGTACCGGTGTCAGAAGTTATGGGAAGAAGGCAGGAGAATGAGGTTAGGAGGGAGAGATAGATGAACCATGATTGAATGGCGGAGTAGACTTGATGGGCCAAATGGCCTAATTCTACTCTTATTCTTTATGACCTTATGACCTAACATACAACCAACACAAACATTCTGCAAGCAAACCACAAGCTCACTCACCAACTCTGTTTACATCAAATGCAGCCATTAATCTTTTAAAAACAGAAAACCTATCACAAGAGCAAAAGACAACTTAAGCCCCTGTCCCACGATGCGAGATTACCCAAGAGCTCTACCGAGTTATTGCCCTGTCCCACTGTACGAGTTCATTCAAGAGCTCTACCGAGTTATTGCCCTGTCCCACTGTACGAGTTCATTCAAGAGCTCTCCCGAGTTAAATAAAAAAATCAGACTCGTGGAAGGATATAGAATGTACGTAGCGGGGATGTCGGAGCTCGGGGACGTATCTTAGCTGCTCGTAACGCTAACGGCAGGTGCTTGGGAAAGCTCGGGAAGACTCGTGAAGTGCCCCGAGTCTCCACGAGAGCCCCGAGTACCTACGAGCGATCATTATCATAAATCTCCGAGTTCGAATCTGTGCAAACTCGGGAGAACTCTTGAATGAACTCGTACAGTGGGACAGGGCTTTTTAAAAAAAATCAAAACTCGTGGTACTTCATCACGAGTAATTTTTTACTCTTGGAAATTTTTCACACTATTGAAAAAACTTCACGAGTTTCCGTGTTTCCCGACTACCTGCCGTTAGCATTACGAGCCGCTACAAGACATCCACGAGCTCCGACGTACCCGCTACATACATTCTACGTACTTACCACGAGTTTGATTCTTTTTTAAACTCGGGGGAGCTCTTGGGTAAACTCGCATTGTGGGACAGGGCCTTTAGTTTAATCGCTTGAACAGCAGACAGTCAATGCTGCTTTTTTTAAAGAATACTACATTTGCTACTGTCATTTCTGTGAAAAGTCTGTTGTTGTTACAAAAGCCTCCATGGCACCTTATGTTATCACTTACAACAGAAAATGAAGAGGAGTAAATAGGATGTGTGTTCTAGCAGAAATATCAACACACTTGTCTTATACACGACACACACAAAGCATTTTTAAGGCAAGATTTCCACGGAAAACGTACTGATAAACTTGTTTGTAAGATAGTACACTTCCCCAAGTTAGCTTCATAATTGCACAGACAAATATAAATTTAAGGTCTTGATACTTCAAAAATATAAGATGACACCAGAAATGTGGCAACTCTTGTGTACTGCCTCAGAAGAATCTACTTTGTCTCACTTACAGTTGTTGCCCTTTGTTACCTGTTTATGGTTGTACGCTGTTTATAGTATAATTTTACTGCATTGTGTGCAAAACAAAGCATTTCACTGTATCTAGATACATGCAACAATAAAGTGACTATTGAACTATTGAATCTTGTTGGATACTTCCCCAGCAAAAATTCAATAAGGATGTGTTTGTGGAATAGCAGCATAAGGATAGTATTGGACTAATTTCCCTCTTGAACCAGTTCAGCCTGCTCTGCTCCAAGGAACAGCAGATGCTGGTTTAACGGTAGACAAAAATGCTAGAGGAAATCAGCGGGTGAGGCAGCATCTATGGAGAGAAGAAATAGGTGACGTTGCGGGTCGAGACTCTTCTTCAGACTGATGTCTAGGGGGGTGGGGGAGCGGGAAAAATCAAGAGGTGGAGAGAGGCTTGTGGGAAGCTGGGAAGGAGGAGGGCAAGGAGGGAGAAAGCAACAACTATTTTAAATTAGAGAAGTCAATGTTCATACCGCTGGGGTGTAAACTACCCAAGCGAAATACGAGGTGCTGTTCCTCCAATTTGTGCTGGGCCTCATTCTGGCAATGGAGGAGGCTCAGGACAGAAAGGTCAGATTCAGAATGGGAAGGGGAGTTGATGTGCTGAGCCACCGTGAGATTAGGTTGGTTAGTGCGAACTGAGCGGAGGTGTTGTGCGAAGCGATCGCCAAGCCTGCACTTGCTCTCACCGATGTAGAGAAGTTGACACCTGGAACAGCGGATGCAGTAGATGAGGTCGGAGGAGGTGCAGGTGAACCTCTGCCTCACCTGGAAAGACTAATGCAGGTTTAAAATTTAGTTTAGTTTAAGATAGACACAAAAAGCTGGCGCAACTCAGCGGGAGAGGCAGCATCTCTGGAGAGAAGGAATGGGTGACATTTCGGGTCGAGACCCTTCTTTAATCTCTCTTAAATCTGTAAGCATTATGCTGTCATCCAATTACTCACTTGTTCTTTTACTCAACAAAATCTGTTCAATTTTGTTTCCACCTAACCCACACAACTAAGATCATTCTGGGTGATGTTTTGGGTCGAGACCCTTCTTTAGACTGCCCTGCCCTGAAATGTCATCCATTCCTTCTCTCCGGAGATGCTGCCTGTCCCACTGAGTTACTCCAGCATTTTGTGTCCATCTTCCGTTTAAACCAGCATCTGCAGTTCCTTCCTACACATAAGATCATTCTGTTTTGAAGCAACAATATTGTATGCTTTATGTGAGGGAAATTATTCTAACTTAATTCAGTGGCAGGAACATAATGAATCACAAAGAGATGTAGAAAAATACTAAAACACATTCAGTTTATTTAATCTGTTGTCTCCTCTCCAGTCACACTATGCATATGTGCATACATCATTCATATATTTCCCACACTTTCACATGCATGGTTTATAATCATGGATTAATTCAAATTTATATAACAATATTCATGACTTTAGGATGTTCCTGGACTTTCTCCGTGGATTGTGACCTTGTCGTGGTGGAGCAGCTTGGGTGGACCTGAGATCCTGAGAGCGATACCGTCTGGAGCTATGCTCCTGGCCACCCATGGCGGTAAGGTCGAGGGGGAGGTCTCTGACAAAGAGCAATCCAACCAAGACCTCAACGGTGGAACAGGCAGAGGACGATGGCTGAATTTAGTTGTGCATCACAATGGCTGGGAAGGCGGATGAAGGCTGCAGCAGAAAAGGGTCTCCGGTCGTCTTGGACTCCATGCCACTGGATCCTGACCCAGATCTGTCAAGGACCGTGGGGTGGCTGTCTGTGCACCAGTCTCCCCATGTTAAATAAAGTCCTGATAGGAAATAGCACCCTGGAGACATCCATGGCCAGCCATGACCGAAGGGGGCCTAAGAAGAAGAAGGGAGTTTACAGCCATTGCACTGTTCCTGTTGTCCCTGTGGTGAACCATGTAAACATTGCTGCCAATCTTAGAGGGCAGTGTTTTTCAAGAAATGGGAGTGAGATAAGTGATCATGTAATTTGCTTCCAGTGATGCTGGAGAATAATTGTTGTTTGTAGCACTTCTGCAAATAGAGCATTTGGGTTAATATCTCATACAAAAGACAACCTTTCTGAACAATGCCACGCTTTCTCTGCATTGAAATTACCATACATCCTCACCGGTACCCGGACGTGGCGCCGAAGGACAAGAAGCCAAAGCAAAGAAGTAGAAGCCAAATAACTGAATGGGAGCAATGCGGAAACGGCAAATAACCGAAAACGTACGAAGCCGAAACGCCAACTAACCGAAAGGGTGGGGCGCCTAAAAGCAAACTAACTGAAAGGGCGTGACACCTAAAAGCAAACTCACCGAAAGGCCGCTGCCGAAAAGTCAAAGAATGGATATGACGCCGCTGGGGGGGAGGGGGGTGGGGGCGGGACTTGTCAGCGATTGGTCCAGACCCCCGCGTCCATCACATCACTGGCCGATGGAGACGGGAGGGTGGGGGTCATTTTCCCACACAAGCCATAGGTGACTGGGCACCCTGAACCCGAGTACCAAGGTGTAAGCGACCGAAGGAGTGCATCCCACAAGACAGCCCCCACTCTCCCATGGGCACAGCAGCCCTCCGCCTCGTCTCCCCCATGCGACCGCATGGTGACGGGCTGTGTGTCGGCAGCGCCAGATGGAGCAAAGGTGTGGGACAGGCTGGTCCCTCCGCCCACCCAGTGTCACTGGCCGCGATGCACCGCCATCGGACCCCAACCCCCACACCAGGGTGATTAGTCTGAGCCTCAGAATGATATGCAGGATGGTGAAGCATCCAGGTGTTCTCCTCATTTCCCCTTAATTGATAAAATGTATAAAAATTCTGCAAACAAACTTAAATGCATTGATATGATTGGA
This sequence comes from Amblyraja radiata, assembly GCF_010909765.2. Lineage (NCBI taxonomy): Eukaryota > Metazoa > Chordata > Chondrichthyes > Rajiformes > Rajidae > Amblyraja > Amblyraja radiata. The sequence continues at coordinate 14,266,106 of NC_045962.1, read as the reverse complement.
TTACTGCAAAAGCATTGTACATATTGTAAATAATGTTGCTAGACAGTTACCCTGCTGTTTGTTGATTGGCCAAAATGTTAAGCCCTGCCAGGTTTGTTTGAGTTCCAGGGTAAATGTTGCAATATTCAAGTTAAGTTAGCTTCTTCCTGAAGCTTCTCCTAGAAACAATGTATGGGAGACTCTGTTATTAGTTTGGGGAACTGTCAATAATGTACTGATGTAATTAATATGCTTGATTGGATTGTAAAGAGACCACCCCTATGTAGTTCATCCCCTCAAGGTTCGGGGACCTATAAAAGGTGTCTCCATCTTAGATCAATGTCAATCTTCTGGAAGTGCGCTTGGGACTGCGTGACGTTTTGGAGTGTTTCTGCTTGCACGAGGCTGAAGGGCTTGGCCAGGCAGAGACAAGGATTGAACCTGCAGTGGTTTAGGTATCGTATTGGGGAATTTGCTGTTCATTCTAAAAATAAAGATTAGTTGTTCCAGTGCTTGACTCAGTGGTTTTTGACTGAACTAGACTGGGGGATAAGCTTTAGAAGAGCATATTTGCAGATTAACCCAGCAATCCACGTACTTTGAGACGTGGAAGGAAACCCGAGCACCCAGAGGGAACCCACAAGGATAAAACCCCAAGATTAGGATTGAACCCAGATATCTGTAACTGTGAGGCATCAGCTCCAGCAGCTGTGCCACAGTGCCATCCAAAACCAATTGTTTGTTGTATTCTGCAAACAATCACACTAATGCCCCTGTCCCACTTAGGAAACCTGAACGGAAACCCCTGGAGACTTTGCGCCCCACCCAAGGTTTCCATGCGGTTCCCGGAGGTTTTTGTCAGTCTCCCTACCTGCTTCCACTACCTGCAACCTCCGGCAACCACCTGCAACCCCCGGGAACCGCACGGAAACCTTGGGTGGGGCGCAAAGTCTCCAGAGGTTTCCATTCAAGTTTCCTAAGTGGGACAGAGGCATAACTCCCCATGTTCAGTGTAATTTTTTGCTTGGTTATTTCAACTACTACTCTTCATGCTATTGTAGTAATGTAATCTGATCATCTACCATGCCCCATTGTAAAATTGCAAAGGATGTAACTCAATGCAAGCCATTAATGTATTTTGAAGGGGTTTATTAAATACCAACCGTTCTCAATGGCCTTGCCCTATTTTTCCAAGACATGACATTACTGTCTTCTCAGTGCGATGCTGGACTTTAAGAACAATATTTGCAAATGAATGGGATAAATCATAAACGTCTTCTGAATGTTCTACATCCACTACGATTGCAAGGTAATGGAATAATGCTTTAAATTTGTAGCACTTAACTCAAGTGCTTAATAGTGTTACTATTGATGTGCCTAGCACTGCTAAATCATTTATGGACGTGAACTGTTTGAATGGGTATAGAGGTACGGTAAGGCTATCCCTGGAGATGGTTTTCTTAGCAGATTCAAGCAGTGCAAGGTGCAAAGCTCTACTTCAGCTACTCAGCAATATATTTTAAAGCTCCATTATCATCAAGTAATTTAAACTGGGACAAGGGCATTCTGGTTGGAAGATGTGACTGGATATTAAAGAAGGTGTATTCAATCAGCTAATAGGTCACAATCATTGCCATCAGTTACATCTAGTAATGAGATCCCGTCATAATAAAAATGGAGTTTGGAATTTTGATATTGCACTTAAAGGAAGGACATTTTCAGGTTTGTTATTAATTGTCCATTGAAGAAAATGTAAAATGTTCCCAGGAGCCAGGCATTACATATTAGACAAAGCATCCCGTCCATTTGCAGAGAATATTGTTGGCTGCAAAGCCATTGAGTCCACTTCTCGTTCAGGATACTGTGGTTCAAATTTCACCTCAGAAACCTAAGCACAAGAGACTAGACTGCGCTTCTGTAGTAGTAGTGAGGGGCTGCTGCACTGTCGATGGTGACTTCGTTTGGATGAGATTGTAAAAGCAGAGGAACGTTTCCCATCTCAGGTGAATGCAAAGCAGGAGTGTGAAATTCACCCAGGTGTCCTGGCTAATACCCCTTTATCGAAATCAATCGAAAGAGAAACGAGAATGTTATCACGGCGATTTGTGGGAGCTTGCTCGTCACAAGGCGGGAGCCGTTTTACTGAGGCGTTTCCTGCATTTTGGCTGTGGCAGCCCCAAGATAGTCATGTGTGGCACCATATGAATGGTCGGCATGGACTCGGTGGGACAAAGGGCCTGTTTACGCACTGTATCTCTAAACTAAACATTTTTACACATAATTTTACACTTGTGATTACCAGATCACTCCAATCTCCATTTCCTATGATGGTATGTTTACTCCTGACGTGTCCTATGTACTGTCCACATGGTTATAAATGTTATCCATGAGCATAGTAACATTCTTCACAATGATGCTCCCTCTCACCACACATTTAGATCTCAGACCTAGCAATTAGATGTCACCCATTATTACTGTCCTGTAACATCAACTCATTATTTATTTTCATAAAGATACATTGCAAAACTGCAATGCTTTCCATTTTTCTCATCCGATTCCCCCACCCGTTCCTTCGCCACTCACATCACTGCACACCTGCACCATGCATTGCCCACCACACCCACCATGTATTAAGCATTTGGGATGTGGACTTGAGAGATACAGCGCGGAAACAGGCCCTTTTGCCCACCGAGTCTGTGCTGGCTAGTGATCACCCCGTACACTAACACTATCCCACACACTAGGGACAATTTAACAACATACCAGAGCCAATTAATCTGCAAACCTGCACGTCTTTGGAGTGTGAGAGGAAACCGGAGCACCCGGAGAAAACCCATGTGGTGACAGCAAGAACATACAAACTCCATACAGACAGCACCCATAGTCAGAATCGATCCTGGGTCTCTGGCGCTGTAAGGCAGCAACTCTACCGCTGAGCCACCGTGCTGCCCTTAGGGATAGTGTAAGTCCACTGCATCCCATTTTGGTTGACTGTGTTCTATCCCAAAATTACCATTGTTCTTTTGGACCTCTTATCCAGAGGAACGTGTAATATAATTGTATACGTTGAGACGCTGTTTGAGCTTGTGCCTCTTTCCAATATTCAATCTGTTTTTTTGTAACTACCGATAACTCATTATATTTTAATAATTTATCAATCTGGTACAGGACACAAATTTACTTGCTGCGCTAATTGGCAGAATTTTGCTGATATCATACAGTTCATAGTATCCCAATACCGTCTGATCGTCATATAGCTATTTTCCTTATTTTGTATTTAACTCTGACCCCTTCAAATTGTGCTTCAAATTACAAGAGACATGTCAATGTATCATTCGCTGTGGTAACTGTTATTGAATGAAATCCCTAAAGCAACAAACAACTTTGCTCTCACCAGATTTAAATTCTCTTTTATCACATGAGCTGTCTCCGGTGTGACGCTTTGATCAACGGAGTAATTCCACTCTGAAGCCTTGCAATCTCCTCCTAGTGCCCAGTTCTTTATTTAACCCGTATTGCCTACGGAAATAGAGAAGGGATTAGACAGAAATGAACAAATGAAGGAGGGAAGCTTCGTAGTGGGAATTACATTATTCATCAGAATTAAACTGGGACAGGCCAGAAGCAGGTGTATGCCAGCAAAGCAATCACAACTAGAAAGTCTGCTTGAATTGGAGCAGGGGTAACCGAGACAATACAGAATTGTTAACATATGAAGAAACAACAACACATTTGTTCATAAATCACAGAGGTTGCCATTCAATCAGTTTATTTAGTTGAGTCTTAGTTTGAGAACTGCATTAAAGTCAACACACTTAAAATAGGCTGGGAGGAGAAAACAGAGTTAACATTTCAGAATGATGACCTTTCATTAGGACTGAGCAAAATCTGGAACCAGAATGTTTGATGTTGCAGGAAAGACCTGACCGACCGACACACCCTGACTCACAAATCGCCGATGATCTGTCTGGAAGAGTTATGAATGAAGGCAGAAAAAGTACAAGATCTGAACTGTGAGATGCTGAACCCTACAGTTGCTGGAAAGCTGAACTCAATGGAGGTTTTCTGCTACATCAACGTTTGATGTTGCCAAGGGAATGGCTGTGGTAAAATGGAGGCCGCGAGAGACTGTGGCGCAAATTAAATGTGCCACTTAAGAGAGGGTGGTGAAGCCCAATAATTAAAACATAGAATAATGCAGGTCAATAATGTCCATGTTGAACATGATATCAAGTTGAACTAGTCTCCTCTGCCTGGACATGATCCATAGCCATCCAAAAACCTCTTAAATACTACAATTGTATCTTTCACCAGCACCTTTGCCAGTGTGTTCCTTGCGCCAATTGTGAGGTCCCAGCCTGACATCAAAAACTTGTAATGCACAACTTCTTCTCACCTTAAAACTGTGTGGTATTTCCACCTTAGGAAAATGTTCTGAATGTCTACCCTTTCTATGCTTCTGATAATTTCAAATAGTTCTATCAGGTTGCCCCTCAGCCATCTGATGCTCCATAGATAATTTGTCCAATCTCTGCTTGTATCTATTGCTCTCTAATGCAAGGAGCATTTTGGTACATCTCTTCTGCACCCTCACCAAAGCCTACACATCCTTCCTGTGATGGGGTGACCAGAACTTCACACAATACTCCAAACGTGGACAATCCTATAAAGTCTAATAAAGCTGCAACGTGACTTTCTGACTCTTTTACTCAATGGCCCAGACTGATGAATTGTAGATGATCTGTCTGGAAGAGTTGGGAACGAGGACAGAAGGACAACAATATCTGAACTGTGAGAGTCTGACGTCAAATTGCGGAGCATCCTGGACAATACAGCTCACCCCATCCATGACACACTGGTCAACCTGAGGAGTACCTTCCCAAACAGACTGGTTCCACCAAGATGCAGTACAGAACGCCACAGGAGATCCTTCTTCCCTGTGGCTATCAAACTGTACATCTCCCCCTCCTTCTGCCAGGGGGAAGACTGAGACTGAGACCGACTCCCCCCCCCCCCACCCCCATCACCAATTTTGCACATCCCCCATGCCTTACCACTCGTCACTTTAATTTCATGTTTCATGTAGCTTGTGTTTTACGACTGTTGGCAGATCAATTTCCCTCCTGGGATAAATAAAGTTCTATCGTATCATATTGTATCGTATCAATGGAGGTTTTCTGCAAAGCATTCGCCCATTTGTTTCCAATGTTGTATACATTGTTATGTATCAAGATAAACTAAACTTAGATTGCTTAGGTTATTTTGCAGAGCAACATCATTCATTCCACAAGGGTTACCTCGAGCTACCAGTGACTTGTCATTGTAACTCTGCACCCCATTGCTTCTCCTGCCCCCCCCCCTCTTTTTCACCAATCCAACAATGCCCAATGCAAATCAAGTACAGCAAATCTGAAATACAGTCTGAAGAAGGTTCTCGACCTGAAGCATCACCCATTCCTTCTCTCCAGAGATGCTGCCTGTCCTGCTGAGTTACTCCAGCATTTTGTGTCTACTGGGCCTGTTCCACTTAGGCTATATTTTAGGTGACTACAGGCGACTAGGCTGTCGCCACATGGTCACCAGGGGGTCGCCTGTATGGTCACGAGTAGTCTCCTCAGTCGCCCAACAAGTCATATCGTCTTTCTGGTCCTGCTGGATTTTCAACATGTTGAAAATTTTTCGGAGACAGTCGGTGACAGTGGTTTTGACGCCAATGAGCGTAGCTTGACTTCTCCTGACGTAGGTGCTGTCATAGTTGTCGCCAGGTTAACGTAGGTTGTCGCCAGGTGCTGACTTTGGTTTTTTTTGTTGTTAAAGTAATTAAGGGACAGAAGTTTAGGGGTAACATGAGGGGAAACTTCTTTACTCAGAGAGTGGTAGCGGTGTGGAATGAGCTTCCAGTGGAAGTGGTGGCGGCAGGTTCGTTGGTATCATTTAAAAATAAATTGGATAGGCATATGGATGAGAAGGGAATGGAGGTTTATGGTACGAGTGCAGGCAGGTGGGACTAAGGGAAAAAAGTTGTTCGGCACGGACTTGTAGGGCCGAGATGGCCTGTTTCCGTGCTGTAATTGTTATATGGTTATATGGTTAATGATTCTATTTCAAATTTTATCGAAGGGGGATCCAGTCGCCGGTTTTTCGGCGACCTGCTACGACTATGACAGTCGCCGGCAGTCGCTTAAAAATAGCCTAAATGGGACAGGCCCTTACCTTTGATTTAAACCCGCATCAGCAGTCTTACCTACACAGCATTTGTAACCCTGACTAAGCACAGTCAACATTGATTTCAGCAACCACGGGTCTGCAACTTGCTGGATATTTCCAGAAATCTCTTTTACTCCGGAATTCTAGCAACTGCAATTGTTTGAAAAATAGAGCATGGAAACAGGCCTTTAGATCCCCTGAGTCCACACCAGCCATCGATCACCCATTCACACCAGTTATCCCACTTCCGCATCCACTCACTACACACCAGAAGCAATTTACGGAAACCTATTAACCTACCAACCTGCACGTCTTTGGGATGTGGGAGGAAACTGGAGCATCCAAAGGAAATCCACGCGGTCACAGAGAGAACGTGCAAACTCCACACGCACAGCATCTGAGGTCAGGATCGAACCAGTGTCTCTGGCAGCCTCTCTACGAGCTGTGTCACTGTGCAATGTCTGCATCTCACAGCTCCAGCAAAATTCCTGTCTTTTGTCATCTGCCTGCATTCAGCTATTTCTATTTACATCTCCTGCAGCCAGATCATCTGCAGTTTACATGACTTCAGCACATGCTCTCAGCTTCCCCCACCAGCATTGGCATCACAGTCCCCCTTGGACTTGATCCTATCTCCATTCTTTAATTTCTCCACCACTACCACTTCTCTGCAACATTAGTCATGCCACTTTATTTAAACTTTGCCCAGTTACAATGACAGGGCATCAGCTGAAATATACCAGTTCTTCCTTTCAGGGAATCTGCCTGACCTGATTCTTTTCGGCACTTGTGTTGGAAGGAACTGCAGATGCTGGTTTAGACCGAAGATAGACCCAAAAAGCTGGAGTAACCCAGCAGGTCAAACAGCATCTCCGGAGAAAAGGAATAGGAGACGTTTCACTTCGAGACATCGAATCTGAAGAGTGGTCTCAACCCGAAAAGCCACCTATTCCTTTTCTCCAGAGATGCTGTCTGACTCGCTGAGTTACTCCAGCATTTTGTGTCTACCTTCTTTTCAGCACTTACTGTTTTTTTTATTTCAGATTTACAAAGCCTGCAGTATTTGCACTTCAAAATGTCCAAGTGATTCTGCGGACAACCAAGTGTTGAACAGATGTCACAGTGGCGCAGCGGTAGAATTGCTGCCTTACAGAGAATGCAGCGCCGGAGTTGCGGCTTTGATCCCGACTACGGGTGCTGTCTGTATGGAGTTTGTACGTTCTACACGTGACCTGCGTGAGTTTTCTCCGAGTTCTTCGGTTTCCTGGCCATCCACGAGTCATGGCGCCGGACGGAAGAGGGCTCTGCCCGAGCCGGCTGCCTGTCCTTTTCCAGGGTTATGTCCGCACCTGTGTCGTTTTGGAAAGGGAATATGCGCTGTCAACGTGCTCCATAGGGGATTTCCGGGACCGTTGGGCACCACGTGGGGTGGAGGGTATCCTCAATAAGGATGGGGAAATAGTTATATAATATTTAAGAACATTTGTTTATTTTGTATTATGGTGGTGGATTTGGTTGTATTGTTTTGTGTATTTTTTGTAATTATTTAAGATGCTGTTCGCCTCGACGCGGAGGGCCCGAAAGCCGCCGGCTACGGGAGTCAAGATCGACCGGTCAATGGAGGCTCGAGGCCCACGACTGAGGAAGAACTAAGGGAAGGACTTGAACTTTATTTCGCCTTCCATCACAATGAGGAATGTGTAGGAGTCACTGTGGTGGATGTTCATGTTAAAATGTGTTTTAGAGTGATCTGTTGCTTTTAATTGTATGACTGACCTGGCCAATGAAATTCCTTGTATGTTGCAAAACATACTTGGCGAATAAAGTGTGATTCTGATTCTGAAAAAAAAAGAACAAAACGGTTGGGATGTAAGGCAACATCTACAGGCCGTGGTCAATCTAAATGGAGAAATTCAGGCAGGAATCATGCTGGTCGGATCTTGCTCCGTTGTCGTGATGTGATTATTCTGGAAAGGGGTGACCTTATGAACATCCATCATTGATTGAAGGCTTTGCTTCTATGGCCAATTTCACTCATGTCAGGCTGATTTTCGAAACAGAATGGAAGAAGCATTTTGGTTGAGTGTTCTCGACCTGCGACTGTTGAGAAACATCACCTGGTTAAAAAAGAACATTGTTTGTTAGCTGGTGCTGACATGCCTTGTTTAACTGCAATCCACATTGAAAAAAGATTGCATGTATTCTCTAGCTATTGCTGTGATTCCTTGCAAAATGGAACAATGGAAAGTAGCAAAAATTAGCATTGACATTTCCGCATTATGTTAACCGGTGTAAATATACAGAGGATTGTAAATATAATCAATACTCAAGGGGTATACGAGCCCACAGCAATTAGTTGCAGGTCTCAATGAGACAACAATTTCTCTGAGGGAACTATGCAGGATTTGGAGTGAGTTTTTGATTTTAGCATGTCCTTATATTTCTTTGACTTCAAAGACTTCTTATTCCGTTCTGTCATGAGTTTGGAGACAAGCCTTGGTGTTGCTGCAATGCAGCATTGTTATCAACATAAGCCTGGCAACCGTAATGCTCTGACTCCATTCCTTGCACCAATGAATATATCCTGCAGCACATAATCCGCTAAGGCTTGTATGGAACAAACCTTGATTAGCACGGGTGTCAGGTATTGTGGGGAGAAGGCAGGCGAATGGGGTTAGGAGCGAGAGATAGATCAGCCATGATTGAATGGCAGAGTAGACTTGATGGGCTGAATGGCCTAATTCTGCTTCTATCACTTATGTTCTTATGAATCACCAACCTACCTTAGCCCCGATCTACTATAGACTGGTTTGGGGTGTACTACATTCTTCAGTTTTCCACTATTATGGTCTGTTTACCTAGTATTAGAAGTTCGTAAATTCATAAGTTCTAGTAGCAGAATTAGGCCATTCAGCCCATCAAGTCTATTCCGCCATTCAATCATGGCTGATCTATCCTTCCCTCTCGACCCCATTCTCCTGCCTTTTCCTCATAACCACTGACAATTAAAATCAGTATTTTACTTAACAAAGGTGAGAATTATATTTAAATTATTCGTATTATGCCTTACAATTGTTTAATTCTGCTCCAATCACATAACTTCATGACATTATGGACAGCAGGTGATCACCAATCATGGTGCCTTGCCTGTTAAATTTAGTGTTACTGCTGTGCACTGATGATCACCCACATTCTCCCGATATGATAATGTATTGCTGTTCCTTCACTGGATCTTAATTCTGGAACTCCCTGCCTGACCAGATCGCTGTCTGGATTGGAGGCTTTCAGCTACAGGGCGAGGTTGGGTAGACTTGGATTGTTTTCTCTGGTACGTCGGAGTTTCAGGGAAGACGATAGAAGTATATAAAATTATGATAGGCATAGATGGGGTAGACAGTCAGAACCTTTTCTCCAAGGTGGAAATGTCCCACACTAGAGGGCATAGCTATAAAGTGAGGGGGGAAAGTTTAATGGAGATGAGCGGGGCAGGAGAGTGGTGGGGACCTGGAACGCAGTGCCGGGGATGGTGGTAGAGGCAGATATAATAGTGGCGTTTGGAGTATTGTGTGCAGTTTAGGTCTCCAAATTTGAGGAAGGACATTCTTGCTATTGAGGGTGTGCAGCGTAGGTTCACAAGGTTAATTCCTGGGATGGCGGGACTGTCATATGCTGAGAGAATGGAGCAGCTGGGCATGTACACTCTGGAATTTTGAAGGATAAGAGGGGATCTTATTGAACCATATAAGATCCCCTCTTATCCTATCCATATAAGATTATTATGGATTTGGACACGCTAGAGGCAGGAAACATGTTCCCGATGTTGGGGGAGTCCAGAACCAGGGGCCACAGTTTAAGAATAAGTGGTAAGCCATTTAGAACGGAGATGAGGAAACACTTTTTCACACAGAGAGTTGTGAGTCTGTGGAATTCTCTGCCTCAGAGGGTGGTGGAGGCCGGTTCTCTGGATACTTTAAAGAGAGAGCGAGATAGCGCTCTTAAAGATAGCGGAGTCAGGGGATATGGGGAAAAGGCAGGAACGGGGTACTGATTGTGGATGATCAGCCATGATCACATTGAATGGCGGTGCTGGCTTCAAGGGCCGAATGGTCTACTCCTGCACCTATTGTCTATTGTCTATTGTTTGAGGCTTTTAGATAGAGCCAAGGAAGAGCAGGAAATATCGGCAGATGTGATCAGTTTAGGGATTCGGCAACTCGGCATCAAGTTTGGCACATGTCTGTTTAGTTTCTATCTAAGGGTTTTTATCGACATTGGAGATACAGCATGGAAACAGGCCCTTTGGCCCATCGAATCCATGCTGACCACCGATCACCTCGTACGCTGGCACTATTCCACACTAGGGACAATTAACGGAAAACACTTCACCAATTAAGCTGTACAGCTTTGGAGTGTGGGAGGAAACTGGATCCCCCGGAGAAAACCCACACGGTCACTGGGAGAACATACAAACTCCGTACCTGTTGTCAAGGTCAACTCTGGATCTCTGGCGCTGTAATGCCCCTGTCCCACTTAGGAAACCTGAACGGAAACCTCTGGAGACTTTGCGCCCCACCCAAGGTTTCCGTGCGGTTCCCGGAGGTTTCTGTCAGTCTCCCTACCTGCTTCCACTACCTGCAACCTCCGGCAACCACCTGCAACCTCCGGGAACCGCACGGAAACTTTGGGTGGGGCGCAAAGTCTCCCGAGGTTTCCGTTCAGGTTTCCGAAGTGGGACAGGGGCATTAGGCAGCACCTCTACCGCTGCGCCATCGTGCCTCCCCCTTCTTTTACCCGCAGAAAGAAAGCTTACTGTGCTGTGTAGTTCTATGGCCCTGTGCTGTACTGTTCTATGTTCTATGTTCTATGTTCTATGCTCTATGTCCTGCACTGAGGGAAACAACCATCAGGAGTAGAGTGGTTCACATTGTGTCAGAATGAACTGCAGGTGCTGGTTTAAACCGAAGATAGACACAAACATCTGGAGTAACTCAGCAGGACAGGCAGCATTTCTGGAGAGAGGAATGGGTGACGTTTCGGGTCGAGACCCTTCTTCGGAAGTCTGACTGAAGAAGAGGCTCGTTCTGAAATGTCACCCAATTCTTCTCTCTACAAATGCTGCCTGTCCCGTTGAGTTACTCCAGCTTTTTGTGTCTATCTAGTGGTTCACATTGTCGGCTTGCCATCTCTCTAGGACTTTAGGGTGAGCAATAAGTGCGCCTGGCAATAATGTGTACTATTCCACATCTTTGCCAGCAATGTCTGTATTTCAAATAACTGTATGGAGAAAGATAAAACCCCTGTCTCGCGGTGCGAGTCCACCCACGAGTGATCCCGAGTTTAAAACAAATCAAACTTGTGGTAATCATGTAGAATTAACGTAGCGGGAACGTCGGAACTCGTAACGCTAACGGCAGGTACTCGGGAAACTTGTTAACTCGTGAAAAATTGACACTTGAAGTAAAAATTTTAAACTTTTAAACTCGTTGTAAGAACGTAGTAGCCCGTGAGTTTACCGTGAGTCTACCGTGGACACTCTTTAACTCAGCGGGACAGGCAGCATCTCTGGAGAGAAGGAATGGGTGACGGGATGTCGTTGGGGGAGGGGGGTGGGGGGTGGGGTGACTTAGTACGGGAGACAAGTGTAGGAGAGGTGTACTGACTGTGTGGGCAGACACTTTGATAGTGATTGCCCCTGGGGTTCACTGTCGAGGACTTCATAATGCAGAGAGCATTATAAACAGTGGAGCAATTAACCCTGGAAAGGGTGGAGACTTCTCTCTGAGTTGGACCCAGGAAACTGAAGCAGCCTCACGTAGACTTAATATTTTCTTGAGGTTATTAACGATGCTTCCTGCTCCCCTGTAATTAAGTGTTTGGTCACTTCTCTTGCTTCCTTCACTGAATTGCCATGAGTTTTTGTCTGAATACACTTCAAAAATGTTACTGAAGTGTAGGCTGATATTGTTATTGATATTTCCAGCAATGTTTTTCAGGTAGATTGTTTTGGACTGAGTATACCTTCACTAGTATTGCTTTGACGAATCACTGAATTTAGATGAAGATAAAAAAGGGAACTGCAGATGCTTATTCATTCATTCATCATCGTTGAAAGCATTGGCGATGCAGTGATCCTCGTTCCCAACGGGAACGGTGACGGACGCACCACAAATCTCTATCCTCCAGTTCCTGCAGACTTCCGCTGCTGGAAGTATAGGATTTTGGCGTGTGTGCTTTATCATCATTCCTTACAATGTTATGTACAACAGTGATCGCAACTTCTACTAAAGTGTGGATGGTCGTTGGCTCGCCAGAAGCTAATCCGCCCTTTGACAGGTCTTGTTTTTAGTCCTGCTGGGGGTCCACAGCCCCCTCCTCACCTGGCAAACCAGGTGGGGGAGACGGTTTAGTCGCCGATGCAGCAGGTAGCACGGGATTACAAACCAGATGCTGGAAATCCAAAATAAAACAGAAAATGATGGGAATGCTGTGTAAGAATTCCTGCACTTGCAGGAAGAAAAACAAAATTAACATTTCAGATCAAAGCCCTTCATTGGAACAAGTTTGAATGCCTATATAGTCTTAAGACACAAATGACGTAGAAGCTATTGTAATGGAGTTTATGATATCTAATAACCTACCAAAATTTGCTGTATAACTGTAGCCACTCCATGAGTTGATTATTATTACTAGCTAAATGTTAGTGGTGATGTTAACCGATGATATTTAGAATTATGTAATACATTCATCATTATCCAATAGACAATAGACAATAGGTGCAGGAGTAGGCCATTCGGCCCTTCGAGCCAGCAATGTGATAATGGCCGATCATCCCCAATTTGTACCCCGTTCCTGCCTTCTCCCCATATCCCCTGACTCCGCTATTTTTAAGAGCCCTATCTAGCTCTCTCTTGAAAGCATCCATAGAACCCGCCTCCACCGCCCTCTGAGGCAGAGAATTCCACAGACTCACCGCTCTCTGTGAGAAAAAGTGTTTCCTCGTCTCCGTTCTAAATGGCTTACTCCTTATTCTTAAACTGTGGCCCCTGGTTCTAGACTCCCCCAACATCGGGAACATGTTTCCTGCCTCCAGCGTGTCCAAACCTTTAACAATCTTATATGTTTCAATGAGATCCCCTCTCATCCTTCTAAACTCCAGAGCGTACAAGCCCAGCTGCTCCATTCTCTCAGCTGTCAGGGAGACAAATGTGTGAAGGTAATGACTGTTGTATCAGATGTACATGCCGCCTATTTGGATACATGATTTACTGGAATTAATAATGCCTGGAGCCAATGTTTCAAATATTTAAACTACTGCTTATGAATGAAGAGTTTGTAGTTGAGCTAACAAAGAGACTGTCAATTTATGTTTGGGCTAATTTATAACAGTTTATATCCCTCTCCTACTAGTTTCACAGTCCTCCTGATTAATTTTACTGTTTGTATGCCTCGTTGTCGCCTTCTCCTCGGCCAACAATGAAACATTGTACATTTCCTTGATCAGCATCTGCTTTGATCTGTCCTTTGCACACCTTACATGCTCTTTGTACTATTCCACATCTCTAGTTTCCCCCTCCCCTGACTCTCAGCCTGAAGAGGGGTCTCAACTCAAAAAGGCACCCATTCCTTCTCTCCAGAAATGCTGCCTGGCCTGCTGAGTTACTCCAGTATTTTGTATCTTCCCTATAAATAATTAGTTGATTTTATCATCACATGCCTATAAACAGTTAATAGATGCAGTCGCACACGTTAATCAATCTAAAGAAAGTCGATGGGACAAGAAATTTTGTATCACCACCTAAATGTATACATCGTAAACACATAAAGCAATGCTGCAGAACATTTCAGTGTGAGGAAGTTAGGGTGACTTTCAAAATACATTCAACCTAGGAAGACCATCAGGAAGATGCATAGCAACCACAGCATGAAGAAAACATAATGTGAAGGTCTAATTTTCTGGTTGTAAATAGTTGATGGTTTGAATGGATAATTACTTTATTTAAGGGAAGCAGTGTAGTATATGTGAGAGTTGGTGTGCCTTTAAAGACTGAGTATGTCATGCAGTATGACTTATGATGCATTGTTTTACTGTCTGCTGCTGTTAATTGGGAGTTAATTGCCTTCAATAAAGATTCTTTCCTTGTACCTCGGTCTCTGTTACATGCTTCAGTAAGCAACAAACATGAACAGGCAGCTGATACTACAAACTTGCCTTTAATGAAACATTTTACATTGATTGAGCGACTCAGTGGTGAAAAGAGATCAAGGGAGTGGTTTATTTTCTGGAGATTTGATTGAGTAATCTGTTATCTTTCTTCAGCTAATAAGATGGTTTTGTGCACTGCATGTTATTAAAATACCCTGATCTCAGATTACTGGAATGGCCAGTTCCACCAGTCCATTACTGTCAGTCAGACAAATGCTGGAATAAAGGTTGCCCTTGACTCATACTCACAGCATGGTCGCCATGAGGTCGTAGGAGGTCTTCATAACTCTTCCTCATGCTCATGAGTGGTCTCCGCATACTCGTGGCCTCAAGAAGGTCGCGGCATTTTTTTCCAGCCTGATAAAAAATGTCCACGAGTAAAAAAAAGGTCGGCATGGAAAAAAATCGTAGGTAGGTCGTAGTAGGTCGTGATGGTAGTCGTAGGTAGTCATAGATAGTCGTAGGTAGTCGTAGTTCGGTAACTGGCCCGAGAAACAAAATGCCAACATGACATAATTTTATCACGTGATCATTTTCCACTCGTAGCTAATTGTAGTTGGTCTTAGGTGTGGAAGGCTAGGGTCGAGGGGGGGTAATAGGAGGTCGTAGACATAATCGTATGAGCCAGCCAGATGATCAAGGAAAGGTCAAGCCCACAATGGTCCATTGTTGGCTGTGGGGAAGGTGATAATGAGTGGATACAAACTGAGAAACAGAGCAGGATGACAGTGAAACTAGCAGGGTGACCAGGGTGGGGAGGGACGGAGAGAGAGGGAAAGCAAGGGTTACTTAGAGTTAGAGAAATCACCACTCATATCAGTGCCCAAGCGAGATGTAAGCTGGCCAAGCAACATCTGGCGGTGAAGTGCCGTCCCTTCTACCTCCCGAGAGAATTCACCTCCGTTATCCTGACCGCGGTCTACATCCCACCCCAGGCAGACGTCCGTCTGGCACTGGAGGAGCTGCATGCTGTGGTCAACAAACACCAGACGTCTTACCCCGAGGCATTTACCACCATTGCTGGGGACTTCAATAAGGCGAACCTCAAGAAATCACTCCCCAACTTCCACCAACATGTCTCCTGCTGCACCAGAGGACCTAACACCCTCGACCACTGCTACAGCACCATCAAGAATGCCTATCGTTCTATCCCTCGCCCTCACTTCGGTAAGTCCGACCATACCGCGGTGCTGCTTCTTCCTGCCTACAAGCAGCAATTAAAGAGCGCACCCCCAGAAGTGAGGACAGCACAGAGCTGGTCGGGGGGGGCAGAAGAGCAACTCCAGGACTGTTTGGAGTCTGTAGACTGGGCAATGTTCAAGGACTCTGCAACGGACTTGAACGAATATGCCACAGTCGTTACAGACTCCATAAAGAAATGTGTGGAGGACTGCATCCCTACAAAAACCTTCCGAGTGTTTCCCAATCAGAAACCTTGGATGAACTTTGAGATCCGCACTCTCCTGAAGTCCAGACACAGGGCATTCACATCCAACGATACAGTGGCCTACATGAAGACCAGATACGACCTTGGTAAGGCCATCAAAAAGGCCAAAAGGGACTTCTGCTCCAAACTGGAGGACGAGACAGATGTTCGGCAGCTGTGGCAGGGTCTGAATGCAATCACCTCCTACAAGGCAAAACCAGGAGGCAGCTCGAATGCCGGTGTAACATCACTCCCTGACGAGCTCAATGCGTTTTACGCACGCTTTGACAGGGAGAATACAGATGTGCCTTCCCGATCCCCCATTCGCTGTGATGGCATTTCAGTCTCAGTCACAGAGGCCGATGTCAGGAAATCCTTCAGAGGGGTGAACCTGGACCTGATGGTATACCCGGCCGTGTTCTAAAAACCTGTGCGGACCAACTGGCGTGAGTTTTTACGGACATTTTCAACCTCTCACTTCTGAGGTCTGAGGTCCCCACCTGCTTTAAAAGCGCATCAATTATACCGGTGCCCAAGAAGAGTAAGGTGACCTGCCTCAATGACTATCGACCAGCGGCACTAACGCCGGTGGTGATGAAGTGCTTTGAGAGGTTGATCATGGAGCAAATCAACCCCTACATCGACAAAAACCTGGTCCCACTGCAGTTCGCGTACCGCCACAACAGATCAACGGTGGATGCGATCTCGCTGGCCCTCCACTCCGCACTGGACCACTTGGACAACAAAAACTCATATGTCAGGCTGTTATTCATTGATTACAGCTCGGCATTTAATACAATCATCCCCTCCAAGCTGGTTACCAAACTCGCAGAACTGGGTCTCTGCGCATCCCTCTGCAACTGGATCCTCGACTTCCTCGTCCACAGACCACAGTCTGTTCGTATTGGTGGAAATGTGTCAGCCTCAATAACAATCAGCACGGGAGCACCTCAAGGCTGCGCGCTCAGCCCCCTGCTGTACTCACTCTATACCCATGACTGCGTAGCGAACCACAGTGCGAACTCCATCATCAAATTCGCTGACGACACCACTATTGTGGGGCGTATCACTGATGGGGATGAGTCAGAGTACAGAAGAGAGATCGAGCAACTGTCCATATGGTGCCAGCGCAATAACCTGGCCCTGAACACCAGCAAAACCAAGGAACTGATTGTGGACTTTGGAAGGAGTAGGAGGGGGACCCACAGCCCCATTTATATCAACGGGTCGATGGTTGAAAGGGTCAAGAACTTCAAATTCCTGGGGGTGCACATCTCTGAAGATCTTTCCTGGTCCGAGAACACTAACGCAATTATCAAAAAAGCTCATCAGCGCCTCTACTTCCTGAGAAGATTACGGAGAGTCGGATTGTCAAGGAAGACTCTCTCTAACTTCTACAGGTGCACAGTCGAGAGCATGCTGACCGGTTGCATCGTGGCTTGGTTCGGCAATTTGAGCGCCCTGGAGAGGAAAAGACTACAAAAAGTAGTAAACACTGCCCAGTCCATCATCGGCTCTGACCTTCCTTCCATCGAGGGGATTTATCGCAGTCGCTGCCTCAAAAAGGCTGGCACTATCATCAAAGACCCACACCATCCTGGCCACACACTCATCTCCCTGCTACCTTCAGGTAGAAGGTACAGGAGCCTGAAGACTGCAACAACCAGGTTCAGGAATAGCTACTTCCCCTCAGCCATCAGGCTATTAAACCTGGCTCGGACAAAACTGATTATTAGCAACCACTTTCTGTTATTTGCACTACCAGTTTATTTATTCATGTGTGTATATATTTATATCATGGTATATGGACACATTTATCTGTTTTGTAGTGAATGCCTACTATTTTCTGTGTGCTTAAGCAAAGCAAGAATTTCATTGTCCTATACAGGGACACATGACAATAAACTCACTTGAACTTGAACTTGAAAATTGTGAGGAGCCGTTCCTCCAATTTGCATTGTGCCTCACTCTGACAGTAGAGGAGGCCCAGGAATGAAAGGTAAGTGTGGGAATGGGAGGGGAAGTTAAATTGTTTAGCAACCGGGAGATCAGGTAGGCCAAGGCTGACTGAGCGAAGGAGGAAGGCTTTGAATATTGATATAATTTATACATTCCAAACTACTTATACATTCAATGGAGTCATTTGGATTCTTCAAATAAATTGTTATGCCGCAGAATCAAAAGAATTAATAACACGTATTTACTTTTTTTGGCGTCTCTAATGAATAAACATAACCATTCTAATTGTTTTTCTTCTTTCACCTTTGGTACAGAAATGTTATTATAATCCCACAAGTTTCTGGTTTCTCCCACAATAATTGTCTCTATTCCAAGAGATGATTTATGCACATGTCTCTAGCTGTGGACCATGGGAATAACTGCATGGTAATTTGCCTGTCAACATACAGCAAACAATTCACCATTGCACTTGCGTCATCAGTTTTAATTGGTTAACTTGGGTGGCACTTCAAGCAAGGGACGTGAGTGCCAGAGACAGGACCTCTCTTACACAATGCCAACACTCACAGGTCAGATGTGTCCAATCTAATGCAAAAACAAAAGAAATTTCCTCACGTTGCACCTTGTTCTGGTTGTTCTTTGGGGAGGTTTGACAGAAACCTGGGATGTTCATCAGTTGGGGTGATTGGAGGGACGGGTAATGATTCCAGGATAAACACATAGCGGAGAGGGAAAAGCGCAGGAAAATTCCCAGCAGTATCCTAGCTCAGCAATGAGTTGCGGTCTCAGAATATTTATTGCGCAAGTGAGACAAAGCCATTTCTTTCCTCAGGCCATTCCTTATCTTTTCTGAGTCAGTTTGCCGATCAATGCCACTCCAGTGAAGATCTGTAGCCATGAGCGAGATGGCTTATGACCATTCAGACTCATTTCACATCCAACCCTTGCGGTCATCAGGGAGAAGTAACTTTTAAGTCCATCATTCAGGCCCTGAATCAACTCTTAGTTCAGAATGAAGGGACATCCATCTTAACCACTGCATCGCCTGGTTTCATGTTTTCTCATCCCAAAGATGCTCTGTCTCTTTCTGATGTCTCTTTTTATTATTCCCTCAGGTTGATCATGTTTGCAACATTACTTTAATGTGCTCACAACCAAATGTTAATAATAATTTCTTTACATGTTAACAATATCTATCTTTCAGCAGTAACATAAAACAAAATCATCCCTAGCTATTGTGTCTCTTTAAATTGGTTAATTGGATGATTTCATTAACAATTGATGCTTCAGGATCTTACAACCTCAGATGGTTATGAAGCGAATTTAGTGTTGAGGGAAATTCAACACATTTCTAGGATGGTACCCTTGTTCAGTGCTGCTTTAGTAGCCCACCATTAAGTCTACACAATTCATTCCCTTCCATTAGCTGGCAAGCCTGTATTAAGTTTAATCTTGCATCTTCCTTTGTGTGTAGATTATTCCAACTTTATTGTGCAGCTACTCCTCAATTTTCAACTCTCGATGCCTCTTATATTTATATGCAGATGTCCTCAACTTTTATATGTAGACATCTCCTGCCTGGTTTCAATGGAGATTCCCCATTTCCACTTGCAGATATCCCCTTGATTCAGGAGTAGATCTCCCATGCGTAAATCTCAATTTTCACACGCAGATTTCATATTGTTAGGAACTGTTTATTTTTATTTTTATTCAGATTCTTTCATTTATGCTATGCTGTTAAATACATTTCCAATAAAAAGCAGTGTAGATCACAGATCCAATCACGAACCAGTATCAAACGCAACAAAAAGACACAAAGTGCGAGCGTAATACAACGGGTCAGGCAGCATCTCTGGAGAATGCGGATCGGTGGCATTTCAGGTCTGGACCCTTCTTTAGTGGTGGTGGGAGAAAGCTGGAAGAAAGGCGGGTGCTGGGCAAAGCCTGGCAAGTGATTGTTAGATGCAGGTGAGGGAGATTTTCGATAGGCGGATAGATAGTTGGACAAAGGCCAGAGATGAAAAGACAAAAAATGTTACATAAGGATAGAAGAGGTGCGAATGGTGAAGCTAGAAGAAGTAATATAGGAGGAAGGAGATGGGTGAAGGGGTTAAATTGGTGCAAATCCTGCAGTCCTTGGGGAGAAGGGGGGGAAGGAGGTTGTTTGCTAGTTAGTTACCTAAAGCTGGAGAATTCACTGCTTATACCGTTAGGTTGTAAGCTCCCCAAGTGGAATATGAAGTGTTGTTCCTCCAGTATGTGCCAGGCCTCGCTCTGTCAATGAAGGAGGCCCAGGCCAGAAAGGTCAGTATGGTGATGGGAAGAGGAGTTAAAATGGCTAGCGACCAGAATATCCAGTAAGCCTTGGCAAATTGAGCGCAAGTGATTGGCAAAACAGTCGTCGAGTCAACGTTTGGTCATGCTAATATACTGGAGGCTACATTAGAAACACCAATTACAGTGGATGAGACTGGAGGAGGTGCTGTTGAATATCCGTCTTATAAGGAAGGACTGCTGGGGTCCCTGGATGGTGGTGAGGGAAGAGACATAGGGACAGATGTTACATCTCCTGCGACTGCAGGGGGAAGTACCTGGGAACGTGCTTGGGTGGAAAGGGACGAGTGAACCAAGGAGATGCAGTTGGAGTGGTCTCTGCAGAAGATGTAGAGGAATAGGGGTGGGAAGATGTGACTGGAGTTGGAGTCACGTTGAACGTGGTGTAAATGTTGGAGGATGATATGTTGGTGCAGAGGCTGGTGGGGTGAAAGGTGAGGACCAGGGGAACCCTATCTGGGGTAAGTTCCATCTGGGGTATGTAGGAACAAGAGCAGAACTACATGGCAGGGGAGACTGGGATCCCTCCATGGTAGGAGGGGGAAGCCACATTCAATAAAGAAAGAGGGCATCTCGGATGTACTAGCATGGAAAGCTGCATCTTGGAAGCAGTTGCAGCAGAGATGGAGAAATTGCGAGTATGGGATAGCATCTTTGCAGGAGGCTGAGTAGGAGGAAGTGTAGTTCAGATAACTGGGAGTCAATGGGTTGGTAGTAGACGTCAGTTGAAAATGTATCCCCTGTGAAGGAGGCAGAGAGATCACGGAAGGGGAGAGGGGGTGTCGGAGAGAGGGCCACATGAGTTTGAGGGCCGCGTGATCGTTAGTGGTGAAGTTAATGAAATCAATGAGTTGCCCATGGGTACAGGAGGCAGCCCTGATGCAGTCGTCAATGAAGCAGAGATAGGGTTGGAGGAGGGTGCCAGTGCCCATTTGGAACAAACATAGAAACATAGAAAGTAGGTGCAGGAGTACGCCATTTGGCCCTTTAAACCAGCACCGCCATTCAATACGATCATGGGCGACCCGCCAGAATCAGTAACCTGTTCCTACATTTTCTCCATATTCTTTGATTCCATTAGCCCTGAGAGCTATATCTAACTCTCCCTTTAAAACATCAAGTGAACTGGCCTCCACTGCCTTCTGTGGTAGAGAATTCCACAGATTCACAACTCTCTGGGTGCAAATGTTTTTCCTCATCTCAGTCCTAAATGGCCTACCCCTTATTCTCAAACTGTGACCCCTGGTTCTGGACTCCCCCAACATCAGGAACATTTTTCCTGCATCTAGCCTGTCCAATCCCTTAAGAATTGTATATGTTTCTATAAGATATCCTCTCATCCTTCTAACAAGGGCTATTCCATATATCAACAAAAAGGCAGACATAGCTGGGGCCCAGGTGAGTGCCCCTGGCTACACCTTTAACTGAAGGATGTGAGAGGAGAAAGTGAGTGTGTTTCCAGACATAATGCTCACAATTAATTGGATACAATGCCAGCAGTTTCTGTTCTTCTGTCTCTCCGGTAATCTTGTGCAGTTACTTATCATGTACCTGTTGCCATTTGAACCCAATGCTACAGGCATCTATTCCTCGTTGTTCCTCCTCCACCAACAGAAAGTCATTACAGCAAAGCAAAACAAATCGTGCTTTCAATTTGCCACACGTTGTTTGTTATGTGTTTCAGAATTAAGACCATGGATATGTGCAATGAATGGCCCCTGAAAACAGGCAGAGGCATTATGGTGCACAATTACTCCAAGCCAGTTTGATGTACTGCAGACACCACTGCTTCTTTGTACTACCTCCTCATTAAAAGCCATTCTGTGTCCAGCTAGTGGTGCTGATTGACTGGATGCCTCAGCGGGTGAGAGACGGAGAGGGAAGGAGAACATCTTTTGCATTGAAATAAATGCAGTTGTATGCAGTACACCAGTCTTCCCTCACTCCCTGCCATGCTCCAACTGAACTTGTTCTCTTTAACTTCAACTCTACTCCACCATTCAATCATGGCTGATCTATCTCTCCCTCCTAACCCCATTCTCCTGCCTTCTCCCCATAACCTCTGACACCTGTACTAATCAAGAATCTATCTATAGTAAGGCAGGGCAGGTGACTGAAGTGTTAGTGGGAGAGCACTTTGGGACCGATGACCATAATTCTATTGGTTTTCAAACAGTAATGGAAAGGGATAAAAAGTAGTCGAAAAGTTGAAGTGCTAAATTAGCACCAGAACAATGTTGATGGTATTACACAGGACGTTCAAGAGTTGATTGAGGCAGGATGTTTGTAGGTACAACGATGGGCTAGCAAATGGGGGGCTTTTAAATGTGATATACCTAGAGTTCAGAGTTAGCATGTTCCTCTTGGAGCAAAGGGAAAGGCTGGCAGAAGCTGTGAACAATGTATACCAAGGGATATTGAGGGTCTAATCTAGATGAAGGAGACATATGTCAGGAGGAGGCAGCAGGGATGAAGTGAATTCCTTGAGGAGTACAGGGGGTGTAGGAGTACATTTAAGACAATAACTTCAGACAGTGGGTGGTGAACCTTTGGAATCCTTGAGCCTGGATAAAACAAATGGATAATAAGAAGCTTAAAATTGTGTTCATTTCTGCCAGTGATTGGCTGCGGTGTGGTAAAACACGCCACAGGGCCACTTTCACAATCATTAAAAGTAGGAGTTTCAACCTTTGTTACAGTAACCTTTGTTAATCTTGTACGTTATTCAGCATCTATAAAATAAATACATATCATTCTTGTCCACTATGTGTCCGAGGAACCTGACTTTGTGTTCATTTGAAACAGCGATTTCAAGACGTCAAGGAAATCAAGGAATAAGGGAATAATACTGGGAAATGGTACTGAGGTAAAAGATCAACCTTGATCTCGATAAACAATGGAGCAGACTGACAGGGACACGATGCCTAAACGTATTCCTATCTCTTATGTTCTCAGTGTACAGCAGCTGGGGCAGTGAGGAATGTTAGTGCAGGTGCCACGTCACTGAGGGTCAAGGTCATCCATGAGTTCTGTTCAAAAAACCACAGATGAGGACTTTGATGAAGGAAGCCACGGACGACTATCATGAAGTTTAACATCAAGGCATCTGGAAAAGTTTATCAAGCTGGCAGTGGGCTTTGCATAGTGTTTGATGCTTTCCTTTCAACATGCAAGTGGCAGCCAACTCTATTAGGGACATGTGTAGTCCAGCCACGATCTGCATTCTGATGTCTTAACGTCCATTAAAGCACCAGCAACAGGCATTTAACATCTAGTTATGGAAACTATGTTTATTTGTAAATAGCTCGTTCTAAGCTCCCCCCAGTCTAGTTTCAGTCAATAAAATACTGAATCAAGCACTTGAGCAACTAAACTTTATTTTGGATAACACAACAGTTCCCCACTACTATACCTAACCACCGCAGGTTCGATCCTGGTATCTGCTTGGCCAAGCCCTTCCAGCCTCGTGCAAGCAGAGACACTCCAAAAGGTCACGCAGTCCTCGTGGGAGCTACCTTTTATAGGTTCCCGAACCTTGAGGGGCCGATCCAAATGGGGATGGTCTCTGTACAGTCCAATAACACATATTGATTACAACAGTACATGATGGACAGTTCCCCAACCCAATAACATAGTAACCAATACATTGTATTCGAAAAGAGCTTCAGGAAGGAAGCAAACACAAATAAATAGTGCAACATCTGGCCTGGGATTCAAACAGTTCCTCCAAGGCTCAACATTTCAACCAATCTACAATTAACAGGATAACCGTCTCGCAACATTATATATACTATGTACACTCAGTTTGCATTGGCCCAATCAGTTCTATGCAATTTACATCTCATTGTAAGACTTCTGCAGATGTCCCATTCTTTCTCTGCAGCTCTTATCTAGACAAACTGGCACCATTCAGCAGCGTGTCTCAGTTCTGCAAAGACACATTTAACTTTAGCAGTACAAAGGCACATTTAACTTTAGCAGTACATCAACCCTTACTCAATTTTAATACCATGACTACTCCAATTTAGCCAGGATTAACATTTTTATGTCTCATTGCACCTTCCTCATTCACCTTATCCAGTCTGTTAATTCTCCTAGTTTTGGCAATGTCCTCCTCTGAAAGATATGTCTCTTTATCTTGATTTCTCATTAGAAAATAAATTCAAACTTGAAAATGAATTATAAATTCTATTCATAATACCATCAGAATCCCTTTAATGAATGTGTTATAGTTATACCCACAATAAGAAATGTTTTTTTTTGATTGATTCACCAGCTCACTGTGTATTCACTAAGGCGGGAGTTCAGTCTACACATCCTAGTAACCCCTGGCCAATTGTTAATGTCTTGCCAACTGAACAACACATAGCCCTGTACAATGAGTTGCTGGATCTCTTCCTAATTGAATAAATGCCCTTCCATGTGCAAAGTGATTTGAGATCATTGTAAATAAGAATAAATACGGTGTAGAGGATTTATTAATCCCATAGTAATAGGCTTCAAGTGCTAAGTAAACACAAATAATGATATCACAGAGTAATACACCAGAAGACGCTGAGGTAATGAGTTATTAAAAGATTGACATCATCGCTATTTGATATGCTGGTAGACGCTAATTTAAATGCCCCATTTAAATGCCGCCGATATTACTAAACTGATTTACGAAAGTGAATGGATAGGGCATAAATAAATATTTGCTGAAAATTTAAAGGAGATTACATACACCTGCATGTTGTTCAGATGCTACTGCGGTTTTTCCGTAAGTAATTCTGGATGCCCAGTGATGGGGAAATGTTGGAAAACACTGAGGAGAACAACCAAGAATGAATTAAAAAAAACCCAATAAACAATGGGGGGGGGATCTTCATTATAAATACAAAAATACTTAAATGCATTGAGTTTAGTTTAGAGACACAGTGCTGAAACAGGCCCTTTGGTCCACCATGTTCGTGCCGACCAGCGATCCCCGCACATTAACACACATTAACACTATCTACACACATTAGGAACAATGTTCAATTTTACCAAGCCAATTAACCCTTAAACCTGTACGCCTTTTGAGTGTGGGAGGAAACCGGAGCACCCGGGGAAAACCCACTCAGGCAATGGGGAGAACGTACAAACTCCGTACAGACAGCATCATAGTCAGGATCGAACCCGGGCCTCTAGCGCTGCAAGGCCGCAACTCTACCCTGCACCACCTTGCTACCTTATTTGTGTGAAATGGTTAATACCCAGTCTTCCAGAAAGATTTCATACAGTTTGAGTATTAGCTTGTGAAAATTAAAATGTCGGAAGGTCCAAATAAGAAAGAAAGCTCAATGAAAGTACAGTAAAATGTAAAAGGGATCTTGGGGTGCAAGTCCTTAGCTCCCTGAAAGTGGCAACACAGTTCAGAGGGCCTTAAATAAGGCATACAGCCTACTTGCCTTCACCAGTCAGAGGACTGAGTACAAACATCAGGAAGTCATGTTACAGCTGTATGAAACTTTGGTCAGGCCACATTGGGAGTATTGTGTGCAGTTCTGGGTGCTGTATCACAGGAGGGATATGGAGATTCTGGAGAAGGTGCAGAAGAGATTCACGGGGATGTTGCCTGGATTGGAATGCATTCGCCATGCGGAGGGGTTGGAGAAGCAAGGACTGTTTTCTCTGGAGTACAGAAGGCTGATAAAAGAGTATAAAGTTATGTCATAGATATGAAAGATATTCAGAGTCTTTTTCCTAAGGTGGAAACATCAAATACTTGAGTGCATAGTTTTAAGGTGGGGTGGGGGTGGGGTTGAAGGAGGGTTTAAAATAAATGTATGGGACAAGTATTTTACACAAAGAGCAGTAGGTGCTTGGAACACACTGTCAGGTGGGGTGGGGGAGGGTAATGGAAGCAGATATACTACAGCAGTGTTTAAGGGGCATATAGACAGGCATGTTAATAGGCAGGGAATAGAGTGATACAGACCATGTGCAGGCAGATGTTTAGTTTGAATTGGCATCATGAGTGGCACAGACATCATGGGACAGTACACATTCCTGTGCCGTCCTGTTCTCAAGTATATATTGTACACAAAAATGCTGGAGAAACTCAACGGGTGCAGCAGCATCTATGGCACTCCATAGATGCTGCTGCACCCACTGAGTTTCTCCAGCATTTTTGTGTACCTTCGATTTTCCAGCATCTGCAGTTCCTTCTTAAACTCAAGAATATATTTACAGCATCACTAAAGCTTAATGGCATACAGGATGTATATCAGGCAGAGAGAAGCAAATGTTTCGAATAAATTGCCAAAGAAAGTCATTGGTTCTGACTTGAGAGGGAAATCAATAATAAACTATGTGAGTGAATGGATTCAGGTCAACAGTGAGAAGGGGCACAACTGGGGCCGAGCTATCAAATGAAAACGAACACCTAAAGTGTAAAGCTTTCTCTTGTTCCTACAGAGTTTATATTACCAGTTACATTTCCTTGGCAGTTCATTGGCAGACATGCTCTTAATACAACCATTAACCTATGTATTTTAAATGGATTAATTGCTTCCCTGAAACAATGCCTAGAAAGGGTTTTACATGAACAATGAATAAATGCTGGACACAGTAATATTAATCTTCTTCATCTGTAAAATAAAAAGTAATCACAGTTCACATTACAGGCCTTTTCTGTCCGATTATAAATAAATGAATCTTGGTGACAATGGTCAGTCCTCTGCCATTCAAGAATCAGTTTCTCTATTGCAATTACACTGATAGGTGTTCAGCATAGAATTAGTACCTTCCATTGGATTTCTCCTTCAGAAAGAAAAAGATCAGCTAATATCTTAAGTGGTTTGATAATGTTTGTTAAACAAATGTTCTAATTTACTTACTGGAAAGTCTCCAACAAAGATGTGTATTAATATGCACTCTATGAGACCATATTTTAACGTTAAATTAAAATGAATAACTGTGTTATTCAGTTGTATTGAATGGTCCTGTGGGATTTATTAGCTGTGCCACATAAATGGATAATAAGATGCTTACAATTGTATTGATTTCTGCCAGTGATTGGTTGTTGTATGGCAAAGCATGCCACACAATCAAGGCTGATTGGGAAATTCTGCCATTGTACCTGATAAAGCATATAAATCACAGGTCCAATTTGGTAATCTTTCAAAGTAGTTTCAACCTTGGTCATACTAAAAATATAATGTAACATATTTTTCAGCAGCTTAAATTAAATGGAGACTCAATAGTTAGGCCACACAATCAAGGCTGATTGGGAAATTCTGCCATTGTACCTGATAAAACATATAAATCACAGCCCTAATTTGATAGTCTTTCAAAGCTGCCTAAAAGTAGTAGAGACTTGGGTTCGCTCCTGACTAGGACTATGTTCTCCCCATGACCATGTGGGGTGTCCCTGGATGGCTCCAGTTTCCTCCCATACTCCAAAGACGTACAGATTTGTAGGTTAATTGGCTTTGGTAAAGATTGCAAATTGTCGCTAGTGTGTAGGATAGTGTTAGTGTAGGGGATAGCTGGTCGGCATGGACTCGGTGGGCCAAAGGACCTGTTTCCCCGTGCTGTATCTCTAAAACTAAAAGTGAAAGTTGCAGGACACTCTCATGGGGGAGGGGGAGCACCAGAAATTGTTGTGCACTTTGACGCAAATGAGATAGGTGGAAAAAGGTTTAAGAAAGAACTGCGGATGCTGGAAAATCGAAGATAGACAAAAATGCTGGAGAAACTCAGCAGGTGAGGCAGCATCTATGGAGCAAAGGAACATCGCCTATTTCCTTCGCTCCATAGATGCTGCCTCACCCACTGAGTTTCTCCAGCATTTTTGTCTACCGTAGGTAGAAAAAGGGATGAGGTTCAATGAAATTAATATAGGAATTTAATTAAAGATTAAAAAGCAGAACCTCAAGGTCAGTAATCTCCAGTTTACTGCCAGTACCATATGCTAATGAGGGTAGGAAAAGGAAGATATGGCAGGTGATTGCATGACTGGCAAGTTGGTCCGAGGGTCAGGGATTCAGATTTTTGGATGACTAGGGTCTCTTCAGGTGGAGAAGTAACCTGTACAAGAAGGATGGGTGACAATGAACTAAAGGGTGATCAAGATCTTAGTGGGTAGATTTGCTGGAGTTATTAGGGAGGGTTTATGCGGGGGTATGGGATCCAAAGCAGTGGTGAAGCAGATGAGAGGCTAGAAGTGAATAGAGAAGTCAACAGCAGCCAATTCCTTAGACAAGACAGGCAGGGAGTGAAGAAAGACTCTTAGATTAAATTACATTTATCTCAATGCAAGAGGCCTGACAGGTAAGGCGAATGAACTCAAGGCATGGATAGGTCCATGGGACTGGGATAATTTAAGCCATTACAGAAACAATACAAAGGAAGGGATAAGACTGGCAGCTTAATGTTCCAGGGCTACAGGTGGAATAGAGCTAGAGGAAAGAGTACAGGGAGTTGTATTATCGATTAAGAAGAACTTTGCAGCAGTAATCGGAGATTAAATTACTGAGGGAACGTCCAGCATGGCTTTATAGGCAGAGAAGATGAATGAGAAAGGGATGAACACCTTATTGTTGTCCCCCCATAAATAGTCAATTAGAGGAACGAATATGCAGAGATATGCAAGAATAATAGGGGGGTCAAAGAAGGGATTTTACTTTTTCTAATATAAAGTAGGACTGCCATGGTGCTCAGAGCTTAGATAGGGTGGAATCTGTTGAATGTGTTCAGGAAAGTTTCCTTAGATTATATACAGAGGGCCCTACAAGGGAAAGAGGACACATTGACTAACTCTTGGGTAATAGGGTAAGACATGTGACTACGGTGTCAGATGGGAGCACTTTGGGACCAGTGTCCATTGTTCCATTAGTTTTAAAATAGTCATGTCAAAGGACAGCATTGGTCCACAAGTGTAAATTCAAAAGTTGATTGGAATAAATTATTTTGTGGGCAAGGGGATGTCAGGCAAAGTGAGATAGCAAGATTACAAAGTCTGCATGTTGCTGCTAGAGTGAAAGACAAGGCTGGAATATATATTGAACCCAGGATTGCAAGAGATATTGAAGTTCTGTAGAGAAACAGAGGGAAGTTTGTACAGTTACAACAGCTAGAATGATTTGAATTCTTGGAGGAGTAGACTTTGAATGGCGGTGCTGGCTCGAAGGGCAGAATGGCCTACTCCTGCATCTATTGTCTATTGGAGGTTAGAAAAAGGGGCTTTGGATGTGAGTGAGACCAGATGGAGATTAGAAAAAAAGAAATTATAAAAAGTCTGAAGAAAGGTCCTGACCCAAAACGTCACGCATCCTTTTTCTCCAGAAATGCTGCCTTACCCCGCAAAGTTACTCCAACACTTTGTGTCTATCTGCAGTAGAGAAGGTACTGAATGTACCATATAAAGGGGCCTGACCCTTTAGAGTAGAAATTGTCAGAGCCCTGGCATCATCATACGAAGATTGGCTAAGGTTGTGCCTAATGTTAGACGGGCTACAAACAGAAACTTGGGTATGATAGACTAGAAACCCTAACATCTGTGGTAGGTAAGATACTGGAGTGGCTTCTAAGGGATAATACAGACAAATGAACTCAGGGCATTGATAGGCGAGTTGGTCCGGGATATTTTAGCCATTGCAGAAACATTACTAAGGAAGGGATAGGACTGGCAGCCTAATGTTCCAGGGTACAGGTGCTACAGGTGGAATGGATCTGGAACAGAGTATTGAGGGTTGCATTTTTGTGCAGCGTTATGCCTGCCTCACAAATTGGATTGAGGGTTTTTAAATAACCAAGAAGGGCCACAGACATAGTCTGCATGGACTTCAGCAAGACCTTTGATAAGGTGCCGCATGTAGGACTGCTCTGGAAGATGAGATCCCATGGCATCCAGGGGGTGCTAGCTAATTGGATACATCATTGGCTTGATGGTTGAAAGCAGGAGAGCATAATGACATATGGAGCATAATACGGATAAGGTCAGGATTTTCACAGTGAATGTCGGTGTGTTGTCGAATAGTGGGATCTAGGAATACAAGTACCTAATTTTATGAATGTGGTGTCACAGGGAGGCAGGGTGATGGAGAATGGTATAGCTGCATCAGTGAGGGCATCAGTGGAGGTATATGAGGTATATGATCTTCCTATCAAGTCCACACACAAGATTAGAAATTGTTCAGCCAGAGCTGAACACACTTCTCAGCATCTGCACACAATGGTGTCTGTCTTGTGCTTCTTGTGCGTGGTGGTGGAAAGATTGGTGGAACGCTCTTTCCTTGACCCCATATGATATATGGATATAAGAGTATAGTGTATGAGTATGGATGTTATGCTGTAATTGAACAAGGCGTGAGGTAAATTTCAAAGCTTTTTGTGATATTCTTCTTGCTGCAGTCAACATGCTCCCGACCTATATGCAAATCCTCCCTCGCAATCATAACTCTATATTTGGACACAATGAATTTCAGATACTGATAGATATAAAAAGACACAGTGATATAAGGGGGGAACAGTTCCAATAGGAACCTGAAGGGTGACTTTTTCACCCACAGTGTTTATGGATCGAGTCACCAGAGGAGGTTGTTGAGGCAGGCACTTTCGCAACTCGGCATTTTGGCTGGTACATGGATAGGACAGGTTTACAGGGATATGGGCCAAATACAGGCAAGTGGGACTGGTGTAGATGGAATATGTTGGTCGGCTTGGGCAAGTTGGGCTAAAGGGCCTGTTTCCACGCTGTATGACTGTATAACTCTATAAGTGCTAGAGTAACTCTGCGGATGAGGCAGCATCTCCAGGGAACATTGGATAGACGACGTTTCTGTTCAGGACTCTTCTTCAGACCGATTGCAGTAGGGGGGTAAAAGCTAGAAGAGAGGTGGAATTTTTTTTGGGGTGGGGGGGGGTTGGGACAAGCCTGGCAAGAAGTAAGTGATTACGTGAGCGGGGTTTGATTGGCTGATGGTTAGATAAAAGCCAGTGATGGAAAGACAAAAGGGCTGTGAAAAAAGAAAACAAAGTCAGAAGAGACATTTTCTTACAAAAACAACAACCTCATCTCTCAATGTTTCCAATGCAACCACATCTGCTCCCAAGGCTCCTCTCTGGGACATCTAAGATGTCCTTTCTTTAGTGAACCTGGTACCCCCTGCTGTCGCAATTGGATCCCCCACCCAGGAGCGGAAAACCCGGGGAGGGGCCACCATGTTTTGAGAGGTGGGGGACATCCCCCCCCCAAGTTTTTGTCATCCGGATTTTAAAACCCGGTGAAATCTCCGCTTTCCGCGAGACAGTGGGGGTGGGACTGATGATCGAGGGCGCCGATTGGACGAGAGAGACATCGGTCAGCAGGCAATGGGGGAGGGACATGATTTAGCGCGGTGATTGGAGGAGGGAGACGTGGCACAGACCTGCGCCTCTTCCGCAGCCAGGATCGATCCCGGCCGGCTCTCCGGGGCGGTCCCCCCCCCCCCTCGTCCCCCCCCCCCCCCCCCAGGCCAGAGAGGTCGGCAGCAAAGATCCTCTGCTAGGTCGGGAATCAGACGGGCCTGCGCAGAGAAACAGCGCCAAACCCAGCAAACTCTGCCTGTCCTGCCAGGTGAGCCTACAGCCTTCCTGGACTTGCGGGAAATGTGGCCAGCGCGGAGAAGCAGCACAGGTGTCCCGTCAGTCCAGACAGGGCTGTAGTTAACCCGTTGAGACAGGCAGAGTTGAGCTGCATTTAGCGCTGGATTGAGCCTCCGAAGCCTCGCTCGTGTGTGCGCATGCACGCGTGGCCGGCAACAAATTGTGTCCTCCGGTCCCCTCCATGTTTTGATAGCGAGTTCCGCTTTTGCCCCCACCCATGTCTCCTCTGTTTTCTGTAGTTCTGCTCTTGTTTCCCAGAATGACCAAGGATAAAGTTACCCTGGTCTTCATCTTTACTTCATCAGCTTTCTCATCCAACATTATCATTCTTCAAAGGTACACAAAAAAGCTGGAGAAACTCAGCGGGTGCAGCAGTATCTATGGAGCAAAGGAAATAGGCAACGTTTCGGGCCGAAACCCTTCTTCAGACTGATGGGGGGTGGGGGGGGTGGGGAGAAGAATGGAAAAAGGAGGAGGAGCCCGAAGGCTGGGGGATGGGAGGAGACAGCAGGAGGGCTGAGGAAGGGGAGGAGACAGCAAGGACTAACAAAATTGGGAGAATTCAATGTTCATGCCCCCAGGATGCAGACTCCCCAAGCGGAATATGAGGTGCTGTTCCTCCAATTTCCGGTGTTGCTCGCTCTGGCCATGGAGGAGACCCAGGACAGAGAGGTCGGATACGGAGTGGGAGGGGGAGTTGAAGTGCTGAGACACCGGGAGGTCAGCTTGGTTATCATTCTTCAACATTTCCGCCTCCTTCATCGTGATCCCACCACCAGTCACATCAACCTACCCCAGTATCTGCTTTCTGCAACTCCTTGGTTCACTCGACTCGGCTCTTTCCAACCAAACCACGCCCTCCCACTTGACACAGAGAAATAACATTGTATATCATGAATATGGATTCCTGTCAAGAACAGAAGCTAATTAGTAAGGAAGAGCGAATTGTAACAACATTTTTGTAGAAATATGGAAATAGCTTAACTATTACATATAATTTAATATCTGAACGTCAGTGGCTTCATATACTTTCTCAGGGAATGTGGAGCATGTCAATAAATATTACTGTAACTGGAACTACACATGCTGTGTTTTCTCCCTGAGCCAGGAAAATTGCAATTAACAACTCTGTGCACATTTCTAATTCCCACAAGCATTCTCCAGTTTCTGTAACTAGTTAAACAAAAGATCCAGCTCTCATACGTCACCTCATGTCTAACAAACCAGTCGTGATGTGGGCATTCCAGTAAATGTGAGAGTAACCGATATATGTACAACTCAATCTGGCCCCTCGTGGAATATGAATGCATGTAATTTAAACCAAGACCCAGACCGACAGCAATGCAACATATTAATAAAGCTGTACAAATCTAAATTAGCAACTGAATAATAAAAATCAGCTTTGTAGCATCCACCCTGTGACTTTCCAAGGATCGGAACAATAATGATACATTTTTTTCAGCAAAGCCACCCTTTAACAATTCAGAACATGTGTGTTCTAGCTTTACCAAGGCTAGGTGCAAAGTTGAAATGAAATAAAGAACCCGAAATTTTACTTGAGAGTTGGAATAAAAAAAGTAATTGAAGCTGCTGAAATATCATTAGGACCCAACTAATTTTCTCGTAATTTATAGGGAAGGAAAGCCACTATTCTAGCATAACCAGTTCAACTTGCAAATGCAAACAACTTGAACTGGCTTTAATCTAAATGAAATGGACCTTCTCTGCTTTTTGAAATGACTGAGTAATGGGCTTGTCCCGCTTGGCGATTTTTTAGGCAACTGCCGGCGACTGTCATAGTCGTAACAGGTCGCTGAAAAGCCGGCGACAACCTACTTCATCCTGGCGACAACCTACGACAGCACCTACGTCAGGAGAACTCAAGCTACGCTCATTGGCGTCAAACCCACTGTCGCCAAAAATGTTTCAACATGTTGAAAATTTAGCAGTGACCAGAAATACGCTGCGACTTTTTGCACGACTGAGGAGACTACTCCCGGCGACCACCGGCAAACATGCGGCAGCAAACTAGTCGCCTGTAGTTGCCTAAAAAATCACCTAAGTGGGACAGGCCCATTAGTCACATAGTGTTATCAGACTGACACATAGGGCAGCTAAATACCATGGAAGCACTTTCACCTCAAGGAGAGCAATTGTTCAAGTTAAAAGGGCACCAGAGCCATAAAGAAGATATCAGGCCTAACAGTGACATCCACTACACGTGACTTTCTTTGGATTTTGTAAAAGACGCTGCCTTTTAAACGTCAAGGAATCAATACAGCCTAGACTTGGTATGACTTTCTCCAGATTTCAATGAATAAGAAAGTGATGAAAGAAATAAGTGTATTAGAATGAACCGTGCTTCTACAATTATTACATAGCTCGGCGAAAATAGAGTTATGAAAAGATTAGATGAAAACCAGTGTGTTTCAAAGCGTTAAAATGGAACAAAGGCCATGATACTCTGACATTCCAGTGGAAATATGTCAGAGTCAATGATAAGCCAGGGAATGGAAGGTGTAGTAAAGGATCTCATAGACAGGTATGGAAAATTCAGAAATGAATAGCCGCAAACCTAAAAAATAACTGTTTCCCTTTCCAGATATGCTGAATGTTTGCAGCATTCTCTACTTCATTTTAAATTGCAGCCAGGTCAATCATCATCTTATTAAGCAGTAAAGGAGACTGGAGGGGCCAAGTGGCCTTGTTCTGCTCTGAAGTCATACGTTCATTTGTTGATGCGTGAAAAGTTTCATGGAAGAGCTTATGTTTGCCGTGGAACAAATAAGTTTCAGGTTTCTCCTGAAACTTAAGATTCAGTTTGAAAAAAAAAACCAATACAGTGTTAGATGGAATTGTGTTTAAATTACAATTGGGCCTGAAGTGGAATCTAACTCAAACAAAGACATTACACACCAAAAGGATGTCATAGATATCATTGTCATTCTTTGGAGAAATTGCAAGGTTGGCATTTGAACATAAGCTGAATTATAGTTTTCAATAAAGAAACACTTCTCTGCTGCTCTTGAGAGAGGATTAGGGGTGTAGAGGGGACGAGAGTCAGCTAAGTAAGATGATGTGGTGTGATCAGTTACAGTATTCTAAAAACACAGATGTAACCTGCAGATTTTAAGAATACTGTAACCTCTAGACAATCATAAGGAGCAAAACGTCCAATTTTGCATGAATGGCATTAGGAGGGTATCAGATCTGACTCTCCAGTTACGAATAGCTCGATAATATGTAAGGTGGTGTCCGTCAGTGTGAAGGATATAAAATATAAATGTACATTCATAATTTTGAATAAATATGAATTTTGAAATAATAATGAAACTTGAATATTAGTAATGTAAGCATGATTGGCGAACAAATATTGAAAGCACTAACAAATAGTATTTCGTTTAGAGACGATAGACATAAAGTGCTGGAGTAATTCAGCCAGTCAGGCAGCATCTCTGGTGAAAACAGATGGGTGACGTTTCGGGTCAGGACTCTTCTTCAGAGATTTAGCTTAGAGATACAATGTGGAAACAGGCCCCTTGACCCAGCAAGTCGATGCGGACCATCGCTCATCCTTGCACTAATTCTATGATATCCCACTTTCACATCTGACACACTAAGGACAATTTACAGAGGCCAATTATCCTACAAATCTGCGTGTCTTTGGAATGTGGGAGGAAACCGGAGCACCCAGAGAAAACCCGCACAATCACAGGCAGAATGTACAAACTCCTCACAGACAGCGCCTGTTATCAGGATCGAACCCGGGTCTCTGGTGCTCTACCGCTGACACACTGTGCCACCCCAACGCATAGACTAGCTGTGATTTATCCTAGGGTTACCAACAGAAGATCAGTGCAACCCATGGTATGTCTCTCCATATAACAATTATAAACACAACATCTATCACCTCCCACAGTCACCCCTCCATTTCCATGCAACAAGGTCACCCCTCTTCCCGTAACTAACCTTGAAAATATGAGGTCTATTTTCATTTTAGAATGTAATCTGTTGCATTATCTTCATGTGCAGATGTTTTTTCTGAGATCTTTCTGGTTAGTTTACATTATTCTGGGTGGCATTTTGTCAGGCTAATCACCATGTCCTTAAGGGGAGACAATAAAGTAATATTGAACACACTTGTACTCATCACCCTTTAATCTGTTACCATGAATCTAAAGGACGGGGTATAGCATTTCCACACTATGAACATGAAAGGAAACCGACTATGCAAATTGTACATCTCCCAGTGGCTGGGCTGTCTTACACTAGTCAGCACTTTGGCTAATTATCGTTCTGTGCATCTGTCTCTGTCGCCCTTTGACAGGTAAAACATGTTTGCAAACTTTCACCAGATAATTTCCTCGTGGAATATTTTAAAACATCCCAAACATTATTTTTCATTTGGTTGTATCCATAGAAAGTTGTGTTACAATATCTTCAATGCACTAAGATCCTCATATCTGCAAGATCAATCAGAGAAGGGATTATAATAATAATAATAATAATAATAAATTTTATTTATGGGCGCCTTTCAAGAGTCTCAAGGACACCTTACATAGAAACATAGAAACATAGAAAGTAGGTGCGAGAGTAGACCACCAGGTCCGTCGAGCCCGCACCGCCATTCGCTCATGGCTGAACACTAAACAGACACACTTACCCACAAACAGTAGACACAAGACACAGAACACAAGACACTACCCTCCCCTTTATACCGCTATCACCCCTCTCCACCCCAAGAACCTCGCGATCTCCTGGGGGAGGCAAAAAACCGGATAAAAACCCAGGTCCAATTCGGGAAAAAAATCCGGGAAATTCCTCTCCGACCCCAATCCAGGCGATCGACACTTGTCCAGGAGATCACTCAGGTCTTACTATACTAACCATACCTAGGTCCATATCCCTGCCCTCTCCCCGTAGCCCCTTATCCCCTTGGCAGCTAAAAAAACATCTATTTTAGTCTTAAATATATTTAAAGTTTCTGCTTCCACTGCTCCCTGGGGCAGTGAATTCCATAAATTAACCACCCTCTGGGTGAAGAAGTTCTTCCTCATCTCAGTTTTAAAAGAGCCCCCCCTTATTCTGCAACTATGTCCCCTAGTTCTAGTTTCCCCGATCATTGGGAACATCCTCGGTGCATCCACCCGATCAAGGCCCCTCACGATCTTATATGTTTCAATGAGATCGCCTCTCATTCTTCTAAACTCCAAAGAGTAGAGTTCCAGCCTACTTAACCTTTCCTCATATGTCAATCCCCTCATTGCAGGAATTAATCTTGTAAACCTTCGCTGCACTGCCTCCAGGGCTAGTACATCCTTTCTTAAGTATGGACCCCAGAACTGTACACAGTATTCCAAATGTGGTCTCACTAATACTGTGTACAGCTGCAGCAAGACCTCCGTGTTTTTATACTCAATCCCCCTAGCAATAAAGGCCAAAACTCCATTGGCCTTCCTGATTGCTTGCTGCACCTGCATACTAACTTTTAGTGATTCATGTACTAATACCCCTAGATCCCTTTGCGTTGCATTACAACGCAGCTCCTCCTCATTTAGAAAATAACTTGCCCTATCATTTTTTTTCCCCAAAGTGAATGACTTCACATTTATTAGTATTAAATTTCATCTGCCAAGTTGTTGCCCACTCACCTAGCTTATCTATATCCTTTTGCAGACTCTTCCTATCCTCCTCATCCCCTACTTTTCCTCCCATTTTTGTATCGTCCGCAAATTTTGATATATTACACTTGGTTCCCTCCTCCAAATCATTTATATAAATTGTGAACAACTGGGGTCCCAGCACCGACCCTTGCGGAACCCCGCTAGTTACCGGTTGCCATCCCGAGTATGAACCATTTATCCCCACTCTCTGCTTCCTATTTGTTAGCCAATCCTCTACCCATGCTAATATATTACCCCCAATCCCATAATTTTTTATTTTTAGCAATAGTCTCTTATGTGGCACCTTGTCAAAAGCCTTTTGGAAGTCCAAGTATACCACATCCACCGGTTCCCCTTTATCCACCCGGGTTGTTACTTCCTCAAAGAATTCGAGCAGATTCGTTAAACAGGACTTCCCCTTCACAAAACCATGCTGGTTCTGTCCGATGAAGTCATGTTTATCCAAGTGCCCCGTTAGTGTTTCTTTAATAATTGTCTCTAACATTTTACCCACCACCGATGTTAGACTAACCGGTCTATAGTTACCCGCCTTCTGTTTACTTCCTTTTTTAAATATAGGTGTTACATTGGCCATTTTCCAATCCACTGGGACCGTTCCTGCCTCCAGGGAGTTTTGGAAAATTATCACCAATGCATCCACAATCCCCACCGCTATCTCCCTCAAGACCCTTGGATGTAATCCATCAGGCCCAGGGGATTTATCCTCCTTCAGTCTCATTAATTTCCCTAATACCACCTCCTTGGTGATCTTAATAGTATTTAGCTCCTCCATTCCTACCGCCCCCTGTTTATCCAGCGTTGGAATATTTTTTGTGTCTTCTATGGTGAAGACTGATACAAAATACTCGTTTAATGCCTTTGCCATTTCCATGTTCCCCACCAACAACTCTCCAGTCTCACCCTCCAATGGACCAACGTTCACCTTAGCCACCCTTTTTCTTTTTATATAGCTATAAAAACTCTTACTATTAGTTTTTATGTTGTTCGCTAAATTCCTTTCATAGTCTATTTTCCCCGTCTTAATTAATCTCTTAGTTATTTTTTGCTGACCTTTAAATGCTTCCCAATCCTCTACCCTCCCACTATCTCTGGCTACCTTATATGCCCTTGCCTTCAGCCGAATACTATCCTTTATAGTTTTACTGAGCCATGGCTGACTGTTCTTACCCTTACCCCTTTTTTTCTTCATAGGAATAAATTTTTCTTGAAGGTTATACAGTATACCCTTAAACGTACACCACTGCTCATGTACCGTCTTATTCTTGAGTCTGCTATCCCAGTCAACTTTGATCAGCTCAGTCCTCATACCTTCATAATCCCCCTTATTTAGACTAAGCACCCTAGCCTGAGTTTCAACCTGCTCCCCTTCTATTTGAATATGGAATTCGACCATATTGTGGTCACTTGTTCCCAACGAGTCCCTAACTATGACATTTTTAATTAATCCTGCTTCATTACACAGGACCAGATCCAAGATTGCCTCCCCCCTTGTCGGTTCGGTGACATACTGTTCTAGGAACCCGTCTCTAATACATTCTATAAACTCTTCCTCTAGTCTACCCTGCCCAGTTTGGTTTGCCCAATTAATATGAAAATTGAAGTCCCCCATGATTACAGCAGTTCCCTTTTTACATGCGTCAACTATTTGCAGATTTATGTTCTGACTAACAGCGTCACAGCTATTTGGAGGTCTATAAATTACACCCACTAGTGTTTTTTTTCCCCTTATTATTCTCTATCTGTACCCAAGCTGTTTCACTATCCTGATCCTTCAACGCAATATCCTTCCTCTCTATTGCCGTTATTCCCTCCCTTATTAAAAGGGCCACCCCTCCTCCCTTTCTTTCCTGTCTATCTTTCCTAATTGTCGAGTACCCCTCTATATTTAACTCCCAGTCCTGATCTCCTTGCAGCCATGTCTCCGTAATGGCCACGATATCATAACTATATATACTTAATTGCACCGTTAATTCATTTATCTTATTACGAATACTCCGTGCATTTAGATAAAGCACTTTCAGATGATTTTTACTACCCTTCCTTTCCGTTTTTGCCCCTTTTACATCTAGATCTTTATCTTCACAAATTCTGTCTCCTGTCACATTTTGAATTTCCGCTTCCCCACTGATACCCTGCTCTATTTCCTCTACCCCTGCCGTTATTACCCCCCTTGATACCTCCCCCCCGCTACTTAGTTTAAAGACCTCTCTACTGCCCTAGTTATATGATTTGCCAGGACCCCAGTCCCAGCACCGTTCAGGTGAAGTCCGTCCTTACAGAACAGATCCCCCCTGTCCCAGTACTGGTGCCAGTGGCCCAAGAAACCAAACCCATTATTCCCACACCAGTCTTTGAGCCACGCATTTAGCTTTTTAATTTTACGTACCCTCGCCGATTTGGCCCGTGGCTCAGGTAGCAATCCGGAGATCAGTACCCTCGAGGTTCTGCTTTTTAATTTATTCCCTAACTGCTCAAACTCCTTCAGCAGATCCTCCTTCCTCGTCCTTCCTATGTCATTGGTCCCCACATGGACCACGACCACTGGATCCTCCCCCTCCCTCTGCAAATTTCTCTCCAGCATCGCAGAGATATCCTTAACCCTAGCACCGGGTAGGCAACACAGCCTTCGGGACATGTTCTGCTGGCCGCAGAGAACCTTATCTACCCCCCGAATAATACTATCCCCTATCACTACGGCATTTCTTCTAACTCCCCCCTCTTGAATGGCCTCCTGATCCACGGTGCTGCAGCCAGGTTGCTCATCCCTCCCACAGCCCCTGATCCCGTCCTTACATTGAGTAAGAGCCTCGGTCATGCTCGTCAGGGACAAGGGCTGTGGCTCCTGCCGCATCTCCTCCTGGTTCCCCCTACCTGCCTCGCTTATGGCCACACCTTCCTTTCCTTGCTCACTGCCTACTGAATTAGTTAAACTGGTCGGTGTGACCATCCCCTGGCACAAAACATCCAGGTAATACTCCCCCTCCCTGATGTACCGCAGCGTATGAAGTTGGGTCTCCAGCTCATCAATGCGGAGCTGGAGTTCCTCTAGCCTCAAACACTTACTGCAGCTGTAGGGATCTTCTACATCAATGGTGTCGACAAATTCCCACATCTCGCAGTATTGGCACATCTCCTGACCGCCCATCTTATATAGGTAATTAACTGGTCCTGTTTAAGAATCCCCTACTGTATTGATACACCCCTTATTTATATAATCCTACCTCCTATAAATGGGAAAGTACTCACCCCAGCCGTAAATTACCTACTGGTTTGGCTGTCTAGTGGTAATTCCGTCCGCTCTTCCTGTCTGGTCCACTGCTCCCTTGCAGTGCGAGGCAAACCTCTTTGCCTCTGTTAGTCTCTGTTAGT
Organism: Amblyraja radiata; assembly: GCF_010909765.2. Taxonomy (NCBI): domain Eukaryota; kingdom Metazoa; phylum Chordata; class Chondrichthyes; order Rajiformes; family Rajidae; genus Amblyraja; species Amblyraja radiata. The sequence goes on along the minus strand of NC_045962.1, from coordinate 14,225,335 downwards.
CTCTCGAGCCGCGGCTCCGTCCGTCCTCCCTCGGCGACAGCACCTGTGGCACCGCGGTCGTGACGTCCCTTCCGTTCCTGCAGAGCCTTCCTGTCCTGGGCGGAGTCTGCAGCTAACTGTGTGCTCACGTCCGTTAAATCAAACGAACCTTGCTACTGCACACCCCAGGCGAATGGTGAGAAAGGCCTCAATCAGGAAGTGGTGTGCCTCAATCAGTCTCTGCAAGTGGTGTGCCTCAATCAGTCTCTGCAAGTGGTGTGCCTCAATCAGTCTCTGCAAGTGGTGTGCCTCAATCAGTCTCTGCAAATTAGATCAGTCTCTGCCTGCAAATTACTTCTTTTTACAAAATTTAGCAAATAGAGTAAAAACATGTAAGCGGAATGAAATAAATAGTAAAGACATCACCAGTACACAAATTAAAGACAGAATTCAATCCAAAAACAAAAATCAAAAACACAATATGAAGAGAGAGCAGCGGCAGCTAAAGCGCGCCAGCGTACACTCTCCCTTCCGGATTGTGCGCAGATAGCCAATAATGCCACAGAAGGCTGTGGAGGCCGTCAATGAATATATTTAAGGTGGGGATTAATAGATTCTTGATTAGTACGGGTGTCAGGGGTTATGGGGAGAGAGCAGGAGAATGAAGTTGAGAGGGAAAGATAGATCAGCCAGGATTGAGTCGTGGAGTAGACTTGATGGGTCGAATGGCCTAATCCTGCTCCTGCAACTTATGAATTTATGAATGACACAAACCAGCGGATTCAGCAGCTCAAATGCACACCGGTAGGCAGGCATGGATCTTGCTACTTTACTTAAAGCACTTAACTGTTCCTGAACTTGACGGCCCAATTGAGTTATAGGCACTACCAAGGAAATTGATATTGACAGATGTGATGATAATCCTGGAACCTGATACTACTTTTAAATTAGCTGAACAGCACCCTTTCCTTTTAAGATAAATCAGCCTATCCTTTGCAAATGCTAGAGCTACAATTAAAGAATTGGCTCAACCACTATTAAATGATCTAAATTCACATCAATCATTGTGACAAACAGCAGCCAGCATCTACTGTCGGGTGTTAACCCACTAGCAAGTAGGAAGAACTGTGGGATTTATCTCATGCATGAAACATCTCATCTTTGTGCTCATTACAATGCTCCCTGGCTTCAGCCTCTCCCAACAGCACATTCCCTGAAGATTCCTCATAGGTTCCGGAGGTAGTGGTCTCCTGCTCCCCAAATGCCAGGTGCTAGATAAACGTAAGTACAATTGTGACCATGGACTGTATCAATTTGGCCACCAAAATCAATTGCTACAGGCACTTAATCTCTCCAGAAGGCCAACAATACATAACAAATTTATTTTCAAAGTGGTTTTTGTGGAATAGTATTATCTACATTATCACGGATACCTGTGGTATCATCTACATTATCAAGGATAACTTCACAGAGTAGACAAAGCAAAATTTTCCAATTGGACAAAAAGATGATCCACGTTTCTTTTTTATATAGTCAGTCATGCATTGAGATTAACGCATTTATTGCTCATCGGTAATTGTCCATTTCAGTTTAGTTTATTGTCACGTGTACCGAGGCACATTGAAAAGCTTTTGTTGCATGTCGACCAACCAGCGGAAAGACAATACATGCTTATAATCGAGCCATGCATAGTGTACAGATACATTATGATAAGGGAATAACATTTAGTGCAAGGTAAAGCCAGTAAAGTCCGATCAAAAGGTAGTCCGAGGGTCCCCGATGATTAAATGTTTGCAACTTCACTCAGAGGATAGTCAATAGTCAAACATTGCTACAGATTTGGAGTTTTGCAAAGACCAGACCAGATAATCACAACTGGCTTCCTTCCTCAGTGAATTTTGAACTTGGTGAGTTTTTAAAAAACAATCCAGTCACTTCAAGGTCAACGGTAATGATACAAACTAACTTTTCTTCCATGTTTATTTAATTAACAGATTTGAAATTCTACAGCTGCCGTTTGATCTCTCTAGATCAATCGTTTCGTGTTTAGTTTAGGTTAATTTAGAGATACAGCGTGGAAACAGGCCCCTCGGCCCACCGGGTCCGCGCCGACCAGTGATCCCCGCACATTAACACTATCCTACACCCACTAGGGACAATTTTTACATTTACCAAGCCAATTAACCTACAAACCTGTACGTCTTTGGAGTGTGGGAGGAAACCAAAGATCTCTGAGAAAACCCACGCAGGGCACGGGGAGAATGTACAAACACCGTACAGACAGCACCCGTAGTCGGGATTGAATCCAGGTCTCCGGCGCTGCAAGGCACCAACTGTATGGCTGTGCCACCTTGCCGCCCGTAAATAGTTCAAGAAAGACCATGGATATAATAGTTCAGTACTTAAGCACCTTGTTACTCAAACCTTTGTTACAGTATGAATCAGGTAAAGAGTTAGATAGAGCTCTAGGGGCTAGTGGAGTCAAGGGATATGGGGAGAAGGCAGGCATTGATAGGGGACGATCCGCCATGATCAAAATGAATGGCAGTGCTGGCTCAAAGGGCCGAATGGCCTCCTCCTGCACCTATTTTCTATGTTTCGATGTTTCTAAAACAGTTGGAGTAGCATCAGGAAAATGAGCAAAATAGAAACAAATAAAAAACTTGTAAGTTGCAAGAGAATTCTTTAATAAAATAGACTTGGGAGCTATACAGAAGTTTATCTGGTTTTTATATAAAGTGCCATCACTATGGTGTATTTCTGATGAGGAAGAACAGTATGCACCATATGGACAAAGGCTGCATCTTTATCCCAAAGTTTTCATGTAGATTCCTCAAGGAGTGCTTAAAAGAAAGAATCAACAAAATGTGGTGGAGAGGGAGGGAGTTTTCAACATTGTTGTAGTTGTCTTTTTCCAGTCCGCTATGCAGCTGAATACCAAGTGGACGGCGGCTAGATCCAAGTGCAGACATCACGGGAGCCATTTTGAGTCTGAAGAAGGGTCTCGACCCGGAACATCACCCATTCCTTCTCTCCAGTGATGCTGCCTGTCCCGCTGAGTTACTCCAGCATTTTTGTGTCTATCTTCGGAGTCAACCAGCATCTGCAGTTCCTTCCTACATATCATGGGAGCTTCCTGTTTATGGTTCCGGGATATGCAGTGGGTTTCCCCAATGCCATGGGTTTGAAATGGAACCACAGCAGTGGATAGCAAAAGAACGGGGAATAGGACAATTGTAATGGACAGAATTTCTTTGCTACAACTGCCTACATTGCTGAATGACAAAGTTGAGGTCCTTGGAAAAATAAGGTGCAAGACATAGATTCAATCCTTTCCCCAGCTAATGATGAGGTGGGTCAATCATTACTAGCACTGTAGGGCAGTTGGGCAAACCTGTTTTCATCCAACCTTACGGTCTGCGTTCCCTGAAGTAGCATCAAAACAAGCTGCTACTTCAGGGAACGCGGACCATAAGGTTGGATGAAAACAGGGGAGCTATAGCATTCCTGATGCACATGGGCTGGAGTGATTTCAGTTCAGTATGAGCTGGCCAAATCTGGCAAAACCAGACCCTACCACCCATGATAGAGACAAGGTCCAGCTTTACCTGACCTAAATGAAAGGAAGCAACCTGATGGTGAATTTTAGATGATCTGATGTGCTTGGAAGTCTATGGGAAGTGATATATACTATGTTGCAGAAGGCAAATTTAACGGTGGTTAATCATGCATCTAATCTTCTGAACTCTAATTTAAAGAACATGATCGTTTGCTGATCTGTAATTCAAGTGTATGAGGGGCACAGTTAAATGCTTCTGTTGAACAGAACCATTAGTAGCTCAATGTTATGAGATCTGAAGTATACCTCGAGCACAAATCAATGTATCTGGAGCAGAGAAGGCTTTTCAACCCACCAGAAAGATTTAATAATGCCACCAATTCAATTGCTGCTTTGTACTTCTGAAATGAGGAACCAGTGAGAATTTGATTGATTGTAATTTAAATATTAAATTATAGCCTCATTATTCTTGGGTTCCACTTCAGTGAAAGTCATAATTGGAAAAGTAACATGTGCACGCATCTGTGCCTTTGTGTGGAAGGTTAGATTGGTGTCTAATTCACTGGAGTGGTGGTGCAGTGGTGGAGCTAATGCCCTACAGCGCTAGTAACCCGGGTTCGATCCTGACTACGGGTGCTGTCTGTACGGAGTTTGTACGTTCTCCCTGTGACCGTGTGGGTTTTCTCCGATACTTTCGGTTTTCTCTCACACTCCAAATACGTACAGGCTTGCAGTCTAATTGGCATTGGTAAAAATTTAAAATTGTCTCCAGTGTGTGTAGGATGGTGTCAATGTGCGGGGATCGCTGGTCGGGGTGGACTCGGTGGGCCAAACGGCCTGTTTCCGCGCTGTATCTCTAAACTAAACTAAACTAAACTAAATTAAACTAAACTAATACGTGTGTGTGTTCTGCAGATGGCAAGGGGTGACAAAATGCAAGGCAAAAGTAAGTGAATGTATCAACTGCCTGGGAGACATAAATGTGTGGATTTAGTTTAGATTTCGAGATACAGCTTGGAAACAGGCCTCTTTGCCCCACCGAGTCCACCCCGACCAGTGATCACCCATGCACTAGCCCTATCTTGTACACTAGGGACAATTAACATTCTTACCAAAGTCAGTTAACCTACAAACCTGGAGGTCGAGTGTGGGAGGAAATTGGAGGACCCGGAGAAAACCCACAGAGTCACAGGGAGAGCATACTTACATATCATGGTTACATATCATGGTGTGTGTGAATTGTACGTGCACTGAAGGATATGCAAATGTGTGTTGTAAGTATGAATGAGAATTTAGGCTGTGTCAGTGTCTGAGTCTGGGATGTGCGTGTGTGTGTGTATGTGTGTGTGTGTGTGTGTGTGTGTGTGTGTGTGTGTGTGTGTGTGTGTGTGTGTGTGTGTGTGTGTGTGTGTGTGTGTGTGTGTGTGTGTGTGTGTGTGTGTGTCAGTGTGTGTGTCAGTGTGTGTGTGTCAATGTGTGTGTGTGTGTGTGTGTCAGTGTGTGTGTGTGTCAGTGTGAGTCTTGTGGGTGGCATGTGTGTGAATGTACAGTGTGCATGCTTATCATCAGCATGGGAATATGGGCTACATATGTGTGACTTGCTCATTACAGAATGTGGCAATCGCTGGCAATGCCAGCATTTAGTCTACATTCCTTATCAATTGCCCATGAGTTCCATGTTCAACCATTTCAGACTACAGTTATGAATCAGACACAAAAAGCTGGAGTAACTCTGCAGGACAGGCATCTTCTCTGGATAGAAGGAGTGGGTGACGTTTCGGGTCGAGACCCTTCTTCAGACTGAGTCAGGGAGGAGGGAGACACTCAGTCTAAAGAAGGGTCTTGACCCGAAACATCACCCATTCTTTCTCTCCAGAGATGTTGCCTGTCCCGTTGAGTTACTCCAGCTTTTTATGTCTAACTTCAATGTAAACCAGCATCTGCAGTTCCTACCTATACAGTTATGAGTCACTGACAGCCATGAATATTGAATAGGATGATCAGCCATGATCACATTGAATGGTGGTGCTGGCTCAAAGGGCCGAATGGCCTACTCCTGTACCTATTGTCTATTGTCTAATGTCTATTCAGTGGGTAAAGTTGGTAGGTTTCTTTCTCTGAGGTACACTCATGATCTAAATGGGATTTTAATAGCTTTCCAGTAATTTCATGGCCACCATTACGGACACCGATTTTTCTATTCTAGATTTAGCTAATTATTTAAATTTAAAATCTCCTGCGGCAATGTTGTAATCTGAACCTTAATTTCCAAATCAATAGTCCTGTCCTCATGGTTTTCATCCAGTCACCTACCATCATGCTACTTTACACTTAATGTGCAGCTGTACACCTATTGCATGTGCGAGTGCGCGTGCGTGGCATGTGTGTGTGTGTGTGTGTGTGTGTGTGTGTGTGTGTGTGTGTGTGCACGGCATGTGTGTGTGTGTGTACATGTGAGTGTGCATGTGAATGTGTGCGCATGTGAGTGCATGTGAGTGTGCATGTGAGTGTGTGCGCATGTGTGTGCATGTGTGTGTGTGCGCGTGTGTGTGTGTGCGCGTGTGTGTGCGCGTGTGTGTGTGTGCGCGTGTGTGTGTGTGCACGGCATGTGTGTGTGTGTTTGTGCGTGTGTGCGTGTGTGCGTGTGTGTGTGTGTGTGTGCGCATGTGTGTGTGTGCGTGTGTGTGTGTGTGTGTGTGTGTGTGTGTGTGTGTGTGTGTGTGTGTGTGTGTGTGTGTGTGTGTGTGTGTGTGTGTGCGTGTGTGCGCGTGTGTGCGTGTGTGTGTGTGTGTGTGTGTGTGTGTGTGTGTGTGTGTGTGTGTGTGTGTGTGTGTGTGTGTGTGTGTGTGTGTGTGTGTGTGTGTGTGTGTGTGTACAGGTTGGGATTCATGTGAAGGGATGTATATATATTGTCCGTCCTTGAGTACACGTGTGGGTAGTGGCTGTGGGCTTCATGTCTCTGTGGTTTGTTGAATGGGAGTCTGCATGGGTGCATGAGGTGTGTTGGTAGGTTGCATCTTGTGCAAGTGTGGTGCGAGTGTGTGTTTGTGTATATATGCTAGCATGGGTATTTTTGTAGCATTATCACTAAACTGTATGTAAAAAAGAACTTCACAGTACATAGGTCTACCTGACAATAAAGTACCATTGAATCATTGAAACAGAAACATTTAATTTTGACTTGGAATAATTTACACTTCAGTTGAACATTAAAATATTATTTTAAATAGGGAATCTTGCCAGCGGCATTCAAATTATATAAAAATATTTTAATTCAAGTGTATTCATCTTTTGTACATTCACTTTGGTACAAATTAAGATGGGACCACTGAATATTACAATTAACGCGCTTAATATTCAGTTTAATAACTAATATCATGGGTATATTACTTTATAAAAGTTAAGTGTATATGAAGTATAACATACTTATTCACAACAGCAATAAGATCTAATCATATTTTAGCTTGGATGGCTCATATTAATTAGGTTGCCATTTCAATATAATTAAGACCCTGCCAAATTGCCAAACAGTAAAAAAAATGTGTAATGAGTAATCTTTGGGTGTTCATTGATCACTTGAACAGCTTGCACATTATTTTCTAATTAAATCTTTTTATTTAATTTTCCAAAAATGTATTTTTTGTAGTAAGTTATATAATATTTTACAAGAATGCCCTATAGCACAGTAATACCTACAACTGACAAGAGTGATATTTAATAATTCATGTCGGGACACATTTCCATAGGCACTGAAGGAAGTTGCTGGTGAAATAATAATGAAAAATATAGTTTGAACATTGCTGTCTTCAAAGACAATTGAATTTTAGCAACTGTCGGTGAATGTATGACAAATACCTTTAACCCAGGACATTGGTCAGCCTATTGCTCAATACGATCATCGGATGCAATAATCTGGACAGAAATCCTGTGGGCTTCTTTATCTGCTGATTTTCCAAAGATAACTCAAAAGCCTGATGGCAACCACAAGTCATTGACTGTGGGGAAGACATTAAATGAGTTAGCTAAAGGTTATAGAAAGTTAAAATTATACTTGCCTCAGACAAAGGTGCCTGTCAGAGAAAGATTTAAACAACTGCACAAGTAGTTGTCTGTCAAAGCATGGACAATTCAATGGCAACCATGAGTATCAAATGCATTCAATACCCCCAAAACGTTCTTAAATCAGTGCCATTGCCATGTTGCAGTATTAATCCACCGGTATTAATATTGCAACAGACTCAGCGAAACATAGAAACCGCTTTTCGGAGCTCCCCCGGCGGCAGCTTCTCCCGCCCGAGTTGCGGGGCTGAAAACGGCCCGGAGTGGGGCCTGACATCGCCCTGCGCGGCTTTAATGGCTGCGGGACTTGCCATCGGCCGCCGGGGGCTCCAACATTAAGACCCGGAGCAGGGCCTTACATCGCCGGCGCGGCCTTAACGTCCGCAGGACTTACCATCGCCCGCCGGGGGCTTTAACATCGGGAGAGGATGAAGAGCAGGGGAGAGACAAGACTTTGCCTTCCATCACGGTGAGGAGGAGATTCACTGTGATGGATGTCTGTGTGAATTGAGTTGGTTGTGTGTCTTGTAAAATTGTTTCTTTTTGTGGTATAGCTGCAGAAACCAAAGTTCCTAACGGAAAAATAAAGTTCATCGAATTGAATTGAATTGAATAGGATACAAAATTGGGATCACATAGAACTAGTGTATGGGTGACTGAAGGTGGGCGCATACCCAGTGGACCGAAGGGCCTGTTTCCATGCTTTATCTCTAAACTGAACTAAACTAAACATAGAAAATAGAACAAAGAAAAAGCACAGCACAGGAACAGGCCCTTTGGCCCATAATGCCTGTGCCAAACAGGATACCCAGATAAACTGATCTCATTCCCTGCTTATCCATGTGACTATTTAAAATCCTCTTAAACATCACTATCACATCTGCCTCCACCCCCTACCCCTAGCAACGCATTTCTGGCACCTACTGCCCTTTGTGCAAACAAATCTTGCCTCACACATACCCTTTACACTCTGCTCCTCTCACCTTCAAGTCATACCCTCTGGTCTTTGGCGTTTGCACTCTGGGGAAAAAAGATTCAGACTCTCTGAATGGGGAAGTCAAACATCTATACATTCGCACTTGACTCCTCTACACAAATTGTCGATGTGTAGGTTTGGAACAGGTCGGATATCAGCACTTATTTCTGCAGTACCCCACAGCCCTTCTACTGAGAAGAATGGCCCTTCCCTGTTTTATCATCTAACCAATCATCTGTCCAGGGAAATATATTACTCCTCATCGCAGGTGGACAAAAATGCTGGAGGAACTCAGCGGGCGAGGCAGCATCTATGGAGAGAAGCAAGAGACGACATTTCGGGTCGAGATCCTTTTTCAGACTGATGTCGGGAGCTCTGATTTTGGTTACAAACAAATTACAAAACGAATTAGGAGCAGATGTAGGCCAATCATCTCTTCTGATTTGCTCTACTATTTTCAAGATCTAACATAAGGAGTAAGAGGTTTGATCTGAGGATCTGAGAATTTTTCACCCAGAGGGCGGTTGGAATCTGAACCACACTGCCTCAGTGGTTAAGACCAAGGATGTCACAAAATGTTAAAAACATTCGGACGAGCATTTGATTCAGTAAGGAATAGTAGGTTACAGAACAATTCAATTCAATGATTCAATGATACTTTATTGTCACAAGTACAGTGAAATGCTTTGTTTTGCATACAGCCCAGTGAAATCATACGGCAGACCTCACCTAGGCAGTCTACAAAGAGTCGCCACACGTGGTCACATGTGGTCACAGGCGGCCCCCCCCCCACTGGGTCCCCGATTCGTTCTCAGAGGCCCCCCCGCCGCGTCCCCCTTGTGATAGTTACTGTTACCAAGTATAGGTTACTGGGAGTATTTCTGTCCCGTGTGGCTTTCTGACTCTATAAGATCATAGTTAATCTGATTGTAACTTCAGCTCAGCTTTACTGCAGTAATCGTCCACCCTTTGCTAGGGATGGAATCTATCATCTGTTGCCACAATAATATTCAAAGGCTCTGGTTTCACTCCATCCCTTCCCCATTTGTGGGTAAGGTAATTGGAGGCATCAAGCTGAAAGTAACTGAATCTGGCAACATGGGGACTGAGGGGAAGAGAAATTCATTCTGGTTTTGAGAGGAGGGGAAGAGGTAAGAACAGACATGCAGAAAATGGATTGCAAAAGGCAGACAAAGTGCTTGTGTTACTTCAGAGAAGGGGCACTTCATTTTGAGGGATCGGGAAGATTTATTGGAAGCCTTCAAATGTAGTTTGCCATTGTTAGAATAAAGTGGGAAGAGAAAATGGGAGAGGGGAATTTCTGCCAGACCAGAAAAAAAGGTAGGGTAGTGTGTAATGGAGAAGTCTGTGGTGATCTGTGTAAGCTGATCGTTGACATTGATTATCCCATCACAGAAATTCCCTGAATGCACATTTTCCCCACGCCATCTCTCCTGAAAACTAATTTGTAATTCTCTATTTGCCAGTCCTGAAGAAGGGCCACAGACCCAGTCTATTGACTGTTTCATTTTGATTTTTGTTTTTACCATCTGGACATCAATTTACACATGTTTGGCAACTAATGGAGATGCAAGGAACTGCAGATGCTGGAATCTTGAGTAAAGCAAAGAGTATAAAGGGCTTGTCCTACTTGGGCGTCATTTGCGCGTCACGCAGATGCCGCACGAAGATTTTGTACATCCCAAAATCCTGGGGCGCCGCGCACAACCGTGCGTCATTACCTACATCACCGCGCACCATGTGCGCGTAATGCGCACCATGCACGCGTCGTGCGTCGTGATGCGTAAATGTTGCATAAATGACGTGCAAATGACGCCCAAGTGGGACAGGCCCTTAAGCCTCTAGGTACGATCAGAATGATGTAGTGTCTCTACTGCTGCAGTGAGTGGAGGTTCAACTTATCCCCAATTACTACACCCTTTCCACTCAGCTGAATACACTGTTACATTCAAAAACTCCCATTTGTCTCCTCTCATTCTGCTCAATTGATGTTGCCATATTTTTTTAGCAGAACCTCTTTTCTCTTGCCATCTGAGCAACACCTTTTATTCCAATCCCATTGGATCTATTCCCCCTTATCTATTTCAGCGAGTATTTCAGGCAGGTGTTCTGGAGTACCAGATGTCACCTGGGCCAGTGCGAGAATCGTGTATTTTCAGCATAGGTCAGACTCTGCTGACTAACAGTGGATAGTGCTTTTTATTACCAGTAAGTTTTATAAAGCTCAGTACAGAGCCTCCAAAAGTGAATGAAGAACTACCATGTGGGCCAAAGATAGACACAAAAATGTGGAGTAACTCAGTGAGTGACAGCATTTCTGGAGAAAGGGAATAGGTGCCGTTTCGGGTTGAGACCCTTCTTCAGATTGATCCATTTGTTTTCCAATTTTACAAAAATCTTCACCGGATATTGTTATGAGTGTACTTTCCTGCTAATAATGTTTCATTTGGTTTGTCTGAAAAGTTTTACATATGTAGTGACAAACTTATAGCCAATTTAATTATACGCTGCTTGAGCATTGGGGCTGTGTTTAGTGTTTTTTCTCTCTATATTCCATGTGGACTTGCAATCAATTTTGAACAATTCAATAATTTCTAGTATTATACAGGGTGTGAATTACTGCATGAACAACAGCTTGTGGATAATTAGCATTAGGAAACATTTTCCTGGATGTAATTTAGTCATGAAGATCCCCATACAGTGAGGGAAAGCCCACTGTTTGTCCTTATAGCCAAAATTCCCATCCACGTACAGCAGGAAATGATTCCAATGAATGCTGCCTTCTGATCTGTAATAATCAGGATGTCATTAATTCGAGGACCAGAGGACATAGGTTCAAGGTGCAGGGGAAAAGGTTTAATAGGAATCTGAGGGGTAACTAAGGTGGTGGGTGTATGGAACAAGCTGGCAGAGGAGGTAGTCAAGGCTGGGACTATCCCAATGTTTAAGAAACAGTTAGACAGGCACATGGATAGGACAGGTTTGGAGGGATATGGACCAAATGCTGGCAGGTGGGACTAGTGTAGCTGGGGCATATTGGCCGGTGTGGGCAAGTTGGGCCGAAGGGCCTGTTTCCACACTGTATCACGCTACGACTCTAATCAGACTAGATTATTCTGACATCAAATGCACACACATTTATGCAGGGAGTAGATACATAAATAAATAAAATTATGTCCCAATTATTTAATCTCTGATTGGAGGTTAAAGAATCTGGTTAAGGTTGATGACATTATTACGATTATTATTGTGATCTGATCCAAACCAGGAAATCCAGGCCAGACGGACAGTGTGCAAGCGGGTGTACGTTCAAGAAATTATTGAATTGTTTGAAATTGATTGCAAGTCCACATGGAGTTGAGAGAGAAAATAAAACAAGAATACAACCCTCAATAGCCAAGCAGAGCACAATTAAATCAGCTATAAATTTGTCTCCTTCGTGACCCGGAAGCTGTGATTCTTTGATATGAATGTCATTATCATTTGCTCCCTGCGCTTTCTGTTGCAAGAGCATTGATTTTACACCAGTCTCATTACCATCAATCGTTCCGGGAAGAACTTAGGGGACAGGTCTTATCCTTTCTCACTTCTCCTCCTGCTAATTTGTGCTAGGCCGCTGGTGTGGCGGAAAGCTAATGCAATCACAATGTCTGTGCAATTGCGGCACTTTGGCAAGAAGGCACTCACATCATGTCCCTCTTGATCTAGTCAGGCTGTTGCTATCCATTAAGGAGGCCAGGCATTTCAGTCCATTATGCGTTTCCATGGGGGAGCTGAAAGCAAAGGGAGATACGTCCTCCGTGTATAATATGCGGCCTATTAATCAAGTTGTTTCTGACAGGCAAGGCTTCACTTCGGTCAGAGAAGAGAATTACTAACAAGGTGGATGTAAAAACGACTCAATTAAATTGAGACTTGGCGTAAAGGCTATATTGAGACCAATTTGGGACAATGATGATATGGAGGTCATCCCACACTAGTTCTTCCTTCCCCTCACTACCCGATTAACATAACCTTACCCAAAGTGAAAAGCCACAGTATCCGCTTAGGCCTGTGCTTGTAAACATACGGCATTTTTAAAGTTGCTGGTAAGATTTTGAATTTTAACCCCAGAGAAATACATTCAGTAGATTGAACATTTTCACATGTAAAGTGATCCCCAACATTCTTCTTAATGAGAAAATAATTATGTAACTGGATTAATAATCCAGAGAAAGTGAACATTTTAATGAGCTTTTATAAATGTCCAGATATAAAATGGGATGAACAATAAAAGTGATCAAGACTGTTGAATTATATAAAATCTAAGGTTCACCAAGGGTATTACAGGAGGCACTGCCTCAAAAAGGCAGCTGATATCAATCCTCTTATCTCATTTCTACCAATGGGGAGAACATGCACGAGTCTAAGAAACATGACCACCAGGTTCAAGAACAGCTTCTTCCCAACAACCATCAGGCTCTTAAATGCTGCACAATAACTAACCACAGCCCTACCTCAGCAACTATGGGTTTTATTAATAGCAGAGGTAGGCCATTCGGCCCATCTAGTCTACCCGCCATTCAATCATGACTGATCTTTCTTTCCTATTCAACCCCATTCTCCTGCCTTCTCCCCGTGACCATTGATACCTGTACTAATCAGGAATCTGTCAATCTCCATCTTAAAAATACCAAATGACGGCCTCCACAGCCGCCTGTGACAATGAATTCCACAGAGAAGAAATCCCTCCTCATCTCCATTTCTAAAGGTAGATACTTTTATTCTGAGGCTATGCCCTTTGGTTCAAGGCTCGCCCATTTTGCACGATATTACTGATTATTAATTTATTGTATTATTGATTATTGTATATTTATTCATTGTGTTATTGCATTAAAGGGTCTACAAAGCTGCAGCAGGTAAGAATTTCATTATTCTCTTGCTGGTGATAATGACAATTAAACACTCGTGACTCTTCAACTTGCAGCCTTCTCTGGCCTACTGAGATCCCAATCCCATAACAAAATAACCACCCGTTCAACGTGCTGAAAGTAACCACCCATTCCTTCTCTCCAGAGATGCTGCCTGTCCTGCTAAGTTACTCCAGCATTTTGTGTCTATCTTTGGTTTAAACCAGCATCTGCAGTTCCTTCCCACACACCCGCTGAAGTAACATAGCTGGCCATCATTCATTGGCAAATGGCAATTAAATGTGGAATTATTGAAGCGAATGCATTAATCAAAAATAGTATTAAATTAAGCACCTGGATTTTCAATCTCCTGGTCATTCCAAATCAAACTGAATAGTTGCTAAAACAGAATAAAAGTGAGGCAGTGACTACTGTTAGTATTCACCAATATTGCCAAATACTATTGATTGATTGACTAATTACGATTGCCAACTATTGACTCATTAATCACTACTATTGCCAGGTATAGATTATTCTTTTGGCCTGAAAAGGTCACCAGCTCCTACCATCCAATTGTATGGAAATGACAGTGGAGGTATGGAAGTCACCTACTTTCTCTACCAATGTCATCAGGTGAATTAAAGTCTGTTTTCTACTAGTTATAGATACAAATATCCGAGGCCACGGATCTCAGGGGCCTGACTGTTCTCTTAAAGATGTCTAGCCACCATAGGCAGTGGGTCAGCTGCACTGCCAACACCTCGTCCATGGCTATGTGATGACAGGCTCTCTCTTGCTGCCAAATAGCACACCAGGAGCCCACTTCTTTCAAAGTCTTTGGGAGCAAAGCAGAGTAAAGTCAGGATCACCAATGGGTATGCCACACCTGTCCCTAAAGACCAACTCTCCTGACGTTGCCTTGACTCCATGCATTTCCACAGCAGCAGAAGACAGCAACTTCAGGTCAGGACCTCTCAAATGGAAAATCTAAATTCTGCTTCAGTTAAACTACAATTACAAACTCTATTTTTAAAGATTTGTTATTTTCAGATCTTGATTCCACTCTCTCTCTTTCATGTTGTTTCTTTTACCTTGTCATTTTCCATTTACTATTTTCAGAATCTCATTTTTAAAAATACACTCCTAACTTACCATTTAGACAGACTTAAGTAACAAACAGATTTTTTTGTCCTTGATTATCATCGACTCTCAAGATTTCTATGTCTCCTTAACAGATGGTGCTCACGAAAACATTTAACACATAGGCTTCTTTAGCAGATCCCTATATATCAGAAAAATATATTTTTGACAACCATGGAACATTTCATACATCATCATCTTCATAGGAATGGCATGTTGCTAATAGCTATAATACACATCCTAAGTGAGATAAAGGATACAGATTAATCAGCGCGAGAAACTACAGATTTAATATAGTCCTGGTAAGAAAAGCATGTAATAGCTACAGCAATCTTCAGCTTACTCTCAAATGTTATTTCATTCCTTTCCACAAGCCATTCTTTCTTAAAAGGAGTCTGTGCGTAAGCTTGAACAAGGATTTTTAAGTCATGTAAAAATAGCAGTGGTAGTCGACCATTCAGCTCTTTGAGCCTGCTCTGCTGTTCAATACTAGAATAGAATAGAATAGAATAGAATTACCTTTATTCTCATTCAGACCTTACGGTCTGAACGAAATTTCATGCCTGCAGTCATACATACAATAATACAATAATAAACAACAACAAACACAAATTAACATCCACCACAGTAAGTCCTCCAAACACCTCCTCACTGTGGTGGAGGCAAAAATCTTAGGGCTGCAGTCTCTTCCCTCCTCTTCTCCCTCTGCGCTGAGGTGATACCCCACCGGGCAATGGTACAACCAGTCCCGCGGCTCACCGAACCCCACAAACGGGCCGGCTCAAACACCGCGGCCCGGGGTGGTCGAAGCTGCCGCCCTCCAGTCCAGCGGACGCAGCCGCTGGCCCGCGGCTGAACCCCGGGCTCAGGTCACCGCCGCCAGAACGCCGTCCCAGCCACCGGAGCACCGTTGCAGCCACTAGCCGGATCGCCCTCACGTGAGTGCCGTTCCTCCCTCGAGCTGGGCCGCTCTGACGGGAGCGCTGTACCTCCCTCGAGCTGGGCCGCTCCGACGGGAGCACCATACCACTCTCGAGCTGGGCCGCTCCGACGGGAGCGCCGTACCTCCCTCGAGCTGGGCCGCTCCGACAGGAGCGCCATTCCACCCTCGAGCTGGGCCGCTCCGACGGGAGCGCCATTCCACCCTCGGGCTGGGCCGCCCCGACGGGAGCGCCACAGCCCTTCACGGGAGAGTCTCAGCCCCGCGCCAGGCCGCCCCCACGGGAGCGTCACAGCCCCTCACGGGAGCGCCGTTCCAACCCCGAGCCGGACCGCCCTCACGGGAGCGAGCCCAGGGCAAGTCCTGACTGGCTCTGCCTCCGGAGACTCGAGGTCGCCAGCTCCGCCATTAGGCCTCAGCGCAGACGGAGGCAGAGAAGGGGGATACCACAAAAAAGTCGCATTCCCCCGAAGGGAGAGACAGCAAGCCCCGTTTCAACCCCCCACCCCACATAAACACAACCTAAAACCCAAAAACTTAACTAGACAAAACGAAAAAAAAACAACACAAAAAAGTAAAAACAAACGGACTGTAGGCGAGCCGCTGCTGCCAGGGCAGCGCCGCCACTTCCATGGTTGATTGTTAGGCTCCCCCCCTGGTGAATGCTATGTACTTACCTTTCTCTGTTTCTCTCCCGAGTACAGGCCTCGTGGCTGTGAGTCCGGAATCAAGGGGTTAAAAGGCTCCTGTACCCGATTGGCCAAGCTGCGGCAGGTGACGTGTGACTCATCTGAAGCTTAAATACCAGAGTTTCCCCAGGATTCTCTCTCTTCTTCGTCGACCCTGCCTTGTGAGCAGTCTGCTGGTGTGAGCTGAGGAAGGCCTGGCCACATGGCATAGATCTTTGTGTACTTTCACCATTACTTGTTAACAAATATTGAATTGGGATGGATAAGGGCTGACCTTAGTGTTTTTGTGTATTTTGTTTCAGGGTTATATCTCTTTAGGCAGGTTTTAGAGTCTCTGGTTCGACGGCCCATCACATGGCTGGCTGGAGCACTGTTTAATTGTTTGTTAGTCCATCCATATCCCTGACTGGGTTGTTTAAATCAGGTTTGGGTTTTGTGTTCCATTGAAAAATTAAAACTATTTTGGAACTTGAACCTGGTTTTTGAATTATGTTACGCGGCTCTGAAGTACCTGCATTCGGGAGTCGTAACAAAATGGGGGCTCGTCCTAAGTTTTGAGGACCCTAGACGTTTTTGGGGTTTTTTTTGGTAGGCTTCTGGTGACTGAGGAAGTCTGTGTGTGTGAGGGGATTTTTTCTTCCCTGTTTGTGGTAGCATTGGTGCCCAGGGTTTAGCTGGTGGTTTGGTGCTACATTAGAGGTGGAATTTAAGGTGAAAGAGTTTGTTGAGGCTCCTAGTCGGGAGTTGTTTGATAAATGTACGAAGGAGCATTTGATTTTGCTGGCAGAGAACTATGATGTGCCTATTGACAAGCATTCGAAGAAACAGTCCATTAAATCGGTGTTGTGGGCAGTGTTGGTGGAGGGTGGGGTTTTGCCTGGCTGTGCAGACAGTCACCCACCTTCTGTTCAGCCTGGTCAGGACATGGAGGCAGTCATTAGGTTGAAGGAGTTAGAGCTGGCAATGGCAGAGATTAGGCCTCAGGAGAAGGAATTGGATGCCTCCCGGGTTTCTTCTAGGGAACGGGAGTTTGATATGAGCAAGAACATCCGCCTGGTTCCCCCGTTTAGTGAGAAGGATGTGGACAAGTTTTTCACAGTGTTTGAACGAGTGGCTTTGTCCTTGAAGTGGCCTAGGGACGTGTGGACCTTGCTATTGCAGTGTGTCCTTGTGGGTAAAGCACGGGAGGTGTACTCGTCTTTATCTGTTGAAAGCAGTCTGGACTATGCGTGTGTGAAGTCTACAGTATTAAGGGCTTATGAATTAGTTCCAGAAGCGTACCGGCAGAAATTCCGGCGCTTTAGGAAGTTTGATAGTCAGACTTATGTGGAGTTTGCTAGGGAGAAGGAGGCACTTTTTGACAGGTGGTGCACTTCTCAAGGAGTGAAGGATATTGGGCAACTGCGGGCCTTGATGATTATGGAAGACTTTAAGAACTGTCTCCCTGAGAGGGTCACTACTTACATTAATGAGCAGAAGGTGAATGAGGTGTCTAAGGCCGCGGTGTTGGCAGATGAGTATGTATTGACTCATAAAACTGATTTTGTTGGGCGATCCTATAGTTTTGGTGCACGGCCGGTTGATCGTGGTGGTGTCGCCGGTGGCAGTGTCAAAGGTGTTTCTGTGCCTGCAAGTGGCAGCACGTTGATACAGGGGGAGGTACGAGCTGATAAGGTTGACGGAAATTTGAGGACTAAGGAAGGTCTTGTGTGCTACTATTGTAGAGGGAGAGGGCACATGTTAAAGTCGTGTCCCGTTCTGAAGCAGAAAAATGCAAAGCCTGTGGCTTTGATGGGTACACAGAAGGCACCTGTGGTACCTGAGGTGCCTGAGTCTGATGAGTGTAGGAATTATTCTGCGTTCATCATGAATGGTTTTGTTTCTCTGGAGGATGGGGGTGATAGAGTTCCAGTATCCATCTTGCGTGATACTGGTGCTACTCAGTCCTTTATATTGGATAGTGTACTGCCGTTTTCTGGGGAATCATCGGTTGGGTCAAGTGTCCCAGTGGTAGGATTCGTGATGGATGACATGGTAGTGCCTTTGCATAGCGTGAGTCTCGAGTCCGAGTTGGTTTCAGGCCGGGTAACTGTTGGGTTACGGCCATGTTTTCCCGTTGGGGGAGTTTCTGTGATTTTGGGGAATGACTTGGCAGGAGGTAGAGTTTTAGTTACTCCTGAGGTGACGGCTGTTCCGATGGTGCAGAGTCCTGATAGATTGGCTATGCAGCATCCGAGGGTCTTCGCAGCTTGTGCTGTCACGAGGGCTATGGCTAAGAGCCAGGCGAAGTTTGAGGGTGTGGTGGACCTGAGTGAGGGCATTTTTGGGGATCAGGATGATAGATCCTGTGTTGTGAAGGGTGTTTCTACATCTCAAGATGGGGTAGTGTCTGGAAATGTGCCGGTGTTGCTGTCACGTGACCGGCTGGTTGACGAGCAAAAGAGTGATCCAGGTTTATCTGATCTGTTCGACTGCGCGGTGCCTGAGGGGGATATGGATTCCACAGCAAAGGGGTATTTTCTAAGGGAGGGCTTACTGATGCGAAAGTGGTCTCCCTTGGATATATCTGGGCATGATGATTGGAGCGTGGTTGATCAGAATGTGATGCCTCGTCGGTATAGGGACGAGATACTCTGTTTGGCTCATGATGGTCCTCTGGGTGGACATTTGGGGGTCAATAAGACGTATGACCGTATCTTACGGAATTTTTTTTTGGCCAGGGTTGAAAAAGGACGTGAAACAGCACTGCAGGTGTTGTCACATTTGCCAGGTGGCAGGGAAGCCGAACCAATCGATTGTTCCTGCGCCTTTATATCCAATCCCTGTGGTCGGTGAGCCGTTTGAGCGATTCTAGTTGATTGTGTGGGACCTCTACCTCGGACAAGGGTGGGCAACAAGTTTTTATTGACAATTATGTGTGCGTCTACCCGCTTTCCGGAGGTGGTCCCTTTGCGTAGAATTACGGCCCCTACCATTGTGAAGTCTCTCACTAAGTTTTTTTCGTTGTTCGGTTTGCCCAAGGTTGTGCAGAGTGACCAAGGTTCCAACTTCATGTCGAAGGTTTTTGGTCGGGTAATGAAGTTGTTAGATATTAAACATTGTTACTCCAGTGCGTATCTTCCTGAGAGCCAGGCGGCTCTCGAGAGATTTCACCAGACTCTGAAATCTACGTTGAGGACTTACTGCCTGGAGTTTGGGAAAAAAAAGGGATGAGGGGGTTCATCTAGTTACGTTTGCGGTGCGTGAGGTCGTGCAGGAGTCTTTAGGGTTCAGTCCTGCTGACCTGGTGTTCACGCATACTGTACGTGGTCCGTTGACGGTCCTGAAGGAGAAATGGTTGCAGGAGGAAACAAAACGTAGTATTTTAGACCACGTCTGTACTTTTCGCTCTAGACTGAGGAGGGCATGCGAACTGGCAATGGGTAATCTTGCTTCTGCTCAGTCTAGGATGAAGGACTGGTTCGACAGGAAGGCTTCTAGTAGGAATTTTTCTCCAGGTGACAAGGTCCTGGTGTTGTTGCCTATTCCTGGTTCCAGTCTGCAGGCTCGGTATAGTGGTCCCTATCAGGTGGTTAAGAAGGTTGGTGAGAGGGAGTACGTTATTGGTACCCCTGATCGGAGGCGCAAGACTCAGCTCTGTCATGTCAACATGCTGAAGCAGTACCATGAGCAGGAGCCTGTGGAGGTTGATGGGGAGGAGCTGTGTCCGTCGGTTTCGTCTAAGCCTGTTTTGGCTGCAGTGGTGCTGCCCCGACACGGGTGGTGATGTGGGTGAGGCACGGTTGTCTGTGGCAGTGACGCAGGGAAAGCTGAGTAACTCTGAGGCTTTGGAGTCGCATCCCTTGTGGATGTCTCATTTGACTGAAAGTCAGCGGGGTGACCTGCTTGCTTTGGTGGAGTCATATGGGTCACTGTTCTCGGATGTGCCTTCTCAGACGTCTGTGCTGCAGCATGACATTGACGTGGCCGGTGCTGCACCAATTAAACAGCATCCGTATCGGGTCAACCCTGACAAGCGTCATCGTCTAAGAAGTCAGGTTGACTATATGTGGCGGCATGGCATTGCTGAACCTAGTTGTAGTCCGTGGAGTTCTCCGTGTCTACTGGCTACGAAGGCTAATGGGGAGGACAGGTTTTGCACGTACTTTCGGAAAGTGAATGGTGTAACTAAGCCGGATTGCTATCCTCTTCCACGGATGGAGGATTGCGTGGATCGTGTGGGAAGTGCATCTTTTGTGTCTAAGTTGGACTTGTTAAAAGGCTATTGGCAAGTCCCTTTGACTAGGTGGGCGAGGGAGATCTCTGCATTCGTTACGCCTGATGACTTTCTTCAGTACACGGAAATGGCATTTGGGATGCGCAATGCGCCGGCAACCTTCCAACGGTTGGTGAACATTGTATTGTCTGGTTTGTCCTTCTGTGAGGCATACCTTGATGATTTCGTTGTGTGCTCCAGGTCGTGGATCGAACACATCGGTCATCTGAAGGAGGTATTTCATCGTCTAGTGGAGGCAAACCTGACGATCAATCTGGGGAAGTGTGAGTTTGGCCAGGCCACGGTAACGTATCTGGGTAAGGTGGTGGGCCGGGGTCAGGTTCGAACTCTCGAGGAAAAGGTGGGGCATATTGTCGCATTTCCTGCTCCAACCTCTAGGACTGAACTCCGTAGGTATCTGGCTATGGTTGGGTACTATAGAGGATTCTGTCCAAACTTCTCTGCGGTGGCTGCCCCTTTGACATATTTGCTGAGTCCGAAGGTAGCTTTTGTGTGGTCCGCAGAGTGTCAACAAGCCTTTGATCATACTAAAAGTCTTCTGGTGCGCGCACCTGTGCTTGCGGCACCTGATTTTGAGCGTCCATTTAAGCTGGCAGTGGATGCTAGTGATCGTGGGGTTGGTGGAGTTCTTCTACAGGATGATTCGGATGGGGTGGAGCATCCAGTTTCGTACATCTCTAAGAAGTTTAATCGTCATCAGAAGTGGTACTCCACCATTGAGAAAGAAACCCTTGCTATTTTAATGTCTCTGAATCATTTTGAGGTTTATGTTGGCTCCTCGAATGTCCCTGTCATCGTACTCACGGATCATAATCCTTCAGTATTTTTGCAGTATGAAGAATAAGAACCGGCAGTTAATGAGCTGGAGTTTGCAGCTGCAAGACTACAACCTGGAGGCCAGGCATATCCGTGGCAAGGATAATGTCTTGGCTGACGCCTTGTCGCGCCAGTAGTGTTTTAGCTCCTGAATAGTTTCTGGGATTTGGTGGTGTTTTTTCTCTCTTCTTCCGAAACTTATTCAGTATCTTTGGGTGGGGGTGTTAGGCGCTCCCCCCCCCTGGTGAATGCTATGTACTTACCTTTCTTTGTTTCTCTCCCAAGTACAGGCCTCGTAGCTGTGAGTCTGGAATCAAGGGGTTAAAAGGCTCCTGTACCCAATTGGCCAAGCTGCGTCAGGTGATGGTGACTCATCTGAAGCTTAAATACCAGAGTTTCCCAGGATTCTCTCTCTTCTTCATCGACCCTGCCTTGTGAGCAGTCTGCTGGTGTGCGCTGAGGAAGGACTGGCCACATGGCATAGATCTTTGTGTACTTTCACCATTACTTGTTAACAAATATTGAATTGGGATGGATAAGGGCTGACCTTAGTGTTTTCGTGTATTTTGTTTCAGGGTTATATCTCTTTAGGCAGGTTTTAGAGTCTCTGGTTCGACGGTCCATTACGTGGCTGGCTGGAGCACGGTTTAATTGTTTGTTAGTCCATCCATATCCCTGACTGGGTTGTTTGAATCAGGTTTGGGTTTTGTGTTCCATTGAATAATTAAAACTATTTTTGAACTTGAACCTGGTTTTTGAATTATGTTACGCGGCTCTGAAGTACCTGCATTCGGGAGTCGTAACATTGATTAGTACGGGTATCAGAGGAGAAGGGAGGAGAATGGGGTTGGGAGGGAGAGATAGATCAGCCATGAATGAATGGCAGAGTAAACTTGATGGGCTGAATGGTCTAATTTTACTCCTATTCCTTATGACCTTATGATTGATCGCTATCCCAACAATATATTCCTACTCGCCCCCCCCCCACCCTACCCATATCTCTTGTTATCATTTGAGCTGAAAAAAATAATGTTACCTCATTGTTAGTACATTCAATGACTCAACCTTCTGTGGTAGGGAAATCCCCAGGGTCACACCTTTTGTTGCAGAGACTTATGGTCTCAGTCCCATATGTATTGTAGTGACAGACTTTCATTCAAGGAATCTTTCCTCTAGCCACTATGATTGAAGACAGGGGATAGGAGATTATCGAAACGCATTCACGAGCTCTCCACGAGACATTCAATGCAGTTGAAAGATAAATCTTCAAAACACAGTCTCTTGATTAATAGTTTCTTTATTGTCGTAATAAAAACAGTAAGATATTCATCCAAACTTCTTCTTGTTTAAGTACATTTTGATCAAACTCATAGTCAAACTCATGCATGGTGGAACTCGTGCATGGTGGAAAGCTGTGACCTCTCCCCCATGCATCTTCAAACTAAACTAAAAACTACTAGGGCGACTGAGTGAGAGTCCCAGCCACAAACACACCTCCGACTACATAATAAACCCCACCCACATAATTACAGGCAGTGAAATTTAAAGGTAACTGGTTATAGTTATAACATACTGAGTTAAGCTAAATGGCTACTACATGTATTAACCTACATCCTGAGACTGTGACCCCTGGTTCTAGTTTAGTTCAGCTTATTGTCACGAATATCGAGGTACAGTGAAAATCATTTGTTGCGTGCTAACCAGTCAGCGGAAAGGCCATACGTAGTTACAATCGAGCCATTCACAGTGTACAGATACATGATAACGTAAATAACTTTTAGTGCAAGATAAAGTCCAGTAAAGTCCGATAAAAGATAACCCGAGGTTCTCCAATGAGGTAGATAGTAGTTCAGGACTGTTCTCTCATTGTTGGTAGGATGGTTTAGTTGCCCGATAACAGCTGGGAAGAAACTGTCCCTGAATCTGGAGGTGTGCAGGTTGTGACATCCTTGATTATGCTGGTGGCCTTGCCAATGATGTAGAAACACGCTGTCATAGGATGTGTTGTGCTGTTGGTGTGTGGAGGTAGATTCCATCGTGGCATTTAAGAGACTTTTACACAGCCTACATCATTGTCTATATCTCTCGTTTCCCTTTCCCGTGAATTTCAGTCAGAAGAAGAGTCTCGACCCATATAGTCACCCATTTCTTCTCTCCAAAGAAGCTGCCCGTCCCGCTGAGCTACTCCAGCTTTTTGTGTCTATCTTCGGTTTAAACCAGCAACTGCAGTTCCTTCCTACACGGGACAGGAAGATACCTTGGTTGATAGGGACACGTGAAGATCCTCTTTCCATGCATCACGACTCTTTGAATCTATAACTTCAATGACTATGAAGCATTTTGAGACATCCTAACATTCTGAAAATTAGAATGTTAGAAGTCATGCCTCTTATATTGGAATAAAACTCCAGTTAGGTCAACGTTGAATGTCTTTTTGCATGACGGTTCACTGTGATCATAGCAGAAGCCTCCTCCTGGCGATCCCCGGATGACACAATGCACTCTGTGACACATCGGGCGACCAATTCTGTCAACATTCTCTGTCTCTTCCTTCGGGGGAATGCAACTTTTTCGTGTCGTATCCCCCTTCTCTGCCTCCGTCTGCGCTGAGGCCTAATGGTGGAGCTGGCGGCCTCCAGCCTACGACTGACCCCGAGGCTCCGGAGGCAGAGCCAGCCAGGACTCTCCAACGAGAGGCTGGCCGTCTTCGGGGCTAAGGCAGCGGTGGCCCGACTTGCTGGTGCGGCGTTCTGGCTTTCGGCGGCGGCCTGGAGCTGATGCAGCGGGGCTTGGAGCTGAGACTGCGGGACCCGGAGCTGCGGCGGTGGCCCGGAGCTGAGACTGTGGGACCCGGAGCTGGGGCGGCGGCCCGGAGCTGAGACTGCGGGACCCGGAGCTGCGGCAGCGGCCTGGAGCTGGGGTGGCAGCCTGGAACTGGGGCGGCTGCCCGGAGCTGATGCTGTGGCGGGCCGTCTCGGAGCGGAGACGGCATTCCGGCTTTCGGCGGCGGCGACATCACCACGGAGGTCCGCTGGACTGGAGAGCGGCATCTTCGGCCTGGATCGATCGCCTCAGCGCAGAGGGAGAACAAGGAGGGAAGGGACGAAGACTAAAGACTTTGCCTCCATCACAGTGAGGATGTGCTTGGTGAACTCACTGTGGTGGATGTTTAATTTGTGTTTATTGTATGTTTTGTTTTTATTGGTTCTGTGTGTGACTGCAGGCAACATAATTTCGTTCAGACCGAAAGGTCTAAATGACAATAAAGGAATCTAATCTAATCTAATCTAACATGTTGGACGACGACAGAAGCCAACAGTGAGCTATACGTCGCCTGACACACGAGCGAAAGAACGAAGGAACAAACGATGACGGCTCTCTGTGACAGGGAAAATACAGCAATGGAAAGGCTGCAAAATCAGATCAAGGTCTGAAGAAGGGTCTCAACCTGAAGCGTCACCCATTCCTCCAGAGATGCTGCCTGTCCCGCTGAGTTACTCCAAGATTTCTTCAAGATTTAAAAAAGCTATTTCTTCTGACTGCAGTGTCTGAAATTAAAGGTCACGGTGCCAGGGGTCAGTAATTTAGAACTGAGCTGAGGAGAAATTCCTTCACTCAAATGTTGTCAATCCTTCGGCTCTCTACCCCAGAGAGCTGTGGGCATTCACTCGGTTTATTCAACATTGAAACTGATAGGTTTTAGATAGAAAGGGAATCAAGGGATATGGGCAATGAAGCATGAAGGTGGAATTGAGGTAGATGTACAGCTGTGAGATTACTGAACTTGAGAGGCAACTCCTGGTCCTATTTCTAATGTTCTTATGGTCTTATCTGGGAATACGGTATCCAATTTAAGTCACTGTATCTTCTTTGTCCCTTACATTTCACCTTCTTCTGTCTCTAAATCGTCAGACTGCTGGCTCGACAAAATGCATTGGATGATGACGAGTCATCTCTAACTAAATATTGGCAATACGAAAGGCATTATCTTCAGACCCACCTGAACATTGTCCCTCTGCCATCATTGCTATCCCACTCACTGGCATTCATATCAAACTGAACAAGGCCATTTGATACCTTTGTATCATATTTGGTCTTGTTAAGGGCCTGTCCCACTTTCACGACCTAATTCACGACCTTTTTTACTCGTGGACATTTTTCATCAGGCTAGAAAAACGCCCCGACCTACTTGATGCCACGAGTACCTACGACAGCATCACGACCTGCTATGACCTACTATAAACTCATACGACTTCGTGACAACCATGCTGCAAGTATGAGTCAAGGGCAAACTCAGCAGAGGTCGTGAATTAGGTCATGAAAGTGGGACAGGCCCTTTAAGCATAAGATCAGATATCTCACTAACCTAACTAACTTTTTCTCAACTTCATCTCATCTGCAAGTCCACATCCGACCAGTCTGATTGACCAGTATTCCCAGCAGGTTCTCCTCTCATCTTACATCTTCTAAAATCATTGCCTAACTTACACCAGGTCCTGTTCAACCATTTTGCACACACTTGGTCATTTTCATTCATTCCCTGTTACGTTACTCCTTGTTTTCAAACTTTTCACCTTTCCTTTCATATTCCTTCTCAGCCTAAGCACTCCATATCTCTCCAATCACCCTTCTAACATTCAAAAATCTTTGTTTTAGGCAATTTTGGAGTCTTGATCATCATCAGCTTTAGTTGTTCCACCAAGGAAGGCCATGCCTTTAGCTGCTTAGTATCTAATCTCCCTGACACACACCACACTTCTATGTCTGTTTCATTCTACAAATATACCTCTTTGATCAAGCTCCGGTCATTTGTCCTTAGACCTCCTTCATGCTTTGTTTAATCATATTTATTTGTCCAGCTTTGGACGACTTTGCAATGTTAATGGCAACCTATAAATGCAACCTGCTGTGATTGCCGTTAAAAGAACATAACCAAGCAAGCTTTCATCCAAGGAAACAAGATTAAGAGGGAAAGCTTCTCTGTAAACAGGTGAGGTATTTACCCTCGCTATCATTGCCATGCTAGAATATGCAGCAAAAGAACGTTGAAAACATAAAATTAATTGTGGCTTGTAAGATTTTTATTTCCATGGAATAGATTCCCATCAAAAGCATTCAGGGCTAAGCCAATTAGCTCTTCCAGAAATAACACAAAGAACACCTAATTAAGTGCAGGATTGCAAACCATAAGGATAAGTAGATGACTGAACATTATGGATCATCAAATACTACAAGGAACCTTCTGGCTGTAGGCATGTGGGAGCATGAGGGAACATCGGTAAAGGCTTAATAAAACAAACGTCAAATTGAAATATTGTAGCTTTTGCTTTGGGGAATTTGGGAGAAATTTCATGTTGCTCTTGACAGCTTTATCTCTGATTATGCATTTCCGCAGATCTTGAGGCTTCTCGCCAATCAAAATTGCTCAAGCCTTTTGGGAACACACTAGATTGGTCAAATAACCTGACATTATTCCCTGTGTTCTTAATAATGTAACTGATGCTGTAAGTTGCCCCAGACATGTGAATTCACTTTTTAATAAACCGTTCTTCCATTGCAGGTGTTTCTCAGTCTGTTCTGTCCTCAATTAAATTGATGGAAGTCGAGATCATAATTTATAACGCCAAATATCGTCACCTTCAACTCTTCTATTTAAAGTTCATTTTTCACATCTATTGACCTTTAATTTTCAATATGGTAATACTTGTCAACTTCCTTACAGCTAAAAATGCAAAGTACCACGGTCACAAAATTAATTATCCTTTTCTCCTGATGTCTCCAGGTATTTCTCTTATATTCCGTGTCCCAAAACCCAAGCCAATGGAGACAAAAATAAAACCCCCACAGATACCATTGCTTACCTTATGGACATTTTCCAGCACGACAATACTCCCCATCCCAAGATATCTAATTTGTTTTGAACTTCTTCTCAACAAAATAAACTTATTGAGGTGCTCTGAACTTCCACAAATATGTTGAAACAATTAATATTAAAGTCTCATATCATAAATTGTTGGGTCTTTTCAATGGCCATAATAAGCACTCATATTATATATGTTTTCCAATTTCAATGAACCATTGGCTTTGCAGAGAGTTGACAAAATGTAGGTTATTGTAAAAACGTAATATCTTTGTTCTAATCATTAATTTAAGCGTAAT
Organism: Amblyraja radiata; assembly: GCF_010909765.2. Lineage (NCBI taxonomy): Eukaryota > Metazoa > Chordata > Chondrichthyes > Rajiformes > Rajidae > Amblyraja > Amblyraja radiata. The sequence goes on along the minus strand of NC_045962.1, from coordinate 14,197,832 downwards.
ATTATTCTTTCAAGGGATAAAACTGGTTCTGGAAGTACTCAGCAGGTCAGGCAGCGTGTGTAGAGGTAGAGGGGCAGTCAGCTTTGTGAATCAAGACACTGCATCAGTATCCTGAGGAAGGGTCTCTGCCCAAAATGCCGACCATCCCTTTACCTCCACACGTGGTGTTTAATCCACAGAGTTCCTGAAGTAACTGTTTAGTTCCGGTTTCCATTACCTGCAGTTTCCCATCTCTCCATTGTTCGTTTGTTCTTCATTTCTGATCTCTTATTTTGCTGGAAATTTTTTCTTCAGCTACCATTTGCCATATTCATAGTCCCACAGTTGTTTTTATTTCCTATCCTTTGTCCGCTTTTGGTAAAAGAGATGGGCCTGATCCAATTGTCTGAGTTGTTCCTTCTTGCCTTGTAACTGTGGCCTTCAGATTGTGCGTGCTTTCTTCTTATGTACACATCAGCTTGGGGATCCACTGCTTACTCCCTGAAGTTGCAGTGCTTAATTGTCAAGAGTCTATAGCCATGGCTGAGGATCCACATTCAGGATGTTTTTTTATGTTTCAACATTGTTACCCCAAAGGTTTAGGAATCTTGTCATATTGGAATCAAGTCTAGGTCTTCACATACGTTCTGATATGGAAGCTAAACACAGGAAAATGTATCTCCAAGAAGGACAGGGGCAGCAGACACATGGAAACGCTCCCATTGGCTCCGTTGGTCATACACCATCCTGCTTGGATGCAACTTCACCATTCCTTCATCTTAAATCCTGGAATATTTACCCAATATCATTTGAGGAGTGCCTGCTCCAGGAGAAGTGCAGAGGTTCAAGAACTCACCAGCAGACTCGTAAGGGCACTTTGAGATAGGCATTAAATCCTGACCTGCCGCAAATCAACACGTCCTGAAAATGAATAAACAAGAAGAGAGTAAACTGGATTACGTACATACGCACATAGCATGGCCGTCCGTAGGGGGGGGGGGTGCGTTGGGTGCGACCGCACCCCCCTTTTTTTCCCTTAAGAAAAAGTCACCAAAAAACCCCCCCAAAAAAATCGAAAAAAATAAATAAAAAATCAACGTTTCCACTTTGAAAACGGCCAGTTCTCTGTTCTCTTGTCCCCGGGTGGGAGTGGCTGAATCTGAACCCAACGGCTGTAACCCCAACACCAGTCGCCGCTGCGGCAGGGCCCGCTCCCCATGCCTCCCCCCGCCGCCGGGGCCCAAGCCATCTTCCCCCCACACCACCCCCGCTGACCCCCGCTGGGCCCACGCCACCCCCGCTGGGCTCATGCCACCCCCTCTGAGCCCACGCTACCCCCGCTGAGCCCATGCCACCCCCGCTGAGCCCACACCACCCCTGCTGACCCCTGCTGGGTCCACGCTACCCTCGCTGACCCCTGCTGGGCCCACGCCACCCCCACTGACCCCTGCTGGGTCTTCCATAGTTTGTGACATAAATACACATTTTAATGGGATCATTATATACAGATGTAACATTTCCATTTTGAGATCGGGGGTGGGGGGGGGGGGTGTTGTGGGCAAATATACGTCAAGCCGATAGCCTAATCGTTAAAGAGTTAAAGATAGCCTAATCGATAAAGCGCTGAGAAGAGGAATCAGAGCTGCCAAGGAAAGATACTCTGAGAAGTTGAGGGACAAGTTCTCAGCTAGTGATTCTTCTTCAGTTTCGAAGGGCATGCAAGAAATCACCAGCTATAAGTAAAATAAGTAAAGTAAAGTAAAGTAAAGTAAAGTAGCCTTTATTGTCATTCAGACCTTTCGGTCTGAACGAAATTTCGTTGCCTGCAGTCATACATATAATAATAATGACAAAAACACCCAATAAACACAAATTTAACATCCACCACAGTGAGTTCACCAAACACCTCCTCACTGTGATGGAAGGCAAAAATCTTAAAGTTCTTGTCTCTTCCCTCCTTGTTCTCCCTCTGCTCCGACCTGTGAGCTCTCGACGTTGTCGTCCACCGGGCCCGTGGCCGATCCTCCGAGGTCAGGTCGTCGCTGCCGCCGGAACGCCACAGCTCTGCTGCCGGCTCGCCGCTACCGCTCTAACGCCACGTCTCCGATGTTGCCGTCCGAACGCCACAGCTCCGCTGCCGGGTCGCCACAGCTCCGCTGCCAGGTCACCGCTGCTGCCGGAACGCCACAGCTCCGCTGCCGGGTCACCGCTGCTGGGTCGCCGCTGCTGCTGGAAGGCCACAGCTCCGATGTTGCCGCTGGAACACTGCCCCAGCTCCGCCATTAGGCCTTGCACACGGGGGATACGACAAGAGAAGTCGCATCCCCCCGAAGGAAGAGACCAAAAACACGTTCCCCTCACACCCATACACAACATAATAAAATAAAACCAAAAATTAACTAAAACAGGACAAAAGAACAAACAAAAAAAAAGAAAAAACAAACGGACTGCAGGCGAGCCGCAGCTGCTAAGGCAGCGCCGCCATCACTATAAGAGGAAAGCCCCCCGCTCTTTAGACAATGGTCAGCTGACGAACAACCTGAATGAGTATTACTGCAGGCTTGAAAATCAAAAACATAACCCTGAAACCCACTCCCCAACAAACACAGCCAGACCACAGTCTGCAAAGAATGGACTCTGCACCCTCTCCTTCCCATTCACCACTTCACACCTACTTAAGGCAAGACTCCAGTATGAAAAGAGTGGAACCTTTCCCACCCCACCCAACCACTTCACACCCACTCACAGCCTGACCTCAGTCTGCAAAGACTGGGCCCTTCTACACCCACCCCACTCCAATCACCACTTCACACCCAATGACTGCACCTCCACAGACACCTCTGTCAAGCTTCTCAAGTTTGTGGATGACAAAACCCTGATTGGACTGATCCAGGATGGGGATCTCTGTACTCTTTTCAGTTTCACATCTTTCCTATAACATGGTGCCCAGAACTGAACACAATATTCTAAATGCGGTCTTAAGGTTCAAAGGTTGATTTATTGTCACATACTCCTAGATGTAGTTAAATTCTTTTTGCCAAAACAGCATATAAAAAAGAATACAAACATAACAATAATAAATAGCTTTAACATAAAAACATCCCCCCACAATGGTTCCCATTATGGGGGAAGGCACAAAGTCCAGTCCCATCCCCAATGTCCACCCATAGTCGGGCCTATTGAGGCCTCCACAGTTGCCTCTACGGAGGCCTGATGTTCCAGGCCGTCCTCGCCGGTGATGATGTTCCGGCGTCGGGAGAGTCCTCTCAGTGGCATGGGAACCCTGGAACGGCCGCCTCCCTACTCGAGACCGTGGCTTCCGGAGCCGACAAGGCCGCGCCGAATGGAGCTCAACTGGCGATCTCATCGAGAGATCCCAGGCTCCCGATGTAAAGTTCAGCGCCGCCACCCGCAGCTCCGCGATGTTTTTAACGCCGGTCCCAGCTCACTGGAGTTCCAGCGCGGCGACCCGGGCAAGGCACCGCCCGCCCCGCAATGGCGCTCCAGCGCTGCACCGCCGTCCACACACCCGCAGCTCCGCCGCCGCCGATGCCGATGCCGAGGCTCCGGGCGGTCCCCTCGCTCCTCGGACCCGCAGCTCCGCAGCCGATGCCGCCGCCGCCGATGCCGATGCCGAGGCTCCGGGCGGTCCCCTCAGGAAATGTCGCTCCAGGCCCGCTGGTAGGCCGCGAGGACGGGTCGAAAGTGCAGCCCGGAGAAAAACTGCATCTCCGACCAGGTAGGGACCCTGAAAATTAGTTTCCCCCTTCCCCCCCCCCCCGCTCCCCCACACATAAAAAAGCTAGAACTCCTGAAAACAAAACACTAAACTAACTAAAAATAAGAAAAAAGAAATGAAAAACAGACAGCTGCAGGCTACGCAGCCATACCCCCTACAGGTCGGCGCCAACGTCTTATACAACTGCAACATGACCTCCCAACTTCTATGCTCAATACTCTGACTGATGAAGGCCATAGTGCCAAAATACTTTTTGACCACCTGATATACCTGCGACACGACCTTCAAGGAACCATGCTTGAAGGAACTCAACCATTCCTCTGCCCACCTGGCTAATTGATCCAGATCCTGCTGCAATCTTTCACAACCATCTTCACTATCTGCAAAACCACTCACTTCTGTATCATCAGCAAACTTGCTAATCTTGTTCAAAAGGGAACTGCAGATGCTGGAATATCGAAGGTACACAAAATTGCTGGGGAAACTCAGCGGGTGCAGCAGCATCTATGGAGCGAAGGAAATAGGCGACGTTTTGGGCCGAAACCCTTCTTCAGACTGATGGGGGGTGGGGGAAAGAAAGAAGGAAAAGGGGAGGAGGAGGAGGAGCCCGAGGGCGGGCGGATGGGAGGGTGGGAGGAGACAGCTAGAGGGTTAAGGAAGGGGAGGAGACAGCAAGGGCTAGCCAAATTGGGAGAATTCTATGTTAATGCCATAAGGACGCAAGGTCCCCAGACGGAATATGAGGTGCTGTTCCTCCAATTTCCGCTGTTGCTCACTCTGGCAATGGAGAAGACCCAGGACAGAGAGGTCGGATTGGGAATGGGAGGGGGAGTTGAAGTGCTGAGCCACCGGGAGGTCAGGTAGGTTATTGCGGACTGAGCGGAGGTGTTCGGCGAAACGATCGCCCAACCTACGCTTGGTCTCACCGATGTAAATCAGCTGACATCTAGAGCAGCGGAGGCAGTAGATGAGGTTGGAGGAGATACAGGTGAACCTTTGTCGCACCTGGAACGACTGCTTGGGACCTTGGATGGAGTCGAGGGGGAGGTGAAGGGACAGGTGTTGCATTTCTTGCGGTTGCAACGGAAAGTGCCCGGGGAGGGGGTGGTGCGGGAGGGAAGGGAAGGATTGACGAGGGAGTTGCGGAGGGAGCGGTCTTTGCGGAAGGCAGACATGGGGGGAGATGGGAAGATGTGGCGAGTGGTGGGGTCACGTTGGAGGTGGCGGAAATGGCGGAGGATTATGTGTTGTATTTACCGGCTGGTGGGGTGAAAGGTGAGGACCAGAGGGACTCTGCCCTTGTTGTGTGTGCGGGGATGGGGAGAGAGAGCAGTGTTACGGGGTATGGATGAGACCCTGGTGTGAGCCTCATCTATGGTGGCGGAGGGGAATCCCCGTACCCTGAAGAACGAGGACATTTCCGATGCCCTGGTATGAAATGTCTCATCATGGGAACAGATGCGGCGTAGGCGGAGGAATTGGGAGTAGGGGATGGAGTCTTTACAGGGGGCAGGGTGGGAAGACGTGTAGTCCAGATAGCCATGTGAGTCAGTGGGTTTGTAATGTATGTCGGTCAGGAGTCTGTCCCCTGCGATGGAGATGGTGAGGTCAAGGAATGGTAGGGACGTGTCGGAAATCGTCCAGGTGTGGGCACACGCATGGGCCCCAGCTACGCCTGCCTCTTTGTCGGGTACGTTGAACAATCCATGTTCGAGACGTACCAGGGCCCCATCCCCGACCTCTACCTCCGTTACATTGACGACTGCTTTGGCGCCACCTCCTGCACCTACACACAACTGACTGACTTCATCCACTTCACCACCAACTTCCATCCGGCACTCCAATACACCTGGACGATTTCCGACACATCCCTACCATTCCTTGACCTCACCATCTCCATCGCAGGGGACAGACTCCTGACCGACATACATTACAAACCCACTGACTCACATGGCTATCTGGACTACACGTCTTCCCACCCTGCCCCCTGTAAAGACTCCATCCCCTACTCCCAATTCCTCCGCCTACGCCGCATCTGTTCCCAGGATGAGACATTTCATACCAGGGCATCGGAAATGTCCTCGTTCTTCAGGGAACGGGGATTCCCCTCCGCCACCATAGATGAGGCTCACACCAGGGTCTCATCCATACCCCGTAACACTGCTCTCTCTCCCCATCCCCGCACACGCAACAAGGGCAGAGTCCCTCTGGTCCTCACCTTTCACCCCACCAGCCGGCAAATACAACACATAATCCTCCGCCATTTCCGCCACCTCCAACGTGACCCCACCACTCGCCACATCTTCCATCTCCCCCCATGTCTGCCTTCCGCAAAGACCGCTCCCTCCGCAACTCCCTCGTCAATTCTTCCCTTCCCTCCCCCACCACCCCCACCCCCGGCACATTCCCTTGCAACCGCAAGAAATGCAACACCTGTCCCTTCACCTCCCCCCTCGACTCCATTCAAGGTCCCAAGCAGTCGTTCCAGGTGCGACAAAGGTTCACCTGTATCTCCTCCAACCTCATCTACTGCATCCGCTGCTCTAGATGTCAGCTGATTTACATCGGTGAGACCAAGCGTAGGTTGGGCGACCGTTTCGCCGAACACCTCCGCTCAGTCCGCAATAACCTACCTGACCTCCCGGTGGCTCAGCACTTCAACTCCCCCTCCCATTCCCAATCCGACCTCTCTGTCCTGGGTCTCCTCCATTGCCAGAGTGAGCAACAGCGGAAATTGGAGGAACAGCACCTCATATTCCGTCTGGGGTCCTTGCGCCCTTATGGCATTAACATTGAATTCTCCCAATTTGGCTAGCCTGTGCTGTCCCCTCCCCTTCCTTCACCCTCTAGCTGTCTCCTCCCACCCTCCCATCCGCCCGCCCTCGGGCTCCTCCTCCTCCTCCCCTTTTCCTTCTTTCTTTCCCCCACCCCCCATCAGTCTGAAGAAGGGTTTCGGCCCGAAACGTCGCCTATTTCCTTCGCTCCATAGATGCTGCTGCACCCGCTGAGTTTCCCCAGCAATTTTGTGTAACTTGCTAATCTTGCCCTGTTCTGTGACTTTTCACAGAGTGCTGGAGTAACTCAGCGGGTCGGGTGAGTATAGAAGTTGGGAGGTCATGTTGCAGTTGCATAAGAAGTTGGTGAGGCCGCATTCAGAGTATTGTGTTCAGTTCTGGGCACCATGTTATAGGAAAGATGTCATCAAACTGGAAAGGGTACAGTGAAGATTTATGAGGATGTTGCCAGGACTAGAGGGCCAGAGCTATAGGGAGCTATAGGGAGAGATTGAGTAGGGTGGGACTCTATTTCATGGAGCACAGGAGGCTGATGGATGATCTAATAGAGGTGTATAAAATCATGATTTGAATAGATATGGTTGAGTCTTTTGCCCAGAGTAAGTGAATTGAGGAGCAGAGGACATAAGTTTAAGGTGAAGGGCAAAAGATTTAATAGGAGTCTGAGGGGTATGTTTTTCACACAAAGGGTGGTAGGTGTATGGAACAAGCTGCCAGAGGAGGTAGTTGTGGCAGGGACTATCGCAACATTTAAGAAACAGTTAGACAGGTACATGGATAGGACAGGTTCGGAGGGATATGGATCTGGATAGGATAGGTTCGGAGGGATATGGATCAAACGTGGGCAGGTGGGGCTAGTGCAGATGGGCCGAAGGGCCTGTTTCCACACTGTATCACCCTATCTTTCCCTTCTCCTGCCTTCTCCCCATTACCTCCGACACCCGTATCAATCAAGAATCTATCAATCTCCTCCTGAAAAATGTCCATTGACGACCTCCACAGCTGTCTGTGGCAATGAATTCCACAGTTCACCACCCTCTGACTTAAGAAATTCCTGCTCATCTCCTTCCTAAAGGAATGTCTTTTAATTCTGAGGCTGTGGCCACTGGTCCTAGACTCTCCCACTAGTGGAAACATCCTCTCCAAATCCACTCCATCCAGGTTTTTACCAGGCTGGGACAGACGGCAACAGCTTCACACCATGTCCCAAAGCTTGTGTCCTGTCCTGCATCACCCAAGGCAGCAGAGACGTTATAGGAGAGGGCAAGCACCGTAACAAAGTAGCTCACGATGGTTTGGGTAACATTCAGGAATGTCCATACAATACAATACAATACAATTCAATTTATTTGTCATTTGGACCCCTTGAGGTCCAAACGAAATGTCGTTTCTGCAGCCATACATTACAAAACAAAAAGACCCGAGACACAACACAGTTTACACAAACATCCATCACATCGCTGTGATGGAAGGCAAAAAAACTTATCTCTCCACTGCATTCTTCCCCCCGATGTCAGAGTCAGAGTCAAAGTCAAAGCCCCCGGCTGGCGATGGCGATTGTCCCGCGGCCATTAAAGCCACGCCGGGTGATGCAAGGTCGCACACCGGGTCTAGTTGTTAGAGCCCCCGGCGTGCGCTCGCAGAGTCCCGCGGCCATTCCAAGGCCCCGCTCAGGTGCTCTTCAACCCCGCAACTCGGGCGGGAGAAATCGCCGTTGCGGAAGCCCCGAAAAGCGGTCTCCCAGCAGGGACCCGTGGGCTCCCGGTGCCGCCGTCCGCCAAACCCGCAGTTGCAGCCTCCGAATCTCCGGGGGTCGGGTCGCAGCAGCGTCCACCACAGCTCCACCTGCTCCGGACTCGGCCAGCCCCGTGACGGTGAGTAGTCGGCAGCTCCGCAGCTGGAACCCCAGGTCGTTCCTGTTGGAGGCCGCTCCACGTTGCATGGCACATCATGAATATTACTGAAGAACGGTCTTGACCCGAACTATAATCTATACCTTTTCTCCAGAAATGCTGTCTGATCCACTGAGTTACTCCAGCACTCTGTGACATGTCACCTATCCATGTTCTCCACAGATGCTGCCTGACTCGCTGAGTTACTCCAGCATTCTGTAAAACGTCGCCTATTGATATTCTCCGCAGATGCTGCCTGACCCGCTGAGTTACTCCAGCACTTTGTGACTATTTTCCCTTCACCCATCTGCCCAAGCCCACTCTCCCCCCTCCTTTCCTATGTTCCTTTCCACCCATAAACCTCTCTCTGCCTTTACATTTCACTCCTCTTTCAAATCTGCTCTACTTATCTACATGCATTTTTCTTCTTCACTTTTTAGTCATAGAATGATGCAGTATGGAAACAGGCCCTTCAGCCCATCTTGCCCACACCGACCGACATGTCCCATCTACACTAGTCCCACTCACACGCGTTTGGCCTATATCGATCTAAATCTGTCCTATCCATGTACGTGTCCAAATGTCTCTTAAACATTGGGATAGTCCCAGTTTAACTACCTCGTCTGGCAGCTCGTTACATACACCCAGCACCCTTTGTGTGAAAAAGCTACCTTAGATTCCTGTTAATTTCTGAAATATTGGTCATAAATTTGGTGCAAAAATGCTCCAAAACAAGGCTCAGAATGGATCAGAGAGCATCTAAAACCCCTGAGCTACCAGGGCCCTTAAGCGGGCCCTGGACCCTGGCATCGAGGGACTTCATGCTTCGCGCTCATGATTCACATTAAATTTTCTGTAATCCTGTCATGCCACCTCCCTTTTTAAAAAGCTTCGTACGGGCCTGCATAGAGAAATGCTGAACTACTATCTACCTCTTTGATGTCCCTTGGACTATCCTTGACCTGACTATGCTGGCTTTACCTTGCTCTAAACGTTATTCCCTTATCATGTATCTACACACTGTAAATAGATTGATTGTAATCATGTATTGTCTTTCTGCTGACTGGTTAGCGCGCAACAAAAAGCTTTTCACTGTAGCTCGGTACACGTGACAATAAACTAAACTGAATTGACTTAAGTAGGCCTTGACCATTCAGACTAGCGAAGAAGCAACCCTTCTTCCCTTTGCAAGAATATCATTGCTGGCTGGATCAATGTAAGCAAGGACTGCTCAGCAGCATCTCCCTATCCTCTGGTAGTGAAGCTGATAGAAAACACTGCGATCGTCAAAATGTGCACATTTATTAGAGGTTATGAGATGGACAACTATCAGGCCCGAGCCATGTCCATCTGCAGATTCCAGTAACCTTTTGTTTTGATTGCTGTGTTGTGCAAGGCTTAAGGCTTGCACCAACATGCTGGAAACGGATTGGAACATTGTTTGCGGAAACCTGTAGCAAAACGTTATTAAAACTGCAGCGTCTCATAATTAAATAATTCTCATATATAGATACAGGCTGCAGACGTCCACCTATGAAATATAGTTGTTCGCCATTTCATCCACTTTGAAGATAATTAACTTTTCTCGGGAAAGATCAATATCAATAACACATGGTTCGTACACTTACACCACTGACCTCTTTCCAATTATTGAGCCAGAACCCGGGAGTGATTGTTATTAATATTGATCAACTGTGCAAAAAGTTAAGCATTTTCAAAATGGAGAAATGTAGTTATTGCAGATATGTGATCTTCGATTCTTTGTGTACTGTACAGTTACTTGGTCTTGAAAGATCTTTGGTGCACTGTTATTGGATGGTTCCAAACTCTTTGTGAGGCTGGAGAGAAACTTGTATCTTTAATCTTGATGGAACAAATCTATTTAACTAATTAAGCCCACTACATTCTTGCTAGTTCCCTCTGTTGGTTTCTTTGCTGTGCTATTTATGTCACCATATCCAATTCAAAGTTTTCACTTTGAATGACGTCAAAAACTTTCCCCAGAATTTTCTTAATATGATTCATTATCATTGCCTTAATCATCTACGGAAAAAGTGATGGCATTTGTGCAATTCTTTTTGTCGGTGTTTCATAATACCCAGGAAAGCATTGTAAAAAAAAATAATTGAATCCCAGAAGAATCTCTCCAGATTCAAGCTCCAGTCAAGAATTGATATGAAATTTTGTTTCTATATTTTCAAAGTCTTTCCTGGGAATGTCACAAATTTGCATATGATGAAAATTCCCACCCTCATTAGTTGAAATGAGATTTTCTACAAACTATAAAATCATAGTCAAGAAACACGCTGATGTCTGCTGAAAGTCATGATGGCTTTCTAATGTCTTGTTTATATGCCCTGCTGTGTATATTTTACGTACATAAGTTTAATGTCACCAGCACAGATAATGGGAGTAAAATTCAATCTCCATAGGGTAAACAAAATGGGTGATAATAAATGGACAATAATGCAATGCAGTGAAACTCGCTGCGTGATACCCCATTTCAATAAAAAAGAAAACCAGTCAAACTCCGAAATGGATGGTCAGTTCATGAATGCCTAACTTAGGGCGGCCACGGTGGTGCAGCGGTAGAGTCACTGCCTTACAGCGCTTGCAGCACCAGAGACCCGGGTTCGATCCCGACTTAGGGGGCTCTCTGTATGGGGTTTGTACGTGCTCCCCGTGACCGCATTGGTTTTCTCCGAGATCTTCGGTTTCCTCCCACACTCCAAAGACGTATAGGTTTGTAGGTCAATTGGCTTGGCATAATTGGAAGTTGTCTCTAGTGTGTGTCGGGTAGTGTTAATGTGCGGGGATCGCTGGTCGGTGTGTATTTTTGGAGTGTGGGAGGAAATCGAAGATCTGGGAGAAAACCCACACAGTCAAGTCAAGTCACATTTATTAATATAGCACATTTAAAAAACAACTCTCATTGGTCAAAGTGCTTTACATTGGTATAAAAATAGTATAACAAACAAACTACATATATATAGTCCTCGCTCAGAGGATGTCAAGAAAGGCTTGGGAGTACAGATGAGTTTTTAGTCTTGACTTAAAGGAGTCGATGGAGGGGGCAGTTCTGATGGGAAGGGGGATGCTGTTCCACAGTCTAGGAGCTGCAACCGCAAAGGCACGGTCGCCCCCAAGCTTCTGCCTAGACACAGGTCACGGGGAGCAATTATATTAACATATTTCTAAATTGCAGAGTTTTCAACAGTGGAAGCAAATCATATGGATTTCCTTTTTGTTAATCATGACTTAATTTGGTCTGATATTGTGTTGTCTTCTGATTTCATGGGAATTTTGGCTTGGGCTGTGACCTTTGAAATCTGTCCTTTAGGTTAAAGGACAAAAGTCATAGGCAGCAAACATGATTTTTAAGAAAACATCAATTGCGGCAAAAAAAACGCAAAATGCTAGAAATCTAAAACCAGAAGAAGTCAATGTAAACAATTTATTAAAATTATACATTAATTGGAACAAAATGATTTGGAGAAACAATTGAAACACCTCAAACGGAGGCAAAGGTGCAGCCATATCCCTGAAGAAACATAGAAACATAGAAAATAGATGCAGGAGTAGGCCATTCGGCCCTTCGAGCCTGCACCGCCATTCAATATGATCATGGCTGATCATCCAACTCAATATCCTGTACCTGCCTTCTCTCCATACCCCCTGATCCCTTTAGCCACAAGGGCCACATCTAACTCCCTCTTAAATATAGCCAATGAACTGGCCTCAACTACATTCTGTGGCAGAGAATTCCAGAGATTCACCACTCTCTGTGTAAAAAATGTTTTTCTCATCTCAGTCCTAAAAGATTTCCCCTTTATCCTTAAACTGTGACCCCTTGTTCTGGACTTCCCCAACATCAGGAACAATCTTCCCGCATCTAGCCTGTCCAACCCCTTAAAAATGTTGTAAGTTTCTATAAGATCCCCCCTCAATCTTCTAAATTCTAGCGAGTATCAGCCGAGTTTGTCTGAAATTATTCAACTTATTGTTAAGTCCCAAAGGTTGAATCGTGTTTAGTTGGAAGACGAAGTGCTATTCTTTGAGCTTAGGGTGATCATGGTTGGAGTTATCGAAGAGTTCAAAGGTAAAGAGATCAAAGTGGGAGCCGGATGAAGAAGGGTCTCGACCCGAAACGTCACCTATTCCTTCTCTCCAGAGATGCTGCCTGACCCGCTGAGTTGCTCCAGCATCTTGAGTCTATCTTTGGAGAAGTGACAAAAGAGTTGTCACTCTAACAGATAGAGTAGAGGTGATCTGAAAGTGATTGCCCAATCTCACTTTGGATTCCCTCATGTAGTAGACACCACAATCTTAGCAATGATTATTTTTCTTTCTTTTTTTTGCAAGAACAAAGTTAAAAAATGTTAGAGACGATAGCATGTGATTCTGGGAGGCAGAGAGAATGGTGGTGTGAACCTATGTGGGAAACATGCAGGTTGGTGCAGGCTGTTTATCTGGGTGATACAACACAATCAATGTACTGGCATAACACTTCTGCTTATACTGAAGACTTAGCATCAGCAGGTGTGATAGCAACCAACATAATGTGATATCCATTTACATATCTAATAGGACACACAAAATGTATGATTTGAAGGAGTTTAAAGCTGGAAGCCAAGGCGAGTGAATCGAAAACATAGAAACGTAGAAAAGAGGTGTAGGAGTAGACCATTTGGCCCCAAGAACCAGCACCACCATTCAATATGATCATCCCCATATCCCTTGATTCCATTAGTCCTAAGAGCGAAATCTAACTCTCTCTCGAATACAGCAACAATTGAATCATAAAAGTCAAAGATGGTGCCTCATGTCAGTGAGACCTTGTGGGAACTGGTGGAATCGGATGTGTAGGAAGGAACTTCAGATGCTGGTTTACACTGAAGGTAGACACAAAAGGTTGGAGTAACTCAGCGGGACAGGCAGCATCTCTGGATAGGAATGGGTGACGTTTCGGATCGAGACCCTTCTTCTCAACCCGAAACATCACCCATTCCTGCTCTCCAGAGATGCTGCCAGTTTCGCAGCATTTTGTGTCTATCTTCGGAAGAATGGGATGATGTTCTCTCCCAATGGGAAACAGTGGAGGGAAAGACAGGATGGAATTAGCGGAGAAAATAAACGCCTGGAATATGGCCGACCCCAATGTTTTCAGTGTGTTCTTGGACTATATCCCTTCACGATTCCCCTCCCTGACATCGCATCACCCTTCCACTGACACGGAATACCAGGGCATTAAAGCCTAGCCTGTGTTTCTACACCACTGTGCTCTAAAATACTGCAGCTCAGCTTTCCCTTTCACAGCCCTCGAAGTCTATTCCAGTCACAGGCCAATTACTTTCTCTTTAGACATTTTCAAACTTTACCCATGAAAAATAATAATTGCTGCTCTGGCCTAGAAATATGACAATAATGGCACAGGTCCATCTAAATCCCACTGAGCTGATCACTCTGGTATCGTCATTCTATCTTCTCCTTCCAGCAAATGCTGGAATCACTTACCTCATGGGAAAAAATATCCCCTCAGGCCGAAGGGTCTCCGACTTTAAATTGTTAACTCCTTTTCTCTCTCCTCAGATGCTGCTCGACCTGCTGTATGTTCCCAGCATTTTCTCATTTTATTTCAGATTTCCAGAGTGTACGATGTTTCGTAAATTTTTGGTTCCACCTGCTCGTTAACAGCCGGTTCTTTCATAATGCCACGGTCTGCAAACAATTGTCTCCGTTAACAATTGTTCTCCCTCAGTCTAGAGTTTCCAATAACCTCCTCAGCTTTCTCCGCTTCCAAAAGCGGAGAATACATACCGTGAGAGAGAGGGACAGTGGAGGCGTTCCAGGTTTTGAAGAATTAGCATGGGGTATGAGTGAGGTCTCTGTGGTTCGGAAGTGGAGAGATGAAGCCCCCCCCCCCCCGCCCCATCACCAATATACACTCCGTGCAGACAGCACCAGTAGTCAGGATGGAACCTGGGTCTGACGCTGTGAGATAGCAACTCTACCGCTGTGCCATCGTGCCGCCCTTGCTAAACAGTGGTTGCAGCATGACTGCACGCTAATTCACTGGAGGCCCTTGTTATTAGTAAATACCTCTGAAAGACACAAAGAGCTGGAGTAACTCAGTGGGTCAAGCAGCATAGAAACATAAAAACATAGAAAACAGGTGCAGGAGTTGGCCATTCGGCCTTTCGAGCTAGCACCGCCATTGAATATAATCATGGCTGATCATCATAAATAAGTACCTCATTCCTGCTTCCTCCCCATATCCCTTGATTCAATTAGCCCCAAGAGCTATATCCAACTCTATCTTGAAAACTCTGGAGAAAATGGGTAGGTGACATTTCTGATCGGGACCCTTCTCCGGACATTTGATGACAAATACTTCTGGCTAGTCTGTGGGTCCTTCAGTTACCATGCTGCCCTGAACTTATGAAAAGGCTCAGAGAGCCACAACCTCGATTGACTGCTCATTCGCACCAGCACCGTCACGTGTAGTATTGACTTAGTTGGCGGCCCAGGCAAATGAGCTGTCCGTTCAGGCACACCCCGCTTAACCGACTGTCTGCCAACTGACTGTGGGATACCTGGGGATGTCTCTGGGAGAATTCCTGAGGGAGGTGGCCAATTTGAATGGAAAACTAAGTGCACTTGGCAAAGGAAATGTGTAGGAAGGAACTGCAGATGCTGGTTTACACCGAAGATGGACACAAAATGCTGGAGTAACTCAACGGGACAGAGAGCATCTCCAGATAGAAGGAATGGGTGACGTTTCGGGTCGGGTCGGGTCTGAAGAAGGGTCTCGACCCGAAACGTCACCTATTCCTTCTATCCAGAGATGCCGCTGAGTTACTCCAGCATTTTGTGTCTATCTGCACTTGGAAGAAGGTGTGGTTCCATCAGTCTGCCCTTCAACATCCATTAGACTGAGCTGCTGAGATACTGGTGCTCTGACCTGCCCAGGAAGCTTGCCCTCTCCCTATACATTCTGCACCATAAAAATCTGCTGATTCATTGCCTGTGATCGTACCACAAATGTCAGAGCCACAGGGAGTTTCTGGGGCAGCTCAATCATCCCCTCCCACCATGGTGCCTTTATTAATTAAAAAAAATAAACATTATGCATTAAAATAATAAATACAAAGAGTACAAACACAGAGAGTGCGTTATTTACATTCAGAATGTCGTCCACTCCATACATTCACAGAATATAGAACTGTACTGCGCAGGAACAGGCCCCACAATATCTGTGCTAAATATGATGCCAATTTAAACTGATCCCTCTGCCTGCATGCGATCCACATCCCTCCATTCCTTACATATTCACGTGACTTTCCAAAAGCCTCTCATATCTGCTTCCAGGCGCCTACCACTCTCTGGTTAAATATCTTGTCACGCACAACTCCTTTAATTTTTCCCCCCTCTTAACCTTAAAGTTGTGCCCACTAGTATTTCATGTTTCCATCCTGGAAAAAAAGTTCAGATTATCTACCCTATCAGGAGCCTGTCCCCACTTGGCGATTTTTTAAGGCAACTGTCATAGTTGTAGCAGGTCGCCGAAAAACCGGCGACTGGATAAATGGGCCTGTCCCACTTAGGCGATTTTTTAGGCGACTGCCGGCGACTACGACAATGGATTTCACCAAAGTCAGCACCGGCGACAATCTATGTCACCTGGCGACAACCTACGTCAGCACCTACGTCAGGAGAAGACAAGCTACACAAGCCCACAGTCGCCGATTGTCGCCGAAAAGTTTTCAACGTTTCAAAATCCAGCGGCAACCAGAAAAATTCTGTGGGCGACTGAGGAGACTACTCACGACCATACAGGCGACACCGTGTGGCGACAGCCTAGTCGCCCGCAGTCGCCTAAAAAAATTGCCTAAGTGGGACAGGCCCTTCAATGTCTCTCATAATGTCTCTCATAATTATATCTATATTACTAAAAGTCTGATCTTGACCACTTTTGGCCCACTGTGGTGCGATTTCCGAGAGAATGCCGCCACCTATGGCCGTCATTTTTGACCATCTCGCTCAGAGCCACCTTCCGCCTTTCAGGACTGGAGGATTTTTCCCATCGATGAAAAATCAGAGAGATGTTAATGTTTTTTTAAAATCCACATTCTCTCTGCTGCCCCCGCTGGCGGCAGGGGGGAGGGACTATAAAACCCGGAAGTGTAGTCACTCACTCAGTCTCTGCCAGATGCAGGAAGCAAGAGGGTCATGGCTCTCTGAGCTGCGAATAACACTGGACGCACGTCTACTCCACGGTGAGTCCCCTCGATGCGGCTGTTAGGTGGCTGCTGCCCAATTGTTTGCCTCGCCTTTTTAACAAGTTTGTGTTCACAAAAAGAATTTTGGTTGTCAGGTCGCAGCTGCCCAATTGTTTGCCTTGGCTTTTAAAATCATTGCAACAGTTGGCTGCCAGACCAAGAATCCATTTGGCCCACAATATCTATACCAGCCCTCTGGAAACCAGTACTTTCGGCCCGCAACACCCATACTAGCGCAACAGAAAGCCCCTCCCCCCCCCCCCTCCCCACTGGCGAGCAATATTGGAATTGGTGGAGAGGTGGAATATTGCGTTGGTGACCAGCCCTCCCGTGTGATACTGGGACCCAACGGGTCCCACTTAGTCTAGTAAACTTATAACATTTTATAAAGAAGGAAATAAAAGAAGTAATTAAAAAATTAAAGAAAACTTCTATCACCATCTGATCCTCCAGAGAAAACAATTAAACTTTGTCCAACTTCTCCTCTAATCCACGCAGCATCTACGTTTTCTGCCCCATCTCCAAAGCCTCCACAATGTTCCTGCAATACGATGACCAGAACTGCACACAATATTCCAAATGCAATCTAACCAATGTCCTATAAAACTGTAACATGGTTCATTGCTACTCAATGCTCTGACCAATGAAGGCAAGCACACTCTTTCTCATCTTCACTCTACCTACCTGTGTGGCTGCTCTCAAGATGGATTTGGATCAAAAGTTCCCTCTGTACATTATTGCCAAAATAGCTCCTCACATTAACGGTATAGTTTCCTCTTACATTTGACTTCCCAAAGTGTAACACCTCGCACTTGCTGGGATTATACTCCATCTGCCATTTTCCGCCCATATCTGTCCTCTTTGAACCCTTCTTTACTTTCCACAACTCCACCAATTTTTGCATGGTCTCTAGTCTTATTGACCAATATCCGTTTTCAGCCTAGTGCTGGAGTAACTCAGCGAGTCAGGCAGCATTTCTGGAGAACATGAACAGGTGATATTTCAGGTCCGGATCTGAGTCAGGACCCGAATCACAACATCACCTATCTATGTTCCCCAGAGATGCTGCCTGACCTGTTGAGTTATTCCAGCACTTTGTGTCTCTTTTTCTGCACCAGCACCTGCAGTTCCCAGTTTTTATATTTTCAACCTAGTCATTTATGTATCTCACAAACAATAGAGGTTCCATCACAGAACAAGCCCTGCATCAGAATGGTACCCTTCCACCACTACTCTCTGTCTTCTCCAGCATCCTTCTGTTGCTGATCATAGACACAAAATGCTGGAGTAACTCAGGTAGCATCTCTGGAGACAGAAAGATAGAGAAGGCTAGAAGAAAACAGATGACATCAGGAAGGAGAGCAATAACCCAGTAGTAGGGACGTTGATTTCTCAAATAACTCCTGCATTTGTTTCCCCATCTCCTCTCTCCCATCCCCTCTCCTCCCACCCTAGTCGGCCTACTAGTTCCAGTTCGTATCCTTGTATCCCTGTCATTAGCACTTCTTCCCAGCCAACAATGGGCCATTATGGACTCCATATTTCTTGAGGTCATCTGTTGCTGGCCCTGTTTTGTTCTAGCTCTCTCTATCTTCCAAACTGAAGAATGGTTCCAACCCAAAAAGTCACCTATTCCTTTTCTCCAGAGATGCTGCCTGACCCACTGAGTTACTCCAGTATTTTGTGTCTTCAGTATAAACCAGCAGTTCCTTCATAAACTCTCAAGCTGCACCCATGTTCTCTGACTAGTTTCACTGTCCTCCTGATTAGATTTTACTGATTGTATGTTTCCCCACAGCTAACAATGATCCATTCTACATTTCCTTGAACTTTAGCCCCTTTGTTCTCTCTTTTTCACAGCTTACCCTTCCATATCTCTCTGTCTCCATCTCCCCTGAGTCAGAAGAAGGGTGTCGACGTGAAACATCACCCATTCCTTCTCTCCAGAGATGCTGAGGTACTCCAGCAGTTTGTGTCCATCTTCAATGTAAACCAGCATCCCCGGCATTCCTTCTCTCTCTATCCCTCCCCCACCTATGTCACAGCAGCTTCTCATTTTCACCCAACAGTTAACAATGGCCTGTTTCTTTTCTCATCGTTACTTTTTTATATATCTTTCATTCATTGTTCTTTATCACTCTGCATCATCGTCTATATCCCTCATTTCCCTTATCACTAACTGGTCTGAAGAATGGTCTTGACCTAATGCATCACCCATTCCTTCTCTACAGAGATGCTGCCTGCCCTGCTGAGTTACTTCAGCTTTCTGTGTATATCTTTGGTTTAAACCAGCAACTGCAGTTCCTTCCTACACATATCTGGCAAGTCAGACTTCTACACCACAGATCAGAACTTCCATAAAGCTTTTACGAATGTACTGACACACAGCAGTGTGTCATCAACATTAACAAAGAGGTAGGGATTTATTAACTCTTCACATGTCTTTGGTACAAATCTGAATTTTCCAGACTGAACGTGATACTTTTCCATTATTCATCACAAAAATCTAAACTACATGTTGTTATTGTCCAACAGGATCACATTCTCAACACTACTGTTAACGAGAAAAGGCATGATCAATGTTTAAAGAAGCATCACACCTCGTAGGCTCCATGGGGTAAACAACACCAACAATAGACACAGAAAGCTTCAGTAACTCAGCGGGACAGGCAGCATCTCTGGAGAGAAGGAATGGGTGACGTTTCGGGTTGAGACTACTCTTCAGACCAATATATCACCAACAATGTAAAGTGTGCTTTCAGTGCAAGAACTATAAATAAGCCTTTCCCACAATGGGATGAGAATATAGCTGACAGTGTGTGTAGGAAGGAACTGCAGAAGCTGGTTTTAAACCGACAGTTGACACACAAAGATGGAGTAACTCGCCGAGTCAGGCAGCATCTCTGGAGAAAAGGAATAGGTGATGTTTTGGGTCGAGCCCCTTGTGACAGTGCTGTGTTTTCAACCATTGCATTTTCCTGTCATCAGACCCTAAAAATGCAGTTAGCTGTCACCTGCTTTCACTGGTAAGTCCCAGAATACCGGTGGGACCGCAGTTAAACTCCAACTCCATGCTATAATTGAGCAATTAACAAGCTGCCTCTCCTGAGGGGGGTTTGCACATGAGGTTTAAAGTGTTGCAATTAAGCAAGAGAGTTGGCAAGCTGCAGCTGGACAGGCTTGCATTTTTCCACAATTTCATCTTACTTGCTCATGTGCAAATCCAAATGCCCATGTTAAAATTTCCCTCATCATTTCCATAGGAGCTCTGCCACAAACATAGCTTAAAAGCCTGATCATGTTGAGTGTCAATGTTTCCTTATGACATGGTAGGATGCTATTCATCCCTTCAAGTCTCTGCCAGCCTTCAGAGCAGTTTCTCATCAATCTCGTTCCTCTGCACATTTCCCTGTGTCCTATTTTCTCTCATAAGCCAATCAACTCCCAATGATTCTCTTACACAAGAGGCAATTTACACCAGCTAATTAACCAAAGAACCAACCAGGCACATCTTTGGTGTTAACTAGTATCTGCAGGTCATGCCTACACATTGTGTCAGCTCCACTGCGAGATCTCCTCAAGGTACTGTATGCCTACTTTGATGAAGTTCTCCTCCTCTCTCCGATGAGAATTTTGCAACATCCATATCTCTAGTTTCCCTCTCCCCCACTCTTAGTCTGAAGAAGGGTCTCAACCCGAAATGTCATTCATTCCTTCCCTCCAGAGATGATGCCTGCCTGCTGAGTTACTCCAGCATTTTGTGCCTGCCTTCGGTGTAAACCAGCATCTGCAGTTCCTTCCTACACAAGTTCTATTAGTGGAAACTGAGATAAATTCAAGTGGTAGTCATAAAATGCTGGAGTAAATCAGTGGGTCAGTAACTCTATCGTTGGTGTAAACCTGCGTCCGTAGTTCCTTCCTGAACTCAAGTGGTCACAGTTAGCGTATGCAAAGTGTATGTCGAGAGCACCAGAGCTGAGGATGACATTTGGGCTGATGGAGCTGTGAAGGAGCAGGCCTAACTGCTGTGGGACTACCCCTCCCTCATTGAATGCTTTGAGTGCATTTACAAGCCACGTATAAATGGAGGCATACAAGGCTGCACGTGCTGCAATCAAAAACAAAGGAGAAGCTGTTGGAAGAACTCAGCAGATCAGGCAGCATTTGTGGAAGTAGTGGAATGGTTAACGTTTTGGATCAAGACCGCACATCAGGACTGTGCAAACAGTGGGATGAGTGGGCCGAGGAATGCAATGCTAGAGAGTTTGGATGCTCCTTCCAAATCACCCATACTTATTTATTTTTATTTATTCATGTAAATTTCACTGATTAGACAAAGTTACAGAGAAAACCTACGAGGTTTTGCATCTTGGAGGTTTTGCAGTGATTCATGGTAGACAAAAGTGCTGGAGAAATTCAGCGGGTGCGGCAGCATCTATGGAGCGAAGGAAATAGGCAACGTTTCAGGCCAAAACCCTTCTGATGTAGGGTGGGGGGGCGGGGGGGGGCGGGAAGAAGAAAGGAAGAGGAAGAGCCAGATGGCTGAGGGAGAGCTGAGAAGGGGAGGAGACAGGAAGGGCTACTGGAAATTGGAGAAAATGTTTATGCTGCTAGGGTGCAAACTGCCCAAGCAGAATATGAGGTGCTGCTCCTCCAATTTCCAGTGGTACTCACTCTGGCCATGGAGGAGGCCCAGGACAGAAAGGTCGGATTCGGAATGGGAGGGGGAGTTGAAGTGCTGAGCCACCGGGAGATCAGGTTGGTTAATGCGGACCGAGCGGAGGTATTCGGCGAAATGATCGCCAAGCCTACGCTTGGTCTCACCGATGTAGATCTAGACAGTAGATAGAAACATAGAAATTAGGTGCAGGAGTAGGCCATTCGGCCCTTCGAGCCTGCACCGCCATTCAATATGATCATGGCTGATCATCCAACTCAGTATCCCGTATCTGCCTTCTCTCCATACCCTCTGATCCCCTTAGCCACAAGGGCCACATCTAACTCCCTCTTAAATATAGCCAATGAACTGGCCTCGACTACCCTCTGTAGCAGGGAGTTCCAGAGATTCACCACTCTCTGTGTGAAAAAAGTTCTTCTCATCTCGGTTTTAAAGGATTTCCCCCTTATCCTTAAGCTGTGACCCCTTGTCCTGGACTTCCCCCAACATCGGGAGCAATCTTCCTGCATCTAGCCTGTCCAACCCCTTAAGAATTTTGTAAGTTTCTATAAGATCCCCTCTCAATCTCCTAAATTCTAGAGAGTATAAACCAAGTCTATCCAGTCTTTCTTCATAAGACAGTCCTGACATCCCAGGAATCAGTCTGGTGAACCTTCTCTGCACTCCCTCTATGGCAATAATGTCCTTCCTCAGATTTGGAGACCAAAACTGTACGCAATACTCCAGGTGTGGTCTCACCAAGACCCTGTACAACTGCAGTAGAACCTCCCTGCTCCTATACTCAAATCCTTTTGCTATGAAAGCTAACATACCATTCGCTTTCTTCACTGCCTGCTGCATCTGCATGCCCACTTTCAATGACTGGTGTACCATGACACCCAGGTCTCGCTGCATCTCCCCTTTTCCTAGTCGGCCACCATTTAGATAATAGTCTGCTTTCCTGTTTTTGCCACCAAAATGAATAACCTCACATTTAGATCTACAGCAGCGGATGCAATAGATGCGGTTGGAGGTCGCAGTGATTCACGATTGCTCCCAGCTGTTGGATAAAGTGAATCTGTGGCGTTGTAAACCTTGGCAAAACGGGAGAGCATTTGGAGGAACTCAATAGGTCAGGCGGGACCTGTGGAGAGAAAAACACTGTCAAGATTTCAACCAAAGATAGACACAAAATGCTGGAGTAACTCAGCGGGCCAGACAGCATCTCCGGAGAAAAGGAATAGATGACGTTTCAGGTTGAGACCCTTCTTCAGTGCATATAAATGGTATACCTGTTTCCCTTCACAGATTCTGCCTGACCCACTGACTTCCGCCAGCTACTCGCCTTCTTTGGTACAACTCCTTCATCTCTCGTACTCCGTGTTATAAACTGCAGTTGGTCTATGAAAAACAAGAGCTACAGGCATACACATTGTTTATACTTTCTGACATCTATGTGCAACACCTTTAAAAATAGCTCTGAAAGGCAAACAGAATCTGTTCATCTGTAATTTTGCTCATCATTCTCTCCCTTGATATTTTAATGCTTTAAAATGAAATATGAAATTGCTGGTTCATGAAATAATTGTCACTATTTCACAATGACGTTGTTTGAACAACAGCAGATTGTACCGTTTACCGTTGCTGAGAATGATTGCTGCACTGCATAAGGTGTAACTCTTTCTTGGAATTCAACAGGCTTGCGGCATGTCTACAAATAGCAATGCTGAAATACTTACTGAACCATCCGCGATTTTCAAGCTGGTCCTTTCTAAATATTGTCTAAGTATGTTATCCGACATAACACCAATCCTTCACTCCATTTTCTACCAACTTGAACCATTATAAATAATTCCTGAGCATCGTTTAGAAAGATGAGTAAGTCAGGTGCCTACAGTTTAGCTGCCTGAAATACCTTCTTCTAGCGTATGGCGTGTACAGAGCCTGAAATATTATTGCAGGACAGCAAGCTGTGCTTGACTGTATTTCTAGTGCTGTCATTATTGCTCAGGTTTATGCTCGAATCCTCCCATAAATTGTCAATCCTGCCTTCTATATATCAGCAAGACTGGTCTGCAAACTGGAAGTCAAATTTTTGTGCTCTATGTTAGAGGCCAGAGTTGCAATAGCATAGGAACATGCTATTCGGCCTATTGGAGTAACTCAGCGGGACAGGCAGCATCTCTGGAGAGAAGGGATGGGTGATGGCCCAAAACATTACCCATCCCTTTTCTTCAGAGATGCTGCATGTCTCGCTGAGTTACATCAGCATTTTGTGTCTAATTTTGGTTTAAACCAGCATCTGCAGTTCCTCCCTACACTATTCATCCCATTGCATATACTGTATGTCATCCATAGTTCTCTTCCCTGCTAATCCCATTAGGCTGTGTTAATTTTATACCTCTCTACTTGCTGCTTATTTAAGTATCCATGCAGGTGCATCTTAAGTGTTATTGCTGATCGTGCCTTCACCACCTCCTCTGGCAGCTCATTCCAAGTATTGGTATTGGCATTGGCTTATTATTGTCATGTGGACTGAGATACAGTGAAAGGCTTTGTTTTGCAGACTATCCAAGTAAATCATTCCATACATGAACACATCAACAAGTGTAAAAAAATATATAGAAACAGAAAATAGGTGCAGGAGTAGGCCATTCGGCCCTTCGAGCCTGCACCGCCATTCAATATGATCATGGCTGATCATCCAACTCGTATCCTGTACCTGCCTTCTCTCCATACCCCCTGATCCATTTAGCCACAAGGGCCACATCTAACTCCCTCTTAAATATAGCCAATGAACTGGCCTCAATACCTTCTGTGGCAGAGAGTTCCAGAGATTCACCACTCTCTGTGTGAAATTTCTTTTTCTCATCTCGGTCCTAAAGGATTTCCCCTTATCCTTAAACTGTGACCCCTTGTCCTGGACTTCCCCAACATCGGGAACAATCTTCCTGCATCTAGCCTGTCCAACCCCTTAAGAATTTTGTAAGTTTCTATAAGATCCCCCCTCAATCTTCTAAATTCTAGCGAGTACAAGCCAAGTCTATCCACTTTCTTCATATGAAAGTCCTGACATCCCAGTAATCAGTCTGGTGAACCTTCTCTGTACTCCCTCTATGGCAAGAATGTCTTTCCTCAGATTTGGAGACCAAAACTGTACGCAATACTCCAGGTGTGGTCTCACCAAGACCCTGTACAACTGCAGTAGAACCTCCCTGCTCCAATACTCAAATCCTTTTGCTATGAATATATACAAAGAAAGTACAAATAAAAAAAGTGCAAAGAGATTGGAAGATAATTTAGGGCGGTACAGTGGCACAGCAGTAGAATTGCTGCCTCATAGCGCCAGTGACCTGGGTTCGTTCCCGACTATGGGTGCTGTGTGTACAGATTTTGTATGTGCCCCCCATGACCTGCGTGGGTTTTCTCCGAGATCTCCAGTTTCTCCCACACTCCAAAGGGGTACAGGATTGTAGGTTAATTGGCTTGGTAAATTGTCCCTAGTGTGTGTAGGATAGTGTAAAACGTAAAGCTCCCGAGGCAGCTTTAAGTACAGAGAGAGACAATGGTGGGAGGAGGGTGGTTCATGTATGCACAGAGCTGTGTTCACAACTCTCTACAATTTCTTCTGTATATCAGCAAGACCAACGCAGGCTCTGCGATCGTTTCCCTGAACGCCTCCGCTCAGTCTGCCTAAACCTACCTGATCTCCCGGTTGCTAAACACTTTAACTCCCCCTCCCATTCCCACACTGACCTTTCTGTTTTGGGCCTCCTCCATTATCAGAGTGAGGCCCAGCGCAAATTGGAGGAACAGCATCTCATATTTCGCTTGTACTCCAGCGGTATGAACATTTACTTCTCTAACTTCAAATATCCCTAGCTCTCCTTCTCTCTGCATCTCCTTCCCCCTTCCCAGTTCTCCGACCAGTCTTACTGTCTCCGGCTACATTTTATCCCTGTATGTTTTGTTGTTACTTTCTCCCAGCTAACAATGATCTATTCTACATTTTCCTTGATCTCTATTCCCTTTGCCCTGCTTTCACACCTTACATTCCTTATCTATGTACCTCCCCTCTGACATCAGTCTGAAGAAGGGTCTCGACCCAAAATGTCATCCATCCCTTCTCTCCAGAGATGCTGCCTGTCGGCTGAGTTACTACAGCATTTTGTTCTATCTTCAGTTTAAACCAGCATCTACAGTTCCATCATACACATCTCTACAATTTCTTGCAGTCTTGGGGAGAGCATTTGCCATAAAAAGCTGTAAAATTTGATAAGTATCTTTGCAGACATGCCCAAATTCCTTAGCCTTCTGAATGAAGTGCTTTCTTGGCTGTAGCATCAATGTATTTGGACCAGGACAAATTGTTGGTGATATTTACACCTCAAAAACTGAAGACATCGACCATCTTTACTTCAACACCATTGATACAGATTGAGGTGTCTACTCCATCCTGTTTCGTGAAGTCGGTGACCAGCTCATTCATTTTGCTGGCATTCAGGGAAAGAGCAAAGTGCTGGAGTAACTCAGCGGGTCTGGCAGCATCTCTGGAGAACATCGATAGGTGACATTTCAGGTCGGGTCCCTTCCCTAAAGGTCCCAACCTGAAACGTCACCTATCCATGGTCTCTAGAAATGCTGCCTGACCCACTCTTTGTGTTCCAGCACTTTGTGTCTTTTTTTTTGCAAACTAGCATCTGCAGTTCCTTGTGTCTTCAGGAAAAGATTGTTGTCCTGGCACCATGCTCCTCTATCTCCTTCCTGTGTTCCATCTCGTCATTATTTGACATCCAACCCGCTGCAGTGGTATTGTCTGCAAACGTGTAAGTTAGCACATAATGTGGCTGAACAGTCATGAGTATATCAGGAGTATAGTAAGCGGCTGAGAACACAGCCTTGTGGTACACTTTGTATAAAATAGTTTCGTTTTTTAGTTTAGCTTAGAGATATAGTGCGAAACAGGCCATTCGGCCTACCGAGTCCGCGCCGACCAGCGTTCCTAACACTATCCTACACACACTCAGGGCAGTTAAAAAAAAACATTTGTAACAAACTAATTAATTTACAAACCTGTACGTCTTTGGAGTGCAGGATGAAACCGGAGCACCCGGAGGAAACCCACGCGGTCAGGGGAGAATGTACAAACTTTGTACAGACAGCACCCGTAGTCAGGATCGAACAATGTTGCTGGCGCTGTGAGGCAGCAACTCTACCGCTGAGCCACCGTGCTGCCCTGATCCATATATCTTATACTTATCTATCACATCCTCTATAAACTTCTTCCTCTCATTGCAAACCTCTGCCCTCTAGTTTTTGACAGGACTATCATAGGAAACTCATGTAGCTATCTATGCCTCATATAATTTTATATACCCCTATCATGTCCTCTCTCAGCCTCCTGCAGACAGATGGAGACTATGTCCTTCCAATCCGGCAACATTCCTGTGAATCTTTTCTGCCTCCTCTCTCACTGAGTCATGTCTTTCCCAATGTAGGGTGACTAGAACTGCCCACAAAGTTCAGCGTGCTGCTTAACCAACGTTTTGTACAACCGTAACATGACATCCCAACTCCTATACACAAAGCCTTGGCCGATGAATGCAAGCATGCCATACAGCTTCTTCACCACCCTGTCCACCTGTATTGTAGACCCTCGGGATTGCGAATGGTTGGTTTCCATACTGGAGGAGAAGTTTTGGTTCTGAGGTAATTGAGATTAAGACAGCCTCATCACAGCTGGGACAGGAGGTGCCTGGTGGGCAGGCAGGTGAATAGTTTGTGAGAAGCCGTGCCCCATGCACCATTCACGGGGGGCTTCTGTCATTTTCTAATGCCTGGACTTGAGCAGACATGGGCCAGAGATCCCAAGAGTCAAGGAGGGTAGACACAAAAAGCTGGAGTTAAGGGCCTGTCCCACGAGCGTCGCATGCGGTAAGCGCGACCTAACGTGGTCGTTTGAGCGGTACGGCCTCGCGTGGCCGGTCCCACTTCGATCGCCGGAACCGTATGGAGTTGTGCGGAGCTGGTCCCGACATCGCGCGGGGCTCGGAAAAACTGACATTGTCCAAAAATTCCACGCGGCAACGGCCTGCCAGCCCACAGCAACATTGAGGCCGTACGCACCGCCTCGACGGGTGTGCGCAGCGTCTCGACCCCGTACGCAGCGTCTTGACGGCGTACGCCTTGCGCAAACTTCCCGCGGACTTCGCTCGAACTTCACGTCAACTCGTACGGGATAACTCAACCTCCGCGTGGCCCCTGCTTCCGGTTTGGTCGTGCTCGCTGCATGCAGTCGCATGCTCGTGGGACAGGCCCTTAACTCAGCGGGACAGGCAGCATCTATGGAGAGAAGGAATGGGTGACGTTTCGGGTCGAGACCCTTCTTCAGACTGTTGGATTTCTTCAAGAGACCATTGAACCCACCTTTAAATCTTGAAAGCACATTCATTTATGGATGTAAAGGGAGTTTAATTAGCAGCGTTGGAAAAAAACTGAGCAAAACATAGGAATTTTCAGCAAAGCAGCTTTGCGGGTTTGAAAGATAGAATGAAAAGGTTTACAGCACTCAAAGAGTTAACAGAATACTGTCATTATTCTAATGTAACTTGCATTTTTACTCTGCTTCTGAAATAATTGCTAACTTGCTAATTATCTTTGAGGTTTAAATGTTTTACCACCATCGCTGGTGTTTTTTTAAATTTTGTTTCAAACAGATTGAATAACAAGCAGAAGCTGATCCACCTCCGGTTGTTTGTCAAACTCTGCCGACACTCATTGTATGAGAGGGACAGCTGGGGTTATTGTTTCCCTGCTGTATCTCTTTTCATTCATCCCCCACCAACACCCCTCCCCTTTTGTGACAAACTTAAACAAATACGAATAAAGCCAATTTTGAGCATGCCTTCCATTACTTAAAATGAAGTCAAATACTCTGAGCAAGATTGAACTGCATGGAATACACTGATCCATCAGCAGTTTAGCAAAATGAAGATAATAAATTGGAATTAATGGTTATTCGAGCGCCTTTCATTATTCTCACAATCGTTAAACAAATTTCCCCTGCAGTCTGTGAATAATCAACTTTAGTCGGTTATTTCATTCACATGTACAGCCCAGCTCTTTTGGGGCAGACTGGAACTCGCTCCGACATTCAGGAAAACGCTAGACTTCCTGCAAGCTTGCTTGGCATAAATACATTGATTCGAGGTATTGTCAGCTGGTCACAAATCACAAAACCCATTGATTAGGACGTAGTCTGACAATTAGGCCCGACACCGCTTTGCAGAGCTTGTTGGCTGGGTGAAATCGTTTGTAGATTTGTCAAACAATTACCCGTCCTATTTAAGAACAGAGAGCTGAGTGATCGCAATGATATTTCCCCCTTATTTTACTCAGTCAGAGCCTGTCAAGATTGAAGGACGTCTTCATTTCGCAATCTAGTGAAGTTAGCTACAGCTCGTCCCCAAATACTGCAGGACTAGTCACCAAAGTACACCGATCTTAACATGTTGCAAGAATCAGTGCAAGATGAGCAGAGGGGTATTTTTTTTAATTCCCAAGAATTATGCTCTTGTCAATGGAACTGCAGATGAATGTAAATGCCTCCCGAATGCAAGTACTTCAGAGCCGCGTAACACGTCAAAAACCAGGTTCAGGTTCAAAAACAGTTTTAATTATTCATTGGAACACAAAACCCAAACCTGATTTAAACAACCCAGTCAGGGATATGGATAAACCGACAAACAATTTAACAATGCTCCAGCCAGCCACGCAATGGGCCGTCGAACCGGAGATTCCAAAACCTGCCCAAAGAGATACAACCCTGAAACCAAAATACACGAAAACTCTAAGGTCAGCCCTTATCCGTCCCAATTCAATATCTGTTAACAAGGAATGGTGAAAATACACAAAGTTCTATGCCATGTGGTCAGGCTTCCTCGGCCCACACCAGCAGTCTGCTCATCAGTCAGGGTCGACGAAGAAGAGAGAGAATCCTGGGAAGCTCTGGTATTTATACTTCAGATGAGTCACCCGTCACCTGACGCAGCTTGGCCAATCGGGTACAGGAACCTTTAACCCCTCGATTCCAGACTCACAGCCACTAATAACCGTCAAAAGTCTGTCAGATAAATATTTGGAGGACTATGGGGAATGGGTTTACTTTTTATAGGAAGGAACTGCAGATGCTGGTTTACACCGAAGATAGGCACAAAATGCTGGAGTAACCCAGGCAGCATCTCTGGAGAGAAGGAATGGGTGACATTTCGAGTCGAGACCCTTCTTCAGACTGATAAAGACCATTTGGCTCTTCAATAAGATCATGGCTGATCATGCAAAATCAGTACCTAGTTCCTGCTTTCTCCCCATATCCCTTGATTCCGTTAGCCTAACAGCTAAATCTCTCTCGAAAACATCCAGTGAATTGGCCTCCACTGCCTTTTTTTGGCAGAGAATTCCACAGATTCACAACTCTCTGGGTGAAAAAGGTTTTCCACATATGTTTTGAAATTCCATTTTTTTTTGTAAGTAATAATTTAACCATGTTAAATGTCATGACTTTTCTGAAACTGCTAAAAAATGAGAGATGGGAAGTGCTGGGATTGCTCTGCAGATCAGGCAGCATCTCTACAGAAGGAGTGAAAGTTTATGTTTCAAGTCGATGACTTGACATCTCTGCAGATTGAGAATCAGAGGCCATGGATTTATGGTGAAGGGGGAAAGACTTAAAGCAACCAGAGGGGTAACTTTTTTACACAAAATGTGGTGGGTGTATGGAACATGCTGCTGGAGGAGGTAGTTGAGGCAGGGACTATTGCAATGGTTAATAAACATTTAGACAGGTACATAGATAGGACAGATTTGAAGGGATATGGGCCAAGAGCAGGCAAGTGGGCCTAGTGTAGCTGGGACATGTTGGTCGGTGTGGGCAAGTTGGGCCGAAGGGCCTGTTTCCACACTGTATCACTCTTTGACTGGCGTCAATCTGAATTGTTATTTCTCTCCACAAATGCTCATTGAGTAATTTTAGTGCATTCAGATTTTATTTCAGATTTGAATTTTTCTTTTTTAATTTTTAAAAGGAAGAGAGGTCCGTGTTTACAGTTTTAACAAATAGATAACGGAAATCCCCATCTCACTTCTTGTTTGAAGTTTTAGTTTCCTGCAGCTTGTTGCCTTTTTACATTTATGAATAATTTACGCTAAGATATTTGTGTGC
This sequence comes from Amblyraja radiata, assembly GCF_010909765.2. Taxonomy (NCBI): domain Eukaryota; kingdom Metazoa; phylum Chordata; class Chondrichthyes; order Rajiformes; family Rajidae; genus Amblyraja; species Amblyraja radiata. The sequence continues at coordinate 14,167,271 of NC_045962.1, read as the reverse complement.
TGTTAATATATTATGAAATAACTCAGCCTCCTTGCGCCCATCGCTTTTGTTGTCTCCAGATTGCTTTGCAGGTTTGACCATTAAGCTGCCCCAGCCTGTCTGTCTATGTATCGTTGTGCTGAATAACAGCCATAATATTTCACCCCTGTTAATGTAAGTCAGTGAAATATTGGACGGCCAAAACCAAGAATGCTGCTCTGTTCCCCGTAAGACCAAGCCAGCACGGCAGCCAGAGATTGCATCCTGGTGCAGAAGAGAGAGACACAAGGAACTGCAGATGCAGAAATCTTGAGCAAAGCACAAAGTGTTGGAGTAACTCAGCAGGTCAGGCAGCACCTGTGGACGGAATGGACACATGATGTTCCAGGTCAGAGAATGTTGCCTGACCTGTGAACTTACACCTCCAGCCTGTTGTGTTTTGCTCAAGATTCCAGCATCTGCAGTTTCTTGCATCTCCATGGAGTCTGAAGGGCAGCATTGTGGCACAGCGGTAGACTTGCTGCCTTACAGCGCCAGAGACCCAGGTTCGATCCTGACTATGGGTGCTATCTGTACAGAGTTTTACGTTCTCCCTGTGACCGCATGGGTTTTCTCCGGGTGCTCCGGTTTCCTCCTGCACTCCAAAGATGTACAGGTTTATAGGTTAATTGGCTTTGGTAAAGATTGTAAATTGTCCTTAGTGTGTGTAGGATTGTGTTGGCGTGCGGGGATCGCTGGTCGGCGCGGACTCCGTGGGCCAAAGAGCCTGTTTCCATGCTGTATCTCTAAACTAATAATAATCTAAAAAAGATCCCGACCTGAAAAGTCGTCTAACCATTCCCTCCACAAATGCTGCCTGATCCTTTGAGTTACTTCTGCACTTTGTGTTTTGTTGGTTCAGAAAAGGGCTGGATTGGGTGTCTACTGTTGGCAGTGGCGAGGCAATTGTGAGAAGGAGACAATGAGGGAAAGAGCAACATCCACCTCATGGCACCTACATTAGAGAGGCAATCCCAACCTCAATGGGGACCTGGCGTGAGGGGGTCTGCCATGAAGAATAATAGACAATGGGGACCCAGCGTGGGGGTAGTGGGAAGAGCAAAGAGGGAACTGGCGCGTGGGGGGGGGGGGGGTATTGTAACTTTGTAAGTGCCCTTTATGTGTGTCCATTTGCATACCTTGGCAAGGTATGCAAGCAAAGAATTATACTGTGACATGTCACATGTGACAATAAAGTATTCAATTCAATTCAACACACTCTTTCCTCCTCTGCACCCCCGCTTCCTCTCCCCTCCACCATCGCACAGGGATCATGCACCTTCCTGAATACTTTCAGGTCAGGATATACCCGTTCCTGTATGATCTGCAACTGTGCTGAGAAGGTTGTGTCTGTAAATTTCAGATTATGATAGCACCAAGGTGAAGCAGACTTACACATGGCATAGACATAGACATAAACATAGAAAATAGGTGCAGGAGAAGGCCATTCGGCCCTTCGAGCCAGCACCGCCATTCATTGTGATCATGGCTGATCGTCCCCAATCAATAATCCGTGCCTGCCTTCTCCCCATATCCCTTGATTCCACTAGCCCCGAGAGCTTTATCTAACTCTCTCTTAAATCCATCCAGTGATTTGGCCTCCACTGCCCTCTATGGCAGGGAATTCCACAAATTCACAACTCTCTGGGTGAAAACGTTTTTTCTCACCTCAGTCTTAAATGGCCTCCCCTATATTCTAAGACTGTGGCCCCTGGTTCTGGACTCACCCAACATGGGGAACATTTTTCCTGCATCTAGCCTGTCCAGTCCTTTTATAATGTTATATGTTTCTATAAGACCTCCCCCTCATCCTTTAAAACTCTAGTGAATACTAGCCTAGTCTTTTCAATCTTTCCTCATATGACAGACCCACCATCCCAGGGATCAATCTCGTGAACCTACGCTGCACTGCCTCAATCACAAGGATGTCCTTCCTCAAAATAGGAGACCAAAACAGTACACAATACTCCAGATGTGGCCTTACCAGAGCCCTATACAACTACAGAAGAACCTCTTTACTCCTATACTGAAATCCTCTTGTTATGAAGGCCAACATTCCATTAGCTTTCTTCACTGCCTGCTGTATCTGCACGCCAACTTTCAGTGACTGGTGTACAAGGACACCCAGGTCTCGCTGTACCTCTCCCTTACCTAACCTAACCCCATTGAGATAATAATCGCAAAAGTGGATAATTGCCGCCAAAGTGGATAACCTCACATTTATCTATATTATACTGCATCTGCCATGCATCTGCCCACTCATTCAACCTGTCCAGGTCACCCTGCAACTTCCTAACATCCTCTTCACAGTTCACAGTGCCACCCAGCTTTGTGTCATCCTCAAACCTGCTAGTGTTGCTCCTAATTCCCTCTTCTAAATCATTAATATATTAATATAAACAGTTGCGGCCCCTACACCGAGCCTTGCGGCACTCCACTCGCCACTGCCTGCCATTCTGAAAAGGACTCGTTCACTCCTACTCTTTGCTTCCTGTCTGCAAACCAATTTTCTATCCACGTCAACACCCTACCCCCAATACCGTGTGCTCTAATTTTAGTCACCAGTCTCCCGTGCAGGACCTTATCAAAGGGTTTCTAAAAGTCTAGATACATTACATCCACTGGCCCCCCTTCATCCATTTTACTTGTCACATCCTCAAAAAATTCCAGAAGATTAGTCAAGCATGATTTCCCTTTCATAAATCCATGCTGACTTCGCACTTCAGCCACTCTTCTCATAGTCATACAGTGTGGAAACAGGCCCTTTTGGCCCAACTTGCCCACACTGACCAACATGTCCAATCTTCACTAGTCCCACTTGCCTGCATTTGGCCCATAACCCTCTAAACCTGCCCTATCCCCATGTGCCTGTCTAATTGCTTCTTAAACTTTGCGATCATCCCTGCCCCAATTACCTCCTCAGGCAGCTCGTTCCTAACACCCACCACCCTTTGTGTGAAAAGGTTACCCCTCAGATTCCTGCAAAATCTCACCCCCTTCACCTTAAACCTATGCCCTCTGGTTATCGATTCCCCTTCTCTGGGGAAGTGACTCTAGGTGTTTACCCGATCTATTCCTTTCATAATTTTATACATATAACTTGTGTTGGAATGGAGGGGACCAGGCATCCAAGAGAGTTTCTGCACCATTCCCATTAATGCCGGGGAAGCAATTGATAATAATAAAAATTTAAACAATCGGAATTAAAACATTGACTTGGAATTGAAAGAACTCTGAAGTTCGGAGCCACTAATGTTAATGGAAGAAGCCGTGTGCATTACCATTTGCCTTGGTTCTGGAAGTAATTACTGTCATGGTTATGACAGGTTTTGGCTGTTTTGACATGGTGTCTGTCCTCTATGGCGCTCATTAAAGTAATGCCTTCTAAAGTCCGCTACCATTGTCAGGGCTCGCATTATTATATTGCATGTTTGGCACATTCAACAGAGGATAAAATTCTGCCTCCATTTACTTTGTAACTGCACAGGCCTCATTAGAGCAGGGTGATTATTGTCAGATACAGGTAATTGATATGAGCTAAGTGGTTCCCCAGAGGGTGCCCCTGTTATACATTTGCATTCATATCAATTAGTATTGAAATTAGAGATGTTTCGCGATATGGATTGGAAACTATCAGGAACTGGAATGTGAGAATGAGAAACTCAATTCTGTCACACGACATGTTGGGAGAGAGGTAAGCTGCAAATACATGAAAAGTAATGCAGCACAAAACTAATTATTAGGATTGATTTGATTATTTTCAGGTTCTGAATGCAATTAACCAGATATGCCTGCAGCTACAAGTGACTCCTGTTAATTCCAGTCATCCCTGAGGAAGAGTGGCCAACTCATTTTTGGAGATTAAGTTTGGTGACATCTGATGGTTGACACTTATCCTCTCATTTTGTTCCATTCCCTTATCCTGAAGGAGTGTCATTTTAATAGATAGTCGAGGAACTGAAGATGCTGGAGTCTTGGGTAAAACACAAAGTGCTGGTGTAACTCCGCAGGTCAGGCAGCATCTGTGGGAGGAATGTTGGGAGGGCTTCTTCAGCCTGATTGTAGTAGTGGGGAGAAAGCTGGAAAAGTAGTGGGGGCAGGACAAGGCCTGGATCGATGGATACGGCTGAGGGAGGTTAGATTGGCACGTGGGTGAGCAAAGACGAGAAATAAAAGAGATACAAAAGAGGTGTCAGATAGGGAGAGAAAATGAGTGAAATGTAAAGTCAGTAAGAGGGATATAGAGTCATGAAGTCATAGTGTGGAAACAGGCCATTCGGCCCAACTTGCCTAACATGTCCCAGCTACACCAGTCCCACCTTCCCACGTTTGGTCCATATCCCTCCAAATCTGTCCTATCCATAAATGGAAGAGGACAGGGGGAGGGGGTGCGAAAAAGATGTGCAGGTTCGTGGAAGAAACAGATGCATAGATGCACTGGAAAGAGAGGGGGAAGGGATAATTCACTGTTCATACCATTGGATTGTAAACTATCCAAGTGGCATATAAGGAGCTGTTCCTCCAGTTTATGTGTGGTCTCACTCCGGTAATGGAGGAAGCCAAGGACAAAATGGTCAATATAGCAATATAGACCAAACGCAAGTAAATTGGATTTGTATGCATGAATACAATGGTCGGCATGGACATGGTGAGCCTGCTTTTGTGCTGTACAACTCTTTGACTCTAATCGTGCACCTGAACAATAAATCTGCATGTACTGTACTAGTGTCCATCGTACATTTCCATCAAAATTAGTTTCAAGATTCATGAGAGTTAAGAATGCTGAATTGTCAAAGCTACCAACAACAGCACATATGCAACAGCATATTATAGAGGAGCTCTGCTATAAGATCTTTGGTCCCGACCACGGGGGAAAATGGAGGCGGATTGGCCAAGTTCTGTGCCTTCCACCACAGTGATGAATGCTGTGGTGGATGTTTGTGTTACATTTTTATTGTGGTTGTGTGTTCTTTATTATTGTACCGCTGCTAACAACCCAAATTCCACCGACCCTGGTTGTGTGGCAAATAAATTATATTCTATTCATAACAGGCCTGTAAACACAATATACATAGCTAATATATAATAAGTAAAAATTCAATTAATTAAAAAACACCAATCAGTACCCCGTTCCTGCTTTTTCCCCTTATTACTTGATTCCTTTAGTCTTAAGAGCTAAATCTACCTCTCTCTTGAAAACATCCAGTGAATTGGCCTCCACTGCCTTCTGAGGCAGAGAAATCCACAGATTCACAACTCTCTGGGTGAAAACGTTTTTCCTCATCTCAGTCCGAAATGGCCTACCCCTTATTCTTAAACTGTGACCCCTGGTTCTGGACTCCCCCAACATCAGGATCATTTTCCCTGCATCTAGCCTGTCCAATCCCTTGAAAAATGTATTTGTTTCGATGGCATCGCCTCTCAGCCTTCTAAGTTCCAGTGAAAATAAGCCCAGTTGATCTATTCTTTCATCCATTTTTAGGTGCTTGGTTCTCAAAGTACATTTGTGTCCGTTCTTGCCTAACTTGTCTTGTCCAGCATTCTTACGCCACACTGGGCATTCTACAGCTTGAGAATCAGTTCTGCTCTGCTTCTTTCATCTTTTTGATGGCATCATCTATTCTGGTCCTCCTCCAGTGTTGAGGCCTGACTTTGAAATGAATAAAGTACATTTGTACGGTTTAATTGTCATAAGCACATATGCTAAGCAGCTGAACTTATCGTACAATATCACTTGGTTTCCAATGTCATTCTGATTCATTACCCCCATTTACTTTCAAGAGAGAGCTAGATAGGGCTCTTAAAGATAGCAGAGTCAGGGGATATGGGGAGAAGGCAGGAACGGGGTACTGATTGGGGATGATCAGCCATGATCACATTGAATGGCGGTGCTGGTTCGAAAGGCCGAATATCCTACTGCACCTATTGTCTATTAAACACCAATTTTCCTTTCCAGAGTCCCCATGCATTATAAAATTAAATATGTTCATGTCTCTTACTAGTTTAAATTGAGCCGTGTGAAACATATAGTGAAGTCATTGATATGGCCATATGAAAAATCTCTGTTATTTTAATTTGCTTGTATCAACCTGCTTGCTGAACATAATGCATTACGCGTATTCCAGCCCATTTTGCCAAAAGTGACGTTACTACCCTGTAGATAGCATTAGATTTATTCTTAATTTCCCATGCACTTGAGATGAAAACGTAATAGCACATTACAGTGAATAAATAATTTTTGATGTCCTTTTAAACCAATAAACACTATATCTGCAATTGGTTAACTGGTATACCCAAACTGGACAAGGAAGGCAATTTACAAGTCGCTGGGACTGACATTTACAAACTTGCCGTCACATAACACCATTTGGGCCAATCAATCTACATTTATATTACAAGCAAGCCTCCTCCCACACATTTGACACATCCTACAATTTATTTTCTCCATCTTACATAGTTTCCTATTAAGTGCATCTATGCTGTTTGTCTTAATACAATTACTTCATGTACAAGCATGTTCCAGATTCTTGAATCTTCTACATTTTTTAATTGGATTTAGTAAATACCATCTATTAATTTAGGATTCCCACAAATAGGCAATTACCTTATCAAATTTAAAGTCAATTTGCCTCTCAGTCTTCTGAGAACACAACACAACTTATTCAGCCTTTCCCTACCTTTTAGTTTAGTTTGGTTTAGAGATACTGCGAGGAAACAGGCCCTTCGGCCCATCGAGTCCGCACCGACCAGTGATCCCCGCACACTAGAACCATCCTCCACACACAAGTTACAATTTCACCAAGCTAATTAACCTACAAACCTGTATGTCTTTGGAGTGTGGGAGGAAACCGGAAATCCCGGAGAAAACCCACGCAGGTCACGGGGTGAACGTACAAATTCCGTACAGACAGTGCCCGTGGTCAGAATCAAACCCGGGTCTCTGGTGCTGTAAGACAGCAATTCTACCACCGTGCCACCATGTTTGTTGGTTTGATTTAAATCATAAAACATGCATTTATTTCCCATGTTAAAATAGTGCTTGCAATATTAGTCATTAATGTGGAAATAAAATCATATTTTATTTTTCATACATCCTTTTAAAACATTTAAAAAATATATATTTTTTTTAATTTTATTTAACCAAAAATATTCAATTATTACAAAAATATGTACAATACTAAACAATACAAACAAATCGGAACAGCACCTCATATTCCGTCTGGGGACCTTGCGTCCTTATGGCATTAACATTGAATTCTCCCAATTTGGCTAGCCCTTGCTGTCTCCTCCCCTTCCTTTACCCTCTAGCTGTCTCCTCCCACCCTCCCATCCGCCCGCCCTCGGGCTCCTCCTCCTCCTCCTCCCCTTTTCCTTCTTTCTTTCCCCCCCCCCACCCCCCATCAGTCTGAAGAAGGGTTTCGGCCCGAAATGTCGCCTATTTCCTTCGCTCCATAGATGCTGCTGCACCCGCTGAGTTTCCCCAGCAATTTTGTGTACCATTCTTAAATAACTATTTCCCCATCCTTAGTGAGGATGCATTCCACCCCCCTGCGGTGCCCAGCGGTCCCAGAAATCCTCCATGGCGCCCGTGGACAGCGCGTAGTCCCTCTCTAGAACCAGCCGGGCGCGGACGTAACCCCGGAAAGGGGGAAGGCAGCCGGATTGGGCGGAGCCCTCTACCGCCTGGCACCGTGACTCGCAGATGGCCAGCTTGGCCAGGCCTAGGAGCAATTTCATACATCCTTGCGACATTGAAGGAGTCTGTGCTGGCTCCCAGTCTGATCCCCATTAATCCCTTTTCCCCACTTGTTTCCCTGAAAGCTGTCCCTTGTCACCAATACCCTGCTCGATTCTCCCACCATCCAACCTCCCCAGGCGTAACTTACTATTACTAATGAACCTGCCAAGCAGCATGTCTTTGGGTTGTGGGAGGCAATCAAAGCACTGTGGTTGAAGGGAGGGCTGGTGCGGGTGAGCGGTGGGAAGGGCGATGGGAAGCAAGGGTCACAACAAGGTCGTTCACAAGTTCACATTATAGGAGTAGAATTAGGCCATTCGGCCCATTGATTCTACTGGCTGATCCCATTGTCCTGCCTTCTTCCCACAACCCTTGACACCCATTCTAATCAGGAATTTGTCTATCTCTGCCTTAAAAATATCCACTAACTTGGCCTCCACAGCCCTCTGTGGCAATGAGTTCCATAGATTAACTACCCTCTGACTAAAGAAGTTCTTCCTCACCTTTCTAAAAGTGTGTCCTTTAATTCTGCGGCTAAGACCTCCGGACCTAGACTCTCCCACCTGTGGAAACATCCTTTCCACATCCACTCTATCTATGCCTTTCACTATTCTGTAAGTTTCAATGAGGTCCCCCCTCGACCTCCTAAACTCCAGCGAGTAGAGGCCCAGTGCAGTCAAACACTCACCAAGCATGTTAGTTTGTGCAAACTCCACACAATACAGCACTGGAGAACAGAAATAAACCCAGGAAGTTGGAGCTGTGATGGCAGCAATGCTACATTTAATACTGATCTGCTGTCTGCACAAAATGTTCCGTGTTTTATTAACTATTGTTTTAATATTAATTTGTTTCCATAATTGGCCGAGCCCCAGAAATAGCTCATGGAGACGATTTAACATTACCTAATCTGTGCGAGTAAAACAGAACATCGCTCTGCTCAACTGCACAGCCTGATTGCAAAAGACATAATTTAAAGTTCCACATTAGGGAGCTTCAGCCTGTTGTTTTCAAACAAAGGAATGAATGTGTGAACATTTCTTGGCAAAATGTCTGCACTACAGTGTGGATTTTATTTTTGTCCGTAGCTGAGACAAATAGTTGTGCGTTGTGTGTGATGTCAGGTGACCCAGTTCTTTGTGGTGAAGCCAACACAATAACAATCGCCAGCTTTCTGAAGCATTGCAGAGCGCTGTAATATAAATACTGAACATGTCATCCCAAAAAGGGCCCTGGAACAGTCGAGATAGATTGTGCATTTGCGTAAAATTATTCACCAACTACCAGGTGTCAAAAGAATCCAGAGCATTGCAGAACTACACCAGTAACATCGTACCGTAGAATGTACTCCACAAGTTCAAAGTTGTACGGCATCAAGAAATTATTTTGTAAAGTTTTGCAACACGCACTCTCATTGCTCCCCCTCTGTGATTCCTCCTGCTCACCAGCTATCTTTCCATCCATTGTCAGAGTGAGGCCCAGCACAAATTGGAGGAACAGCACTTCATATTTCGCTTCGGCAGCTTACATCCCAGCGGTATGAATATTGACTTCTCTAGCTTCAAGTAACCCTTGCTTTCCCTCTCTCTCCATCCTATCCCCTTCCCAGTTCTCCGACCAGTTTGACTGTCCCCCGATTACATTTTATCTCCATTTGGCTTCGTTGTCACCTTCTCCTAGCTAACATTGATCAATTCTACATTTCCCTTAACTTCATCTCGTTTGATGTCTCATTTTCACACCTTACCCTTCCATATCTCTATGTCTAACTCTCAGCCTGAAGAAGGATCTCGACCCAAAATGTCCCCCATTCCTTCTCTCCAGAGATGCTGCCTGCCCCGCTGAGTTATTCCAGCATTTTACGTCTATCTTCGGTGTAAACCAGCATCTGCCGTTCCTGCCTACCCATTTAAAAACTGGTTCATCAGGAAATGGTCTACTAAATGGAGCATCAAGGCTAATGCAATTGTAAAAACATCATGGATGCAGATCCATCTGTTAAATATGAAATCACATAAAATTATATTAGGAAAAGGTACAAGATCCATTTGCCTCCATTATTGATAATGCTGCTAGGAGCTGCCATCACTGCACCTAATTAGTCACATTTAAACTAATGCTAGAACACTGCTGACTTCCATCCTGACAATGGAAGGGGATAACATGCAGCATTTAAATGGTACTTGACTAAGTCCCTCAACGTAATATTTGGGGGCGGCGTGTTGAGGCGTGGGGTGTGGGGTGGGGGGTTGTGGGGGAGGAGGGGTGTGTGGTTGGCGGGGGTTGTGGGGGAGGAGGGGTGTGTAGTTGGTGGGGGAGATAGCGGGCGGATGAGTGTGTGGGCGCGGGGAGGGGTGTGTGGGTGGGGGGATTGTGGGGGTAGGGAGGGTTGTGGGGGCGGGGGGGTTTAGGGGGAAAGGGGTGTTTGGGCGGGGGAGGGTAGGAGAGAGCTCAGAGAAAATACGGGGAAGAGCCATGGGGAGAAGGGGGTATCATGGGGGAGGGGGGCCAGGAGACAGCAAGGGGGACCAGAGGGGAAGGGGCAGGAGCTGTCAGTGTCTTGGGGACTCTCAGTGGGCACTGGTCACTGATTGTTCTCCGCCGGTGACAATAGACAATAGACAATAGGTGCAGGAGTAGGCCATTTGGCCCTTCGAGCCAGCACCACCATTCAATGTGATCATGGCTGATCATCCACAATCAGTACCCCTGTTCCTGCCTTCACACCATATCCCCTGACTCCGCTATTTTTAAGAGCCCTATCTAGCTCTCTCTTGAAAGTATCCAGAGAACTGGCCCGCACCGCCCTCTGAGGCAGAGAACTCCACAGACTCACCACTCTCTGTGAGAAAAAGTGTTTCCTCGTCTCCGTTCTAAATGGCTTACTCCTTATTCTTAAACTGTGTCCCCTGGTTCTGGACTACCCCAACATCGGGAACATGTTTCCTGCCTCTACAATCTTATATGTTTCAATGAGATATCCTCTCATCCTTCTAAACTCCAGAGTGTACAAGCCCAGCTGCTCCATTCTCTCAACATATGACAGTCCCACCATCCCGGGAATTAACCTTGTGAACCTACGCTACACTCCCTCAATAGCAAGAATGTCCTTCCTCTAATTAGGGGACCAAAACTGCACACAATTCTCCAGGTGTTTGTCTCACTAGGGCTCTGTACAACTGCAGAAGGACCTCTTTGCTCCAATATTCGATTCCTCTTGTTATAAAGGCCAACATGCCATTCGCTTTCTTCACTGCCTGCTGTCCCTGCATGCTTACTTTCATAGACTAATGAACAAGGACCCCCAGGTACCGTTGTACTTCCCCTTTCCCCAAATTAACGCCATTTAGATAGTAATCTGCCTTCCTGTTTTTGCTACCAAAGTGGATAACCTCACATTTATCCGCATTAAACTTCATCTGCCATGCATCTGCCCACTCCCCCAACCTGTCCAAGTCACCCTGCATTCTCATAGCATCCTCCTCACAGTTCACACTGCCACCCAGCTTTGTGTCATCTGCAAATTTGCTAATGTTACTTTGAATCACTTCATCCAAATCATTGATGTATATTGTAAATAGCTGCGGTCCAGCACTGAGCCTTGCGGTACCTCACTAGTCACTGCCTGCCATTCTGAAAGGGACCCGTTAATCCCTACTCTTTGTTTCCTGTCTGCCAGCCACTTCCTTATCCATCGAGAGGGGGCGCTGCTCTGTGCAGCAGCCATGTCAGCAGCGCGTCAGTTTTTTCAACCTTTTTTTATTTTTTTCGTATGTTTTAAAGTCTGCATTTAATGTTCCTTTGTGTGTTTTGTGTGGGGGGTGGTGTGGGGGGGTGAGGGGGAAACCGCTTCGGTCGCCTCCTCCATGGAGAGGCAACGTTTTCCAGGTCGCCTCCCCCGTGGCCTAACATCAAGGATCGACGCGGCCTTTCCCGGAGACGCGCCCGGGGCTTCAGCGGCGGGCGCAGCGTGGACTCTCGGCATGGAGCGGGTTAGCCCTCGCTGGGGCTCGCTGGAGGGGAGCGCTCCGTTTCGCTAGCCCGGGGCAGCCGGCAGCCTGAAGTCGCAGCCTGAAGCCGCGGTCTGCAGAGCTCCAGCTGGTGCGGCGTCTACAGCCCGGGATCTCACGTTGGGGACCCGGGGGAAGAAGAAGCCATCACTGCCGGCCCGCGGCCAACTTCTACCGCGGGCCCGGCGTGGACTTACCATCACCCCTGGAGGGGAGCTTCGACCACCGGCCCTGCAGTCTACGGTGCTTCTGGCTGCGGCGGGGACTTTAAATCTCGACCGCCGGCCTGCGGCCTACACTATCTTAAAGCCACGGTCTCCGGTGAGGAAGAGCCGATCCTGGACTGACTCTGGACTCTGGTCCTGTACATGGGGGGGAATGGAGGAGGACTGGCCAAATTTTTGTGCCTTCCACCACAGTGATGAATGCTGTGGTGGATGTTTGTGTTAGTTTTATTGTGTGTTCTTTATTATTGTACTGCTGCTGACAACCCAAATTTCCACCGACCCTGGTTGTGTGGCAATAAATATCTATCTATCTATAAATATCTATCTATCTATCTATCTATCTATGTCAGCACTCTACCCCCAATACCATGTCCCCTAATTTTGCCCACTAATCTCCAATGTGGGACCTTATCAAATGTTTTCTGTAAGTCCAGGTACACTACATCCACTGGCTCTCCCTTATCCATTTTCCTAGTTACATCTTTAAAAAATTCCAGAAGATTAGTCAAGTATGATTTCCCCTTCGTAAATCCATGCTGACTCGGACCGATCCTGTTACTGCTATCCAAATGTTCGGCTATCTCATCTTTTATAATTGACTCCAGCATCTTTCCCACCACCAATGTCAGGCTAACTGGTCTATAATTCCCCGTTTTCTTTCTCCCGTCTTTCTTAAAAAGTATCAGAGTGTTCGCTTTCCGTTTAGCGACATTGGCAACATCTCCAACTCCGCGCAAGGCTGGGCAGGGCCTGGCAGAGCTGAGCCGGGCCGCTTTTGGTCCCTCCGAAAACTGTTGGAGACCTTCACCGGCCATCCAGAACGTCCCTCAGCTCCAGTAAAGACACGATGGTGCAGGAAGTGACAGAAGAGACTAATCCACATGGCGCTGCCTGGCAGGGTAGGAAATTGATCTGCGCACGCGCGGTTTTCAAGATTTTTAAACCTCACTAACTTTTACATTATGCCACCGATTGGAACAAAACTTGGTGCACTCACAGCACAGGAGAAGGCTGAGTGAGCTGGCAGAATATCAAAGCACTATCATGTAAATAGAAAAAACGCGTAAACTGGAAGATAACAAGATCAGAGATGGATAGATGGACAGATGGATAGATGGATAGATAGATAGATACAGTGGCTTGCAAAAGTATTCATACCCCCTTGAACTTTTCCACATTTTGTCACGTTACAACCACAAACGTAAATGTATTTTATTGGGATTTTATGTGATAGACCAACACAAAGTGGCGCATAATTGTAAAGTGGAAGGAAAATGATACATGGTTTTCAAATTTTTTTACAAATAAAAAACTGAAAAGTGTGGCGTGCAAATGTATTCAGCCCCCTTTACTCTGATACCCCCTAAATAAAATCCAGTGCAACCAATGGCCTTCAGAAGTCACCTAATTAGTAAATAGAGTCCACTTGTGTGTAATCTAATCTCAGTATAAATACAGCTGTTCTGTGAAGGCCTCAGAGGTTTGTTAGAGAACATTGGTGAACAAACAGCATCATGAAGCCCAAGGAACACACCAGACAGGTCATGGATAAAGGTGTGGAGAAGTTTCATGCAGAGTTAGGTTATAAAAAAATATCCCAAGGTTTGAACATCACACGGAGCACTGTTCAATCCATCATCCGAAAATGGAAAGAGTATGGCACAACTGCAAACCTACCAAGACATGGCCGTCCACCTAAACTGACAGGCTGGGCAAGGAGAGCATTGATCAGTGAAGCAGCCAAGAGGCCCATGGTAACTCTGGAGGAGCTGCAGAGATCCACTGCTCAGGTGGAGAATCTGTCCACAGGACAACTATTAGGCGTGCACTGCACAAATCGGGCCTTTATGATGAGTGGCAAGAAGAAAGCCATTGTTGAAAAAAAGCCATAAGAAGTCCCGTTTGCAGTTTGCCACAAGCCATGTGGGGGACACAGCAAACATGTGGAGGAAGGTGCTCTGGTCAGATGAGACCAAAATTGAAGTTTTTGGCCTAAATGCAAAATGCTATGTGTGGCGGAAAACTAACACTGCACATCACCCTGAACACACCATCCCCACTGTGAAACATGGTGGTGGCAGCATCATGCTGTGGGGATGCTTTTCTTCAGCAGGGACAGGGAAGCTGGTCAGAGTTGATGGGAAGATGGATGGAGCCAAATACTGGGCAATCTTGGAAGAAAACCTGTTAGAGTCTGCAAAAGACTTGAGACTGGGGCGGAGGTTCACCTTCCAGCAGGACAACGACCCTAAACATACAGCCAGAGCTACAATGGAATGGTTTAGATCAAAGCATATTCATGTGTCTGAATGGCCCAGTCAAAGTCCAGACCTAAATCCAGTTGAGAATTTCTGGCAAGACTTGAAAATTGCTGTTCACAGACGCTCTCCATCCAATCTGACTGAGCTTGAGCTATTTTGCAATGAAGAATGGGCAAAAATTTCAGTCTCTAGATGTGCAAAGCTGGTAGAGACATACTCCAAAAGACTTGCAGCTGTAATTGCAGTGAAAGGTGGTTCTACAAAGTATTGACTCAGGGGGGCTGAATACTTTTGCACGCCACACTTTTCAGTTTGTTATTTGTAAAAAAAATTGAAAACCATGTATCATTTTCCTTCCACTTCACAATTGTGTTGGTCTATCACATAAAATCCCAATGAAATACATTTACGTTTGTGGTTGTAACGTGACAAAATGTGGAAAAGTTCAAGGGGTATGAATACTTTTGCAAGCCACTGTAGATACTACTATTGACTTAGTTAGTGTCTGCATAGTTTAGTTTAGTTTAATTTAGTTTAGTTTAGAAATACAGTGCGGAAACATGCCCTTTGGCCCACTAGGTCCGCGCCGACCAGCAATCCCCACACATAAACACCATCCTACACACACTAGGGACAATTTTTACATTTACCAAGCCGATTAAACTACAAACCTGTACATCTTTGGAGTGCGGGAGGAAACTGAAGATCTCGGAGAAAACCCACGCAGGTCACGGGGAGAATGTAGAAACTCCGTTGACAGCACCCGTAGTCGGAATCGAACCTGCGTCTCCGGCGCTGCAAGTGCCGTAAGGCAGCAAATCTACTGTTGTGCCACCGTGCTGCCGGGAGCTGGTATAATCCAGCTATTAACCAGAACGTTCTCTCGTGATAGAAATATTTGATTGATGCTGCTGAAACTTAACTTAATTCATATTTTAGTTGCGAACCCGAAGAATTATTGTCATAGTGGCTGTGATTTTTCAGTTCAAGATTTTGTTGTAGATACATGCAGTACAACTATTATGTCAAGTATGATGCTTGCTTGTCTATACAAGCCACAGTTTGTGTATATCAATTCCCCCCCCGAAACAGTAAATATCTTCAACAAAATTATGGAATGAAATTTTTCTCAAATAAGTTTAATGAATAAAATCCTTCACCTTCAAACATACATTGATGCAAAAGAATCCTTTGAAAATAAATAGGTTGCAAATGTAAAGACTACCTTATGAATCAGGCACAAATAAACAGTACTGCCTTATCCCATAAGCTCATTCACCCACAAATTTCAAGGGACACGGCAGAAAATTCTGAAGCTTCATTATTATTGTGTATGTTAAATGTACATTGTTATGCAGGCCCTGGACTTTCATACTGGGCTCAGTAAACCGATGAACGTGCACAATGGAAGAAATCTGTAATTTTTGGGGGGTTAATTGCAAGAGCAGCAGGAAATAGTTGGAGCACTCTGCTTATGAGACATATCAGCAACCAAATTAGACAAGAAAGCTTGCCTCCCACTGCCCCCATCCCCCCCACCAAGTCATCTCCCCCTCCTGGGGAAAGCTTTTGATGCACAAGCAGAGTAATTACCAGCTAAATTGGGTTTCGGCTTCTCCCCCATCAGCCATGATAGCAGACAAAAAGCAATTAGTTCCCCTGCCTCTTTAGCTGAGCTGTTGGTGAACTTCCATCAAGTCCACAAGAAGCTGTAGCTAAAGAAATTTGTGTGATTAATGATCAAAGGTCAGTTTGACTGGAGCATCAGCCAAGGCTCAAATTCCATAATATAACATGACAATGAGATTTATCTGTTGTATGCCTGAGTGGCATTCAGGTGCCTCCGAACGCATTACCATGGCTGATCGCTAATCAACCCCTTCCTTCTTTGAATGCATTAGAATATGATAGAGTTTTTAACAGGTTTATTGATCATTCCTTCTTCATTACTGCGTTGCAGTGTGAACATTTAAACGAGGGCGGTGTTCAAGGAAAGAGTAGCAGGCTTACTGGCGTAGATTGCTATTGTGCCCACGTTATTGACAAAGATTAGAAATTGATTCAGCAAAGCTTGTCTGTGCGGGTACCTATCCATCGCGTGGCATGGTTACTGAAGGCAACTTCCACATAGCAAGGATGGGAAAGGTCAAAGTAAATGATGGTTCAGGCACAAGCGAAGGGATGATTCAGTCACCCACTCTAAAGCAATTGGGAAGGCAGATCAAAGAGCAGCCATGCTGTGGATAAATGCAAAGCAAAGCCTTTTATCAACTGAGTGTTGCAGTTAAACAGTGAATAGAAAATGATCGCAAAAACCTTGGAGAAAGTCACACCGGACTGAACCGAAATCGAAATGGAATGGAGGACAGATTCTTTACAAAGAAGAAAGCAATTTATACAAACTTAACAAAAGACCAGAGGGTTTTGGTATGGTTTCATTTGCCAGCAAAGAGTGATAGAGGTTGTCAGAAATAAAAGGTTACAGAGTGGATGCCCTCAAACCAATGAGGAGTAGGAAACCCAGTGTACCATATTAATTGAATCTGCAGGAAATATTACTCTCAGTAAGAGCTAGTTAACAAATGTGTGACTTAAACTGTAATCACTGAGCTTATTAAATACAGACAATAGCAATTAGCAAATAAAAGGAGCAGTGGAATAGCAGTGAGTTTTTCAGTAAGGGCAATCATTCTTATAATGGCTTTAGACTTTAAAGATGCAGCGCAGGAACGGGTCCTTCCACCAACCGAGTCCACGCAAATCAGCGGTCACCCCGTACACTGCACTATCCTACACACAAGGGACAATTTGCTATTTTACCGAAGCCAATTAACCGACAAACCTGCACGTCTTTGGATTGTGGGAAGAAACCAGAGCACCCAGAGAAAACCCACGCCATCACAGGGAGAACATACAAACTCTATACAGATAGCACCCATTGTCAGGATGGAACCCGGGTTTCTGGTGCAGTAAGGCAGCAACTCTACCACTGCACCACTGTGCTGCACTTGTGTAACGCAATGAGGTCGCATCCACAAGAAGTCCTGGATCAATTTATTATTGGACTCTGGCATTAATGCAGTGACACCACTGCTAAATTTGAAATAGGGATAGCTGAAATTGTGTTGCCCAGTCTCAACTTCCACATTCTTTAAGGGCAGCACGGTGGCACAGCTGATAGAGCTGCTGCTTCATACTGCCATCGATCCTGACCTTGGGTGCTGTCTGTGTGAAATTTGCATTCTCCCTGGGTCCAAGTGGGTTTCCTCCAGGTGCTCAGGTTTCCTCACACATCCCAAAGACAGGCGGGTTTGTAGGTTGATTCGTCTCTGCAAATTGCCCCCAGTGTATAAGGAGTGGATCAACAGCTGGTAAAAAAAAACAGCATCTGCAGTTTCTTCCTGCACATTTTGTGTGCTCCACTGCAAAATCTCCTCAAGGTATACCTACTTTGTGAAGGTTCTCCACCTCTCTCCGATGAGAGTTCTCCAACACCCTCTCTCACTGCTCCCCCTCTGTGATTCCACCTGCTCTCCGGCTCTACGACCATGTTTTCTAGTGAGAAAGTTTAAAGATTTAAAAGTTACAAAATGGATTCAGCTGTAGATTTAGAAGCAAAAATGGATGCGTTCACCTTTCTCCTTTTACACTAGTAAGGCTACAGCAATATACCAACAATATGTTTTCGCCATTCTTCCATAACACTAGCGAGATAACAGCACAAATACATGAATGTTGTTGGGACGACAGATGGCACAATGGGCTAAGTGTTCGGCTGGCAACCGGAAGGTAGCCGGTTCGAATCCCGCTTGGAGTGCATACTGTCGTTGTGTCCTTGGGCAAGACACTTCACCCACCTTTGCCTGTGTGTGAATGTGTGTGAATGTGTGTGAGTGACTGGTGGTGGTCGGAGGGGCCGTAGGCGCAGATTGGCAGCCACGCTTCCGTCAGTCTGCCCCAGGGCAGCTGTGGCTACAGAAGTAGCTTACCACCACCGAGTGTGACTGAGGAGTGAATGAATAATGCGATGTAAAGCGCCTTGAGTATTAGAAAGGCGCTATATAAATCCCATCCATTATTATTATTATTAATGTTTTCCTTTATGATATAAACATCAGGAGAATGTTCAGACACTTGGCTCATACTCTTTCCTCTATAAGACTATAATGTGCATCAATAAATTAGAAAAAAACAAGTGCTTGATCTGCAGAAAAACAGCTTCTTCAGCATAACCATATATGGGATAACCTTTCTTCTCTCGGAAGAACCTGTCAATCTTATCAGGCAAGCGGCTGTGCAATGATCTGTAAGATAAAGTATTGCTGAATTGCTGATAATTGGGGTATAAATATATCTGATTGAACATTACTTCTTTGTGTGGGGATAGTGAATCTATAGTCTGTATTTTACACACTGTAAGAGTTTACTGCCACACCCGCCTGGCGAAATAAAGATTTTTAATGTTTTATTACTAATCTTCGTGTTGTTATGAGTTTGAAGTAAAAACAAACGCTCTCATTAGTACCACTGTTCCTTTCCCTTCATTTTCACTTTCTCCTCAGCCAACAATGGACCAGTGTGAGCTCTGTGGCCATCAGAACCATCTCTGCTTTGTTTTGTACCTTTTCATACCTCTAGTTTCCCTCTCCCCTGACTCTCAGTCTGAAGAAAGGTCTCGACCCAAACCATCACCTATTCCTTCTCTCCAGAGATGCTGCCTGACCCGCCAACTGACTCCACCATTTTGTGTCTATCTTTGGGATAACACAGAACCTGTGTGAATGGGTGCTCAAAGGTCAGCATGGGCTCTGTGGGCTGAAGGGCCTGTTTTCATGCTGTATCTCTAAACTAAAACAAACTTTTCCCATGCCAACACTAACTTCACAGTGATCTAATGGTCTTGGGTCTGCAGATTGCAAGGCCAGAAGGTGAGGTGTAGGATGATCAGTGTTACTACTGACACTCACGCCCCCAGAAGATCCAAACAGAAGTCAAGGCTGGTGATGGTAAATATCACTATTATGCAGAGGCATTTAAAAAATATTAAAGGTAGACAAAAATGCTGGAGAAACTCAGCGGGTGAAGCAGCATCTATGGAGCAAAGGAAATAGGCAACGTTTCGGGTCAAAACCCTTCTTCAGACTGATGTGAGGGTGGGGGTGGGGGGGGGGGTTGGGGGGGGGGTGGGTTGGGGGTTGGGGGGCGGGAAGAAGAAAGGAAGAGGTGGGAAGGTTTTTGTCTACCTTCGATTTTCCAGCATCAGCAGTTCCTTCTTAAAAAAATATTAAAAGTGTTTTAAATAATTAAAAAGGTAAAATGTTCTTTTGGGGGAAATAAACACATAAAATATTAAGATGTAACTGAATAATTGAAAACGATGAAATACGTGAAACAATAGCTAAAGTTCATTTTTCTTCTTATTCCTTATGGCCCAGAATTCCCATTTGATTGTTGGAGATGTCGATCCACTTCATAGTTTGGTTTAGAGATGGGATGTCCTTTGTCCCCACAGGGCATAGAGATGGAAGGGCAAAGAGAGGGACGTTGGTTCGCTGAACGGTCCAGGTGAAGGCCACATTTGGAGGCCCTGCAGCAGCCTGGGGCTCGCCTGGATCGTGGGCCGCTCCATAAGACCTAGATGGCGGACCAGACTGGACTTTGGAAATGGTGCTTAAAAACCTGGCGACTCTCGCATGTGGTCTCAGCGGACTATTTCTGTACACTTTTCTAATTTGGGATTGTGCTTAGGTATGTCAATACTTTTCTAAACTATATGTAAAACAATAATTTCACTGTGCATTTGCACACGTCGAAATAAAGCACCATTGACCATTGACGATTGAACAAAAAGGTCTGGGGGTTTTCCAGCATCACTTGGTGAAGTGAAAGGAAAGGTCGAGGAAAGGGTTAATAAAGCATCCAAGCTTCAGAACCGGGTGATGTTTCAGATTTGTTAGCATCTGCAGTTCAAAAACTATGTATTTAGTGATAGCACAAGTAACATTTATAAATCCACAGGTTCTGCTGTAACTGGAGCGTTTTGGCACATTTGTCTTTCGAAAAGGCTGCAGAGAGATTTACTAAAATGATTCCAGTCGCGGGGGACTTATGTGGATAGATTGGAGAAACTGGAGTTGATTCCGTTAAAAGAGAGAAGCTTGCAAGACGATCTAATGGATATATTTAATATCGCAAAAGCACAGACAGAGCAAATGGAGAGGAATTACTCCTTTTGTTGGAAGGGTCAAGGAGCCAGAGGTATGGAGTGAGATAAGTGCCAGAAGAAGCAAAAGTGACATGAGGAGAATCTCTCTTCCACAGAGGGCAGACACAGTCTGGGAAGTCAGGGATACAACTGGAAACAGATTCAATTATAGTGGTCAGAAGGGAGCAGAATATAGAGATACTATGGGTAAGGGCAGGGGAGTGAGACTACCTGAATATAGTTGCTCTGGACTTAAAGGGCTACATAGTCCTCGTTAACATTTTTTATTTTTATTTATTTAACCTTTATTTAACCAGGAGAAGTCTCATTGAGATTAAAAATCTCTTTTACAAGAGAGTCCTGGCCAAGACAGGCAGCAGCACAGTTCCACAGTTACAGACAATAATTTTAAAAAAAACAACAGAGAACATATAAATAGAGTCACAGTCAGAACATCATCAAACAAAGCATGTACAGACAGAAGAGCCCGCTTCAACATCATTAAGAAGGGATTTAAATCTGTTTATAGAAACCAGCTCCTTAAGTTTTAGTTCATTCTGCAGCTGGTTCAATGCGAAGGAAGCAGCATAACTAAATGCCCTTTTCCCCAGTTCAGTACGGACTTTAGGTACAGTTAGTAAGAACAAGTCCTCAGAGCGGAGCTGATAAGTACCTGTGCTTTTTCGAATTACATACTTCTGCAGGTATGAAGGAAGAACACCGAGGATAGTCTTATAAATAAGGATATGCCAATGATGGAGTCTGCGGGTGGACAGGGCAAACCATCCAACTTGAGCATACAAAGTGCAGTGGTGCGTGAGGGTTTTAAAATTAGTAACAAATCTCAGTGCTCCGTGGTAGACCGTGTCCAAAGACTGTAGGCATTTTGAAGATGCATTCATATATAAAACATCACCATAGTCCAACACAGACATAAACGTTGCAGCAACAAGTCTTTTTTTGGCTTCAAAAGAAAAACAAGATTTGTTTCTAAAGTAAAAACCTAATTTTATCTTTAGTTTTTTCACAAGTTGCTGGATATGAGGTTTAAAAGAGAGAGAATCGTCAATTATAATTCCCAGATATTTATATTGAGACACAGATTCAACCACAGAGCCCTGCAAAGTGGTGATAGGAGGGAGGTCCGATAACATCATAGCCATTCTGGGACCACTCATCACATCAACTTCATTTAGCAGATACACCCATTTTTTAGTTTAGCTTAGTTTAGTTTAGTTTGGTTTAGTTTAGTTTCATTTCATTTCATTTAGTTAAGTTAAGTTAAATTAAGTTCTGAAGAAGGGTCTCGACCCGAAACGTCACCCATTCCTTCTGTCCAGAGATGCTGCCTGTCCCGCTGAGTTACTCTAGTTTTTTGTGTCTATCTTAAGTTAAGTTAAGTTAAGTGAAGTTTAGTTTAGTTTAGAGATACAGAATGGAAACAGGTTCTTTGGCCCATGGAGTCCGCACAGACCAGCGATTACCCGTGCACAAATTTGATGTTATGCTAGTTTCACATCCTACACACTCGGGGCAATTTACAGAAATCAATTAACCTACAAACCTGCACGTCTTTGGTCTGTGGGAGGAAATTGGAACACCCGGATACAATCCAAGTGATCACAGGGAGAACATGCAAACTCCATACAGGCAGCACCCGTAGGCAAGATCAAACCTGGTTCTCTGGAACTATAAGGCAGCAACTCGACCGCTGCCTCACTGTGCCACCCGGCTCTTTTGTAAATGAAGTTCTTCATATAATAATAATAATAATAATAAATTTTATTTAATGGGCGCCTTTCAGACATCTCAAGGACACCTTACATAGTAATCGGAATAACATATAATCGGAATATAACAAGTAATAAAGACATCACAGAGACACAAATTAAAAACAGAATTCAATTCAAAAACAGAAAATCAAAAACACAGTGTGAAGAGAGAGCAGCGGCAGCCAAAGCGCGCCAGCGTCCACTCTCTCTTCACGGCAGCCATCTTGGACACAGACCTACAGGACTACAATTAGACAAAAAAATCATCCCCCCACAGTGGATAGCACTGTGGGGGAAGGCACAATGTCCAGTCCCCACCCCATGTTCACCCCAAAGTCAGGCCTATTGAGGCCACCGCAATTGCCTCTACGTAGGCCCGATGTCCCTGGCCGTTCTCACCGGGTGGTCTTGCCCCGGCGTCGGGAGAGTCCTTTCGGCGGCTGGGCCACCTGGAACGGCTGCTTCCTGGTTGGAGCCTGCGGCTGCCGAAGCCGACAAGGCTGCGCCGGTTTGGAGCTCCCAGGCTCCCGATGATAAAGTCGGCGCCGCCTCTCCGCACTGCCGCCTCTCCGCACTGCCGCCTCTCCGCACGCCGCCTCTCCGCTCTGCAGACCCGCAGCCCGGAGATGTTGCTCTCGGCGGTCCATCTCGCCAGAGCTCCAGTGCGGCGACCCAGGCAAGGCATCGCCCGCTCCGCTCCGCGATAGCGCTCCAGCGCTGTGCCGCCGCTGAGGCCGAGGTGCTGGGCGGTCCCAGCCAGGAAACGGCGCTCCAAGCCCGCTGGTAGGCCACGAGGACGGGTCGACGGGCAGCCCGGAGAAAAGGCTGCCACACCGACCAGGTAGGGACCGAAAAATATAGTTACACCTACCCCCCCCACATTAAAAAGACCATATCCCCTACAAACAAAAAAACAGGACTCACTAAAAACTATAAAAAAAACGAATTTAAAACAGACGGCTGCTGGCTAGCAGCCGTTCACCAAGATGGATCCTCCCCTCTATATCTCTACATGTCCAGCCATGACCAACAGTGACACACGGATATTATGCCTCTTCTCCATGGTTTCCACCAATAAATGCTCTTGTACACAGAGTGTGATGGGTTTATTGAAATGTGCTGCTGAAAAATGGAGTTGAGGCAGATACATTGACAACATTTAAAAGACATTTGGACAGGTACATGGATAGGAAAGATTTATAGGGATATGGGCCAAATAGAGAGAGTTGGGACTAGCATAGTTGGAGCATCTTGATCAGCGTGGGCAAATTGGGCTGAATGGCATGTTTCTGTGCTGTATGAATCTGTAACCTTCCTCTCAGATATAAGTAACTTCTTTTCCTGGTGGAAGAGAGCACAGGGCATCAATGAGAAGCAGAGAGCCAGAGGTTCCCATCCCACCTCACCTCACCTATCCCACTTGGGCAATTTTTTTCGGCAACTGCTGGCAACTGCTGGTGACAGTCGTAGTAGGTCGCCGAAAAGCGGTGACTGGACCCACCCCCCCCACGACAATGTCAACGACAAGCTATGACAACCTACCACCTAGTCGACGTCAAGCTATCAACAACCGGCGACCCATTAGGATGTCCACCGACGACCACACCTTCGACAACCTACAGGCGACAACCAAAGTCATCCTTCGTCCACTCGTGACAAGCTACGACAAACAACGACCCTGTCGGCGACAACTGAAGACAACTGAAGACAATTCAGTTGCCGGTTCCTGTTGCCGGTTGTTGTAGGTCGACGTAGGTAGTTGCCAATGGAATTCACCAAAGTCAGCACCCGGCGACAACCAACAACAACTGGTGTCAACCTGCATCATCCTGGCGACAACCCACGACCGCACCTACATCAAGAGAAGCCAAGCTACATCAAACCCACATCGGCGAAAAGTTTTGAACATTTCAAAATCCAGCGGCGAACAGAAAAATGTTACGACTCTTTCGGCTACTTGAGGAGACAACTCCCGACCATACGGGCGACACCGCGGCAACCATGTGGCAATAGCCTAATCGCCCGTAGTCGTGGAAAAAAATCGCCTGTGGGACTAAGCTTTATATTCACATACAGCATGAAAACAAGGCTTTTGGCCCAGCCAATCAACCCATGCCAACCAAGATGCCCCATCTAAGCTGGGCCCGTTTGCGCGTGTTCGGCCTATATCACTCCAAACCTTTTCTATCTACATACGTGTCTAAACGTCTTTTAAATGCTTTTTATAGTACCTGCCGCAACTACTTCCTCTCGCCACCTCCAATGGGATCATACCACTGGCCGCATCTACCCATCTCCACCCCTTTCTGCTTTTCGCAGAGGCCGTTCCCTCCATAACTCCCCGGTCAACTCGTCCCTTCCCACCAAAACCACCCCACCCCGGGTACTTTCCCCCGCACCTCCTCCAACCTCATCTACTGCATCCGCTGTTCCAGGTGCCAACTTCTCTACATCGGCGAGACCAAGCGCAGGCTCGGCAATCGCTTCGCCCAACACTTCCGCTAGTTCGTATTAACCAACCTGATCTCCCGGTTGCTCAACACTTCAACTCCCCCTCCCATTCCCAATCTGGCCTTTCTGGCCTGGGCCTCTTCCATTGCCAGAGTGAGGCCCAGCGCAAATTGGAGGAACATATTTTGCTTAGGTAGTTTACACCCCAGCGGTATGAACATGACTTCTCCAATTTCAGATAGTCCTTGCTCTCTCCCTCCTTCCCCTTCCCAGCTCTCCCACAAAGCCCACTGTATCCACCTCATCATTTCTTTTTTCCGCCCCCCGCCCCCCCACAACATCAGTCTGAAGAAGGGTCTCGACCCGAAACATCACCTATTCCTTCTCGCTATAGATGCTGCCTCACCCGCTGAGTTTCTCCAGCATTTTTTGTCTACCTCCTCCGGCAGTTTGTTCCATATACCCATCATCCTCTGAGTGAATATGTTTTCCTTCAGGTTCCTACTAAAGTTTATTGATTTCACCTCGGTTTGTTGTCTCCGTCACCTTAAACTTATGTCCACTGGTTCTTGATTCCCCTACACACAGTTTACTTTAGTAGATTGTCACGTGTACCAACATACAGTGAAAGGTTTTGCCCTGGGTAAAAGACTCCACTCTATCTATTCCCCATATAATGTTATACCCCTTTATAAGATCACCCTCAACCTCCTGTGCTTCAAGGAATGTAGTCCTTGTCTGTCCAAGTTTCCTTATAGCTCAGGCCCTCGAGTCCTGGAAACATCTTTGTGAACCTTCTTTGAATTCTTTCCAGCTTAACGATATCCTTCATATAGCAGGATGACCAAAGCAGTAAGCTGACCCCTGTCGGAGAAGGGGCAGAGGCTAACTGTGGTGTCCTAAGGACCAGCCGTCAATGAGGGGCAGTGAGGCTCGCAGATACCTGCTGACAGGATTGAGAATGACCCAGCTACACTGTGTACGAGAGACATGAGGAATTCAGCAGCAAGTGACAAATGACCACGTGTATAATGATAACAAACACTCTGACCTTGACGGTTCCAATTCATAAATTTAATCTTCCACTGGGCCTTCACTTGTCTGACAGGAGATGAAGTGAGGTGATAGTGAGTGGAGGCCACTCATTCTCAGGGTGCATGCTTTCAGGACTCAAACTGCAATGAATCACCTTTAATGATCGCACGACTGGATCTGGTTAGAAAGCTGGAGGTGTATTTGTAACGGTTTATTATTGTCCTGTATACCGAGATGCAGTGCACAACTTTGCTTCGCCTGCTATCCAGGGGTCTGAAGAAGGGTCTCAACCCGAAACCTCGCCCATTCCTTCTATCCAGATTTGCTGCCTGTCCCGCTGAGTTACTCCAGCATTTTGTATCTATCTTCAGTGAAAACCAGCACCTGCAGTCCCTTCCCACACAATCGTGCTATACTGTGTATATCAGGTAGTGCATAAGAGAGTGCTGAATATAGTGTTACGGCTACAGAAAGTGTAGATAAAGAATGCGATGGGCTGAGAACGCATCTCGTTGGGCATCAATGTTGAAAGTTATCGTGAAAGATGTTTTGTTAACTATCCTACTGATTTGGGTCCATATTGGTCAGGAAGTAGGGGATCCAGTTGCAGAGTGGTGCTGTGTCCTAGATCCAGGAGTTTGGAGCTGAGTTTGATTGGAAGCTTAGTTTAGAATTACAGAGCGGAAACAGGCCCTTCGGCCCATCCAGTCCGCGCGGACCAGCGATCCCTGCACACTTACACCATCCTACGCACACTGGGGATAATTTACAATTTTACCAAGCCAATTGACCTACAAACCTGTACATCTTTGGAGTGTGGGAGGAAACTGGAGCACCAGGAGAAAAGTCACGGGGAGAACGTACAAAGTCCCTACTGACAGCACCCTAGGTCAGGATCGAATCCGGGTCTCTGGCGCTGTAAGGCAACAACTCCACCGCTGCGCCACCGTGCCACCCATGGTTGTTACCTTTTCTAATTACGTATAGGAACAAACGTCTTGTTTTGACACGGTTCTTCGCTTTAAAAAAAAAAATTGTGTTTAATCCATGCATAACCTGCTTCTGTGTGGTTTGTCTTGAGTCTATGTGCCTGTGATGCTGCTTCTAGCAAGATTTTCCATCGCACCTGTTTCTCATATATTCATGCATATGTCAATACAATAGAACTTGACGCACATTAGAGTTGAACAATAGTTCTCCACGGACCCACCAGCCTTACAGCAGTGTGATGCAGCCCATGATTGTTGAATAGACGAAATAATCGTGTCATTTAAACTTAGAACATGTGGAGAATTCACTGGGAGCTCCGAAAAATAAAATGGAGAAGCATTCACAGAAAGAAATAACCATCTGACAGGCTATTAAAATAGCAGCATGACATTGAAATAAATTAGCAAGTCAACCTCGTTGGCCTTAATGCTTGCTATTTGGACAAGTTATTGTGCAATGTAAGATGGTCGCTTTGTACAGTGACTGATGTGTGTTGACCCAGTCAATACTCATTTGGAAGGTGGGATGTCAGCAGAAAGAATGGTGTTTTTAGTAAATTCCACAGCTAGGTTGGATAAAACGTTAGTTGACAATACAGGGGTCAGTAAACACTTTGTACCTCTGAGGATTAATCACAGATGTTGTGAGAAGGCAGTCACAAGCAAAGACAGAGAATGATCGAACAGTTGAGACACGTCTCACAAATAACAACGTAAAGTATTATTTTTCAATAAGGCTGGTCTTTCGAAATGCTGCTTTAATTTAGACTTTAAACATACAGTGTGGAAACAGGCCCTTCGGCCGACCATGTCCATGCCGACCAGCAGTCACCCCATACACTAGCACTATCCTACACTCTAGGGACAATTTGCAATATACGGAAGCCAATTAACCTTCAAACCTGTACATCTTTGAGTGTGAACGGCATAGAAACATAGAAATATAGAAAATAGGTGCAGGAGTAGGCCATTCGGCCCTTCGAACCAGCACCGTCATTCAATATGATCATGGCTGATCATCTAAAATCAGTACCCCGTTCCTGCTTTTCCCCATATCCCTTGATTCCATTGGCCCTAAGAGCTAAATCTAACTATCTCTTGAAAGCAGCCAGTGAATTGGCCTCCACTGCCTTCTGTGGCAGAAATGCCACAGATTCACAACTCTTTCGGTGAAAACGTTTTTCCTCATCTCAGTCCTAAATGGCCTGCCCCTCATTCTTAAACTGTGACCCCTGGTGCTGGACTCCCCACAGCATCGGGAACATTTTCTCATGCATCTAGCCTGTCCAATCCCTTAATAATCTTATATGTTTCTATAAGATCCTCTCTCATCCTTCCCAATTCCAGTGAATGTAAGCCCAGTCGATCCATTTTTTAATCAGTGACACATGTAAGGTCCCATCTAAGACAGAAGGGGCGATCCCACACTCCCTGAAGAATGAGAACATCTTGGATGAAGTAGTGTCGAACACCTCATTCTAGGAGCAGATGCGGAGGAGATGGAGCCTCCGTCCTGGTCTTTTCTCGCCTACAACTCTTCACCCCCTCCCCACCCCCAACTTTTAATCAGAAAAAGAGTCCCGACTCAAAATATCCCCCATCCTTTTTCTCCGGAGATGCTGCCTGACCTGTTGAGTTACATCAGCACTTAGTGTCTATCTTTGGCATAAACCGGCATCTGCAGTTCTTTGTTTCTACATAACCAGAAGCAAACTACATTTGCAAATATCTATTTAAAAATCTCAAATATTTTGCAAACCGGAAGCATTTACGGTATATATTACGGCACAGCAGTCAGGTTTTGCTGAAACAATATGCGAGACTTTTAATTAAGCATTGGTCCTGCTGATTTGTACTGTGTTAAGGTAAGACATAGGAAAATATATAGCGAAACAACATCAGCTTTGGATGAAAACACTGGTCTTCCAATAAAACACTCCATAGGTATTGAAAAATACACTCCCTGTGACTTACACAAGGCAACAGTTGAGAGCAGTCGATCCATGAAGACTACATTCATAAATAGCTGACATTTATTTGGTTGGTTCTGTACCATTTTGAATATTTCCCTGATTCTCATGCTCAGTGGATATTTACAAGGGCATTCTCGATTAGTACGGGTGTCAGAGATTGTGGGGGGAAGGCAGGAGAATGGGGTAGGAGGGAGAGATGGATCAACCATGATTGAATGGTGGAGTAGACTTGATGGGCCGAATGGCCTAATTCTACTCTTATCACTTATGACCTTATGACCTTATGACCTTATGAGGCCCACCGTGCCTATCTTCGATCTAATTATAGGCTGTTACGCTTGAAAAATGCTCATCCCTTAGACAGCTGAAGCTGCTGACAACATCATTGATCACAAACGCACCTTGGATGAGCTCGCAAGTGGTGTGCCTGCGACTAAGTTACTGGGGACTGAACGTGGTGAATGCAAAAGGTTCGCATTCATCATTACATGCAGCCATACTCTTGGAGTCAAGAGAACCAAGTGTCAAGAGTGTTTAGTTATCATATGTACCGACAAGGGAACAGTGGAATTCTTGCTGGCAGCAGCATAACAGGCCTGTAAATGCAACATAGATATTATATAATAAACAGCAATTCAATAAATTAACAACCACAATACTTGTGCAAAATGCAAAAAGTCCTTAGTGCAATGAAAGACAATCCATAGAAGTTCATAGTTGAGGTTAGGGTTCTGTAGAGTTCAGGAACCTGATGGTCATTGAGAAAAGGCTCAGTCTGAAGAAGAGTCTCGACCCGAAACGTCACCCATTCCTTCTCTCCAGAGATGCTGCCTGTCCCGCTGAGTTACTCCAACGTTTTATGTCTATCTTCTACTACTGAACTTGGTGGTCACTGTTTTCGGCCTCCTTTACCTTCCTCTCGATGGTGGGGTGATGTGGGTCTTTGGTGATATTGGCTGCCTTTCTGAAGCAGGGTCTCCTATAGTTCCCTTTGCCGGTGATGGACCACTCTCTGTAGTCACCTTTGTTCCTGTTGCTGAGTTGTTGAGGCCGTCATGATTCAACCATGATATGATCCACTTTACACCTGTAGAAGTTCAAGAGAGTATTCGTCAACATACTGAGTCTCCTCCATCCTCTATTAGACATTGATGAGCTTTGCGATTGCAACAATGTGCTGAGCCCAGGACAGATCATCAGAGGTATGCACGCCGAGGAACTCAAAGTTGTTGAATCTCTACATTGCCAACCCTTCGGAAGTCTTCTGGGCAGCTCGGTGGCTCAGCGGTAGAGTTGCTGCCTTACAGCGACAGAGACAGAGGTTCGATCCTGACTACGGGTGCTTGTCTGTATGGAGTTTGTACGTTCTCCCTGTGACCTGCGTGGGGTTTCCCCGGGTGCTCCAGTTTTCTCCCACATTCCAAAGACGTACCGGTTTGTAGGCTAATTGGTTTGGTAAAACAAAATTGTAAATTGTCCCGTGTGTGTAGGATGGTGTTTGTGTGCAGGGATCGCTGGACGGCATGGACTCGGTGGGCCGAAGGGCCTGTTTCTGCGCTGTATTTCTAAACTAAACTAAACTAAGTCAACAATCCGCTCCCTTGTCTTACTGATATTAAGAGCATAATGGTTGTTCTGGTACAATTCAATCTGATATTTAATCTCCATGGTCATTCTCAATGGAGTCCATTTCAATAGAGTCTTCCTGAACTCCTAGTACATTCAGTGTTTGTACTCTTTAAAAATAAAAATAACAACATGTGATTCAATTCAATTTCATTAGTAACAATGACATTGGTTGCTTCAATACTTTGAGTCTGCCAATGGTTCCATAGATAGACACAAAACGCTGGAGTAACTCAGTGGGACAGGCAGCATCTCTGGAGAAAAGTAATAGGTAACGTTTCGAGTCGAGACCCTTCTTCAAACTGAGAGTCAGGGGAAAGGGAAACAAGAGATCTAGATGGTGATATTGAGAGATAGTGAACAAATGAATGAAAGATATGCAAAAAGTAATGATGATCAAGGAAAGGTGGAGCCCACAATGGTCCATTGTTGGCTGTGGGTGAGGTGGTAATGAGTTATACAGACAGTGAAACTCAACAGAACATGGATAGGACAGGTTCGGAGGGATATGGACCAAACACAAGCAGGTGGAACTACTGTAGCTGGGACATGTTGGCCGGTATGGGCAAGTTGGGCCGAAGGGCCTGTTTTCACGCTGTGACTCTATGACTCTAGGAAAGCAGTGAAACAAGTACAAAAGCTAGGGTTACTCAAAATTAGATAAATCAACATACTTTAAACCAGCATCTGCAGTTCCTTCTTACACAATAGAATTACATATCTACAATGGAAGCACACTGTACTGCCAAGACACTTCTGAATGTTCAAACATCTTTACTGGAACATGGGGGTTTCAATGTTTCTGAGGACAGAGAACCCAGGCAACCCAAAATTAATGTTGTGGGGTCTGAGTACACAAATATCATAATTATAGAGAGAGAGAACAAATATATCTTGGGTAGCTTACAGCTTAGCAGTATGAATGTTGAATTCTCCAAATTTAGGTAACTAACCTACGAACAAGTCCTATCCCCCTTTTTAAACTATCCCCCACTCTTCCCAGTGCCCCATCTGGAATCACACCTATTGCTCCCCTTCCCACATACTCTTCCACCTATATTCCTTCTTCTGGCTTCATAATTCACATCTATTCTATCCCCATCTCACGTCTTTTGTCTTTTCATCTCCAACTAAATGCCTACCAAAAAAAACCTTCACTGTATCTCCCTTTCACTCACCAGGATATGTCCTGCCCCTCCTCTCTTCCAGCTTTCTCCCTCCTCTCCCTACCCCCACCCCCCCCCCCCCCCCAACCACAATCAGTTTCCCCACCAGAAACGTCACCTACCATGTCCTCCAGTGATGCTGTCTGACCCAATACTCCAATACACTGTGTCTTTTTTTGTAATCCGGCACCTGCAGTTCCTTACATCTACATGCCCATGATCACATTTGGTGTACTAAGTAACAAATAATTCTGTTCTGGAAGCTTTCGTGATCTCAGTCGCAACGGCACATAACAACTTAAACTGAAGGTGTGTGATCTCGGGCTTGATGCAGGCCAATTAATAGACTCCCATTGTCTGGCATTTGGCTGGTTCACACAAGACTGTCCCCTGGCCATTTCAGTTGGCAGGCTCCTTCTGTGGGCCTGAAGCCGATGCTTTGTAGACAACATTGTTTATTTATAAAGCAGTCCTTTTAATTTCAGAACTGATTACTGTGTGTAATTTACATTTGAACAGGTTTTTTTTTGAAGACTGGTTCTCGTTTGTATCAACTATGCTAACCACATAATTGCATAACTCCTGAATAATGTCTAACATGTATAATAATAATAATAATAATAATATATCTTTTATTGTCATTGCACGTCAGTGCAACGAGATTTAGTGTGCAGCTCCACTGATGTACAAGAAAGGTAAATAAATACAATACATAAATAAACAAGCTGAATTGATTGACGTGACCATCTGAGGGAGACTGTCCAAAGGGGGTGGGTGGGGGGGCACTCATTAGGGCCGGTTCAGAGCCGCTATAGCTCTTGGGATAAAACTGTTCCTGAGTCTGGAGGTTCGGGCGTAGAAGGCCTTGTAACGTCTGCCGGAGGGAAGTAGTTGAAACAGACCGTAGCAGGGGTGTGATGAGTCCTTATGGATGCTGAGGGCCTTCCTGAGGCACCGCGTGTGGTAATGCCCTCCAAGGCTGGTAGCTCTGTCCCGATGATCCGCTGCGCTCTGTTGACGACGCGCTGAAGCGCTCTCCTCTCCGCCTCCGTGCAGCTGAGATACCACACAGAGATGCCATACGTTAGTATGCTCTCTGTGGTGCAGCGGTAGAACGTTGTCAGCAGCTGTTGGGGCAGACCAGTCTTTTTTAATGTCCTCAGGAAGAACAGTCGTTGCTGTGCCTTCTTGACCAGCGCGGCGGTGTTTGTGGACCATGTGAGGTCTTCTGAAATGTGTCTAACATGTACTACCTACTAAATGCACTGCAGTTACTTGTGTGGGGTAATCTAAACGCAGCTCCCATACCATTAAGGTGGGCAGTGGCTTCAGGAGCATAGGGATACCACTTTCAGCAAGTGATGCCTCACATCAGGCAGAAGATATAAAAACTTGAGAGCATGTACCTCAGGATTCAGGAGCAGCATCATTCCTATGTCTGAGATAGACATTAAATGCTGGAGTAACTCAGTGGGACAGGCAGCATTTCTGGAGAGAAGGAATGGGTGACATTTCGGGTCGACACCTTTCTTCAGATTTTGAAGAAGTCTCAAGAGCCTGAAGAAGAGTCTCGACCTGAAACATCACCCATTCCTTCTCTCCAGAGTTGCTACCTGTCCCGTTGGGTTACTCCAGCATTTTGTGTTTATCTTTGGTGTAACCTAGCATCTGCAGTTCCTTTCTACTCATTTCTATGCTTACCAGACTATTGAACTGCCCTCTCATAAGTTAAAGGTGTAGTCCTGATCTTCAAACCTACCTCATTGCATTCATAGTCAGAAGGTTGAACACAGCATGGAAACCTTTGGACCAAGATATCAAATCTCAACTCGTCCAATTTTGGGCATATCCTTCTAAACCTTTCCTATCCTTGTACCTGTCTAAATGTCTTTTAAATATTGTTATTTTACCTGCCTCAACTGCCTCCTCTGGTAGCTCATTCCATATACCCACCACCCACTGTGTGAAAAAGTCCTAATAAATCTTTCCCCTCTCTCCTTAAACATATGTCCTCTAGTTCCTGATTCCCTGCCCTGGGAAAAAGAAGGCATTCATCCTGCCTATTCCCCTCATGTTTGTATACTCCTCAGTGAGATTACCCCTAAGCTTTCTGCACTCCAAGTAATAAAGTACTGACCTGCCCATCCATCCTTTTCTAATATCTCAGGCACTCAAGTCCTGGCAACATCCTCCATAATCTACTTTGCACTCCTTCTAGCATCACGGCATCTTTCCTCTTGCATAATGACTAAAACTGAACACAATATTCAACATGCAGCATCACCGGTTCAACTGTAACAGAACATCTCAAATTTTTCTCAAGTCCCTGACTGATAAAGGACAGCGTACCAAACATCTTCTTCATCACATTATCTATCTGCGACACCACTTGTAGGGAAGTATTTGCTTCTACTCTAGATCTCTCTGCTGGCCTTGCCTAATATGACTTCACAAAACGCAACACCTTATGCTTATCTGAATTAAACTCCATTGTGCCATTCCTTGACCTATTTGCCCAGCTGATCAAGATCCTACTGTAATTCCTGATATAACCAACTTCACTGTCTACCATACCACATATTTTAGTGTCATCTGCAAACTTACTAATTGTGCCTTGTACGTTCTCATCCAAATCGTTGATATAGACGACAAACAGCAATGGGCCGAGCATCGACCCTGAAGGAAAACCATCCAGGCCACCAGCGCTATAAACAACCTTCTATCACCACTGTCTGCTTCCCACCATG
The DNA here is from genome assembly GCF_010909765.2 of Amblyraja radiata. Lineage (NCBI taxonomy): Eukaryota > Metazoa > Chordata > Chondrichthyes > Rajiformes > Rajidae > Amblyraja > Amblyraja radiata. The sequence continues at coordinate 14,133,053 of NC_045962.1, read as the reverse complement.
ACACCAGGTCTATGCCCAGTTAGATAATTCTCCCTGGATATCACCTTTCAGAGGTGCCTACCACGCAGAACCTATCAAAGGCCTTGTCAGCATCCGTATGGATATTGTCTACAAACCTGCTTTCAACCAAGTAACCACTTGGTTACTTCTCCTAAACACTCAATCAAATTTGTGAGATGTGATCTGCCATGCACAAAACCATGCTGATTATCCCAAATCAACCCCTGCCTTTCCAATGGAGGCACAATATCAGCCACATTCCCGACTTCCGGCACCTTACTTATGTTTAACAATAATTCATATATTTCAGCCACGTCTCTTGGAATTTGTTCTCTAGCTTCCAGAGTGTCCTTAGACTTTTTTTAAATCTTTTTTTTAAATTGGCTCTTGCACTTTTTTATAATCGGCACTTTCTCTGTAATTGTAGCAATATAACATTATAAAGGGTCTGTCCCACTTGGGCGTCATTTGCGCGTCACGCAGGTGGCGCACAAGGATTTTGAGAATCCCAAAATCCTGGGGCGCTGCGTCGTGCGTGCGTGACGCGTAAATGCTGTCGCGTAAATGACACGCAAATAAAGCCCAAGTGGGATAGGCCCTTAACACTGTATTTTACACTCTGATATTTTGTCTCCTTGCACTACCCGTTATACTTCTACAATGGCTTGGTTGCACACATGTACAGTAAGATTTGCCTGGACAGCACGCTAAGTTTTTCTCTGTTTTTCTGTGAATGTGACGATAATCAACCAGTACCAATCCCAAGTCACACACCATCCTGAGTTGAATATATAACATACTCAAATCATCACACAACAGCTACGTCCTGGTTCCCGATCAAGCATCATGGAGGCATCATTAGAGGGATTGCAACAGTTTAAGTGGGAGCACACATGAGTTTCTCAGGGGCACATGGATCAAGCCTAGATCCTGTAAAAGGAATCAATATAAATACCGTTTATGACATCATCTAAATACAGCAATATGCTTACATTCCCAAGGTACAATTGCAACCATTAAAAACTTGTAAAACAATAGTAAAAGAAGAAGGGTCTCGACCTGAAACATCCTCTGTCCATGTTCTCCAGAGATGCTGCCTGACTTGCTGATTCACTCCAGCATTTTGTGTCCTTTTGTGTATAAACCAGCATCTGTGGTTCTTTGTTTCGATAGATAAAGGGGTTTTTGAAATTCGGAGTAAAAGGTTGTTCATCCTATCAAGCTTTCTATGCAACAACCTCCTGTGCAACTGAAGATAGACATAAAATGCTGGAGTAACTCAGTGGGACAGATAGCATCTCTGGAGGGAAGGAATGGGTGACGTTTCGGGTCAAAGCCCTTCTTCGGACCATCAGAATGAAGAAGGGTCTCGACCCGAACCTTCACCCATTCTTTCTCTCCAGAGATGCTACCTGTCACGCTGAGTTACTCCAGCTTTTTGTGTCTATCTTTGGTTTAAAACAGCATCTGCAGTTCCTTACTCCACATTCCCATGCAACTGATCTCCCATGCATTGATCTGACTTATCGCCTATCGATCTGTTCCGAAAATAAAGTACTAATTTGATTCTGTCATCTCCCCAGAAAAAAACCCCCACAGAAAATAACAATATTGCGGTTGGTCTGTAACTTGCAGTGAAGTTCGGGCAATTTTGTGACAAACGGCAGACGTTAGTCCACAGTCATTGCATCTTGTTCAGGATCCCCACACGAAGGTGTGCAAAGGTTTTGAACTTGCTAGCTGCCGTTTAGTGGCATGTTTCTGACTGCACTCTGCACTGGTCTCCTCCCAGTGGCCATAAACCTGGCGCAGTTCCCCAGCATGTACGCAGGGGAATCATTCTGCTGAAACTGCGCCAGGTTAAACACTGCAGAAACAATGAGCCCTTTCATTGCAATGGAGTGAAAGACAACAACGGCAAGAGTAATTATTTGTTAATTTGAATGGCTTTGAATATCTGTGAAGTCTCATGTGTGGTTTATCTGTGAACATTTTGAATCAGACATTTCAAAGGCAGAACTAGCTGTGGCCCAACACCAAGATGACATTATGTTGCACAAACTCCTTTGTGCATGGCCTTTCCCTTTTGGCTTGTGGCTTCATTAAGTCAACATCAGAAGATCCATAAGCAGATGTTGCTCGTGTAGCTAACAAGCTCTAGCCTGAAGTCTCTATAATTTTCAGCTCCCTGCGGTCTCAGCACCAGTTTTGGCAATCCATGAGCAATAAATCATCTCTTATCTTGTTTGAACTTTTTGCATCCCTCCATCATTTATGTCTTTGAAATATTGATTCCCTTGACTAAGCAAGGATGGGTCCATGTTCCCTACGTGCTTTATTTGCAGCCAGCATCGTGCATTCTAGTTTGTGATGCTCTCCCTTTGGTAAAGAAACAACAAAGATAGACAAAAAAAATACTGGAGTGACTCAGCAGGTGAGGCAGCATCTCTGGATAGAAGGAATGGGTGACATTTCGAAGGGTCAAGATCCTTCTTCAGTGAATGTCAGTGCGAGAGGGAAACTGGAGTTTAAAAAAAAATATATATATTTTTTTAATTTAATTTTTTATATTTCTATTATCTATTTATTAATTTTATTTTATTAATTTCATTTACTGATCTTGCCGGTATATGAGAGTCAATGGTTGTTTGTGTTTTTGTTCTTTTAATCTTTTATCCCGTGTCTTCTACGTATACCACTGAAGGAGATGCAATGAAATTTCGTTGTACAGTTGTTGTGCAATGACAATAAACGTATTTGATTTGATTTGATTTGATATGAAAAGGTGCAGAACAAATCGGAGCCGGAACCGATGGTCAAGAAGCCCACAATGGTCCATTGTTGGCTGTGGAGGAGGTGGTAATGAAGGGATATGAACAGCAAAACTAACAAGACAACTATGAAAGTAAATGCCTGGTTAGTTGAAATTAGAGAAATCAATATTCATACCACTGGGTGATAAGCTGCCTAACAACAATATATTTTCCTTGTGCCCTATCTAGATGTGCACCCATTTCCCATTGTCCCCTTCCCCCTATCCCCTTCCACCTATCTTCAATCCCCTAGCTTCACATTTTGCACCTTTTCTATCCTTATCCCCTTATCTCACGCATTTTGTTTTTACATCTCTGATCATTGTCCAACCATCCGCCAATCGAATCTACATGTATCCACTGATCACTTGCCAGATTTTGTCTCACACCCACCTCTCTTTCAACTTTCTCTCCTCCTTACTACAATCAGCCTGAAGAAGGGTCCCGAAATGTCGTCTGTTCTCCAGAGATGCCGCATGACCGGCTGAGTTACTCCAGCACTTTGGGTCTTTTTTGTAAACCAGCATCTGCACTTCCTTATGTTGTCAAGCTGGAAATGTTGTCAAACTGGAAAGAAGATTTTTGAGAATGTTGCCAGGATTAGAGGGTGTGAGGTCACAGTGAGAGGTTGAGTAGACTGGGATTATTGGGAAAGGCTGAGTAGGCTGCGATTCCCTGGAGCGCAGGAGGATGAGGGGTGATCTTATAGAAGTGTACAAAATCATGAGAGGAATAGATTGGGTAGATGCACAGAATCTCTTGTGCAGTGTAGGTGAATCGAGGACCAGAGGACATTGGGTTAAGGTGAAGGGGAACAGATTTAATGGGAATGTGAGGGGTAACTTTTTCCACACCAAGGGTGGTGAGTGTATGGAACAATCTGCCAGAGGAGGTAGTTAAGGCTGGGACGATCCCAACCTTTAAGAAACAGTTTAAGAGAGAACTGCAGATGCTGGAAAAAGGTAGACAAAATTGCTGGAGAAACTCAGCGGGTTTAGGCAGAAGGAGGGGAAGGAGAGAGAAAGCAAGGACTACCTGAATTTGGAGAAGTCAATGTTCATACCACTGGGGTGTAACCAACCTGATCTCCCAGTGGCTCAGCACTTCAACTCCCCCTCCCATTCCAAATCCAATATTTCTGCCCTGGGCCTCCTCCATGGCCAGAGTGAGTCCCACCGGAAATTGGAGGAGCAGCACCTCATATTTTGCTTGGGTAATTTACACCCCAACGATAAGAACATTGACCTCTCCAATTTCAGGTAGTCCTTTCTTTCTCCCTCCTCCCCCTCCACTTCCCAGCTCTCCCACAGCCTACTGTCTCTGCCCCTTCCTTTCTTCTTCCCGCCCCCACCACCCCACCCCACATCAGTCTGAAGAAGAGTCTCGACCTGAAACGTCACCTATTGCTTCACTCCATAGATGCCGCCTCACCCGTTGAGATTCTCCAGCATTTTAATCTACCTTAAGAAACAGTTAGACAGGTAGACAAAAGTGCTGGAGAAACTCAGCGGGTGCAGCAGCATCTATGGAGCAAAGGAAATAGGCAACATTTCGGGCCGAAACCCTTCTTCAGACTTTGTTAGGATGTGGTTGTAGAGTTGGAGGTAAGTGGGAATCACAGTCAGTGAGGAGGTGGTAAAACTGTCTTTGGAGGGAGGAGGAAAACTTCTTCAAAGTAGACATAGAAACATAGAAACATAGAAATTAGGTGCAGGAGTAGGTCATTCGGCCCTTCAAGCCTGCACCGCCATTCAATATGATCATGGCTGATCATCCAACTCAGTATCCCGTACCTGCCTTCTCTCCATACCCTCTGATCCCCTTAGTCACAAGGGCCACATCTAACTCCCTCTTAAATATAGCCAATGAACTGGCCTCAACTACCTTCTGTGGCAGAGAGTTCCAGAGATTCACCACTCTCTGTGTGAAAAAAGTTCTTCTCATCTCGGTTTTAAAGGATTTCCCCCTTATCCTTAAGCTGTGACCCCTTGTCCTGGACTTCCCCAACATCGGGAGCAATCTTCCTGCATCTAGCCTGTCCAACCCCTTAAGAATTTTATAAGTTTCTATAAGATCCCCTCTCAATCTCCTAAATTCTAGAGAGTATAAACCAAGTCTATCCAGTCTTTCTTCATAAGACAGTCCTGACATCCCAGAAATCAGTCTGGTGAACCTTCTCTGCACTCCCTCTATGGCAATAATGTCCTTCCTCAGGCATATCTTTGTTTTTTTTAAAGAATATTTTTATTAGAAGCAAACACATATTATGGTAAAAAAATTTCATGTATATCAATCGTACATTATTAATATTATCAATTGTGGATTGATTCTGCTTCTAGTTTTTTTTAATAGATAGGGAGTAAGAAAGAAAGAGAAAAAAACACACAAATGTCAAGATAAAAAAAGAATGGAATGATTTACTAATAATACATCATTGGAGATAGGTTCGTAAATTATAAAGTATAACTTTTCATCTAATCCTGAGTTCAAGCTTCAGTTAGGTTCCCGTGCTGAAACGATCTACCCCTTCAAATAGTCAATGAATGGAGACCATATTCTAACAAAAAGTTCTTGTTTGTCCATTAAGACAAGTCTGATTCTTTCCAGGGGTAGGGTCTCCGACATTTCCATAATCCACATTTTAATTGTGGGGGTTATAGGGCCTTTCCAAAATTTTAATATTAATTTTTTCCAAGTTATTATACTGTAGTCGATAAAGTTTATTTGGCTTGTTGTGAGTGTTAGACTTTGTTCTGATATTCCAAGTATTATTAGTTTTGAATCGGGATCTGTAGATTGATGATGCATGTGAACCAATCACATATAAGCCAGCATCACTAACTCCACCCCACTATAACACTTATACTAACACTCGTTCCCGGTACTGCCAGTTCGAGCAGCTAGGATGCACTGACAACCTGTTGTCATCAATGCTGTTAAGTTTCTAGTGCTCATTAAAGATGTGTTTAAATCACACACTGTCTCTGGCACTTGTTTACAGGATCCAATTTAGTATCGACAACTTCAGAAATTATTCTAAAAATATCAATCCAGAAATTTTTGATTTTTATATAATTTACAAAAGTATGTGTTAAGTTATCCTCTAGATGCTGACATTTATCACAGATAGGAGAGATATGTGGGAAGATTCTAATTAGTTTTGTTTTAGAGTAATGTAATCTGTGTAATACTTTAAATTGTATTAAAGCATGTCTGGCATTTAACGAGCATTGATGTATATATTGTACTTTCATCCCAAATATCTTTCGTTATAGGTTGGCCTAATTCATTTTCCTAAAGTAGGCATATCTTGAGGAGGTTTTGCAGTGTAGTAGACAAAGTGCAAATGCTGGAAAATCGAAGGTAGACAAAAGTGCTGGAGAAACTCAGCAGGTGCAGCTGCATCTATGGAGCGAAGGAAATAGGCAACGTTTTGGGCCGAAACACTTCTACATGGATAGGACAGGTTTGGAGGGGTATGGACCAAACACAGGCAGGTGTGTCTAGTGTAGCTGGGACTTGTTGGCCGGTGTGGGCAAGTTGGGCCGAAGAGCCTGATTCCACACTATGACTCAATGTCTCTATGTCAACTATGTCTCTGCTGCAGATCATTGTATGCTTGAAACCAAGGCCAACTCACTATTAGGCTATTCACTTATTAGATTTTTACCTTAATCGAAGAATAAAATAGCTGTTTGCAAAGGAGGCAAATGCACTGTCAACAATTTATGACTGGAAGGAAATGTAGCCACTATATTCCTGGTGAGATGAAGGAGAGCTGCCACATTATAAAAGGGATTGGTTTCTTTGTTAGTGGCAGGTTACATACTTCATCAAATATAGGCCGAGGTAAATTGCCATGTCCTTGAACTTGCTTTAGGCCTGTCTTAAATCTCCCATCCCCATCGGTTTGGAAATGATATCAAGGTGACCTTCCCGCTGCACAAGCACGTGGGAAACCAAATTTATTAAACAACAGTGACTTGGGGAAACATCACACAAGCCAAAGGGGTTTCACAGCGGGGCAGTGGTAGAGTTGCTGCCTGACTGTGCCACACACTAAGGTTTTATTCCTGATTACAGGTGCTGTCTGTATGGAGTTTGTACGTTCCCGCTGTGATTGCGTGGGTTTTCTCCCGGTGCTCCCGTTTCCTCCCTGACTCCAAAGACGTGCAGGTTTGTAGATTAATTGGCTTCTGTAGAATAGTATATTTTCCCCAGTGTGTAGGATAGTGCTAGTGTATGGGGGTGACTCGGAGGTTCCATGCTGTAAAATAGTCCAAAATAAAGCATGCAACATGTAAAAAGAATGTTCCGAAGATGAAACAGGAAATGTTGTTCATACCAAATGTCATGGATTCTTTCATAAAGAGACTCATTGTAAAAATGTATGTGAGTCCGTGTATAATGTTAGAGAACTTTTAGGAAATCCCCAAAATTCGACAGAGGCATTACTGAAAATGGAACAATGTGAAAAAACCCAACCTGTTAATTTATATAAAAGTTTAGAGCATGTACATTACATCAAGAATCCAACGCCAGACTTTGTGGACAACAAAAACAGATCACAATTAACAATCCTCATAAGTTCATAGTTCATGTTATAGGAGCAGAATTAGGCCATTTGGCCCATCAAGTCTGCTCCGTCATTCAATCATGGCTGATCTATCTTTCCCTCTTGACCACATTCATCCCCTTCTCACCGTTAACCCCTGACATGGATACTAATCAAGCATGTGTGAATCTGCATCTTAAAAATACCCTCTGACTTGGCCTCCAAAGCCGCCAGTGCCAATGAATTCCACAGATTCACCACCCTCTGACTAGAGAAATTCCCCCCTCATCTCCTTTCTAAAGCTACGTCCTTTTATTCTGAGGATTTGTCCTCTGGTCCTAGACTCTCGCACTAATGGAAACATCCTCTCTACATCCACTCATTCCAGGCCGTTTAATATGCTTTTAATAGACCGTCTTAAAATACCATTGAAAATAACCCCAGCTTTCTCTTGCGATAACACAGAAAGGTTGTTGGCATAAAAAGGGAAAGGCCAACAGTGGATAATCTACAATGCCTTACATTAACATTAATCAGTCTCTCATTGACCCCGATATCTTTTTAGATTTGTTTTCCACTGGGAGTACTTTCTTGTAGCCTTAACACGACAGGGTAGAGAGGAACTAACCATTATCGACATGCTCCTCAGATTAACCTACACAAGGTGATGGTGAGCATTAGATAATGTTATTTTAAATGATGTGCAGGAAAAAAAATAAAGCTTTAATTTGACCCTTTTAAAACTACTCTGGATCTCAGGATTAAATTACAGCTTTATAAATCACTCCAACCGATCCCATTGTTTTGCACACAATTACCAGGACCTTTTGAAGCATGAATTGCAGAACTCCAAACAACCCGAATATTTGAATAACTGTTAGGTTCACTGAACATAAAAAGACATTAAGAATGATGCTCTCATTTTTGGCTGCCAATAATTAAAATATATCAAATGTTATTTCCATTTGACAAGACGCTGAATGGAGAGGTCTGTGCAATTTCAGCCGTTACTTAAACAGCCTGTTTGTTCAATGCATTATAAGACTTGAACAAGAGATGTTTAAAAATGATTATTGCCGTTATTTGATATTCAGCTTGTTGTATGTTCACACTACTGTAATGTATCAAAATTGTTATTTGATCAAATTGGAAGCAAATTTTGATTTTGATTTTGTTCCTGATGTGGGCGGCACAGTGGCGCAACTGGTAGAGCTGCTGCTTCACAACATCAGAGACGTGGTTTCAAAGCTGACCTCGGGACAGGGAAACAAGAAATATAGATGGTGATATAGAGAGATATAGAACACATTAATGAAAGATATGCAAAAAAGTAACGATGATCAAGGAAACGGGCTATTGTTGGGTGTGGGCTTAGCTGAAAACAAGTTGAATGAATGAATGAATACGTTTATTGGCCAAGTGTTCACATACAAGGAATTTGCCTTGGTGCTCCACCCGCAAGTGACATCATGACATACAGTGACACATAAAACATTAAACATTAATAATAAAACATTATCGTTTAAACATGTGAATTAAATAAAATGCCAGGGCAAAAGGAGGCCACAGATTTTTGGTTATTGAGCAGAGCTACTACTTGTGAATAAAAGCTGTTTTTATGTCTGACTGTGGCAGCTTTGACAGTCCGGTGTCGCCTTCCAGAGGGAAGTGCTTCAAAGAGTTTGTGGCCAGGGTGAGAGGGGTCAGTGATGATCTTACCCGCTCACTTCCTGATCCTTGCAGTATACAGTTCATCAATGGAGGGAAGGTTGCAGCCAATAACCTTCCCAGCTGATCGGGCGATTCGCTGCAGCCTATGTTATACAGTTATACAGACAATGAAATTCTCCAGGATTACAGTGAAACTAGTACAATGTCTAGGGTGGGGGAGGGATGGAGAGAGAGGGGATGCATGGGTTACTTGAAGTTAGAGAAGTCAATATCCTTACCGCTAGGCTGTAAGCTGCCCATACAAAATATGAGATGCTGTTCCTCCAATTTGCGTTTAACCTCACTCTGACAATGGAGGAGACCCAGGACGGAAAGGTCTGTGTAGGAATGGGAAGGAGAATTAAAGTGTCCAGCAACCGGGAGATCAAGTAGGTTCAGGTGGACTGAGCGATGGTGTTCAGCGAAATGATCGCCCAGTCAACGTCTGGTCTCGCCAACGTACAATACCAGAGTCTATACCTGGAATAATGGATACAGTAGAAGAGGTTGGAGGAGGTGCAAGTGAACCTCTGCCTAACCTGAAAGGACTGTCGGGGTCCCAGGACAGAGTCGAGGGAGGAGGTTTCGGGACAGGTGTTGCATCTCCTGTGGTTGCAGGCATGGGTGGAAATCCCGGGGGGAGAGGACAGGGGGACTCGTTCCCTCTATGTTTTGAGAGGTGGGGGACAATCCCCTCCATGTTTTGTAATCCGGATTTTAAAACTCGGTGATAAAAAATCGATTAAAAATTTCTGCTTTCCGTGAGACAATGGGGGTGGGACTGATGATCGATTGGACGAGAGAGACATCAGTCAGCAGGCAGTGGGGGGGGGCCATGATGATTCAGCGTGATGATTGGAGGGGGAAGGTGTTGGTCAGAGGCGGAGGTAGGGGGGTGGGGCTGAGGATAGAGCGTGGTGATTGGAGGAGGGAGACGTCCTGGTGGAGCAAAGATCATAGAGCGGAGCTTGAATTGGCCAATTCGCGAAGCTTTTCATCGCCCGGAACGGCTAAATATCGGCCGCGGGAACTTCCAGCGCCCCGCAGTCAAATTGCTGCGTCGAAGCGATCGAGGCTCCCGATGTTGAAGCCCCGCCGGGTGATGAAAGGCCCCTCAAATGGGCCGATTGGAGCCCCACGATTCGGGGCAGGATGAAGCAGCTGTTGCTGGAGTTTGTAGTCAGTCACCAACCAGGTCAGCTCCCAATGTGACTTTCCATAGGGCCCACGGCTGAAGCCTCCAAAGCCTCGCGCGCGTGTGTGTGTGTGTGTGTGTGTGTGCATTTGTGTGTGCGAGCATGCGCGCGCTGCGCTAAGAAATTGTGTCCTCCCCCCATGTTTTGGTAGCGATTTCCTTCCCTGGTTGCAGGAGAAAGTATCTGGGGAAGGGGTGGTTTGGGTGGGAAGGGATGAGTTAATCAGGGATTGTAATTTTCATTGGCAGCTTGATAAGCCATTTCTTAGCAAAGGGAACCGGAGAAAGGGTAAAAAAGAAAAAAATAGACAAAGAGAACCTTCTGAAGATGAAATGGTTGTTTTTTCCTAGATTACTTATATTCTTTCATAACTAGCCAAACCTAGAACATGTATGCAAATCGATGAATATTTATAAGGATAATTTAAGAAATTGTCAACTTAAAACCTACCGAACTCAACTGTGTGTTTCAAGTATGCAAAAGTAACAAGCCTGTGAATTTATATAAAAATTGAAACACACTCATCAGCCTCTGATGTCCAATTCCTGAGAACAACAAATCATGAAAAATAATCTTAAAGTAATGTTGAAAAGGAGAAAGAAACCCAGCTGCATGCTGCTGGCTTATTAATCTTTGATAACTCAAGCTGTGGCATAAAAGCAGTAATTAACAACATGCACAATATTCCAGTAATGCTGACCAACCTCCAACTGACGATAAGAACTACTCTAATTATCATCTTCCCCACCACACACACTCTCTTCCCCCACTTCGAAACCTTCCTTTTCTCTCTGCTTGTGATACTTGCCTTGCTTTCTTAATCTCAACTAATCTCTCAGGATCAAGGATGACTTGCTTCCTGTCTGGTTTAGTTTAGTTTAGTTTAGAGATACAGTGCGGAAACAGGCTTTTCAGCCCGCCAGGTTCGCGCCAACCAGCGTTCCCCGCACCTTAACACTACCCGACACACACTAATGACAATTTACACTTGCACTAAGCCAATTCACCTACTAACCCGCACGTCTTTGAAGTTGCGGAGGAAACCGAAGATCTCGGTGAAAACACACATTGGCCATGGGGAGAACGTACAAACTCCATACAGACAGCATCCGTAGTCGGGATCGCACCCAGGTCTCTGGCGCTGCAAGTGCTGTAAGGCAGCAAGTCTACCTTTCACCCAGAGAGTTGCGAATCTGTGGAATTCTCTGCCACAGAAGGCAGTGGAGGCCAATCCACTGGATGTTTTCAAGAGAGAGTTATGGGCCTGTCCCACTTAGGCGATTTTTTAGGCGACTGCCAGCGAATATGACATTGAAATTCACCAAAGGCAGCACCGGCGACAACCTACCTCACCCGGCGACAATCTGCGACATCCTGGCGACTGCCTGCATTAACCTGACGCAAACCTACTACAGCACCAGACAAGCTACGCTCATTTGGGGTCAAACCCAACGTCTTGAAAAATATTCGGCAACCCAAAAGATGCTACGACTCTTTGGCCGACTGAGGAGACTACTCACGACCATGCAGGCAAAAACCCCGGCGACCACCGCTACCATGGCCTACTCCCCTGGCTCGAAGGGCCGAATGGCCTACTCATGCACCTATTTTCCATGCTTCTATGCTGCGCCACCGTGGGTTTTGAGGTGGCCGATGAGGCCAAAATGGAACCCACAAAGCCTGCCTCAGGTGGAGATGGAGTTAATCAATGAGGTGAGCGGCAACTAGTAAGATGGGCTGCTCATTCTATATGTTCATTTGCCTTCCACATGCTCTCACTGAAGACTTCTGAGGATCTCAGCATTATCCTGGAGGTTCCTTTTTCCAGTTTCAATCAATCATGAGCCAAGGATTTCAACAGGTAGGTGATGATGTCACACTCTTTCACGGAGGCTTTGGGCACATTTTATCCTGCGTTTGGATTTGAGTGTTAAGCATGTAAACAATGTGGCCTTATCAGGCTGACTGAATATACCTATGGTTTTGATCGAAGGTAGACATAAAATGCTGGAGTAACTCAGCGGGACAGGCAGCATCTCTGGAAAGAAGGAACGGGTGACGTTTCGGGTCGAGACCCTTCTTCAGACTAGTGTTGATGATGGGGATATTGGTCTGGGAGTCAGTCCTCCTATCCTGCCTGTGTATTTGGAGGATTTGGCAGAAATAGCACTAGTGGTTTATGTCCAGTTCATTGAGCTGCATGCTTTGATTATGTTTTAATCATGTCATGTTTTTTGAAACATCCAAGAGGACACGGGTAATTGCTTGATCCAAGCACTCCTGTACGTGGAGAAAGAACCATGTGCCAGGTTGAGTTCTTGAGCTTCACTCTTTCCCTCAGGCAACCGAACCCTGTGGTGTCTTACGGGATACCATAGACAATAGACAACAGACAAAAGGTGCAGGAGTAGGCCATTCAGCTCTTCGAGCCAGCACCGCCATTCAATGTTATCATGTCTGATCATCCCCAATCAGTACCCCGTTCCTGCCTTCTCCCTATTTGCCTTGACTCCACTATCTTTAAGAGCTCTATCTAACTCTCTCTTGAAAGCATCCAGAGAATTTGCCTCCACTGCCTTTTGAGGCAGGGAATTCCACAGATTCACAAATCTGGGTGAAAAAGATCACCACGCATCCTCCTTCAAGACCAGGACTGATCTGCTGGGACCGCCAGCCCCAGACCCATCGCACATGCACCCTGATGGCAAGGGACAACGCCTCCATTTGCTCCTGGACCCTCGTGGTACTGTAAATAAAATATAACATGTGGATTCACCCGACTGCGAGTATTGTGTGGCCACTGACGAACCCGGCCTGAAGAAATATCTCGACCCGAAACGTCACCCATTCCTTCTCTCCAGAGATGCTGCCTGTCCCGCTGCGTTACTCCGGCATTTTGTGTCTATCTTCCTGGCACTGGACAGGAAGGCAAGATCTAATGCTCCCAACTTCAAAATAAATACGTGACTACTGTGATTGCATTGTGTTAATCTGATAGAATGCAGAAAAGTTGAATTGAAATGTTACTTTGCCTGTAAAATATGAGCAACTGATAAGTTTGAAAGTGTCATCGAGACAAAGAACATCTTCTGTCTGAGTGAGTTCCAATCTGTTCGATCATCAGTGAAATGAAGGCAAATTCACATCGCACCAAACGATAACTTACAACATCACTTTTGCTATTAATTTTGAGAAATGATAAAAGTTAGCACCTTTCACAATGGTAATTATATTTTTCTCTGTTTTATAGTTCTCATAAAATGCACCTGCTTATCCATTGCGGGCGTCACGGTAGAGCTACTGTTATATAGCACCAGAGACCAGGTTTGATCCCGACCACGGATGCCGTCTGTACGGAGTTTGGACTTTCTCCCCGTCACCTCCGAGATCTCGGTTTCCTCCCACAGCCCAAAGACATGTAGGTTAATTGGATTGGTGTAAATGTGGAACATTGTCCCTAATGTGTGAAGGATAATGTTAGTGTACAGCGATCGCTATTCGGCACTTCTCGGTGGGCCAAAGGGCCTGTTTCTGCCCTGTATCCCTAAACTAAACTAAACTAAACTAAACACTCACCTCTGCTCTCATCAACGTTTGCTCTATTTACTGGAAGATAGTGAAGCTGCCTGCTGGATATGCACAATGTCTTGAGATTGCCTTCCCTACAAACAATGCCTTCCAACCATTCTTTCTTCTTTTCAAACTTTTACTAAAAATAATGTTTTTTGATCAAACGTTTCCTCACCTAAATCCTCTAGTATGATTGACATCGGTTTCTTTTTGCTGCAGAAAGAACGCCTTTGAACATTATTCTTGTAGGGTATGGCACCTCCAATAATCATTCACATTTACAATGATACCTGCAAAGGTACATTTACATATTATCACAATGGTATCTGCATGAACATTCAAGCAATTATGGTGTTGTGTATCTTTGCAAGCCCAAATTAACCTCTCTTCCCAATCGGCCGTGATTTTCCACACATCTTCCAGCAGGACTAACACATAAATACTTCCTGGTGTGATTTCCATTGACTGAAGTTAACAAAGCTGAAATGTTGGGTCCCCAATCTTGTTGATGGTACTATAACAGCATTTAAAAGACACTTGGACAGGTACACAGGTAAAGGGATATGGGCCAAATGTAGGCAAATGATCTTTTTTTTTTTTTTTTTTTTTTTTTTTTTAAATCAAAAATATTTATTCAAATATTAAAATAGTATTTACAATACAATAAAACAAAACACCACCATAATACAATAGGAAACTAATATGCTAAGCAACTGCTAAACAACTATATTGCAATCCTTGTCCAGGATACATTCAACCGCCCTCTGTGCCCAGCGGTCGCGGAACTCCCTCAGGGTGCCCGCAGACAGGGCGTATTCCCTTTCCATCCGCACCCGGGCACGGACCTATCCCCGGAAAAGGGGCAGGCAGCCACCTCGGGTAGAGCCCTCCACCGTCTGGCGCCTTGACTTGCGGATGGCCAGCTTGGCCAGGCCCAGGAGCAACCCAACCAGGACACCTTCAGCCCTACCCTCTCCCCTACGCACAGGGTGTCCAAAGATGAGGATGGTGGGTAATAAATGCAGCCAGAAGGCAAGGAGCAGCCCCTTTAGGTATTGGAACTGTGGCTGCAGCCTCACACACTCCATGTACACGTTGGTTGGGTTGAAGGGAATGTTCCATTACTGTATGACTCTAAATAATTCAATGACTTTAAAATTTATAGCAAATGCTAAGAATATGGCTGTCACTAGTGTAACAGCTTGGCTATCTGATGCGTTACTGACGGCCACATTCCAGTACCTAGTGCATCAGATGACAGGACCGGGTCAATCACAGAATGCTGCTTCCACTCGGTTAACTGGAGTATTTAATTAGCTGACACTTGTCGAGTCCAGCATTCGCTGAAAAGCTCAGCATTTCAAGACATACAAAACTGCAAATGCTGCAATCTTGAACAGAACACACGGTGTTGCAGCGGTTGTGTTGCTGCCTTCCAGCAGTAGAGACCCAGGTTCGATCCTGACTACAGGTGCCGTGCCCTGCGTGGGTTTTCTCCGGGTGCTCCTGTTTCCTCCCACACTCCAAAGATGTACAGGTTTATAGGTTAATTGGCTTCAATAAAAGACTGTAAAATTGTCCCAAGGGTATCAGATAATGCGAATGTATGGGGCGTGAACTATGTGGGCCAAAGGGCCAGTTTCCATGCTGTATCTCTAAACTCTAAACACAAAGCGGGTCAGGCAATATTTGTGGAGGGAATGGATTGACAATATTTTGGGTTTGGCTGGAAGCAAACACCAAGAATCGACAGCAGACTCCTGAAAACAAAAGAAATGAGACAGCAGACTCCTGTAAACAATATCAGAGATGCTGACTGATCCGCTGAGCTACTCTAGCATTTTGTGTCTATCTCCAAAAAACAACTTGGCAAAGAGACAGACGGAGCACTTGCACTGGGTACAATGGCGTAAATGACCAAGAAGTAATCGGTTGGAGGAACTCAGAGGGGCGAGCAACGTCTGTGGGAGGAATTAAATTGGCGAAGTTGCAGATCGGGACCTTGCATCTTGTCTGCTGGTGGATAAGGAAGATAGCCAGTATAAAGAGGAGAAGGGAAAACGTGAGAGGGGCTAGTCGGTGACTGGTGGACCAAGGAGGGATGAGGAACGATGGATAGATGGAAGATGGACACAAAAGGTTGGAGTAACTCATCCGGACAGGCAGCATCTCTGGAGAGAAGGAATGGGTGACGTTTCGGGTTGAGACGCTTCTTCAGACGACTGATGGAGCCTGATGGGGAAGGGGAGGGGTGGAGGCGAAGATAAACAAAGAGAAAACACATTGGCACCTTCTGGCTTTTCTTTTAACTTGTCCCACAGTGGAGTAAATAGTATTTTGCTTTTGTGATATAACAGAAGTCTAATAGTAGGTTTACATTAGTTATCAATAGATATAACGTTGGCTTGGGTGACTTCATACAGCTGAAGATATCAGATGCAATCAACAATAATTTTACAGAAGCCAGCAGTCAGATCGGCAGGCATGATACACTATGAGAAACACTACTGCTGCTCGGGACTTATTTAATAACAAACGTCGACTTCAAACAATTCAGTATTAGTGTATCATTAATGCACTGTTTATTGATGTATCCCTCGCTGGGAAAAATGTTAAGATAACCCGATTCTAACCAAGAAATAATAAATCACTTTTGATCACCCCATGTTGTCCCAAAGCATCTTACTGATAGGAAAGTAAATCTTGCGGCATAACAAAGGCCGCGGACACCAATAGGATTAACAAACCTATCGGGAAGGCTGGCACCATCCTGGGGCGGAGTTGGATTTACTGGAGGTGGTCTTGGAGGGGAGGATGCTCCTCAAACTGCGGAGCATCTTAGACAAAACAGCTCACCCCCTCCATGACACACTGGTCAACCTGAGGAGCACCTTCAGCACAGACTGGTTCCACCAAGATGCAGGACAGAGCGCCACAGGAGATCCTTCTTCCCTGTGGCGATCAAACTGTACAACTCCTCCCCCTTCTGTCATGGGGCAGACTGACTGACTCCCCCCCCTCCCCCCCCCCCAACCCAATCTTTCCACATCCCCAATCCTTTCCACTCACCACTTTAATTTCATGTTTCATGTATTTTGTGTTTTATGACTGTTGGCAGATCAATTTCCCTCCTGGGATAAATAAAGTTCTATCATATTGTATCATATCATATCATATAACAACTAGGGCAGCACAGTGCTGCAGCTGGTAGAACTGCTGCTTCACTGGGCCAGAGACCTGGGTTTGATCCTGACCTTGGATGCTGTCTGTAGGAGTTTGCACTTCCTCCCTGCGACCACATACGTGCTCCAGTTTCCTTGCACATCCCAAAGACACATAGGAAGTTAATTAGACTCTACCAATTGCCCACGGTAATTGGTAGAGGGACTGGATGTGAAAGTGGGATAAGATAGAACTAACGTGAATGCGTGATCAATGGTCGGTGTGGACCTGGTGGTTCGACCAGCCTGTTTCCATGTTGAATCTTTCAATCCAAAACTATTATATAGTCTCCCACAAGCAGAAGGTGATAATGACCATGTGATAAGTTTTTAACACTAATGGTCAGGGGAGAGGTGGCGAAATGGGATTAGCATAGGTTAGTACAATGGTTTTAGAGACATGCTGCACTGGATAGTCTGTTTCTGCGGTATTTCACACTGCGACTATGGCACAATTACCAGTGCAGAAGGTTCTGCTCCACTGAAAACTGGTCCATGGAGAGAGAGTGAAAAGGACAAATGAAGGGCTAACAGTTGCTCTCCCTTGGTCAATCTTTCTGTTACACTGTCAGTAAGCTGGCATTACTGGCTAAGCCCCATTGATGGTTCTGGTCTCAGATGGTCTCTGCTGGCGCATGATAAGCAGAAACCGCTCCTTTCTACTGGCACAAAAGAGTTTTCCATCAACAGAAGATGTTTAGATTTACAAAAGTGATCCCAGGAATGAACAGGTTAACCCATGACGAGAATTTGTCGGCACTGGGCCTGTACTCACTGAAGTTTAGAAGGGACCTCAGTGAAACATACAGAGTAGTGAAAGGCTTGGTTAGATTGGATGTGGAGAGGATATTTCCACTAGTGGGAGAGTCTAGGACCAGAGGTCATAGCCTCAGAATTAAAGGACGTTCTTTTAGGAAGGAGATGAGGATAATTTTTTTAAGTCAGAGGGTGGTGAATCTGGAATTATTTGCTATAGAAGGCTGTGGAGGCCAAGTTTAGTGGATATTTTGAAGAGATAGAGATAGATTCTTGATTAGTGCAGGTGTCAGCTGTTATGGGGAGAAGGCAGGAGATTGGGGTTAGGAGGGAGAGATAGATCAGCCGTAATGGAATAGTGGAGTAGACTTGATGGGCCGGATGGCCTAATTCTCACCTATGACCGTTAGACCTTATTTGTCACTTTGGAAATTTGCAAACTGCATTTTGCAGCTTCTCCAGTTTCTGAAGTTAATGCTTACATCAGGAGTTAGTGGCTGGAACACCCGCTGTAGCCGTCTTCAGCGGTGGTATGCAGAACATCTCCCAACTCTCACCAAGAGGAGTCCATATTTATCCACTTGATTACACAGCCGTATAATCTGGCAGGCAATTCAAACTTTCAAATGAGTCTCAGCAAATACATTCAGAAGCAGAAACAGCACGGAATGAAATATAATTTACAGAGAATTACTTTATCCAGGTAATGATTTTGTTATTCTGATGTTAGCAGGATGCAGCTGGGTGGAAAAATATATAACACAGATACATATTAATATCACAATCCATTTTACTGATTTGAATAATCAGCCCTACCACAACATTTTACATCAGCCTCTTTGAGATTGCCATTCATGTTTTGACCATTCTCGTGAATTTCTTCAATACACAAAATCTGAATTTTTTTATAATTGTTAAGGAGACACTTCATGCATATCCAAGTAAATTTATACCCAAGTATCAAATAATAAAGTGCGCACTTGGATTTATACACAGCATAAAGTATATGTTTCCTACATGCTTGGAATTTGAAATTAATACTGTTCTAGGGTTTCTTCATTCTTATTCCACATCCTTTGATTGAACAGAATAAAAGCAAAAGAAAAGTGTTACCTTGTGATCAAACATTCAGCAATACTTTGAGACTGCCTGCTGCTAAGATTATTGCCCGTGATTGGAATAAGCATTTACTGCCATTAAGAAATGATGAAAACGAGTTTTAAGAGCCGCATCCTGATTTTGGCACAGCTTAGGAACCTAAATTTGAGATTTCATTTGTATTTTATGAACAATTAGATTCATTGAAATAAAAATGTTTTTGTATTAAGGATTTTACAAACTGTGTTTTTCCATTGCATCACATTATGAACCTGCATTCTGTAATGTGATATTAATGCAAAAATTAGATTTTGAACTTTCCCGCTGATATTTGTCAAGGAGCTTCACTGTATCTCTTTCAGGTCTCCTAACATATAATTGTGTGATTAGTAACACCACAGACAATCTGACAAGCTACTGTCAGATTAAATTATTGTGTTCAAGAAGGAACTGCAGATGCTGGAAAATCGAAGGTACACAAAAATGCTGGAGAAACTCAGCGGGTGCAGCAGCATCTATGGAGCGAAGGAGATAGGTAACGTTGGCTATCTCCTTCGCTCCATATATGCTGCTGCACCCGCTGAGTTTCTCCAGCATTTTTGTGTACCGTCAGATTAAATAATCCAGTTACATTATATATACGGTGATATGAGCAAACTTAACAGCCATTGAAGCATGGCACTGAGATATAATAAGATACAATTGAGTTAGAATGGAGATGAGGAGGAATTTCTTTAGCCAGAGGGTGGTGAATCTGTGTGAGTCATTGCCTCAGACAACTGTGGATCCCAAGTCATGGGTAATTTTAAAGTGGAGATTGAGAGGTGATTGCTTTGTAAGAGCATCAAAGGTTATGGTGAGAAGGCAGGAGGATGAGGTTGAGAGTGAAAAATAGATCAGTCATGATTGAATGGTGGAGCAGACTCGATGGACTGAATGGCCTAATTTTGTTTGTATATATTATATTTTTATAATTTTTAAACAAGTGAACATTTATAAACCAGTCAACTATCTTAGTCTCAGCAATAACATAATTCTTTCATTTAACTGAATACTGATGTTTTGATATTATTAACTATGCCAAGTTTCTCTTCCTAGAATACAAACTGAATAATGAATAGTAATCTTGTCATGAACCATATGCCTGCATGTGTAGAAGACTTGTTCAGGAGGACTATCGGTTTTAATTCTCTGTCTTGTTTTCGGAAGATAAGCAATAAACCTTTTTTCACCTATTCCTACATTTGGTTTGACATCAAGATTTGAGAAAGTTAAGTGTGTTGCTACCCTTGCACAGAGCACTATTTGACTGAGATTAGGAACTTCTGTGACGTTCTGTTTGTGGTTTGTATCAACAACTTGGATGAGAATGTGCAAGGCAAGATTAGTAAGTTTCCAGAGAACACAAAAGTCGGTGGCATCGTAGATGGTGACAATGGTTATCAAAAATTGCAGCAGGTTCATGGCTGAGGAATGGTTAATGGAATTTAATATGTGTGAGGTGTTTCATTTTGGGAAGTCAAGACAGGGCAGGACATTCACAGGACCTGGCAGGGCTCTCGGGAATGGTGTAGAGTAGAGGAATCTAGGACTACAGATACATTGAACGTGGGGTCATTGGTAGATAGGGTGGTCAAGAGGGCTTTCGGTGTATTAGCCTTCATCAGTAGAAATATTGAGTATAGAAGCTGGGATGTTAATATGTGCATAAGATCATAAGTAATACTTGACATTGGTGAGGCTACATTTGGAGTAGCGTGTTCAGTTTTAGGCACCTTGTTATAGACAATAGACAATAGGTGCAGGAGTAGGCCATCCTGCCCTTCGAGACAGCACAGCCGTTCAACATGATCATGGTTGATCATCCCCAATCAGTACCGCGTTCCTGCCTTCTCCCCATATTCCCTGACTCCGCTATCTTTAAGAGCCCTATATATAGCAATGTTACAAAATTTTGAGATTTTAAAAATCAAGTCTGCAATTTATCCCATCAGATAAAGCATAAACATAAGTTTAATTTGACACCTAATTCACTTTCATATCTCAAGTATTTAAAAAGTTATGGCCATTTTCATACTGGGAAATGAGCATCTTGTTCCCTATTGATTTTCTATGGACATAACAAAAAAGCTGTGATTGTGAACAGTCAAAAGCCCATAACTTTCTTAAAAATTAAGAGAACTGAATGAAATTTTCAGTTATCATAGATTGAAGCATTCTGAAACAAATATAAAATAATCTTACTTGGATGACCTGAAATTAAAGCATATAATTAGTTAGTTACCTAATTGTAGCTAATTTCAGACTTCAATTACTAGATCTAAACATCTATCCATTT
This sequence comes from Amblyraja radiata, assembly GCF_010909765.2. Lineage (NCBI taxonomy): Eukaryota > Metazoa > Chordata > Chondrichthyes > Rajiformes > Rajidae > Amblyraja > Amblyraja radiata. The sequence continues at coordinate 14,111,796 of NC_045962.1, read as the reverse complement.
CTTAATAAATGATTAACATTTTTAAATAGCCTAAATGTCCAAATAATATTCACAAATAATTCACAATAAAACATGATTTTTAAATCTCATTTACATTAATTTATAGACCAAATGGAAGGAATTTAGTGTTTAATTGCTGTAAATAAATGTCCATTTAAATCAGCTTTCCAGTGGGTCCCTGTGGAACACGCTGGTTTAGAACGTTCACATTGCGGTAGATTTGTGCCCTCAAATGCCCAGAAAAATACTGCGGGATATAATGCGCCCAAAATGAGCTACTCGCAATATTAAACTTTGTATAAAGGGATCTTTAGAAGCCCTTTTTAATGTAAAAATATACAGTCTAACTTCAATTGACTGCTTTATGAGACCCTGCGGTTGCTGGTGTTCGCGAGTTTAGAGGTTGATTTTTAAACTACTATAACTATTTTACGAGGCCTTTAAAACTAATAATAGCTTTTGCGACGGGGTCTTTCAGCGATTTTTCGTTAATAATTAACTAGGCTGAACATCCTCGATTTGAACAGCCTAGAGAAAATCGCGTTTTAAACCCGCCCCCTCTAAACAGCGCCAAAATCGCGCACACGGGCTGGGACAGATTTTCAGCGACCCTTCAGGTAGGCTTTGCAACATACCTACTATATAGCTTTCTCTTGAAAGCATCCAGAGAACCTGCCTCCACCGCCCTCTGAGACAGAGAATTTCACAATCACAACTCTCTGTGAGAAAAAGTGTTTCCTTGTCTCCATTCTAAATGGCTTATCCCTTATTCTTAAACTGCGGCCCCTGGTTCTGTACTCCCCCAACATCGGGAACATGTTTCCTGTCTGTAGTGTGTCCAAGCCCTTCACAATCTTATATGTTTCCACAAGATATCCTCTCATCCTTCTAAACTCCAGAGTGTACAAGCCCAGCCGCTCCATTCTCTCAGCATATGACAGTCCTGCCATCCCGGGAATTAACCTTGTAAACCTACGCTGCACTTCCTCAATAGCAAGAATGTAATTCCTCAAATTATAGGAAAGTATAGACTAAGTGGGACCCATTGGGTCCCAGCATCACATGGGAGGGCTGGTCCCCCAACACAATATTCCACCTCTCCACCAATTCCAATATTGGTGGCCAGTGGGGGGGGGGGGGGGGGGGGGGGCTTTCTGGAGTGCCAGTATAGGTGTTGTGGGCTGAAGGGACTGGTTTCCAGAGAGCTAGTATGGACATTGTGGGCCGAATGGATTCTTGGGCTGGCGGCTCAGTCACTCAAGCCTGTTGTGCTGGCAGCTCACTCACTCACGGCTGGTGGGCTGGCAGTTGACTCACGGCTATTCCTTGAAATTCCATTTCAGGCAGGGTGCAATGCCATCAAATTCAAGTGCAGTTTCTTACCACTTCAAGCAGGGTGCAAGGCCACCAAATTCCAGTGCAGTTTCATTCCATTTCAAGCAGGGTGCAAGGCCACTAAAGACAGCGTGTCGTGACCTCTCCCTCTCCATCTTACAGAGACTGAGCCACGCCCACACTTCTGGGTTTTATAGTCCCTCTCCCTCCCACCAGAAGGGGTGTGGCCTTCATGGCATGATTGACAGGAGAGAGAATCTCAACATTTTTAAAACACTAATAACGCTTTTATTTTTCATTGATGGGTAAAATCCTCGGCACCTGATGAGTGGAGGGGGACTCTGAGTAAGATGGTCAAAAATCACAGCCATACATGGTAGCATTTTTTCTATAATCACTATAAAGCGCAAACAGGAAGTGGTCAAGATTAGACTTTTAATTATATAGAAGGCAACTTTAATTAGGCAAGGCAACTTTAATTGGGCAAGGCAACCTTAATTGGGCAAGGCAACTTTAATTAGGCAAGGCAACTATAATAGGGCAAGGCAACTTTAATGAGGCAAGGCAACTTTAATTAGGCAAGGCAACTTTAATTAGGCAACGCAGCTTTAACATTCCCAAACCAAAGGCAACACAGCTTTAGCATTTCCAAACCAAACACAACACAGCTTTAGCATTTCCAAACCAAAGGCAACACAGCTTTAGCATTTCCAAACTATATTTTCAAACCACATTAAGGGCACTGACAGGTCAGTAAAACCACTCACAGTTTAGTAGACATGTGTTCAGTGTTATTCACAGCTCAGACTCAGAGACGCGACCCTCTCGTTCCCCTATCTTGCAGAGACTGACTGAGGTAGTCAACACTTCCGGGTTTTATAGTCCCTCCGGAAGGGGCGTGGCCTTCAGGAGAGAGAATCTCAACATTTTTTAAACACTAATAACTCTTTTATTTTTCATCGATGGGAAAAATCCTCTTGTCCTGCGCAGCGGAGGAGGACTGAGTAAGATGGCCAAAAATCACAGCCGTAAGTGGCAGCGTTTCTTCTAAAATCTATATACAGAACCACAGGAAGTGGTCAATATCAGACTTTTAATAATATATAGATCTTGCTGAGATTGAAAGGGTGCAGAGAAAGTTCATGATAATGTTGCCAAGACTGGAGGGCCTGCCCTAGTGGGAAAGCTTAAACAGGTCAGGACTTTATTCCTTGGAGTGCAGAAGGACAAGGGGTAATCTTATAGAGGTCAATAAAATCATTAGGGGAATAGAGAGAGTAAATGATCCAAGCCTTTTACCCAGAATGGCACTATGGCATGGCAGTAGATTTGCTGCCTTACAGTGCCAGAGACCACGGTTTGATCCTGACTACGGGTGCTTCTCTGTACGGAGTTTGTACATTATCCCCGTGACCTGCGTCGGTTTTCTCCGGGATCCCCGGTTTCCTCCCACATTCCGAAGATGTACAGATTTGTAGGCCCATTCCTTCTCTCCAGAGATGCTGCCTCACCCGCTGAGTTACTCCAGCATTTTGTGTCTACCTTGTAAAATATCCCTAGTGTGTGTGGGATAGTGTTAATGTGCAGGATCACTGGTCGGCACGGACTCGTTGTATCTTGCACAATCTAAACTAAACTAAACAGAGCAGGGAATCAAGAACCAGGGGACATAGGTTTAAGATGAGAGCGGGCAGATTTAATAGGAACTCGAGGAGCCACATTTTCCCACATATTGAATGAGGTGCCAGAGGAGGTCATTGAGGCAGGTACTATCATGACATATAAAAGACATATGGACAGGTACATGGATAGGAAAGATTTAGCACATGGGCCAAACACAGGCAGGTGGGACTATGTAGATGGGGCATCTTGGTCGGTGTGGGCTGGTTGGGCCGAAACGCCTGTTTCCACGCTGTATGACTATGATTCTACGACTCTTAAGTATATATCAATAATCACTATCAATTTCATTGGAGCTCTTGCCTTAATGGGAAAAGTTAATATCTGGTAATCTCATTGTAGAAAATATATGCTTTTTAATGTAATCCTAGGTAATGGATTCTATTTAATACAGTTTAAGTTCAAGTTCAATTTCAAATTCATGCACCAATTGGTACAGTGATATTTGAGTTACCATACAGCCATGCGAATAAAAAGAACACAATACACAATAGAATTTAACATAAACATCCACCACCGTGGAATCAACATTTCTGACTGTGATGGAAGACAATAACGTTAAGTCAATCTACCTCCTTTTGTTTACCCATTGTCGAGGCCTAGAACCCTCCGCAGTCATCTCTACGGACGGCCCGGTATACAGGCCCTCTCGAGGGGTGATCGAAACTCCGACGTCGGGTTGGATCGGAACACACTCTGCGGCTTGGAGTTCCCGAATCGGCCGCTTATTACCGGAGACCGCGGCTTCCGAAGTCCACAGGCCCCAATGGAGGGAGCTCCCGGCTCCGTGATGTTAAAGACAGCGCCATGTCTGTGGCTAGAATCTCCGCAGACCACAACTCCACGATGTTAAAATCAGCACCAGGATCGGAGCTCCATCACTGGCGATCCTCGACAAGGATCACAGGCTCCGCAATGGTAATTCCACACTGCGCCTGCTGCTGAAGTTCCGGGCCAGTCTCCGGTTGGAATGGCAGCGCCAATACAGTTGGTAGGCCGCGAGGGGGGTGAAGATGCGACACGGAGAAAAGATGCATCTCCGTCCATGTAGGTGACTGAGAAATGGTTTCCCCCTATTCCCCCACACCACCCCCCACATAAGGCATACTGAGAAACATTAAAATATACATTTAGACACACTAAAAATAACAAAAAAAAGGTTAAAGTACTGACTAGCTGCCGGCATGACAGCCACTGCGGTGGCGCCACCCGATTGATCCACCTCATTCATATACATGATCTATATAATTAAAAGATGAAACTTGACCACTTCATGCTTGCGCCGTATATTGATTTTAGAAAAAACGCTACTACTTATGGCTGTGATTTTTGGCCATCTTACTCATAATCCCCCACCGCTCATCAGGTGCAGAGGATTTTTCCCATTGATGAAAATTAAAAGACTCATTAATGTTTAAAAAATGTTGAGATTCTCTCTCCTGTAAATCACGCAATGAAGGCCATGCCCCTTCCGGTGGGAGGGGGAGGGACTATAAAACCCTGAAGTGTGGATGTGGCTCAGTCGCTGCAAAATGGGGGAGGGAGAGGCCACGACTCTCAGTCTGAGCTGTGCATCAACTGAACACTGAACACATGCCTACTGAACTGTGAGTGTGGTTTTATGTGGTTTTATGTGGTTTATTTGGAACTGTGTTTGGAAGGAATAAATGTTTTATGTGCCTCTTAACTGTGCCTTTTAACTGTGCCTCTAAACTGTGCCTCTAAACTGTGCCTTTAAACTGTGCCTCTAAACTGTGCCTTTAAACTGTGCCTTTAAACTGTGTGGCTAATTGAAAATGTGTGGCTAATAGAAAATGTGTGGCTATCGAATATGTGTGGCTATCGAAAAGTGTGGCTATCGAAAAGTGTGGCTATCGAAAATGTGTGGCTATCGAATAGTGTGGCTATCGAATAGTGTGGCTATCGAATAGTGTGGCTATCGAATAGTGTGGCTATCGAATAGTGTGGCTATCGAATAGTGTGGCTATCGAATAGTGTGGCTATCGAATAGTGTGGCTATCGAATAGTGTGGCTATCGAATAGTTTGGCTATCGAATAGTGTGGCTATCGAATAGTGTGGCTATCGAATAGTGTGGCTATCGAATATTGTGCGCCTATTGCAACTGTGCGCTTATTGCAACTGTGCGCCTTTTGCAACTGTGGCTTTGGCAGGAATAAATGCTTTATTAGGTCCGACCGTGTTTACTGCAAAAGTCCCGCTCATTTCGTGATTTCCGCTTAGTGGACAGGTCACGCTGATTGCGTCATTTCCGGTGTGTGCAGAGGTCATGCAGAATGCGGAAGTGTTGCTGACTGCGGAAGGCCCAAATTGGAGACACTCAGCCATTTGAGTATTCAAAAATGTTTACTGCCATATGTATGGTGTGTGTGTGTGTCTTTGTGTTTGTGTGAGTGTGTGTGCGTGAGTGTGTCTTTGTGTATGTGCATGTGTGTGTCTGTATGTGTGTCTGTGCATCTGTCTGTGTGTGTGTCTGTGTGTGTGTCTGTATGTGCGTGTGTCTGTGGGTCTGTCCGTGCATGTGTCTGTCTGTGCGTGTGTCTGTCTGTACGTGTGTCTGTCTGTGCGTGTGTCTGTCTGTACGTGTGTCTGTCTGTGTATGTGTGAGTGTCTGTGTATGTGTGAGTGTCTGTGTATGAGTGTGTGAGTGTCTGTGTGTGAGTGTCTGTGTGTGTGAGTGTCTGTGTGTGTGTGTGAGTGTCTGTGTGAGTGTGTGAGTGCCTGTGTGTGTGTGTGTGTGTGTGTGTGTGTGTCTGTGTGTGTGTGTGAGTGCCTGTTTGTGAGTGTCTGTGTGTGTGTGAGTGTCTGTGTGTCTGTGTGTGTGTCTGTATGTGTGAGTGTCTGTGTGTGTGTCTGTGTGAGTGCCTGTGTGTGTGTGTGTGTCTGTGTGTGTGTCTGTGTGAGTGCCTGTGTGTGTATGTCTGTGTGTGTGTCTGTGGGTCTGTCTGTGCGTGTGTCTGTCTGTACGTGTGTCTGTCTGTGTATGTGTGAGTGTCTGTGTGTGTGTGTGTGTGTGTGTGTGTATGTGTGAGTGTCTGTGTGTGTGTGTGCCTGTGTGTGTGTGTCTGTGTGTGTGTGTGAGTGTCTGTGTGTGTGTGTGTGTGAGTGAGTGACTGAGTGTGTGTGTGTCTGTGTGTGTGTGCGTGTGCCTGTGTGTGTGTGTGTGTATGTGTGTGTGTGTGTGTGTGAGTGCCTGTGTGTGTGTGTGTGTGTGTGTGTGTGTGTGTGTGTGTGTGTGTGTGTGTGTGTGTGTGTGTGTGTGTGTGTGTGTCTGTGTGTGTGTGTGTGTGAGTGGCTGTGTGTGTGTGCCTGTGTATATGTGTGAGTGCCTGTGTGTGTGTGTGTGTCTGTGTGAGTGTGTGAGTCTGTCTGTGCATGTGTCTGTCTATGTATGTGTGAGTGTCTGTGTATGTGTGAGTGTCTGTGTGTGAGTGCCTGTGTGTGAGTGTCTGTGTGAGTGTGTGAGTGTCAGTGTGAGTGTGTGTACGTGTGTGTGTGTGTGTGAGTGTATGTGTGTGTATGTGTATGTGTTTGTGTTTGTGTCTGTGGTGTGAATGTGTGTGTGTGTGTGTGTGTGTGTGTGTGTGTGTGAGTGTGTGTGTGTGTGTGTGTGTGTGTGTGTGTGTGTGTGTGTGTGTGTGTGTGTGTGTGTGTGTGTGTGTGTGTGTGTGTGTGTGTGTGTGTGTGTGTGACCGTCTCTGTGTGTGAGTGGCTGTGTGTGTGTGAGTGTACGTGTGTGCACGCTGCTTGAAATGCTGTGAAATTGGATTTGCTGGCCTGCACGCTGCTTGGAGTGCTGTGAGGTTGGTCTTGTTGCCTGTTCTCTGCTTGGAGTGCTGTGAGGTTGGACTTACTGCCTGCACTCTGCTTGGAGTGCTGTGAAATTGGATTTGCAGGCCTGCACTGAATGATGACTTTTGAGGTGAATTCTCAGATTTTCTTTGTTAAAATTTGAACGCTTAATCTCTCTATATTAAAATTGTCTTTTTTTTTATCAACAGCAAAGAGGCATCAAGAGGCAGTGAGCAGCAGAACAGAACAATAGACACAACAAGAAAGAACAATAAATCTCATCTTTAACATTTAAATTGTTGTTATATTTTAAGTCATTCACATTTTAAACTTTAATACTTTTTTTTCCACTTGCAATGCCTGCATGTTCTTCATCACAATGGGAACCTAATAGGCAGGAATGGCTGCACTGTCGGAGAGCCACTAAGAGTGAATGTGGGGAGGTTGAGGGGAGATTGACTGAATGCGTGGGAGGGAGGGGAATGGCAAGGATCAGAGTAGGGGGTGAAGGGAGGAGGGGTGACTGAGTGAACTGCCACCACACCAGCCATGAGTGACTGGGCTGCCAGCCCACCAGCCATGAGTAAGTGAACTGCCAGCCCACCAGCTGTAAGTGATTGAAGTGCCAGCCTACCAGCCATGACTTAGTGAATTGCCAGCCCACCGGCCATGACTCACTGAACTGCACATCCAAGAATCCATTCAGTCCACAATATCCATACTAACCCTCTGGAAACCAGTCCCTTCAGTGCACAACACCCATACTAGCGCTCCAGAGATCCACGCAAGGGTAGACTTTCCTCCTTCATTGCTGTGATCTGTAAAAAAAGATGAAAATGTCTAAAATTGATTGTCCAGCCTCTCCCCTTTCTCTCTCACAGTCTGTCACCTGTTTTCAGCAGGATTTCTGGCAGTTTCTCAGCTGCCCGCCCACCAGGCCTGAGTTACTGAGCTGCCAGGCCTGAGTGGCTGAGCTGCCAGGCCAGAGTGACTGAGCTGCCAGGCCTGAGTGACTGAGTCAAGCCTGATTGGCTGAGCTGCCGGCCCAATAGTCCATTCGGCCCACAATGTCCATACTAGCCCTCTGGAAGCCAGTCCTTTTGGCACACAACACCCATACTAGCGCTACAGAAATTAATGGCCAGCAATATTGGAATTGGTGGAGAGATGGAATATTGCTTTGGGGGACCAGCCCTCCCATCTGATGCTGGAACCCAATGGGTCCCACTTAGTCTAGTATGAATTACATTTTACAGCCTTAGATTGTAAGCTAAATCAGCAATAGTCTTCCATTTATTTTAATGCAGATATTTGTTTCATTAGCTCTTTAATAATAATAATAATAATAATAAATTGTATTTATTGGGCGCCTTTCAGACATCTCAAGGACACCTTACATAGGTTAACAGGAATATAAACATATAATCAGAATAAAATAAATAATAAAGACATCACAGAAACACAAATTAAAAACAGAATTCAGTCCAAAAACAAAAATCAAAACACAATGTGAAGAGAGAGCAGCGGCAGCTAAAGCGCGCCAGCGTACACTCTCCCTTCACGGCAGCCATCTTGGACAAAGGCTAACAGGATTACCTTACAGACAAAAAATCATCCCCCCACAATGGACACCACTGTGGGGGAAGGCACAATGTCCAGTCCCTATCCCAAGTTCACCCCAAAGTCAGGCCTATTGAGGCCACCGCAATTGCCTCAACGGAGGCCCGATGTTCCTGGCCGTTCTCACCGGGTGGTCTTGCCCCGGCGTCGGGAGAGTCCTCTCAGCGGCTGGGCCACCTGGAATGGCCGCTATCGAGCTGGAGACCGCGCCAGTTTTGCCAATTCCATAATCTTGGAAAACCAAATGTCCTTGTTGCTGAAGTTATTTCTAAATTAGCTAATCCTCTCTGCAGGTTTTGCTTTCTTCCCCTTGACTTTCTCTTTCTCTTTCTATAATATCTACCATCCCCTCAATGCGTTGTGAGCTTAACCTCCTTCTGGCTGATGGACTAAAAAGAGGGTAGCATAAATAACACTGAAAGGTCAGGAATGAGATTCAGGGTGAATTAGTATGAAGTGTTATAGGGCTGAGAGATTCTTTCTTTCCTGCATAACAAGAAGAATTTGCAATGCTCTCTATCAAGTGTGACCCCTCAACACAATAATTCCCAATATTCACTTGCTTGATATTACTAAGCATTCAGTCCACAGTCCAGAAGCTTAGGAACTTAGAGGTTTTATCTGTACTGATGCATAGATGTAGTAAAAGCCCTCAAGTGGTTGAGCAAAACCACTTGTGAATGAATGTATGAATGTTGAAGATTATCATACACGGGCAGTAGTTTGGAAACAGGATTCTATTAAAGCTTCATTAAAACATTGAAATTGAGAGTAATCTCAGTGGTGATTGATGCTGGCAGCGGGGTTGGTGTTTATTTGTACTGTGTTTACTCTCATCACTTAGACTAGATTTTTCCTGGAGATTTGACTTCCTTGCTCATATGCAAATGACAGAATTCTACAGCTCAGAGCAATGTGACATTTATAAATTGGATGGAAAAGTTTAACTGAAATAAATTGGTATTTGCCAAGAGCCAGAGCCAAGAACGTTATTGCTTAGATAACAGCTTTTCTTGAAATTTGTTACCCTGGTAATATTTTGCGATAATCTTTGTATAAATTTGTTACAATGTTATTATAAATGTTTTGCTTCATTTTTACCCGAGTTTGCTTACTTGGGTTTATTTCAAATATTCTTTAGTCGGAGTAAATAGTCGGAGTAAACAAGGCTTATGTTATCTTGACAAATTGCCCTTCCATTCATCGCCAGCTTTTACATTCTTCATCTTAATTCCAAACATGTTTTTATAAGCATATTTGCACTGAGTATGTTATTAAATAAGGTATGTAGTGTTGCTTAGCATTCATCTAGGATTTGCTTGTGCATGCATCATTCCAGAGTTAATATCTTTGCATTAAAGATGCTTGTTTCCCTTCCAACATACTTTGGGTTCCTATTCTAGACATCACCCACTATCAGGGTTGTTTATTGGAAGTGACTAAGAGACTAAGTAACTGGCTTTTCCATGTATAGGAAGGAACTGCAGATGCTGGTTTGCACCCAAGATAGACACAAAATACTGGAGTAACTCAGCAGGACAGGCAGCATCTCCGGATAGATGGAATGGGTGATGCTTTGGGTCGTGCCTGAGTAAGGGACTCGACCCAAAACGTCGCACATTCCTTCTATCCAGAGATGCTGCCCATTACTCCAGTTACTTCAGTATTTTGTGTCTATCGTTGAACATTTCAATAATGCTTCTGCAAATTAGCCTCTTTAATCTTAGCAGAAGGTTGATGAAAATCCTATTTGCTCAGTGTTTGCATTGTGTCTGCCAGAGTTTTATTGCCAGTTGGGTTAGGAAGGTCCCAGTGCTTAGTCTGTCGTTTTAACAGAACTCTTTTGGACTTTTGCTGGTGAACATCTGCTCTGTCTCACAGGATAAACCCCTTAAACACGGCTTTGACAACGTCTCAGACCAAGGTGCGATGTAAATAGATTCTGAAAGATGTAACTCAGCGGGCCTGGCAACATCTCTGGATAGAAGGAATGGGTGATGTTTTGTGTCGAGACCCTTCTTCAGACTGAGGGTCCGGGGAGGGGGAGACACAGAGATAAGGAAAAGTAAGGTGTGAAAACGAGACATTAAAGGTGATGTGGTTAAGGAAAATGTGGGATAGATCATTGTTAGCGAGGAGAAGATGATAACAAAGCAAGCAGAGATAAAATGTAATCGGGGGAGAGTCAGACTGCTGTAGAACTGGGATGGGTGGAGAGGGAAAGCAAGGGTTACTTGAAGTTAGAGAAGTCAATATTGATACCGACGGAGTGTGAGCTGGCCAAGCGAAATATGAGGGGTTGTTCCTTTAATTTGCGCTGGGCCTTATCCTGACAATGGAGGACAGTGTCAGTGTGGGAATGGGAGGAGGAGTTAATGTGTTTAGCAACCGGGAGATCAGGTAGTTTTAGGCGGACTGAGCGGAGGTGTTCAGCGATGGTTCAGATTGGAGATGGAGCCAGCATTTTCTGCTTTCCAAGGAGCCTGGTCAGTCTAAATTTTAATACATAAATATTGTGCTGCAGAGAAGGGGCAAAAGTCCCTCTTGCATAAGTAACAGTTCACTCTCTGAAGAAGGGTCTCGACCCGAAACATGGCCTATTCCTTCTCTCCAGAGATGCTGCCTCACCCACTGAATTACTCCAGCATTTTGTGTCTCCCTTCGATTTAAACCAGCATCTGCAGTTCTATCTTACACATGGTTCACTCTCTTATGTATGTCTCAAATGCCTTATTCAAATCTTCCCAGATGTGACTGCAAAAGACAAAACGTGATCTTTCATTTCCATACTCATCTATTAACCCATTCCAAACCTCACATTTCAGGAGCTAATTTACAACTGATGCTTTGGTATTTATTTACAGTATATGGTCACCTGACTTTACCTATGCTTGTTCTGACCAAGAAAACCTTCTTCAAGAATGCCAGTTGACCTCATTAAAACCACTGTCTTAGAGTAATTGAGACCAACAGCGTGGAAACAGGCCCTTCGGCCCAACTTACCCATACTGAAGAACATGTCCCATCTGCACGTCCCACCTGCACATATCCCGCCAAACCTGTCCTATACATGTACCTATCTAATTGTTTCTTAAACATTGCAATAGCCCTTGCCTCAACTACCTCCTCTGGCATATCGTTCCATACACTCACTACCATTTGTGTGAAAAAGTTACCCCTCAGATTCCTATTAAACCTTTCCCCCTTCAACTTAAACCTATGTCCTCTGGTTCTCGTTCCCCACTCTGGGAAAAATACTCCACCTGATCTATTCCTCATGATTTTGTACACCTCTACGAGATCACCCCTCACCCTCCTGTGCTGTGAATATGGTCCCAGCCCACTCAACCTCTCCCTATAGCTCAGACCCTCGAGGAGACTTTTCCAGTGATATTGAAGGTGAATTATTTTGACTTCATTATTGACACCATTTCTTGTCTCGTTCCAGTTACTAATTTTTATTTAAGATCCCCTGTTGAGTTGCTTAAAAATATGGCATGGGTAGCCTTTCACTCTGGGTGCTGCACAGCCTTAGCAAGGCAGCATTGTAACTCTAATTATTGTGCAGCGGTCTAAGGAAGCAATAAGAACATACAAAATAGAGGCTGAAGAATTCCATGTGGGACCAAGACTACTCCGCAATTCGGATAGATCACGACCGACTTCTATACCTCAAATCTCCATTTCAGTACATTCCTCCTATTCCTTGAGTCCCTTGGGGAAGTTGTTCTTAAACTCAAATAGACTCATCGACAAACCACAGGATTCAATAGATGCACAACCTGCAGACAGTTTTATTCTTTTCTGTGTTAAATAACTAACTTCCTATCCTGAGATACCTGGTTCGAGAGATGCCATGCTCAAATGAAGAATCCAAACTGTACTGATGTGCTATAGATAATTATTTTCACATATCATAACATACACAAGGTACATAAGGTCCAAATAATCAGATTTATTGTCTGTTCTTAAATTTTGTTACTCCCACATTCATATGTTCAAATACTTTGAGTCCATCAATTTTAGTTATTAACTCACAATGAGATATTGATAGAAAACATTGTTTGGGCTTCCATTTTATCTCAAAATCATCACCAGTTTCTGTCACACTTGCCTCCAGACACTTGTGACTCTTTCCACACTCCTCCCCTGAGCTATTAGGAGTTACACCTGCATTAATCTGCTCCCCTAATCTATCACTTGGTATAAATACCTGAGAGCATCACCAATTGGGTGCTGACTAATCAGTTCTGCATTCTGTCAGTTCGATCGCAGTTCTGAATTTTGTTGGTTCCAGGTCAAAATCTTTCGGTTCCATTCCGGTTTGGATTTTGGGTTTTCTTCAGTACTTCTCGGTGAGCCTGCATTCGAGTCCATTCCATTTCTGAGCCTTCTGACAGATGAGTCAGCCAGTATGGACTCGCCCTTGCATTGACTATCGGATGGCATCCTTCGCCCTTGCATTGACTATCGAGGCCAGAATGACATCACTGTCAAAAACCGTTATCCCTTGCCACTCATCTCCTCTTTCAACCGCCTGCAGCATGCCACCATGTTTACCAAGCTGGATCTGTGCAATGCCTACCACTTGATTCGCATCAAGGAGGGAAATTAGTGGAAGGCAGCCTTCAACACACCCAGTGGGCATTAGCAGCATCATGTAATGCCCTTCGGCCTGACCAGCCTCTGGTCAATGATGTGCTCCGGGACATGCTGAACCAGTTTGTCTTCGTTTGCCTGGAGGACATCCTTGTCTACTGGGTCTGCATCGAGACATACCCGCCATGTCCGTCTCATCCTACAGCGGCTATGGGAGAACCAGCTGCTCGTCAAGGCAGAGAAGTGTGAGTTCAACCAGCCCACGGTGTCCTTGATGGGATTCATTCTCTCTGTTGGCCACGTCGAGATCGATCCAGGAGAGGTGAGAGTGGTGGTAGATTGGCGTGAGTCTATCAGTCGGAGGGAGTTACAACGCATCCTCGGCTTCGCCAATTTTTAACTACTGTATCCTGGCTGCTCCTCTCACTGCTCTCACATCTACATCCTTCAGGTTTGCCTGGTCCCCTGCTGCTGAGGGGGCATTCCGGGACCTTAAGCAACGCTTCACTACCACCCCCATCCTGGAGCATCCTGACCCGGCCCGTCAATTTGTGGTGGAGGTTAACGTCTCTGATGTTGGAGTTGGGGCGGTGCTTTCCCAACGCTCCTCCAAGGACCAGAAGATGCACCCCTGTGCTTTCTTCTCTCGCCGCCTCTCCCCGGCTGAGAGGAATGATGACATCGGCAACAGAGAGCTGCTGGTAGTGAAGATGGTGTTGGAAGAGCGGAGGCATTGGTTGGAGGGCACTGAGCAGCTAATCCAAGTCTGGACGGACCACAAGAACCTGGAGTACCTGCGTTTGGCGAAGCGTCTCAACCCCCATCAAGCCCTGTGGACCCTGTTTTTCACCCGGTTTAACTTCACCTTGTCATACCATCCTGGGTCCAAGAATGTCAAGCCCAACTCCCTCTCCCTCCAGTTCAGTTCTAACCAGGACAACCATCCCCACCAACCCATTCTGCCTCCCACCTCCCTGGTGGGCTTCATCACCTGGGAGATCGAGAACACAGTTCGCAATGCCCGGCGTCATCACCCCGATCCTGGTTCTGGATTCCCCCAATAAGTTACTGAAGTACTCTGAAGTACTCCAGTGGGCCCATTCCACTAATCTTGCCTGTCATCCTGGCGTCAACCACACCCGCTACCTGCTACGCCAACGGTTCTGGTTCGTGGAGGCCGCACCCGGACATTTGTCTCCGCCTACTCTGCCTGTGTACAGAATCAAACATCCCATCAGCCTCCCTCTGGTCTCCTTCATCCCCTACCTGTTCCCCGCCATCCCTGGCCCCACATCACCCTGGATTTCATCACCAGCTTGCCTCTGTCCAAGGGTAATACAGTTATTCTTACCATGTGGACTGTTTCTCATTTCCTTCCTCTTCCTAAGCTCCCATCTGCTGTAGAACTCACTCACCTCATCGTAAGCCAGGTCATCAGACTCCATGGTTTCCCTCGAGACATCGTCTCTGACAGGGGTCCGCAGTTCACCTCACAATTTTACAGGACTTTTTTACTCGCTGGTTGGCTCATCCGCTAGCCTCTCATCTGGGTTCCATCCACAATCTAATGGTCAGTCGGAGAGAGCCAACCAGCCCCTGGAGACCACCTTACGTGGCCTGGTGTCCGCCAACCCTACCACCTGGTCTAGAAAATTGGTATGGATCAAATACGCCCACAATTCTCTGCCCAGTTCTGCCTCCATTCCACAGCTCCCCTGGTTATCAGCCACCTCTGTTCCCAGACCGAGAGGAGGACGTCTCCATTCCCTCTGTCCAGGAGTTTGTGACCTGGACCTGGAAGGAGGCCTGTTCTGCCCTGCTCTGCACCGCTTCCAGGTACAGACATCAGGCATATCATCACCGGACCCCTGCCCCTCGCTATCGCCCTGGTCAGAGGGTATGGCTGTCCGCCCAAGATCTCTCCCTCCGCATGGTCCCGTAAGTTGGCACCCCGGTTTATTGGCCCATTCTCAAGATCATTAACCGCTCTGCTGTCTGCCTTAGACTGCCCCGATCTATGCGGATTCACCCCGCCTTCCACGTATGCCACGTTTAGCCTGTGTCCTCCAGCTCCCAGTCTCCCGCTCCTCTGCTGCCTCCATCACCCCGCATCATTGGCGGTGGTCCGGTGTACACTGTGAAGCAACTGCTGAAGTCACAGCTACGTGGCAGTGGGATCCAGTACCTGGTTGACCGGGAGGGCTACGGTCCAGAGGAGAGGAGCTGGATTCCTGCCCCTGACATCCTGGAACCCTCCCTGATCCGTGACTTTCATCAGCAGTATCCTGACCAGCCAAAGAGGATGCCAGGAGGCGTCTGTGGGAGAGGGGCTCCTGCCACACTTGCCACACCTCCAGACACTTGAGATTCTTTCCACACTCCTCCACTGAGCTATTAGGAGTTACACCTGCATTTAATCTGCTCTCCTAATCTATAACCTGGTATAAATACCTGAGATCATCACCAACTAATCAGTTCTGCATTCCAAATTGTCGTGTCTCCAATAAACAGTATCCGTAGCTTGGAATACCACTGCGGGTCAGGCAGCATCTGCAGAAGGAACGGATAGGCAATGTTTCAGGTCGAGACTCTTCTTCAGACTGAGGTCCTGACATGAAATGTCATCTATCCATTCCCTCCACTGATGTTGCCTGACCCCTTGAGTTACTCCAGCACTTTGCTTTGACAAGATTCCAGCATCTACAGTCCCTTGTGCCTCTGAATAGTCAGATCTTGGTCGACTGACTGAATTCAGTCACACCCAAGCTCAATTTAGTTTAGTTTAGTTTATTGTCATGTGTACTGAGGTACAGTGAAAAGCTGTTGTGGCGTGTTAACCAGTCAGTGGAAAGACACTACATGATTACATTTGTGCCATCCACAGTGTACAGATGCATGATACAGGAAATAATGTTTAGTACAAGATAAAGTCCAGTAAATCCGATTAAAATTAGTCTGAGGGTCCACATGAGGTAGATAGCAGCTCAGGATGATCTCTGGTTGTTCAATTGCCTGGTAACAGCTGGGAAGAAACTGTCTCTGAATCTGGAGGCTTCATCTCTATATAACTAAAAGTCTTCGTCTTGCTTCTGCCCACAATGTGTCTCTGTCTGTGTCAATCTGGTTAATTCATATTTTCTTCCAAACGCTAGGATACAGCCTTCCCATTTTCACATATCCTACTCACATTTTCCCCGTGGTGGCGATAAACATCTTCCCGTTGCATTTCCACCTATATTTCCGAAGTTATAACGATTCAAGTTTTAAAAAAAGGAAAAAAAAAAACACTTCTCACGCACAGCCACAGTGCCACTATGACATCACGGTGGGGCGTTGCCAATAGTAACCACAGTTTCTCACAGACAGCCTTTTTTTCCCAGGATGTTCCACTGATGATGTCACAATGCAACTCACAGTGCACCAATCACAATGGGTTCTCAAGCGGCCGAGTGCCACAATGACATCACAATGTGACGTTGCCAATGGTAACGGCAGCATGAGGTTGCTGCCTCTGTACCAATATCTGAAGGGGCTGCTCCTCAAGTTCTGGTTGCATTTTAGTCCCACCAACCTGGTTCTTGGTTCTTGGGTCCTCCAAAATATTCCAACTGGAATTTAAACTGGAGGTGGTGAAGGGAGGGATTAAGCCAGAAAGGGTATAATGAACACACACTATAGAATTTAACATAAAACATCCCCACACAGCAGAATCAAAGCTTCCCACTGTGTGGGAAGGCACCAAAGTCAGTCTCTTCCTTCACTGTTCCTTGTGGTCAGGGCCTCCCCAAGCTCTCCGCAGTTGCAGCTACGGGCGGCCCGATGTCCAGCACCGCTCACCGGGGTGATACGTCCGACATCGGGGCTGCGGGACGTCCTCAACGGCGTGGACACCAGAGTCGGCCCCCTCCTACCGGAGTCGGCGGCTTCCAAAGTCCGCAGGCCGCGCCGGGTGGAGACTGCTGCTGGCGGCCCTCTGCAAGGCGCCCCAGGACTCCACGATGTTGTTCAGCGACGCCCGCGTTGGAAGCTCTCCGCACCAGAGCTCCACGATGTTGGAGCAGCGGCCCAATGCTCCGGAGCTCCAAACGGTGACCCAGGTAGGCATCGCCCGCTCCGCGGTGACTCCAACGCTGCGCCGCCGCTGTAGCAGCCCTGGTCCGGTTCCCGGTCCCCGGCAGGAAAGGCCGCTCCGATCCAGCTGGTAGGCCGCGAGGTGGGGGGCGAGGATGCGACTCGGAGAAATAGTCGCGTCCCCGCCAGGAAGAGACTGGGAAACGGTTTCCCCCTTACCCTGGCCCCCTCCCCCACATAGAAAAGTTAAAGTTTCCCCCAACACAAAACTTTAGACTAACTAAAAATAAAAAATAAAAGATTGAATAACAGACTGGCTGAAGGCAGAGGCTGCTGCAGTGCAGCGCCCCCTCGAGTCCATGGTGTTTGGACACAAGGCATGGAGTGGGGAGGGCTGATTGGAGGGGGGTGTCTCCATGTCAGTTTGCTCCTAGGCCTGGCCGAGATGCCCATTCGCGGGTCCAGGCAGCTGCCGGTCGATGGTCACACCAGAGTCGGCTGCCTGACCCTGTTCCGGGCCTACATCCGTGCTCGTGTGTACCTGTAGATGGAACACGAGGTGTCCACGGGGACGCTGGAGGCTGCACGTTGCCATCGAGGGAGGGGGAGAGAGAGAGAGAGAGTGCTCGCAACCCCCCCCACACACGTTGAGTCCACGCTGCCCACCACACCCAACTATCTCCCCCCTCCCCCTTCCACCCCTGCAACGGACTGTTCCAGCTGCTACGCTCAGGCAAACGCCTCCGTTGCCATGCGGTGAGAACGGAGAGGTTGAGAAGGAGTTTCTTCCCAGAGGCCATTCGGACTTTAAACGCCTATGTCACCAGGGACTAATTCTACTGAACGTTTTTCCTTCCATTATTTATTATGTAAAAGAATATGTGTGTTATGATTGTGTTTATAGTTTGTTTGCTTGTTTGGTTGTTTGTCTTTTGCACAAAAGTCCGCGAGCATTGCCACTTTCATTTCACTGCACATCTCGTATGTGTATGTGACAAATAAACTTGACTTGACTTGACTTGACTTGATTTGACCTACCCCTACCTACCTCCAACCGCCCCCACTCCCCCCCCCCCCTCCCCCCACTGAATGTCTCCATAAATTCCATAATTTTCCTTGTGGGGGGCAATGGAGGCCATTGGCTCCGGGTGGGGGCCTGTCATTGGGATGAGGCCCAACGGGTCCCACTTGGTCTAGTATGTCATATAAATTTTCCCCATGACTCTAATAGTAATGGGAGCCTTCTCTCAGTGCAAAATTATCGCCAATCCCAAACACCATATGCTTAGAATGTTTATTGTCTTAAATCTTATTTTGGCCATTTTGCTATTATTTCCTTTGATTTTATCTAGCTGTCACTTTATAATGTTGGCATGCTAGTTCCTTGGGAAAAGCAAACTCAAAGTTAAAACTCAAAGACAAAACATGAACACATAAGATTTTGTTTACACTAAATGAGAACTTTACTAATTCTGGGTCTTTCCTAATTTTCTCTTTGCTGATTAATTTTACCCTAGATTCATCACATTTACTCAATCAGATGCTGTATTGGTATTCTCACAGAATATATCATTTATTTTTTTGCATGTCCTTCATTCATTTGTTCTATATATTTCTATATCCCTGTCTATATCTCTCGTTTCCCATCCCCCTGACCCAGTCGGAAGGAGGTTCTCGACTCGAAACGTCACCTTTTCCCCAGAGCTGCTGTCTGACCTGCTGTGTTACTCCAGCTTTTTGTGTCTATCTTTAGAATAGTACAGCACAGGATCAGGACCATTGGCCCACCATGTGAGTGTGCCAAGCATGATACCAAGTTAAACATGATACCTTCAGCTTCAAATTCCTGGATGTGCACATTCCTGAAGATTTGTCCTGGACCCAGCACATTAATGCAATCACAAAGAAATCCCATCAATGCATCTACTTCCTGAGATGATTCAGTATGTCAACAAATACTCTCTTAACCTTCAACACATGTACAGTGGAGAGCATATTTACTGGGTGCATCACGGTCTGGTTTGGCAACTTGAACACTGCCCAGTCCATCCATTACTGACTTCCCCAACATCGAAGGGACCTACAATAGTCTCTGCCTCATAAAGGCAGCCAGCATCATCAGAGACCCACACTATCCTGGCCACACACTCATTCCACCCCTGCCATTGGGAAGAAGGTATAAGAGCCTGTAAACTGTGTGTCCAGGTTCATGAGCAGCTTTTTCCCTGCACAAGAGAGGCAATTTACAGAGGCCAAATTACTTACAAACCCACACTTCTCTGACATGTGGGAAGAAACTGTCACAAATGGATAAAACCGATGTGGTCAAAGGAAGAACGTGCAAAGTCCACGCAGGCCGCAACTGCGTCATGATCTAACCTGGTCTCTGGTGCTGTGAGGCAGCAGCTCCACCAGCTGCGCCACTCTGCTGCCCCACTGGTCTGAAAAATGGCTCGCAGATCTATCAGATGTTACTAAGCCTGTTACCCTGAAACTCCTATGTTAGAGGACCAAGGCACAAAATGCAATCTTCATTCTCACTGAGCTCTGTGACCATCTACAGCTTTAAATTCAGTCTCCCCCCATCTGTGATAAATGTCTATCTCAAGAAGCAACCATAGCACACTCCTTCGTATCTTGTATAAAACTCCATCAATTTTGGAAAGAAATCTTTGAAATCTTCTCAAATCTATTTAAAATAAAACTGGACCCTAACACAGAATTGATTATTTTTGGAACAATGGAAGCCTGCTCTGAGCTAGCTTCATTTCAAAAATGTTTCCTTAACTATGGTTTGATAATAGCAAAAAAACGTATACTCAAATTTTGGTAAAATTCACCGACCCCAACGCTTAAAATGTGGACCACAAACATGTCTGAAATGTTACATCTGGAAGATATGAGATTCATTCTAGCAGGAAAATCAGAACAATTCTTAAAGATAGGGTCTCCTTTCATCGTTCTATTACAAGTATAATACGGTGCAACATAACTCTGGTAATTAACCGTTTCAGAACTAGGTGTGGGGTGTGGAAAGACATGAAGTAGGTATATCCCTTTTCTTTTCTGTTCTGTTTTCTCTCTTCCTTTTTTTTTCTCCTCTTTTCTCGTCTTTTTTTTATCTTTATATATTTATTTTTTTTGCTCTTCCTTTCTGGGCTTTTTTTTTCTACATCTCTATATCTATCCACAAATT
This sequence comes from Amblyraja radiata, assembly GCF_010909765.2. Lineage (NCBI taxonomy): Eukaryota > Metazoa > Chordata > Chondrichthyes > Rajiformes > Rajidae > Amblyraja > Amblyraja radiata. The sequence goes on along the minus strand of NC_045962.1, from coordinate 14,091,484 downwards.
ACCAATTGTTAACTTTTGGGGCCTACACATCACTAATTTAATCTCTTCTTCTTTCTTCTTTTCTTGTGTCTATTAGTTTTATATTGTTAAATTTAAAACAAGAAGTTGTACACAAAATGTATTATGTTATATTCCATGGTTTATATGATTGTACATTGCTTCTAATAAATCATCTTTTTTTTTTATTTTTTTTTATTTTTTTTTTTTTTTAAATAAATAAATAAATAAATAGATTCAGTCTCACACAAAAATGGACTGTTCTGCCCATGCAGGTCAAGATCAAGGTCAAGGTCAATGTAACTCAGCTCCTTGGCCTCAGGATCTTTCCAGGCTATGTTGTATAGTTGATACTGGAGTCTATCGCATTGTTTTTTGCTCCATTACGATCAAGTGCAATGTCTTTGAAAGTTAAATACAAGCACTTCAATAATTTGGAGATTTTTTTTGTGTTTATACTAATTGTGCCATTACCATTTTCATATTAAACATCCGCCTAAATGTTTCTGAGCAGACCTAGTGCTTTATTATCACATATTATTGTAGAAAAATTGTAATAGGAATTATTTGCCAGAATTAATGAAACTAGTGCCAACCTTGTAGCAGTTGAAGCTGCACTGAGGAGCAATTACATTGAGACCAAATAATTTATTTGTAGTTATGATGTCATTTAGGGTGACATAAAAATATCAGGTTAAAAAGAATCTGTCCAGTTTTTGTCCAGCCCTTTTTTTAATTTACCTATCCACATATCCAAGTATGAACTGTATAAACAAAGCATGAACAAATCAACAACAAAGGTGACATGGTGGCACAACGGTAGAGTTGCTGCCTTACAGCGCCAGGGACCCGGGTTCGATCCTGACTATGCGTGCTTGTCTGTATGGAGTTTGTACGTTCTCCCCGTGACTAGTGTGGGTTTTCTCCGGGATCTCCGGTTTCCTCCCACACTCCAAAGACATAAGCTAATTGGCTTGGTACAATTGTAAATTGTCCCTAGTGTGTACAGGATAGTGTCTGTATCTCTAAACTAACTTTAAACTCCAGCTGGAGGCCTAGTGTCTGGGATCGGGCTGCTTCCTGGTTCCTGGATGCTTATTGACTAGTCAGGAGAGGAGATGATGTGAAATGAACGCTCTGATCCGATGCATATTGCAATCTGACACAGCGTTTACCCTGAACAAACACAAAATGTTCCCATACGAAGGGATAACTGACCCAGTTAGTCATTGCTCAGAATAACAAAGCTGACAAAATAGATTACAATTGCAAAGGACATTTCTCGACACCAGGCAGCCAGCTTGGTGCTGAGATTCATTGTTGAAGCAGCAAGATCCTGCAAGGGGCTTGTTTGCTGAATGTCAGAGCACTGTTCATGCAACAGCATGTGGGTAGAGCCTCCTATTACTGTATTATACCCACCATATATAAGTAATTCCATTTGTCAAGCCAGCTCCCTCTTTGTCTGAATTGCCTCCACACTGAACTTTATCAAACTGTGAATCTTCACATTTGCATTGATGTGGGCAGCAACAATTTATTTTGTTTGAATTTCTTTATTTGACTCCACAATGGAGCCGAAATGAACCATAGTGGCCATCCTTTGTTCTTGGAGGACCTGCCACTGTGTGCACCATTTGGTAATCTTGGCATTCAGGCGTCGATGAACTATCCCAAGAAATAAGCTTCTGCCTATTGCCAAATGTGGCAATGAATCTGTGATCTCAGGTCCTCCCTGATCGTATCACACCTTCTCCATTTCCACCTTGGGGCATTTCCGAACCCACCTCATTGGGGCCATTGTATTGAGGATAGACACAAAAGGCTGGAGTAACTCAACAGGACAGGTAGCAACTCTGGAGAGCAGGAATGGGAAACATTTTAGATTGAGGCTCTCCTGTGAGAGTCAGGGGAGAAGGAGGCATGGAGATATGGAAGGGTAAGGTGCGAAAACAAGACATCAAAGTGGACAGAGAATGAGGAAAATGTAGAATAGATCATTGTTAGCTTGGGGAAGGTGACAACGAGGCAAACAAAAATAAAACATTTAATCAAGGGGACAGTCGGAAAACTAGTACAGGGGAGGGATGGAGAGAGAGTGAAAGTAAGGGTTACTTGCAGTTAGAGAAGTCAATATTCATACCACTGGGGTGTAAGCTGCCCAAGCGAATATGAGGTGCTGTTCCTCATATTTGTGCTGGGCCTCAAACTGACTGTGGAGGAGGCCCAGGACAGAAAGGTCAGTGTGGGAATCGGAGGGGGAGTTAAAGTATTTAGTAACCTTGTATTTCTGCACTTTCACTGTAGCTGTAGTTTTAGGATACTGTAACATTATACTCCACACTCTGGTATTTTTCTCCTTGCATTACCTGTGTGTTACTTTATGGTTCTCATATATTGTATGAGAAGACTGGATAGCATTCAAACAAAGTTTGACACAGTTTCAGAGCTGTCAGAGGCTATGGGGAGAAGACAAGAGAATGGAGTTAGGAGGGAAAGATGAATGGCAGAGTAGACTTGACGGGCCGAATGGCCTAATTCTGCTCCTATCACTTATGATCTTATGTAACAAAAATAAACTAATACCGATATCAATACTGACCAACTAAGAAGTTTTGGAATCGAATAGGTGGTGTTGGCATTCTTTGGAGAAGCAGAGATGTCAAAGCTGAGGTGAGGGAACCCCTGAATGATTGTGAGCTACCTGGGTGCAGATTCAAACATTGTCCCAATGTTCGTCATAACTTTTCCTCTAACGCAGTGCCTGTATGTTATGAGTCTTTGATTTTGTCCTTCCATCCTTTCTCACACTCCAAGCTCCCGTAAGATTCCAACCACTACCTACAGTACTCATTCCTTAAAGCGGCTTTCTCACGGGGCGACTTGACGCAAGATGTAACCAGAGTGAAGTGGTCGTGGTCTAGCACGATATCACACGATATAACGGGGGGTAGATAAAGAGTTCCCACGGGTACTCGGCATTTCTGTTATTTGTGCGAGTGACTTGTCCGTCTCCCGAGCTTTCCCGTTAAATATTGAATGAACATTGTGAACTGTGAAGTGTTGATAAATCATCACGTGGCACAAATGATGTCACTTTTTTTTTCACACACTATAAATATCCTCCCTTGGTTGAATTGGCTCATTTGGAGACATGCCTGCACTAAGTAGTTTCGAGTACAGGATGGTGGTGTTTTTCATTGACGCGCTGTATGCAGCAGCCCTCTATGTGAATCGAGGAGGCTTGCGTGAAGGCAGAAGGGTGAGATTAATTAAAAAGAGAATTAAGAGGAAGTCTCACTGGGTGAAGCCCATCTTTCAACGGAGACCTCTATTTGGACAATATGATAAACTGCTTAATGTGCTGTGCGAAGAGGATAAAAGTGCATTCACAAACTTTGTCAGAATTTCACCCGAGCTCTTTAATGAGCTGAAGAATAATTTGGGACCTCTGCTGAAGAAGACTGACATTGTAATGAGAAAGGCACTGGAACCAGGGTTGCGCATAGCAATCACCCTCCGCTACTTGGCCTCAGGCGATTCTTATAAAAGTCTATCTTACAACTTTCTTGTCGCCACCAACACCATCTGTGGTATTGTCCGAGAAACCTTTCCATAGATGGTCCTCTGATTCGTGAACCATTGCATGAGTTGGTCATCTGCATTAAAGTAGAGTGGTGGAATTAAATAGAACTTCTAGCATTGGATGTCTTCCGTTATATTAAAAGTTCTGGACAGTAAATAGAGGCCTGTTTAAGAGCCTGCCCTCCGCATTTAATGTGGTATTTCTTGTGCTTCTTGGATACCTGAGCACAAGTTTGTAAGTACAGATAGCCTTTTTTAAGACAAGCATTACAAGTGAAAATTGCCTGCCCTCATGCATAATTTATTTTATGGCCCTTGGAGACATGATTCCAACTTCAAACACAGAGCGTGTAAAAGCTGTCTGCGACTTTTTTACTTTGCAGCTGCAGGGCACAGACACACATATAAGAGAAGTTTAAGTTAACTGCAAAAACAGCACTTTTACATCAATAGCAATGTATGTTTTTAAATCATGGATAACATTAAATGGTTTTCCTGTTGATGTACTAATATATCGTTATATATACTCACATGAGCACCCGGGATACTCCGCAGCCTTTGTCTCCAGCAGGTTCCGTTTTTTCTCCCTGTTTCTGTAATCCTCTCTGGATTTATCGTAAAGAATTTTGTTGAATTGGTACCATTCTACAAGTTCCCCCTCTTGTTCCCTGGTGAAGTTATATGGCCTTACCTTCTGCCATCTTCCCTTTATATACGCGTCTGTTGAGGCTATTCCTACAACGGCTACTGGGGAGGCAATCTGAAATCCACCTTGCTCACCCTCTCCCTGCTCCAAGGAGCCCACAGGCAGTGTTATCTGTGGCATCTCCTGTTGCCTCTCCACCTGTCTCTCTTGCTGCGTCTCCTCCTCATTCTCCTGCATGGCAAAAACCTTTCTGACATGCTTTACCCCCTTTCTTTGAGCTTTTCTGGGAGCCATCTCTGCAAGTGTTCCAGTGAAAAAGATTCTCCAACAATGACAATGAGGTAGGACGTCCTCGATGGACACATGTTCCATTGGCGATATTGAGGCCACCTTTTTTACTCACCTTCTGTCCCCTCTGTCCAGCTTCCGGGTTCACCGTTCGCAGGAGTTCCCACGGTAAACGCAAGAGTTATTACGGATATCGCACTGGCCACTACGTCCATATAATGTTTCAATGTTCAACCACAAGTGTACAAGTCACTCTTGGAGAAATTCAAGCTTGCTTGAATTTTCTCCCGAGTCAACAAGTTACACGAGTACCTGCCGTTAGCGCCACGGTGGTCCACGAAAGCCGTATGGTTATCGTACGAGGTTCCCACGATATTCAACTCTGGTTACCTCTTGCGTCAAGTCGCCCCGTGAGAAAGCCCCATTAACGACAGTGGACTAATTGGTGAGCTGTTCCTGCTTCTACATTTCTACTTTTCCAAGTTAGACCTTTTTTTTTGTTATCAACAAAGGATTGTGAAATGAATTAGTACAATGGACCTTTCTTTCTGGTCTGCAGAAAGTACAGATCACAGCTTACACTTTCGATTAAGGAGAAATAAGAATGGTCAGTAATACATTTTTAATTAATTTTAAATGAATGGAATTGGCAAAAATTATTCTGAAGAAATTATGTCGCACTGAAAACATTAGTCGTGGTCTGCATGGAGATCAGTAGACATTAGGTTATTAAGTGAATTGAACAATATGGGGGAGGGTGCAAGAAGATGAAAATGAGAGAGATCAGCTGTAACGATGAGTGGTGGAGAAGGCAATAGACAATAGGTGCAGGAGTAGGTCATTCGGCCCTTCGAGCCTGCACCGCCATTCAATGTGATCATGGCTGATCATCCACAATCAGTACCCCATTCCTGCCTTCTCCCCATATCCCCTGACTCCGCTATCTTTAAGAGCTCTATCTAACTCTCTCTTGAAAGCATCCAGAGAATTGGCCTCCACTGCCTTCTGAGGCAGAGAATTCCACAGATTCACAATCCTCTCTGTGAACAAGATGTCCTCATCTCCGTTCTAAATGGCCCCTTATTCTTATACTGTGGCCCCTGGTTCTGGACTCCCCCAACACCGGGAACATGTTTCATGCCTCTGGCGTGTCCAAACCCTTAATAATCTTATATGTTTCCTTCTAAATTCCAGAGTATACAAGCCCAGCCGCCCCATTCTATCAAAATATGACAGTCCCACCATCCCGGGAATTAACCTGGTGAACCTACGCTGTACTCCCTCATTTGCAAGAATGTCCTTCCTCAAATTAGGGGACCAAAACTGCACACAATACTCCAGGTGTGGTCTCACGAGGGCCCTGTACAACTGCAGAAGGACCTATTTGCTCCTATACTCAACTCATCTTGTTATGAAGGCCAACATGCCATTTGCTTTCTTCACGGCCTGCTGTACCTGCATGCTTACTTTCAGTGACTGATGAACAAGGAGCCCCAGATCTCATGGTACTTCCCCTTTTCCGAACTTGACCATTCAAATAATAATCTGTCTTCCTGTTTTTGCCACCAAAGTGGATAACCTCACATTTATCCACATTAAACTGCATCTGCATGCATCTGCCCACTGACCCAACCTATCCAAGTCTTAACTGCATCCTCATAGCATCCTCCTCACAGTTCAAACTGCCACCCAATTGCATCATCTGTAAATGTGTTAACGTTGCTTTTAATCCCTTCATCTAAATCATTAATATATATTGTAAATAACTGCGGTCCCAGCACTGAGCCTTGTGGTACCCCACTCGTCACTGCCTGCCATTCTGAAAGGGAGCCGTTTATCCCCACTTTGTTTCCTGTCTACCAACCAATTTTCTATCCATGTCAGTATCCTAAACCCAATACCATGTGCTCTAATTTTGCACATTCATCTCCTATGTGGGACCTGATCAATTGCTTTCTGAAAGCCCAGGTACACTACATCCATTGGCTCTCCCTTGTCCATTTTCCTATTTACATCTTCAAACAATTCGAGAAGATTTCCCCTTCGTAAATCCATGCTGACTCGGACCGATCCTGTTACTACTATTTCATCTTTTATAATTGACTCCAGCATCTTCCCCATTACCGATGTCAGGCTAACTGGTCTATAATTCCTTGTTTTCTCTTTACCGCCTTTCTTAAAAAGTGGGACAACATTAGCTACCCTCCAATCCACTGGAACTGATCCTGAATCTATAGAACATTGGTCACCAATACATCCACCATTTCTAGAGCCACTTCCATAAGTACCCTGGGGTGTAGACCATCAGGCCCTGGGGATTTATCAGCTTTCTGTCCCATCAGTCCATCCAACACAATTTCCTGCCTAATGTGAATGTCCTTCAGTTCCTCCATCGCCCTAGATCTTCTGGCCACTAGTACATCAGGGAGATTGTTTGTGTCTTCCTTAGTGAAGATGGATCCAAAGTACTTGTTTAACTCATCTGCCCTTTCCTTGTTCCCCATAATAAATGTTTGTTCCCAATAATAATTAAGGCTGAAAGAGTCTGGTTTTATGTTCTTATGTAAAGCACACAGAACTTCAGAAGCATTGAAAAGCCATTAAACACAAAGAACTGCAGTTGCTGGAATCTGGAGCAAAAAGCCTAAAGTGCTGAGTAACTCAGCTGGTCAAGCAATACCTCTGGAGAAGTTTGTAGGAATGAACTGCAGATGCTGGTTTAAACCAAAGATGCTGGAGTAACTCAATGGGGCATGCAGCATCTCTGGAGAGAATAGCAAATGTCTGAAGAAGGGTTTTGATCCGAAACATCACCCAATACCTCTGGAGAACTTGGATACTGACTGGGGTTTGAATCTGAAGGAGGGTCCTAACGTGAAACGTCACCTAGCCACGTTTTCCAGCGATGCTGCCTGATCTGCTGTGTTGCTCCAGCACTTTGTATTTATTTGCCTGAAAACATATTCAATTTGTTGTTGATACTTTTAAAAACTTAATTAAGAAAGTGATTGCTTAATTAATTTTAGTTAAAAACAACAAAAAAACAGAAATAGTCAAAAATCTCAAATTTAACAAAAATAGGAAAACACCTATTTGCCTCCTAATCCGATGCAGTACATTTGTGCCACAGAACAAACGACATCCCTGCTTTATAAAATAATCAATCTGATAGAGGGTCAGTGAGGTGAGGTGATTCTGCCCTGTAATATTTGTAAATCCTAGTTCATAAGTTCATAATTGATAGGAGAAGAATTAGGCCAATTCGGCCCATCAAATCTACTTTGCCATTCAATCATGGCTGATCTATCTCTATCTCTTAATCACATTCTCCTGCCTTCTTCCCATAACCCCTGACCCATGTACTAATCAACAATCTATCTATCTTTGCATTAAAATATCCATTGACTAGGCCTCCACAGCCAGTTCAACTGGATCCAGGAATTATATCCGTTGTAGTGGTTAAATGCCATTGGTTTCAAAGCCAAGTATTTTCACCCCGTTAATATGTGGCACGCAACCCTTCAGATAGATCAACATCCAAAGGACTTTATTGTGGCCTTGAGTTTCACTTGGAATGACAACAGTTAATGAAAAGTGGTAATACCAAATCAAAAATGTTGAAAGTGTATGGTATGTTAATCAGGGAATAAAAGGGAAAGAAAAATTGCTTAATATCTCAAGAGCAACCAAGTGTTGTGATCAAAGGTCGCATCTAAAACCCTTCTCTTTCGGATTCTGATTGATCTAAAGTGCTTTCTTAATGGCTTCCCTTCTTCTGAAGAAAAACACAGCTAATAAAAATATTGTTGATAAGAACATTATAGAAAGGAAGTTTCTGCTCATCTGTCATCCCTCATCCATTGCCACGAAATTGTCTGCTAGCCCATACAAAAGGTACAGTAAGTGTGTTTAATCAAGTTTGTGGCTCATCCATAATCAGGTAAATGTTAATCTTGTGTGGCACCTCATGCACATTAAGTACTGAGGGCTTTAACACTCTAAGAACATGAGGATTTTCCAGTCGTTGCTATTTAATGTCGGCTGTAAGCTATCTGAATTTAAATAAGTGGATTATCACTCGAGGAAAATCCAGACTTAGGTTCATACCAATAGTATGAAGTCCAAAGCACTCATCATACTGTTATGCAAACCTATGAGTTGAAAATGTGAAGGCTGGGTTAACATGCTGGCTGATGTGATTTTTTGTATGCAATTGGTGCCAAACCTTTACAACATAAAGATTGTGTGCGCAAGATCAGTTGGTCTATACATGAAAGTGAGACATTGCAAACATATAATTTCCATGTGGGGAAGAATCACTTACACTGGTAAATGATCCAGTGGGTTTCTGAGAAATGTGTGAAGATCAATGATATGCATGCATGTTTGACTGCATCCACTCTACACCAAATGCTGGAGAAACTCAGCGAGTGCAGCAGCATCTATGGAGCAAAGGAAATAGGCAACGTTTCGACACAAAACGTTGCCTATTTCCTTTGCTCCATAGATGCTGCTGCACCCGCTGAGTTTCTCCAGCATTTTGGTGTACCTTCGATTTTCCAGCATCTGCAGTTCCTTCTTAAACACTTTGACTGCATCCACTATCAGCTGAGATGGCTGGAAATACTCAGCAAGTCAGGCTGCATCCGAAAACACTGACACCATTTTAGTTTAGTTTAGTTTAGTTTAGAGATACAGTGCGGAAATATGCCTTTGGGCCCACCGAGTTTGCACCGGCCAGCAACACACTGCCCTACATGCACCAGGGACAATGTACATTTATACCAAGCCAATTAACCTACAAACCTGTACGTCTTTGGAGTGTGGGAGGAAACCAGAGATCTCTGAGATAAACCCACGCAGGTACAAACTCCGTACAACCAAGCATCCGTAGTCAGGATTGAACCTGGGTCTCTGTGGCTGTATGGCAGTAACTCTGCCGCTACATCACCATGACGCCATTCTGCATCCATAGTTGATATTGCTGGATACAGTCAGCGCCTTCTGTTTTATTTTAGGTCTTCAACATCTACAACAGTACGCTTTGGGGTTAAGCTCCAATCTCATTAGTAATTTCCTAAACTCACCGAGAACAATATCTCTGGTCAATATTTTGTTTTGTGTTTACTAACATTTGTGAAATGTGAAAATGTGATATTTTGCAAAACGCAAGAGAAGCTAAATGGAGATAACTGGAAATATTTGGCAGTTTGACAGAGAGTGAAACAATACTAGTATTTCAGGTCAATGAACTTTCATTTCAACTGTGAAAAGGTAGAGGCACACAAGCTTTAAAGTTCGGAGAACGGTAAAAGCATTGTGATTTTCGTTTAGAATGCGGGAGAGAAGAAATGGCAAAAGGGACATTACTGTGGCATGACAGAAAAGGGAGAAGTGTGATAAAGCAAAGGAAGAACAAATTGCTGTGGTGAGCACTAGCTGAAGTTGTTCAACTCAATGGATTGTACGGGAGAACGCCTAGAGCTCCACTCAAACTGCTGTGTTTTCACCATTGCAAAATGCTTCAAATTAGAGTTTTGCTAGCCAGCTTGTGTGAACATGATATTTTTTATATTTCTGGCTACTGATTGTTGGTTATTTTATGATTTCGCTGATTTCCCCTGAATCTCATAGTCAAGCAAAATTCCCCATGACTACTGCTGAGTAGATGGTCAGAGCAGTTGAACCCAGCTTGGACCTGCAACAGTTCCTGGCCCAGAAAGAGATGTGCCATCTAAGCATGGGAGGTCACATCCAGATACACGCGATGGAATTAGCTAGTTCAATTGCCTAAATGTAAAATTCTAGTTAATGTTTTACATGTGCATCACCATTTTGAGGAAAGAAGTTAACAACTTATGCAATGCCTCTGATTCTCTTGAGGCACTGTATCAGACAAGATACAAGATACATTTATTTGTCACATGTGCCAGTTGGCACAGTGAAATGTGATCACCATACAGCCAGACAGCAGAATCAACGTTTCCCACTGTGAGGGAAGGCACCAAAGTCAGTCATCTTGTTAGGGGAGACCAGAACCAGGGGGCCACGGTTTAAGAGGTAAGCCATTTAGAATGGAGGTGAGGAAACACTTATTCACACAGAGAGTTATGAGTCTGTGGAATTCTCTGCCCCAGAAGGTGTTGGAGGTCGGTTCTCTGGATACTTTCAAGAGAGAGCTAGATAGGGATCTTAAAGATAGTGGAGTCAGGGGATATGGGGAGAAGGCAGGAACAGGGTACTGAATGTGAATGATCACCCATGATCTCATTGAACGGCGGTGCTGGCTCGAAGGGCTGAATGGCCTACTCCTGCACCTATTGTCTATTGTCTATATTGAACTTCTTGCTTGCAGCAACATAACCTGTCTGTAAATACAGTACTCAATGGATAGCATAGTAAAACTAACAAAAAAAAGTTTGATAAATTAAAAAAAAACAATATTAGCGCAAAAAACCCCAGAGTTCCAAGTGCAACCAGAAAGTTCATAGTTTGAAGCTTAATTGATGTTTGTTTTGTTTATAGCCTGTTGGTTGTTGGGAAGAAGCTGTTCCTGAACCTGGACTTAATTGGGATTTGACAAGTGTCTCACAAAATGCTTAAATATAGAGATTTTACTTCGGAGTCACGTGAGTGACTACATGAAGAACCCCGCTTACGACGCATGCGTGTCATATCGCATACACGCATTGAACAAGTCGCTCCTGGGGAGGACGTCCCCTTGAACGGGAGAACTGAAAAAGCCGACGGACGGCAGGTAAGTGACTCTGCATTTCACCCTGTGTAGGAAATGGACAGAATAACGCGTAGAACGGCTGTAAAGAAGCTGCAGGACGTCAGTGGCGAAGGTGCCGGGGACCTGCAGCAGCAGCCGCCGGCACAGGCAACTTGTATGGAGACATCAGCTGTGCCGGATTTAAACCCCGCGCCGGGAAAATCAAATCCTAGACCGGCCGGGAAGGCAAAGCGCAAAGTACATCACTGCGAAAGTGATGTGGAGAAACAGCCTCCGGATAATACTTACCGATACCAGAGTAAGGATGAGCACCTGCAGGATATAGCGCAGCCAACAGCGGCCACTTTCGCGGGACTGGGAAACCGGTACGAGTGGCTGCAGCATGTTCGGCCGTCAGCGAGAGTTGCCAGGGAGTACCGGGACTGCGAGCAATGGCATAATTATATGGGGCGGCCGGGAGCGACCAGTGCCCAGAGGCATGGGGACCGGCTGCAGCAAAAACCGCATGCGACTAGTGCCCGAGAGCACGAAGGTCGGCAGGAGCGGTTGGATAAATTTAAACACCCGCGATCGACTAGTGCCCGAGAGCACGTAAGTCGGCTGGAGCGGTTGTTGGAGGAACTTCTCCAGAGTGGCAGGCTCCAGGATATGGACGATAGCCACAGTGGCAAAGGTGTAAGTCCCTCAGCAGATTACCATAAAGGGCTGCTTGACATTTCATCCTCCTCGAAAGAGGGTGTTGAAGGGCTGCCTGTGTCAGATTCTGAACTAGAGATGGACCCACATTCCCATATGGAGGACGAAGAAACCAAGTTGCTGGACATGGTAGGGCAATACTTTCAGCAAGAACAGACTGGCAAAGATCTAGAGGCCAGGATGGCTGCCAGCATTGAGTACATGTCTACACATCACCTGCAAGCCAATACCTTTGCTGAGGTGTTGGCAAGACATTTACCTCCGGGTAATTGTGGGGCTCTGAATGTGGCCAGTGTTAACCGAAGTATTTGGAGACACGTTGGTCCGGCAATCAGTAGTCAGGATATAAAAATTCAAAATGCTCTGAAAGGTCTCTCGGCGGGCATAACAGCCTTGGGCCGTACGCTAGAGAACGTAGACATGACGAATGACCATAAAGATGCTTTAGCGCTTTTTTGCAATGTTCAATTTGAACTTAATAATATAAGGAAGGGGGCTATTCAGCCAGCTCTGGATCCAAAGTTTGCAATCCTGTGCAAGCAAAAAGCTATAAAACCCCCAAACCCTGTTGTTTGGGGGTGACCTGTCGAAACAGGTCAAAGATTTGGAAGAGGAGGCCAAGACTTTGGGCCTAATCTGAGCGGCCAAAGGATATTTTGGCAAACGATATCAACCTTATGGGCCTCCTAAAAAAGGTAGTACTTATACTTATAGTACTAGAAATTGGAGAGAGGCCAGAGGTAACCAGCAGCAGCGGCCTTTTTTAGGGGTTGGCCCGGGACGCCCACTGTGGAAGATGCGCAAGCCTCCACTTCAACATCTACCACACCCTCAACCTCAAGGCCCTCCGCAACCACGGTTGAAACCAAGAAAGTAACTAAATTTCCACCGATAACCATGGAGGTAGGTGGGTCTGTGCCTCCAGAATTAATAATAATAAGGAGCACGGAAGTTGGAGGGAGGTTGCAATTTCATTTGGAAGCATGGTGTAATATAACTATGGACAGATATATCCTTAGCATTTTTAAGGGATATCTGATAGAGTTTATACACATACGAAACCCTCCAGTACAACATACACCGGACAGAATATACATGCTTACCAAATTAGAACAAGCTAAAGCTCACATAGAACTACAAAGGTTGTTCACTAAAGGAGTAATTGAAATGACCAAACATGAACAACAGGAATTTGTCTCAAACATATTTATTAGACATAAGAAAGATGGGGGTTGCCGTATTATTATTGATTTATCAACGCTTAACAATTTTGTACAATATGTTCATTTTAAAATGGATACTTTTAGCACTGCTACAGAGTTAGTTTTAGCGGGCTACTTTATGGCAAGTATTGATCTTCAAGATGCTTACTATACGATACCCATCAGAGGTGAACACAGGCGGTTTTTGAAATTTAACTGGATGGGACAGCTTTGGCAATACAAGGCGCTACCAAACGGTCTAACATCAGCCCCTAGATTATTTACAAAAATTCTGAAACCAGCTATGGCATTGCTTAGACAACAAAACTATAGAGTAATGGCATATTTGGATATCTTTATTGTGGGGAAAACTTATGAATTGGCTAGTCAGGCAGTGGTTGCCACAAAACAACTGTTGGAACATCTGGGATTCATTATCCATCCAATTAAGTCAAAATTAACACCATCTACTAATATTGATTACTTAGGGTTCACCATTAACACACTTGATATGTTAGTGACTTTACCTATAGGGAAAGCTACGGAGTTACAAAAGGATTGCACAGAGCTTATTAATACCTTTAAACCATCCATCAGACGGGTAGCCAGGATTATTGGGAAAATTGTAGCCACGTTTCCTGCCATTCAATTTGGACGATTACATTACCAAAATTTACAGAGAGAAAAAATTAGAGCACTCAAAAATAATAGAGGCCATTTTGATAGGCCAATGGAGCTAACAATTGAAGCCATAAAAGAACTACAATGGTGGGAACACAATGTTAAGTATAGCTCCAACCCAATAGTTTTTCCCAACCCATCCATGGTATTGCAAACAGATGCCAGTGCAATTGGTTGGGGTGCAACGGATACCATCTCGAGCTGTGGAGGGAGATGGAATATACAAGAAACTAACCTACTTAACACTAAGGGTATAAATTACTTAGAAATGTTGAGTGCGTTTTATGGTCTAAAATCTTATTGCTCGGGAATGAAACACCAGCATGTTAGATTGCAGATAGATAATACCACGGTGGTGGCATATATAAATCATATGGGTGGAAATATATCAACATCCTGTGATGAGTTAGCAAACTCTATTTGGCAATGGTGCATCCAAAGGAATATTTGGTTATCAGCTACGTATATACCAGGGATACTTAATTCAGTGGCAGACGCCAGGTCACGAAAATTTAATGAAAATACGGAATGGATGTTAGATAGAACGATATTTGCTAAAATCACAGCAAAGTATGGAATGCCGGATATTGATCTTTTTGCATCCAGGTTAAATCATCAATTACCAAGGTATGTATCATGGGAACCAGATCCTGGGGCAGAAGCTACAGATGCATTCTCACTGCACTGATGCATAAATGGTTCATTTATGCATTTCCTCCTTTCTGCCTCATCAAGCGGGTACTACGGAAAATTTAACAAGATTCGGCATCTGGGATTCTCATAGTACCTGATTGGCCTACCCAACCATGGTTCTCGGTGATACAGGATTTGGTGCTAACACCATGTAGTATTTTAAGACATAGTCCTCAGTTGCTTGTGCATCCGGTGACTCAGGATAGCCATCCTTGCCATAATTATCTGAATTTATTGGTTTGTAGACTCTGAAAGACCCGCTTCGGGACATGGGTCTATCTGATAGAACTGTGGACATGATCACAGCAGCACAGAGAACTTCGACTCAAAAACAGTATTTATGTCATATTAAGAAATGGACTAAGTACTGCCAGAATAACAATCTGGACCACAGGGAGATGGATGTTCCAGCTATGCTAGAATTTCTCACCAGCCTGCACTATGAAGGACTCAGTTACAGCACGGTGAATAGTGCTAGAAGTGCATTGTCGACTTATCTATGGCAAGGCACAGAAAGACAGGCTGTGGGCTCACATCCTCTAGTAGTAAAACTGTTACGAGGCATCTTTAACACCAACCCACCAAGGTCTAGATACAGCCAAATCTGGGATGTGAGTGTGTTCCTAACCATGCTAAGGAATTGGTCGCCGGCTACAGTTTTAACTCTGAAAAAACTCATTATGAAAATGGTAATGCTAATGGCGCTGGTCACAGCACAAAGGGTCCAGTCATTGCAGAAATTAAGATTGGATAGCTTGACTGTGGCGACAGGAACTTTGATATTTGTGATCCAGGACCTTATTAAGCAAAATAGACCAGGATCAGCGGGTCAGGTCATAGAATTCATAGCCTATCCAGAGGACGAACGTCTCTGTGTAGTGAAACACATTATGTTATATATTGACAAAACAAAGGCTATCAGAGGCAATGAACAGGCTCTTTTGATCAGCCATAAGAAGCCGTACCATAGAGTCTCGACCCAGACCATTTCGCGGTGGCTGAGATATGGCTTAATAAAGGCGGGAGTGGACACTAATGTATTCAAATCTCACTCCACCAGGGCTGCAGCTACATCGGCAGCTAATCGCCTTGAGGTATCGATGGACCAAATCCTCAGGACTGCAGGATGGTCATCAGAGAAAACGTTTCAGAGATTTTACAACAAACCAGTTAGGAATGAAGGAACGTTTTCGGGGAAAATTTTAAGTTCTATATAATTTATACCCGAAGCTTACAAGGTTTATGATTTGATTTAATAAATATTATTTATCATTTACGTATAAAAATTGGTATGAATGTATTTCTTGAATATCAGTAACAATTTCTCCCAAACTACCAAGGCAGTTGTGAAGCATGGACTCGTTCCACGGCATGAGGTCACAGAGCTTTGAAATCTTCACGTAGTCACTCACGTGACTCCGAAGTAAAATAGTAAGATTAAACGAGAACTTACCAGTTTGAAGTTTGATCTTTATTTTATGAGGAGGAACGTTGAGGGAATACGTGCGCTCCGCTCCCACCCTCATATCGTCATATCTTAAACTGGTATCTCTTTAATAATCTTACTATCTTAGGTCATTATAGTGTATCTGTGACCTCACACCGCTGCTTTGAAGGATGACACGCATGCGTCGTAAGCGGGGTTCTTCACGTAGTCCCTCAACGTTCCTCCTCATAAAATAAAGATCAAACTTCAAACTGGTAAGTTCTCGTTTAATCTTACTATTATGCAGGACATGTGTCAAAATTGTGGTTTGCATAAATATGTTGATCTGACAACTTAAACTGCTAGTTGTAGATTTCTTCAGTATATTCAGAGGGATTTTTGAATGATGCAGACAGTTCACTAAATCCCAAACTGAGTGAGAGATAAACATACAGTAGATTAATTGCTCTTTCTTGAATCATGCTTTGCTATTGTCTGTAATGCTTCTTGAGTGTTTGTGATGAAGGACAAAATGGAGGATGTGTGGTGACACTGAATGAGCCTTGCTCTAATTATCTCAACAATAAAGGGCCTGTCCCACTTGGGCGTCATTTGCGCGTAATTTACGCAACATAATTTATGCGTCACGACGCACGACGCGTGCGTCGTGCCGCTTACATGGTGCACGTAGACAGTGATGCACGGTAGTGCGCGACGCCCCAGGATTTTGGGATGTACAAAATCTTTGTGCGCCATCTGCGTGACGCCCAAGTGGGACAGGCCCTTGAATCATAATTGCCTCCTATCACTCTATGACTCTAAATAACTTTTTATTTATTTATTTATTTATTTTAAATTGGAAGTACAGTAAATTACAATAATACACATCACATATATCTTATTACATTTGTTGTACCACTTCGTTTTTCGAGCTTTAAAAAAGATAGAAATAAAAGAAGTAAGGAAAGTGAACAAGAATCGTGAAGGTGCAGGAAAGTGTTGGGGAAAGAAAGCCCCTTAGGGAAGAAGTTAGAGAAGGAAGTAAAGAAAGGAAATAAGACCCTAGAAAGAAAAGAAAAAAAAAGGAAAAACAATCGCTCTATTGTAACACAAAACTCCGCAAAAAAGGATATACCAACCGTATTTTTTTATTTTTTTATTTATTTTATACTGGTAGATCCTGGCACCATTTATATTTTAAATTACTATTGCACCTTATGTTTGTAATAGTTCCATAAATGCAGACCACGTCTTTTGGAAGTGGTCTGCTTTGCCTGCTAGGAGGAGTCTCATCTCTTCCAAGTGTAGTGTTTCGAACATGTTTGAAATCCACATTTTTATTGTTGGTATTAGAGCATTTTTCCAAAATTTGAGTATAAGCTTTTTTCCCCATTATTAGCCCGTAATTAAGTAAGTTCTTTTGAAACACGTTTAATTCGGGGTTACCTTCCGATATTCCAAAAATGATCCATTCTGCTTTTGGTACAAGTTTTATTTTAAATATTTTGTGAAGATTTCAAATATTTCGTTCCAGAATTTTTGGATTTTTATGGTATGGTAGCTATGGTAGCTTCTTGTGACTGACATTTATCACAAATGGGTGAGACATTTGGGAAAAGTTTATTTATTTTAGTTTTTGAATAATATAGTCTATGTAATGTTTTATATTGAATTAGAGTATGTCGTACGTTGATCGAGCATTTATGCACATATAGTAAGTGTTTATCCCAGCTCTCTTTTGAAATTTTTATAGCTAGTTCTTGTTCCCAGTCTCTTCTATTACCATCGGTTGTAGGTATTTCTATATTTAAAATAATGTTGTATAAGTATGATATTAGATTTGCTGATTCAGCCTTTGTCTTCATGGCTTCATCCAATAAGTCTGGGGGCATGTTATGATAGTCCTTTGTGTATTTTTTCAGATAGTCACGGATTTGAAGATATTTAAAGTATTGAATATTTTTCAAATTATATTTCAGTTGTAATTGTTGAAATGATAATAATTTTTCTAATTCATACAAGTCTCCGAGCATTTTGATTCCCATTCTTTCCCATTCTGTAAAATATTTATCTATAATTGAAGGTTTAAACGACGGGTTACTGACTATTGGCATTAAAAGAGATAGATTTCTTAATTTTAGATTCTGTTTTATTTGTTTCCAAGTTTTAATTGTGCTTGGATTTTTATTATAATTTTTGTTATTCAGATTCATTGGTGAGAGGAGTCGCTCCTGTATTACACGGAGAGCAGTCCTCTCTCTCCATTACAATCCAATCCACCTGCTGGGCAGAGATGTCCAGCAGGTGAATCATATTTTTAATATTTACTGCCCAATTATAGTACATAAAGTTAGGGAGCGCTAGACCACCCATTTCTTTTGGTTTACTAAGGTGTGCTCTTTGTATTCTGTGGGATTTATAATCCCATATAAAATTTGTAATGTCTGAGTCTAGTTTTTTGAAAAACTTTTTTGGAAGATATATTGGAATTGATTGAAATAAATATAGGATTTGTGGTAAAGAGATCATTTTTATAGCATTTATTCGACCTATTAAAGACATCGGGAGCGTTTTCCAGAATTTGATTAGATTATTTAGTTTCTTAAGTAAGGGGCTATAATTGGCGTTAAACACAGCGTGATCGTTTCTAGTGATTTCAATTCCTAAATATTTAAATTTTTCTGTGGCTATTTTAAAGGGGAATTTCAAGAGATGTGTTGAGTCTTTCGGTTTTATCGACATAATTTCACTTTTGTTCCAGTTTATTCTGTATCCTGAGAAAGATCCAAAGTCCTCAATTAGATTTAATATGTTTGGTATACTGATTTGGGGTTTTGTGATATACAGTAATACATCGTCTGCATATAAGGATATTTTGTTATTTGAATATTTTGTATTATAACCGTAAATATCCGGGTGTGTTCTAATTTTTTCAGCTAAAGGTTCAATTACCAGAGCGAATAACAGCGGTGATAATGAACATCCTTGTCTATTGCCCCTTGTTAATTGGAATTTCGTAGATAGTATATTATTAGTTAATATTCTAGCCGTGGGTTTGTTATATAATAATTTTATCCATGCGATGAAGTTCTCTCCCATTTGAAATGTTTGCAATACTTTAATCATATAATCCCAATTCTACTTGATCAAACGCTTTTTCTGCATCCAATGAAATGATAGCTAACTCTTGTTCTTGAGGTTTGTGAGAGTGCATTATGTTAAGCAGACGTCTCAGGTTATTAAATGAATGTCTCTTAGGTATAAATCCCATTTGATCCTCATTTATTAATTTACTAACATATTGACTTAGTCTTCTAGCTAGTGTTTTCGCTAATATTTTTTGATCCGTATTTAACAAAGCAATAGCTCTATATGAGCCTGGTTCTTCTATATCTTTATCTTTTTTAAGTATTAATGTGATCGTTGATTCTGCTAGTGTTTCGGGTAAGATTTGTGCTTTAAAAGCGTATGTATACATTTTCTGTAGACGTGGTGTAACTATGTCGTAAAAACATTTATAAAATTCATTACTGAATCCGTCTGGTCCTGGTGTTTTTCCATTCTTAAGTGTGTTTATTGTGTCTTCTATTTCCTTAGATGTAATTTGTGCTCCCAGTTCCTCTTGTTCCTTCAGTTCTAGTTTTGGAAGGTTACAATTGTCCAAAAATTCTGAAACTTTATTATTGACTATTAGCGTTTTTGATGTATATAAATTCTTGTAAAATTGAGCAAATCTTTTATTGATATCATTAGGTAGTGTTAATAATTCCCCTCTATCTGATTTAATCTTTAAAATTGCATGATCTTTTTCCCGTTTTTTCAGTTGGCGTGCTAAAAGTTTATGGGGTTTATCCCCAAATTCGAAATGTTCTTGTTTTGTAATTTGGAATAATCTTATAACCTTCTCTGGTAATAATTTATTTAGCTTAAATTTCAGTATTAAAATTTTATTATGTTTATCCATAGTTGGATCTTTAGCATTATCTATATCTAGTTGTCTGATTTGTTCTTCTGATTGTCTTTGTTCATTCTTATTCTTTTTGTTTTGAAAAGCTTGATACGAGATAATGACTCCTCTAATAAATGCTTTGAAGGATTCCCATAATAAAGTGGGCGATATATCTGGTGTATCGTTTGTCTCAAAAAATAGGTCCATCTGTTTTTTTAGATATATACTCCCTTGTGGGTCTTTCAAAATTTGCGAGTTAAACCTCCAGAACGATTTGTTCGTAGACATTCCTTCTAATTTTAGAACGAATGTTAGCGGGGAGTGATCTGAAATCGTATTGGTGTGATATTTAGGGTTCATAGTATAAGGGATTAGTTTTGTATCCACTAGGAAGTAGTCTATACATGAGTATGTTTTGTGTACCATTGAATAAAACGAGTATTCCCTTCCAGTCGTATTCGCGATCCTCCAGACGTCTGCTATATTTGTATTTTTTATATATGTATTTAAGAGTTCACTAGTTTTAGATTTCATATTACCTCTTTGTTTTTGCATCGATTTATCTAAGTACGGATCTAAAACACAGTTGAAGTCTCCTCCAATTATAACATTTTGGTAGTTAAATTCTGCGATTGTATTCAGGATTTTATTAAAAAATTGAGGATTATCAAAATTGAGCGCATATATGTTTACCAAGGTGATTGGCGTAGCATGGATCTCTCCTGTAACTATAAGATATCTCCCTTCCTTATCTGATATAATGTTCTTTGATTTGAATGGTATTCCTTTGCGAATAATGATTGCGGTGCCTCTGGATTTCGAAGTGTATGAGGAGTGAAATGTTTGGCCTATCCAATTCGCCCTCAATCTCATCTGATCTTGATGTTTAAGATGCGTTTCTTGTAGAAACGTAATGTCCGTGTTATATGATTTCAACTGAGCTAGTATTTTGCCCCTTTTAACTGGTTCATTAATACCCCTTATATTCCAGCTACACAATGTGATTCCTCCCATTTTCTTTTGTTTATCATCTTGCATTTTCTCCATTGTGAAGAAACAATTACATGCACAGCCTCAAACTTCTTCTTAGATTCTTCTTCGCCTTTATTAATTCTCCCCATTAGCTCTTCATGCACATCCTCAATTCGTTTTTGTATAATGCCAATACAGTCAATAACTTTTTGATTACCAGCATTAATGTTTGACATATTTTCCATCAATTTGACATTAATATTTTTCATCAATTTTAAGTTTCCAGCTTCAATATCCTTTCCCAGTTCTCTTACCGAGTTCTTTATCTCCTCCATTTCATTTTTCTCCTTAGTAGCCATCTCAGTCTTTGCCCTTGTAGCCATTCCAGAATCCACTTCAGAGGTCTGTTCTTCAGTTTTCTGTGTTTTCAGCAGTTTTGAGATTGTTCTCTGAGGGCTCTGAGCTGGTCGTTTTTTTCATTTAAAATCCTTTATCCTCCGTTTTAAATTGCAGCGCTTACTGATGACGACATCAGCGCGACGTCCCGGGGCTCCGGTGAGTTTTTGAATTGGTCCCGACCTCCAGACCCGATTCTAACGCGAAAAATAGCGATTTTACAGCAGCGGAGCTAAAAGTTGCGACTGCTCGTCCAGCATGGCGCCACCGGAAGATATCAAGTTTCTATTCAATCTCAGATCAAACTCAATAATCTGATCAGTAAATCTGTTCAGTTTAGTTTATTGGTTTGTTTGATTAGTCAGAGATTATGGGGAGAAGGCAGGAGAATGGGGTTAGGAGGAAGTGATAGATCAGCCATGATTGTATGGCAGAGTAGACTTGATGGGCTGAATGGCCTGGTTCTACTCCTATTCCTTATGACCTTAGGATGTGTACTGAGCTACAGTAAAAAGCTTTTGTGCATGCTATCCAGTCAGCAGAAAGACAATATATGATACAATCAAGCCATTTACAGTGTATACATATAAGGGAATAACATTTAGTGCAAGATAAAGCCAGCAAAGTCCAATCAAGGATAGTCCGAGGATCACCAATGAGGTAGATAGTAGTTCAGTACCGCTCACTGGTTGTGGTTGGATGATTCAGTTGCTTGATAACAGCTGGGAAGAAACTGTCCCTGAATTTGGAGGTGTGCATTTTCACACAGGGAGTGGCCAGGGTGCGGAAAATGTACTTGTGGATTCTTTCTTCCATCTATGGCAAGAAAGACATTCTTGCCATAGAGGGAGTACAGAAAAGGTTCACCAGACTGATTCCTGGGATGGCAGGACTTTCATATGAAGAAAGACTGGATAGACTCGGCTTGTACACGCTGGAATTCAGAAGATTGAGGGGGGATCTTATAGAAACTTACAAAATTCTTAAGGGGTTGGACAGGCTAGATGCAGGAAGATTATTCCCGATGTTGGGGAAGTCCAGAACTAGGGGTCACTGTTTAAGGATAAGAGGGAAGTCTTTTAGGACCGAGATGAGAAAATCATTTTTTACACAGAGAGTGGTGAATCTGTGGAATTCTCTGCCACAGAAGGTAGTTGAGGCCAGTTCATTGGCTATATTTAAGAGGGAGTTAGATGTGGCCCTTGTGGCTAAAGGGATCAGGGGTTATGGAGAGAAGGCAGGGATGGGATACTGAGTTGGATGATCAGCCATGATCATATCGAATGGCGGTGCAGGCTCGAAGGGCCGAATGGCCTACTCCTGCACCTATTTTCTATGTTTCTATGTTTCTATCTAACACAATAACCTAACAATAAATCTCT
This sequence comes from Amblyraja radiata, assembly GCF_010909765.2. Classification (NCBI taxonomy): domain Eukaryota; kingdom Metazoa; phylum Chordata; class Chondrichthyes; order Rajiformes; family Rajidae; genus Amblyraja; species Amblyraja radiata. The sequence continues at coordinate 14,068,835 of NC_045962.1, read as the reverse complement.
CTAATGTACTAAAAGCAGACCAGTACGTTCAGACGTTTGATCATTGAAGGCAAAGTGGTAATAGATAAAGACACAAAGTGCTGGAGTAACTCAGCGGGTCATGGAGTGTCCCTGGAGAACATGGATAGGTGACGTTTTGGGTTGCACCCTTCTTCTGAAGAAGCATACCCGACTTGAAATGTCATCTATCCATGTTCTCCAGAGATGCTTAAGTTGAGTTACTCCAGCATTTTGTGTCTTTTTTTGCAAACCGGCATCTACTGTTCCTCGTATATCCAAACTGGTAAGAGATTCCCATACAGCATTCTGCTTATTGTTTAACACAACTAATCTCACATTCAACCATAAATACATTTGCAGACTCCAGTGCTTCACTTTTAGAGAGATAGGCTGACACTTTTCACCTGCAAGATTGTGCATGATGTCTTCTCCTCCACCTTGCTCAAGTCATCCGTATCACCTTGTAACACAGGTCTAACTGGGCCTCCTCTTCATGGTCAGTCCAGATTATACTCTGACTTCAAGCTGCCATTACTGCCATTACTTTGTATAAAGCAAAACCTAATAGCAGCTCTAGTGACAGTGATGCATCGTCCTTGACACGCTCAATATTGTTTATGCTCACTTTGAGGGGAAGAACATCAAATTACTTTTTCAGGCTCCCATAGTCCCCACAATACAGTGATATCAGTCACCGAGGCAGATGTCTGAAGATCCTTTAACAAAAGCCATCCCCTGGAAAACCTCTGGCCCAGAAGGAACTCAGCTGGCCTGGCAGCCTCTGTGGAGGGAAATAGACAAATGACATTTTGGATCGGAATCCTTCTTCATCTGATCACCTGTCAATGCCCCTCCACACATGCTGTCTGTACATTGTGTTCCTCCAGCAGTTTGTTTTTTTACTCAAGATTTGCAGCATCTGCATTCTCTTGTGCCCCCATTTTTCTAGCCTCAATAGATTAATTGTTTGTATTTAGTTGAATATATTTTTACTGTCAAAGAGTTTCAGATTTAATTCACACAGTCTCCTAAGATGGGGATGGGTTGTTTTGCCACCTGGTTGGTTTCATAGGTTCTAGGAGCAGAATTAGACCATTCGGCCCATCATGTCTACTCTGCCATACAGTCATGGCTGATCTAACTTTCCCTCTCAACCCCATTGTCCTGTCTTCCCTGTGTAACTCCTGACACCCATACTAATCAAGAATCTGTCATTCTCTACATTAAAAATACCCATTGACTAGGCCTCCACAGCAGTCTGTGGCAATGAATTCCACAGATTTACAGAGGCTATATCCTCTGGTCCTAGACCCTCCCACTAGTGGAAACATCCTCTCCACATTCACTCTATCAAGGCCTTTCACTATTTTCAATGAAACATATCCTCATCTTTCTAGATGAGCAAATGCAGGCCCATATGTCAGTTCAAGTTCAAGTTCACATATGTTGTCACATGCACCAGTTGGTACAGTGAGATTTGAGTTACCCTACAGCCATACAAATAAAAAGAACATCATACACGATAGAATTTAACAAAAACATCCCCACACAGCGGAATCAACATTTCCCACTGTGATGGAAGGCAACAAAGTTCAGTCATCTTCCTCTTTGTTCACCCGTGGTTGGGGCTTTTTACCCCTCCGTAGTCGCCACTACGGATGGCCCGATGTACAGGCCCTCTCGCCGGGATGAGCGGAACTCCGGCGTCGGAACGGAGGAACCCAATCATTCCTGGGATCATTCTCGTAAACCTCCTTTGGACCCACTCCAACGCCAACCCATCCTTCCTCAGGTTCTCAGATAGTAGGGGACTTATTCTGTCCACCCACATGATGCCAATTGTGCTAGTTTTGCCTGCACTGCATGTGGCTTTGACTAAAGATGCCTTGTACAAGCTGCCACCACTGGAAGAATCGTTGTTAGTAAATACAGATTTAGGGATTAGATGATGACTCGTCATTGGCAAGATATTGTGAGTCAGCGAGACAAATAACCTGCTAATCCCTATTCCTGATATTTACCAGAACATGCCCTCGGCTCAATTACATACTGTATTTTGCTGGCTATTTAAAGTGCAGCTAAGCACATAGATCACATTGAGATGCTGACCTGGAATATTTTAACCTCATTTTATGTTTGTTGTGCTGAAGCAAAGCAAGAATTTCAGTGTCCTATCTGGGACACATGACAATAAACTCAAGAGCATTCCTGACCTCCTGAGTATTTCCAAAATGTTTTGTTTTTAATTTCAATTCTCCACCATCTGTAACATTTTATATTGGATTATCACAGAGACATTGGAACCCAGCATTCACTATATCAGAGAAGAAAGTGCTATCACAGAATCTCAGGCTAGATCTTTTAACTGTAAGCATGAAAAATATCTTCAGTGCTTTAACCTGATCACCAAAAGTTTCATATTCTTTTTCACAGTTCATTGTACTGTTAACACAATGATTTTACTTCGGAGTCACGTGAGTGACTACGTGAAGAACCCGCCAGGGCGCATGTATGTCATATCGCTACACGCATTGCGAAATGACAGGCGGGGGTGGAACGATGTTCCCCCACAGCGGCAAGTTTAAAAGCCGGGACCGACGGGTAAGTAGTTACTCTGCGGTCTTTATTTTTCCCATACTGTTTCACAGGTGAGGAAACGATGGACAAATCCAAAAAAGCAACCAGAGCTGCGACAAAGCTGGCGGGGGAGGACCGCGGAGTTGCGGGCAGCCAGCAGCGCCCTGCGGCACAGGAATCACCCGTAATGGGATCAGCTGTGCCCGACTTAGCCCCCGCACCGGCCAGAACAACACCGCGGCCGGGCGGGAAGGCAAAAAGGAAATCAAACAGAGCCGTTGACTCTGATGAGTCCGACTTTGAGGAGCCACGAGCGGCCAGCGGCCGTGCGCGCTGGAGCCGGATGGAGCGGCTTATGGAGCAAATGCTCCAACGTGACAGACTCCGGGAGATGGAGTCTAGTCACCATGGGTCATATATAACACCCACAGCAGCACCTTACGTAGGGCTGCACAGTGCATCTCCCTCGTCAGAGGGGAGTACTGGGGGTCAATTCTGGGCTGACCCCGAAGAGGGGTTTGCTGAACAAACAACAAGTGTGCAGGGGGTGCAGGAAGGAGAAAACCTACTGGACATGGTGTCCAACTACATACAGCCGGATCAGACTGGACAGAACCTAGAACAGAAACTAGCTGCCAGCATTGATGTCCTGTCATTCAAGCAACTACAGGAACAGGCTGTGATGGACACCACTGCCAAATATCTGGCACCAGGAAATTGCGTATCCCTGAATGTTCCAGTCGTGAATAATTGTATCTGGAAACACGTCGGAGCAGCAGTTAGAAGCATGGATGTCAAGCTCCAGAGAATGCTAAAACTACTAACAGCAGGGATCACAGCATTCGCTCACACGGTGGATGGGAAGGAAATGTCGCAAGAGCAACAGGATGCACTGGCACTATTCTGCAATACACAGTATGAAATCAATAGTGTCAGAAAGACTGCCATCCGAACTGCCCTAAATCCAAAATTTGCAGGCTTGTGCAAACCTGGAGACACAAAGCCACCAATATTATTATTTGGTGGAAACCTGTCCAAGCAGGTTAAGGAGCTCGATGAGGAGGCAAAAACCCTGGGGCTCATAAAGGCGACAACAGCAAGGACCTCCCACAGCCACAGACAGCACCCTCACGCACCCACCAGCAGAACCGGAGAAGCTTGTGAAAGCTCAAAGGCCGGGCGTACAGGACAGCAGTCTTTTTTAGGCCATGGCCCAGACCGGCCTTCGTGGAAAATGCGCAAACCCCAAACCCAAACCGAAACCCGGACACCGGCGCCTCAACCTCCTCGAAGACCACACAGGAAGAAGTAAACCTTCCACTGGTAACCATGGAGGTAGGTGGGTCTGGTCCCTTACAAATTATAGGAAGTGTGGATAATTGTATTGTATTGTATTGTATTCAAATTTATTGTCATTGTCTCAGTTAGAGACAACAAAATGAATTTCCCTTACAGGCAGTATCATAAAATTAAAATAAATAAATAATAATAAATAATAAAACATATTAAAAATAAAATAGAATTTAAAAAAAAGCACAAACACTGAAAGTCCACGACACAACATAACACAATGGCACCAAGGTGAGGAAGGCACCATAGTCCAGCCAGCCTCCCCTCCGTTCTTCCCAGATGTTCACTCGTGGTCGAGGCCTTCCTAGCACCCGCAGTCGCCGCCCCGGGTGGCCCGATGTTCAGGCCCTCACGCCGGGCTGGTGGAACGCCGACGCCGAACCCCGATGGTGAACATCCTCCTCCTCAGCGGCCCGGACCTCCTGATCAGCCGCCTCCCGCAGCCGGAGTCCACAGCTCCCGAGTCCGCAGGCCGAGCCGGGCAGAATCGCAGGACCCCGCGCTGTCCATCAGCGCCGCCCGCGTTGGGAGCCCGCAAACCCGCAAACCCGCAAACTGCAGCTCCAGGATGTCGGTGCAGCAGGTCCAGCACTCCGGGCTCCAGACGGTGATACCCGGTAAGGCATCGCCAGCCTCGCGATGTTACAGCGCTGTCCCGCCGCTGCTGGAGCTCTGGTCGATCCTGGCAGGAAAGTCCACGCCAATCCAGTAGGTAGGCCGCTGGGGGGGGGGGAGGCGAGGACGCGACTCGAATAATAGTCGCGTCTTCACCAGGAAGCGGCTGAAGGACGGTATCCCCCGCACTGTACCCTCTTCCCCCACATCAAAACACAAAAAAACCACAAAAAAACACACTTTTACATAACTAAATAAACAAAAAAACAAAAAGATACCGGGCTGTAGGTGGAGGCTGCTGGCACCAGCGCCACCGGAAGTAATACACATATCGGTGGGAGATTACACTTCTTTTGGGAGGCATGGAGTGCATTGACAACAGACACTTATATCCTAAACAGTATCCAGGGATATACCATTGAATTTGTGCACAAAAATAGCCCCCCAGTTCAGCATGTACCGAACCGAACGTTCGTACTTTCACGAAAAGAAAAATTAGAAGCACATGCTGAACTGGTGAGACTTCACGCAAAGGGGGTAATTGAAAAAACCCAACACGATTCTCTGGAATTTGTGTCTAATATCTTTACCAAAAACAAAAAAGATGGTGGTTGTCGCATCATCATAGATTTGACCAACTTGAATACATATGTGCAATATATTCATTTCAAAATGGAAACCTTTGTTACTGCCAAACAATTGATTTCCGAGGGCTACTTCATGGCTAGCATCGACTTAAAAGATGCTTACTATTCAGTGCCTATACGGACTGACCACAGACGTTATTTAAAATTCAACTGGATGGGGCAGCACTGGCAGTATAGAGCTCTACAAAATGGGTTAACATCAGCCCCCAGGCTGTTTACAAAAATTTTGAAACCAGCCCTAGCGTTTCTTCGGAAACAAAATCATATGATCATCGCCTATCTAGATGACATATTGATTGTGGGCAAAACTTTGGAATTAGCCAAACTAGCTGTATCAGCCACCAAACAATTGTTTGAGAAACTGGGGTTTATCATCCATCCAGTTAAATCTAAACTAACGCCTTCCACCATAATGGATTATTTGGGGTTCACTATTGACTCAGTTCACATGTCGGTGACTTTACCAAAGGACAAGGCTACAGTCTTAACTGAGGCCTGCAACAACCTCATTGACATCAGTGAACCATCTATCAGATTGGTAGCAAGGGTGATTGGCAAAATAGTGGCTGCTTTTCCAGCCACACAATTTGGACCTTTGTATTATCAAAATTTACAAAGGGCAAAAATACAAGCACTCAAAATTAATGCTGGTCATTTCGACAGACCAATGAAGCTACCAATCAAAGCAATTATGGAATTAAAATGGTGGAGGGATAACATTCGGCATTGTTCCAGCCCTATTATTATCAGCAACCCCTCAGTGGTGCTACAAACTGATGCCAGTGCGCTTGGTTGGGGTGCAACCGATTCCATTTCCAGTTGTGGAGGTAGATGGAATGCACAGGAGGCATCATTACTACAGACACTTGGCATAAACTACCTGGAAATGTTGGGTGCGTTCTATGGCCTAAAGTCATACTGTTCTGGAATATATCACCAGCATGTTAGACTACAGATTGACAATACCACCATGGTGGCATATATTAACCATATGGGTGGAATCAAATCGACATCATGTGACAATCTGGCTAATACAATTTGGCAATGGTGTATCCAGAGAAATATTTGGATATCAGCTACTTACCTACCAGGTAATCTAAATTCAGTGGCAGACACCAGGTCACGCAAATTCAATGAAAACATCGAATGGATGTTGGATATAAAAGTATTTGCTGAAATTGTAGCACGGTATGGAACACCAGATATCGATCTATTTGCATCTAGACTCAATCACCAGTTACCAAACTATGTTTCTTGGGAACCAGACCCTGGGGCATCGGCGATAGATGCTTTTTCGCTGCATTGGGGGAAATTGTTTTTCTATGCATTCCCTCCTTTCTGCCTCATCAGTCGGGTATTATGCAAAATACAACAAGACTCGGCGTCTGGTATTTTGGTAGTGCCCGATTGACCTACTCAACCATGGTTCCCTGTGATACTCGACATGGTCTTAGAACCATGTATCACCATCCTGAAACGACCAGATTTGTTGGTTCATCCCGTAACTGGGGATAGCCATCCATGTCATAAAACGACAAACTTATTAATTCGTAGAGTCTAAAGAAACCTCTACTGGAACTGGGACTGACGGACCGAACATTGAACATTATCTCAGCGGCTCACAGGCAGTCCACCAAAAAACAATATCTGGTATACATCAGGAAATGGGAGATATATTGTCACAGAAACAACATCACTTACAGCTCGATGAACATAACGTCTGTTCTGGAATTCCTGGCAGGCCTCCATTATGATGAGGGGCTCAGTAACAGTGCCATTAACTGCGCCAGAAGTGCCCTTTCAGCATATCTATGGCGAGGATCAGAGCATCATTCTGTTGGGACTCACCCCCTGGTAACCAAACTTATGAGAGGAATTTTTAATATCAATCCCCCAAGAACCAGGTACTCTCAATTGAATTGAATTGAATTGAATTGAATTGAATTGAATTGAATTGAATTGAATTCCTTTTATTTGTCATCCAGACCGAAGTCTGAACGAAATTTAAGCAGTCATACATATAATACAATACAATAAAAAACAACAATAAACACATATTAACATCCACCACAGTGAGTCCACCCAACATCTCCTCACTGTGATGGAGGCAAAAGTCTTAGGGCTGCAGTCTCTTCCCTCCTCTTCTCCTTCTGCGCTGAGGCGATACCCCCCGGGCGATGTTAAAACCTGTCCTCGCGGCTCAAACACCGCGGCCCGGGTTAGTCGAAGCTGCCGCTCACCAGACCTGCTGACGCAGCCGCTGGCCCGCGGCCGAACCCCCGGTCTCAGGCCACCGCCACCAGAACTACCGTCCCAGCCCCCGGAGCATCGTTCCAGCCCCGAGCCGGATCGCCCTCACGTGAGTACTGCCACCGTCTCAGCCTCGCGCCAGGCCGCCGCTCCTCCCTCGCGCCAGGCCGCCCCGACCGGGCGCCGCTCCTCCCTCAGGCTGGGCCGCCCCGACTGGGTGCCGCTCCTCCCTCAGGCTGGGCCGCCCCGACCGGGCACCGCTTCTCCCTCAGGCTGGGCCGCCCCGACCGGGCGCCGCTCCTCCCTCAGGCTGGGCCGCCCCGACCGGGCACCGCTTCTCCCTCAGGCTGGGCCGCCCCGACCGGGCGCCGCTCCTCCCTCAGGCTGGGAACGCCGTACCTCCCCGAGCTCGGCTACTCCGACGGGAGCACCGTTCCTTCCTCGGGCCGGCTGTCACAGCCCCTCACGAAAGCCCTGTTCCAGCCCCGAGCCGGGCCGTCCTCACGGGAGCGAGCTCAGTGCGAGTCCTGGCAGGCTCAGGACATCTCAAATATGGGATGTGAGTATTGTCCTAACGTTGCTAAGGAACTGGTCTTCAGCAACAGCTCTATCCCTGCAAAAGCTGATGCATAAAACAGTCATGCTGATGGCTTTGGTCTCAGCACAAAGGGTACAGTCTTTACATAAGTTAAGGCTGGACAATATGACTTCTTCCACAAAAAATATAACTTTTCATATTCACGAATTAGTCAAACAGAACAGACCGGGATCATCAGGCCTCAAAATAGAATTTAGGGCCTACCCTATAGATGATCGTCTCTGTATAATAAGACATTTATTGTTATATATGGAGAACACCAAAAACATCAGAGGCAATGAGATGGCACTACTAATCAGCCACAAGCAACCCCACAAGAAAGTGTCGGTTCAAACTATTTCCAGATGGCTGAAACAGGTTTTAACAACATCTGGGGTGGATACTAACATATTCAAATCTCATTCCACCAGGGCTGCAGCTACATCAGCAGCTATGGAGTTGGACGTACCGATGGAACAAATCCTGGAGACAGCAGGATGGTCAAGGGAAAAAACGTTCCAACAATTCTACCATAAACCAGTGGTTAAACCTGGAACTTTTGCAGAATCAATTTTAAGTTCTGTAATATGATTTCACCCCATAAAATAGGGGCTATAATTTGTTGTTAATAAATTTATCATGGATTTTCAATATCAGATTTATGTTTAACCATGTTAACACAATTCCTCCCTTAGTCAATTAAGGCAGATGTGATGCATGGACTCGTTTCCACGGCATGAAATCAGAGAGCTTTGAAACTTCACGTAGTCACTCACGTGACTCCGAAGTAAAATAGTAAGATTAAACGAGAACTTACCAGTTCGAAGTTTGATCATTATTTTATGAGGAGTAACGTTGAGAGATTACGTGCCCTCCGCTCCCACCCTTGATCATAAAGTTCAACTGGTAACCTCTTCTCTAATCTTACTATGTTCCGTCATTTACTGTTATCTGTGATTTCACACCGCTGCTTTGAAGAATGACACGCATGCGCCCTGGCGGGTTCTTCACGTATTCCCTCAACGTTACTCCTCATAAAATAATGATCAAACTTCGAACTGGTAAGTTCTCGTTTAATCTTACTATTAATGGAAGTGAATACTGAAGTAGAAGCCAAAGATAGTCAGCCAGTTGCAATAAAGTTGCACGAAAAGCTGTATTGCGCAGAAGCCCTGATTGTTTACTTTTTCATGATCATTATAGCTACATCGAGGTTGGAGTCTCTGGGGGCTAAGTTGAAAGAGCAACATCGTAGAGAACAAAGGGGTACCTGGCGTGTGGGGGTCACCGAGAATGAGAGGAACCGGTGTGGGGGAGGACACATGAAGAATGGACCAACAATATTAGGGTATTTTGTAACATTGTCAGCACCTTGTGTACTGTGTTTGCAAACAAGTAGTAGTGACTTCATTGTACCTGCACGGTACATGTGACAATAAACTGTCTATCTATCTATCTATCTATCTATCTATCTATCTATCTATCTATCTATCTATCTATCTATCTATCTATCTATCTGTCTGTCTGTCTGTCTGTCTGTCTGTCTGTCTGTCTGTCTGTCTGTCTGTCTGTCTGTCTGTCTGTCTATCTATCTATCTATCTATCTATCTATCTATCTATCTATCTATCTATCCTTCCTCCCTTCCTTCCTTACTCCCTCCCTCCCTCCCTCCCTCCTTCCCTCCTTCCCTCCTTCCCTCCTTTCCTCCTTCCCTCCTTCCCTCCTTCCCTCCTTCCCTCCATTCCTCCCTTCCTCCCTCCCTCCCTGCAAGTGGATGTTTTTTCCAGATCAGAGCTGGCAGAGGGCATCACTATAGTTCTTCCTTCACGTCTGTGGATTGGGTCACGAGTAATCAATATCCTGGAATGATGGCTCCCGGAGATGTTTTTAGTTTCCATTCAGGAGTTATGTCCCAGTTCAAAAATTCATGCAGTTCAAATTCATGCACCTTATATTAGATATTTTCTGGTGAGTTCCATTCCGCTTCCCAAGGAGATGAGATATGGCTCGTATATACTAAGTAGTGGAATATATGGTCCACTAATAAAGATTCAAATGTAGCTACATTACATCTGACTTACTACTGTCTAAATGAACACTGCAAAGCACTGCTTCACAGGAACTATTTGCATGACAAACATTGTTCACCTATCCATTCTTCACCAAGCTACCATGCGCTGCCTTACAGCGTTAATTCTGACTACGGTTGCTGTCTGTACGGAATTTGTATGTTCTTCCTGTTACCACATGAGTTTCCTTCTGGTACTCTGGTTTCCAGCCACAATCCAGAAATGTGCAGGTTTGTAGGTTAATTGTCTTCTGCAAATTGTCCCTAATGTGTAGGATAGAGCTAGTGTACTGGTGATTACAGGTTGGCATGGACTCGGTGGGCCAAAGGGGCTGTTTCCACACTGTATCTCTAAATAAATAAACTAAACTTGAGGACAATAAACATTTTCTTTCCTTTACACTTTACTTGTATAGGGGGCGCTGCACTGGCAGCGCCTGTCGGCAGCGTGTCCGTCTTTTTTCAACTTTTTTTATTTTTTTAGTATGTTTAAAAGTCAGTTTTTAATGTTTCTTTGTGAGTTATGTGTGGGGGGTGGTGTGGGGGGGTAAGGGGGAAACCGTTTCGGCCGCCTCTTCCATGGAGAGGCGACTTTTTCAGGCCGCCTCCCCCGTGGCCTAACAGCAGGGATCGGCGCCGACTTTCCCGGAGACGCGCCCGGAGCTTCAGCGGCGGGCGCAGCGTGGACTCTCGGCGCGGAGCGGGTGAGACCTCGCTGGAGGGGAGCGCTCCGTTTCGCTGGCCCGCGGCAGCCGGCAGCCTGAAGCAGCGGACTGCAGAACTCCAGCTGGTGCGGCGTCTACAGCCCGGGATCTCACGTTGGGGACCCGGGGGAAGAAGCTTCCACCGCCGGCCCGCGGCCATCTTCTACCGCGGGCATGGTATGGACTTAACATCACCCCAGGAGGGGAGCTTCGACCGCCGGCCCTGCAGACTGCGGTGCTTCCGGCTGCGGCACGGCAGGTACTTTAAAACTTTGACCGCCGGCCTGCGGCCTACACCAGCCTGAAGCCGCGGTCTCTGGTTGGGAAGAGCCGATCCTGGACTCACCTTGACTTTGACTTTGTCCCTTACCATCTGGACGCCCGCAGCAACGGCTGTGGAGGGTGGTGGTCCCGACCACGGGGGAAAATGGAGGAGGACTGGCCAAGCTCTGTGCCTTCCACCACAGTGATGAATGCTGTGGTGGATGTTTGTGTAAAATTTTAATGTGGTTGTGTTCTTTATTATTGTACCGCTGCTGGCAACCCAAATACCACCGACCTTGGTTGTGTGGCAATAAAATTATTTCTATTTTCTATTTCTACCAGTATAAAGGGCCTGTCCCACGAGCATGCGAACTGCATGCGGCAAGCGCGACCAAACCGGAAGCGGGGGCTGCGCGGAGGTCAAGTGAGTGATGTGAAGTTCGAGCGAAGTCCGCGGGAAGTTCGCGCTTGACGTACGGCGTCAAGACGCTGCGTATGCCCTTCGAGGCAGTGCGTACGGCGTTGAGGCGGCTGCGGGCCAGCAGGCCGTTGCTGCGCAGAATTTTTGAACACTGTCAGTTTTCCGGAGCCACGCGCGATGTCGTGACCAGCTCCGCACAACTCCATACGGCTCCGGTGATCGAAGTGGGACCGGCCCCGTGAGGCCGTACCGCTCAGGCGACCACGTTAGGTCGCGCTTGCTGCATGGAGTCGCATGCTCGTGGGACAGGCCCTTTACACACCACCAATTGAAGTTGTACAGTGCATGCAGCGCGATCATTTCAATACTGATGATGTTTAGTTCAGTTTTAGTTTAAAGATACAGCGCGGTAACAGGCCCTTCAGCCCACCGAGTCTGCATCGACCAGCAATCCCCGCACATTAACACAAGCCTACACACACTAGGGACAATTTACACTTATACCAAGTATACAAACCCAAGCCAATTAACCTACAAACCTGTACGTCTTTGGAGTGTGGGAGGAAACCGAAGATTATGGAGAAAACCCACGCGATCACGGGGAGAATGTAATACTCCGTACAGACAGCACCCGTAGTCGGGATCGAACCCGGGTCTCCGGCGCTGCAAGCACTGTAAGGCAGCAACTCTACCGCAGCGCCACCGTGCCACCCATGTCTGGAAAGCTGTGAAACTCACCGTACAATGATCACTAATCACTAAACAGGAAGGTGTGGTGCTCGTACTTATCCAGCATCTTACCCTGATTCCTATTGATTATAGAACTCATACATTAGGTCATGTTAAAAGTAACTTAATTCAACGTCCATCTCTCCGCACCAGATTTTTGTGTGTTTATATATTATCGGAAGCTATTCCCTCTGATTTCTCGTAGTTTGGTTGTCGAGATGTCTGACGCTGATACAATAATGTCTAATCAATAAGACCATTGGAGAATGGGGAGGGAAACCTTAACGAAATAAAACTAAAAAGGTAGACAGTAAGATCGGATCTACGTAACAGCAGCAACTTTGGAAACAACCAACATTCTGGTAACTTTAGAAATGAAAATAAGTTGAACAGAAGACTTGGGGCTGTCTTAAATTTGGTCAGCTTGGTGCATTAACACACTCAGTCAAGTTGTGAGAATTGATGCTTGCCATGACCTGATCTATATAGGTTATGGTTTGTTTTAATCCACTCAATATATCTTGTATCCTGGCAACAGCTGAATGAAACAAAACGGGCCATTGGTTTGTTACTTATCATATTAGCTGGAAGAACAATGGAAATCTCCATCAGACTCTCCTGTATCATTGGAAATAATTTCAAGGCATTTGAATCTTATGAACTAGCACATAATGTACCGTTACACCATTTGATAGCCTGCAAGAATAAAAAGAAGCAGTGTTGGTCGCACTCTGTACTAAGTGGCAAGCCTAGAGCAGATGTACATCAGCAATAAGCATATATAAATTTTGACTTAATGGTAAAAGTAGTGCACTCAGGATTAGTTACACACAATTGGAAGCTGTCTGACCCCATCACTTTTATCTTTTCAAAGTGATCATGTTTCAGAAATATATGTGCACGCATAATCATGTTAGGATTCAATTAATCTCCAATTATTACAATTTAAAATTCTGCATACAACCACGCTAATTCACATTTAATTTAATCTCCCAACTACAAAGGTCAAACCTATATTTCTTGGAATTTAAGGACTGCAAGTAAACAATACTTTTGGGAATAGAGGGATTTGCACGCAATAAATGTTGGATATTTTATCTATTTGAATGAGCCTTCAACCATTGCAGTTTGGAATAGTTGCATATTTGATGCAAGTATTTGCAAGTGCAATCTCTAATTTGAATTTTCTTTTTCTACCTTGTGTTAATATAAAATAAAATCATGCTGCATCATGTATTGTTAGAATGAAATCATAGACAGTAAAAGCCCAATTAATGAAGCGTCGAACAGTTTATATCATGGTAGCAGTGAAGATTCATGGAGAAGCTTTATGGCCCTGTCCCACTGTACCAGCTAATTCAAGAGTTCTCCTGAGTTTTCCCTGATTCGAACTCGGAGAATTACGGTAATAGCCGCTCGTAGTTACTCGGGGCTCTCGTGGACATTTTTCAACATGTTGAAAAATCTTCACGAGTCTTCCTGAGCTTACCGCGTTTCCTGAGTATCTGCCGTTAGCGTTACAAGCCGCTAAGAGACGTCCCGAGCTCCGACGTACCCGCTACGTACATTCTACGTGCTTACCACGAGTTTAAATTTTTTTTTTAACTCAGGAAAGCTCTTGAATTAGCTCGTCAAGTGGGACAGGGCCTTTAGCACTGCTGATTTTAAATTGGGTACACATGGTCCACATTGTTGGTGTGATAAGTCTGAGCTCAAGGTTGGATTGCATTCATTGTCTAGATTCCATAATATTCAAGCTAATATTCGGAAGATGTCAACCATTTAAAAATGTTCTAATTCAAGGTCACCTAACCTGTAATATTAAAGTACTTCTGTACATCGGTGAGGCCAAGTGCAGGATCGGCGATCATTTCACTGAACACCTCCGCTCAGTCCATCTTAATTTACCTGATCTCCCGGTTGCTCAGCACTTCAACTTCCCCTCCCATTCCCAATCTGACCTTTCTGTCCTGGGCCTCCTCCATTGTCAGAGTGAGGCCCAGTGCAAATTGGAGGAACAGCACCTCATATTTTACTTGGCTAGTTTACACCCCAGCTTCAAGAACATTGACTCCTCTAACTTCAGGTAGAGCCCTTGCTTTCTCTCTCCATCTCCTCCCCCTTCCCAGTTCTCCCACCAGTCTTACTGTCTCCGCCTACATTCTATCTTTGTCCCGCCCCCTCCCCTGACATCAGCCTGAAGAAAGGTCTCGACCCGAAACGTCGCCCATTCCTTCTCTCCATAGATGCTGCCTCACCCGCTGAGTTACTCCAGCATTTTGTGGTCTCCTGTAATATTAACTTTTTTTTCACTGCATAAAATGTGTCTCACCTGTTGAGTGTCTTAAATTTCCAACAACTGGGTGATTTAATTGTGGAGGAAAGAACTGCAGATGCTGGTTTACACCAAAAATAGAATTGAAATGCTGGAGTAACTCAATGGGACAGGCAGCATCTTTGGATATAAGGAATGGGTGACATTTCGGGTCAAGACCCTTCTTCAGACCTGAAAGGTCCCGCTGAGTTACTCCAGAATTTTGTGTCTCTCTTGCATGATTTACTTCTTGAATAAAGACTGTGTCTGGGTCACAAATGCCTGTCTTATGGAGTCCCATACTTACAAACAATCTCCCATAATATCTATCTATACTATTACTAAAACTCTCATCTTGACAGTCTGCATTTTAAAAAAAGTTTGCACAAAAATGGTACCGTATATCGCTAGGATTTTTTCGCCATCTTACTCACCGACCTCCTCTGCTCCAAGCCACCAAGTTTTGTTCCGATCAGTGGAAGATTACAAAGGTTATGCAGGTCTTCTCGCCTGTCAGTCATCATGAAGGTAACGCCCCTTCCGGGGGCGAGGAGAATAAAGCTCCGGAGGCGTTGCTTGAGTAAGTCAGCTCGGAAGCCGTGAGTAAGAGTTGAGTCCAGAACTGTGAGTCCACATGCCGTGAGTGACTGAACTGTGAGTCCACAAGCCGTGAGTGAGTGAACTGTGAGTCCACAAGCGGTGAGTGACTGAGCTGTGAGTCCACAAGCCGTGAGTGACTGAACTGTGAGTCCACAAGCTGTGAGTGAGTGAATGTGAGTCCACAAGAATCCATTCGGCCCACAATGTCCGTATTTGCCTTCCAGAAAGCCCGGCAAGGGGTGGAGTGGGGGTGGTGAGGGAAGGACGGGGGGGATCAGGGGCGTCACAGCAGGAACCCGTCAGCCATGCCTGCGCAGTTGGGGGCTATGCGCGAGTGGTGGAATATTGGAATTGGTGGAGAGGTGGAATATTGCGTTGGGGAACCAGCCCTCCCGTGTGAGAATGGGACCCAATGGGTCCCACTTAGTCTAGTTAAATTTAAAAGTCTGATGTACATATTTGTTCCTATGAACACCAGAACTAGTTTCCCCTCTCTCTCCATGTTTAGTAATTATTCCTTCTTATTAGTATCACGTGCTTTTAATGACATTCATTACAATACTGAGGAGGCATGGTTGTGATCTTATCATTGTGCATTTCTCCACTTTCAGACAAAAGCAACTTATGCGTGCATGTAATATCGGAACCGGTCTGTTACCCTGTTAATATTAAAATAAATGATTGTCCAATTTCCATTCTATGGTGAAACTGTGCAAAACTGTAATAACAAGGTAAATTCTAAAACCTGAGTCCACAAGCAGTGGCTGAGTAAACTGTGAGTCCACAAGCCGTGGCTGAGTGAACTGTGAGTCCACAAACAGTGGCTGAGTGAACTGTGAGTCCACAAACAGTGGCTGAGTGAAACAGCAAGAGGTGAAACCCCATGAAGAATACCATATCTGATTTATGTAGCGTTAGCAAATGTTCCTGAGATAATGCTTTGCAATGTTCCTATTTTTCATCAGATCATTTTGGCTGAAGCTACTCTGCCAGAGCATACTGGAAGCTCTTGGAGACTGTCACTGTTCCTCCCAATCTTCTGCTCATACCAAGAAGAGAAAAAACAAGCAAGGGAACTCAACTAGCTTCCACTCGCACACACAAACTATGGTTTCATGTTCCATGCCACGTGTCAGTTCCCTGCAGCTTAAGTTTGAAAGGAGTGCTCCGATAGGTAAGTGACATGTTTATTAATCATACCATACCTGCAGTTTTTAGTCTGCAAAACAAACGACTAGAGAAAAGATTGTAGTGCAATCTGAAGTAATGCAAAATGACGGAATAAGCAAATGAGGGAGAGCTAAGAGTTTTTTTATTCAGAGATACAGCGCGGAAACAGGTCCTTTGGCCCACCGGGTCCATGCTAACCAGCGATCCCCGCATAATAACACTATCCTACACACATTCAGGACAATTTTTACATTTATCAAGCCAATTTACCTATACATCTTTGGAGTTTGGGAGGAAACCCAAGATCCTGGAGAAAACCCAAGATCCTGGAGAAAACCCACACAGGTCACGGGGAGAACGTACAAACTCCGTAACGACAGCACCCGTAGTCGGGATTGAACCCGGGCCTCTGGCGCTGCAAGCGCTGTAAGGCAGCAACTCTACTGCTGCGCCACCGTGCCGCTCCTATGTATGTGGCAGCATCTCCGGAAAGGGTGAGTGGAGAAGCTAATTAATTTAGGCGTCTGATAGCCATGGGGGAGAAGCTATTCTCAAGTGTGGACATCAGCATGGAGGAAATATTGTGACCAATTTTAACCGACTGAGGTTTGCAAGTTGGAAAGTCCGCAGATCCTTGCAGATGGAAGCTACAAGGACATGGTCAAGGTCCAGAAGTTCAGAGATGAACTTATTTGGTATTATTCTGTTGAAAGCTAAACTATAATCAATGAATAGCATCCTGACATCAAAGTTGTTATTGTCAAGGTGATTCAGTGCTGAATGCAGTGTGAAGGGGAAAGCATCCTCTGTGGATATTACCCTGCGCACAGATTGCAAATGGACCTGGTTGTCCAGAAGACTGGAGTGGATGTGGACCATTACCGGTCTTTCAAAGTATTTCATTATGGTCGATGTACAGCCGGAGACAAGATGTTGTGTATCACAACATGGAGCGGCACGGTGGTGCAGTGGCAGAGTTTCAGCCTTACAGCGTCAGAGACCCAGGATCGATCCTGACTGTACGGAGTTTGTACATTCTCCCTGTGAACAAGTATCAAGTATCAAGTTAAGTATCCTTTATTGTCATTCAGACTTTTCAGTCTGAACGAAATGTTGTGCCTTGCAGTCATAACATAGAATAAAATGACAAAACACACAATAAACACAGATTTAACATCCACCACAGTGAGTCTACCAGGCCCTCCTCACTGTGATGGAGGCAAAAGTCTTAAAGTCCTTGTCTCTTCCCTCCTTGTTCTCCCTCTGCGTTGAGGCGATCCAGGCTTCCGATGTTGTGACCCCACCGGGTGATGGTAAGTAAGTCCTGCGGCTGAATCCGAGCTCCGCGAACGGGCCGGTTCAAACTCCGCGGCCCGGGGCGGTCGAAGCTGCCGAAGCTGCCGCCCTCCAGTCCAATACAATACAATACAATTCAATTTATTGTCATTTGGACCCCTTGAGGTCCAAACGAAATGTCGTTTCTGCAGCCATACATCACAAAACAAAAAGACCCGAGACACAACACAGTTTACACAAACATCCATCACATCGTTGTGATGGAAGGCAAAAAAAAACTTATCTCTCCACTGCACTCTCCCCCCCGATGTCAGAGTCAGAGTCAAAGTCAAAGCCCCCGGCTGGCGATGGTGATTGTCCCGTGGCCATTAAAGCCACGCCGGGTGATGCAAGGTCGCGCACCGGGTCTTGGTGTTGGAGCCCCGGCGGGCGCTCGCAAAGCCCCGCGGCCATTCCAAGCCGCGCGGGGCGGTGCTGTAAGGCCCCGCTCCAGGTGCTCTTCAACCCCGCAACTCGGGCGGGAGAAGTCGCCGCTGTGGAAGCCCCGAAAAGCGGTCACCCAGCAGGGACCCGCGGGCTCTCGGTGTCGCCGTCCGCCAGCGGACGAAGCTGTCGTTGCGGGAGCTCCGGACACGTGGGTTGCTCCAGTTTCCTCCCACACTCCAAAGACATACAGGTTTGTAACTTACTTGACTTCAGTAAAAAAAAATGTAAATTGTCGTTGGTGTGCAGGATAGGGCTAGTGTACGGGGATCACTGTTAGGTACGGGTTCGGTGGGACGAAGGGCCTGTTTCTCACTGTATCTTTCAGCTAAATTAAACAAGCTCTGGTAGAACACTGCCCACAAGAGAGAGATAGACAGAGAGAAATACTCGGACCATGAAAACAAAGAAATGCAGCGAATAAAGCCACATTATCAACACGAGTTGTCAAAGAGAAAAAACTGGTAGAAAAGTGATACAGGGAGATGGGACCAGGCAGGCAAGTGACAGGGGGATTATCGACAGGAGCCATGGTTAGCAGATGGATGGAGATAGTAACAAAGGCTAGAGGCAAAATGGAGACAATAAAAACTGCAGATCAGATAAGGAAGGAAGAAGTGGAGTGAAATGTAAAACCAGAGGGAGGGCCGGTGGGTGGAAGCCAACGTTGTCTGTGCTTTAAATGAAACTGCTTTTCTTCTGCCAGAGCAAACCTGGCATGTGGGAAGATTGCCCAGCCTCCGAACCGAGTGCCCTGTGGAAATTTGTCTTCATGGGGTCTCCAGTGCACAGGAGCACCCGGGCAGGAGATGCTGCTGCTGGTTGAAGCCCACACCAGTAGCGGGCACTAGGACCTTCACGGATATATATGGACAAGTCCCAGCAGTAGTACTGGCAATGAATCAGAAGATCAGGGCTAATGGAGTGTCATTGCTAGAAGGGTTGGGAGTTCCTTTTCTACGAACAGATTAATTATCGTATAATTGATGCGAGGATCTTGCAACAGCTGCCACTGTTATTGGACGATGAGCACATATTTAGGCATCAGTTTGGGATGTTTTCAACCACATGTAAATTTCAACTTCTTAACTCGTGCAAATTGGAAATTGCCAAATAAAATGAGGTCTCATTTTCACTGCACTGAAGGTGATTCTGCAACTACCATTTCATCTGTTGTACTTTTTTGATAAATTAGGTAACTCCTGATATTTAATGTTAGAGTGGAATGCATTCTGTGAGATGTTGAAATGTTAACTTCACTCAAAGTTTGCCAACAAAAATTAAAATGTCAACATTTCCTTATAAACAGAACCATCCCATCACAAACTAGAGAGCGGTCCTGACCTACCAGCTACAGTATCTTATTGAAGACCCTCATTAAATTCTCTTTAATTGGACTTCACTGGAATTCATCTTGCCCTAAAGGTTATTCCCATCATCCTGTATTGTACACTGTGGATGGCATGAATGTAATCATGTATAGTCCTTCTGCTGACTGGATAGCACATAGCAAAACAGATTTTCACTGTGCCTCAGTAGACGTGACAATAAACTAAACTAAATTAAACTATACCAAAAGCTGCTTCATTACAGGTAGATCGTATGGATTAATTTTCAATGCTTATGGTCAAGGCTGTGAAGGATTAGTTTACAATTTGAATTTTCATTATTCTTTCAAAATGGTCTACAAACTGCTCAGTTAAATGAAAACGTGTTTATTTTCAATGTATCGTGCAGAAAATCTGGGCGAGGAGAAGGTAATATGGTTGAAAGTCTTCAAGGCGGACTGATTGCTGGGTCATTCCAAGTCAGACATTTAAAATGAATATCCTGAGTAGCAGACAGGGGCTCTCAGTGTAAGGTGCTGAGAGCAGATGAAGAGTTGTCTATATAGGGGGCATCCGCTACCTGATTCAGTCAACCTGATGACTGCCTTCAGAAACTTTGATATTGCTGGGTTTTTTTTATTGCCACTGGTGTCCATTTGAAACATTCTATCTCAATACAACAACCAGATTGTTCTGATTGATGGAGGATCAATGCCTTCTATCTTTTTGTTAATTGCAAACCATTGCAGTTCTGTCTCTGTCTCTGTCTGACTTGTCCCCCCCCCCCCTTCTCTGATGTATCTCATCGGCAGATGGTTTATAGGCACGTGTACAGAGATACAGTGAAATGCATGTTCCACATGCTGTCAAGTCAAATCACAGTATACATTCCTACTCTCAAGAGTACCCGAAACGTCACCCATTCCTTGTCTCCAGAGATGCTGCCTGTCCTGTTGAGTTACTCCAGCATTCTGTGTCTATCTTTGGTTTGAACCAGCATCTGCAGTTCCTTCCTATACAATATTCCCTCTTGTGGAACAGCAGACAGGGTGTTGCCATGTTCTGGCGCCAAATTCCAAGCCATTGAAAATTCAGATCTTGGTCCAAGAATATGTGCAATGTCTTATTTTCTCAATTTAAAGCCCAGTGTCATGGTGGCACTGGATCGATGGATTAGGGGCCGGCCCTCCTTCACCAGATGCCACTCGTCTCCATTTGCTGCATCTCTCTCCCCCTGCTGTAGTCTCCTGCAGTCCTCAGCATCTTTCTAACATCTGCTACCATGGTCCCCTGCCTAATGCATCTCTCCCTGTTTGATTGAGCCATCCCCATCTGATGCATCTCTCTCCCTGTGTAGGAAGGAACTGCAGATGCTGGTTTAGACCGGTTAGACCCTAAAATGAAATAAAAGATATGCAAATGTCATTGTCTGTAACTCGTTTTCATCGAACCCACAGCTAACAATTGCCTGTTTACTTTACCATTGTTACTTTTTTGCATATCTATTATTCATTTGTTCTATCTCTCTACATCACAGACAGACACAAATTGCTAGAGTATCTCAGCAGGCAGCATCTCTGTAGAGAAGGAATGGGTGACGTTTCGGGTCGAGACCCTTCTTCAGACTGAAAGTCATGGGTAAGGGAAACGAGAGATATAGACAATGATGTAGAGATATTGAAACTATGACTGAAGAATATGCAAAAAGTAACAATGATAAAGGTAATAATAATAATAATAATAAATTTTATTTATGGGCGCCTTTCAAGAGTCTCAAGGACACCTTACAAAAATTGAGCATGTAAAGGAAAAACATGTAAGGGGAATGAAATAAATAGTAGAGACATGACTAGTACACAAAGTAAAGACAGAATTCAATACAAAACACAGTATGAGGCAATTAATGCACAGATGAAAAGGGACGGGGACGTGGGGCTAAGGATAGGCAGAGGTGAAGAGATGGTAACAGGTCATTGTTAGCTGTAGGGAGGTGAGAATGAAAATTGGTGTGACTTGGGTGGGGGAGGGATGGAGAGAGAGGGAATGCTGAGGTTACTTGAAGTGAGAGAAATCAATATTCATACACCTGTTGTAAGCTGCCCAAACAAAATATGAGGTGCTGTTCCTCCAATTCGCGTTGAGCCTCACTCTGACAATGGATGAGGCCTAGGACAGAAAAGTCAGTGTGGGAGTGGGAAGGGGAATTAAAGTCTATATCTCTCGTTTCCCCTGACTCTCAGTGCTGGAGTATTCAGCAAGTTTAGTTTAGTTTAGAGACAGTACGGGAACAGGCCCTTCGGCCCTCTGAGTCCACACTGACTAGCGATCCCCATGCACTAGCACTATCCTACACACACTAGGTACAAATGACCGAAGCCAATTAACCTACAAACATGTACGTCTTTGGAATGCGGGAGGAAACTGGAGCTCCCGGAGTTAACCCACGCGGTCACGGGGAGAACATATAAACTCCATGCTGACGCTACCCGTAGTCAGGATCGAATCCAGGTCTCCGGCTTTGTAGGGCAGCAACTCTACTGCTGTGCTACCATGACACCCCTGTTAGGCAGCACCTCTGGAGAACATGGGTAGGTGAAGTTTTGGGTCGGGACCCTTCTTTAGACTGATTGTTAGGAGGTGGGGGAGGAAGAAAGCTAGAAGAAAGGTGAGGCAGGATAAAGCATTGCAGATAATAGGTGGGCACTGGCAAAGCAGGTTCTGATAGACAAATGGTTGGCACAAAGACCAGAGGTAAAAGCAGAAGGCGTGAGACAGTATTGAAGTGTTGCAAATGCTGAAGCCAGAGGAAGGTGTGTGGGAGGAGCGGGATGGTAGAGGAGAAATAAGTGGGAGCCCAGGTGTGGACAAGGGAGGGGGGTGGGGGGTGGAGAAAGCCAGGGTGTGAGGGAGCAAGGCGAGGGAGAAGGGGGGTTGTTAGAGGTTACCTCAAATTGGACAAATCAATGTTCATACTGTTGAGGTGTAAGCTACCAAAGGTGCTGTTCCTCTGGTTTGCATATAGTCTAAAGGGCCCGTCCCACTTGGTGATTTTTTCACCGACTACCGGCATCATATCAGTGTCGCCAAAAGATTTTGAACATTTCAAAATCGGCAACAAAACAAATGTTGCGACACTTGAAAAAACACCGGGCGTCTAACGTCGTCACGCTGCAAATGTTTTGCTGACCTGATATGTCTGTCAATTATGCCAGCAGTTGCCGAAAAAATCATCGTGGGACAGGAGAGTTAAAATGATTACCAACCAGAAGATCCAATGAGATTTGAGGAGGTGCATGTTAACCTCTGCCTCATCTGCGGGTGAAGGATCCATCTCTGGTAGAAAGAGTGAAGCCACATTTATTAAATCCCTCACCCACATCTCCTCTGTTTCCTGTGGTTCTGCTCCTATCCCCAGACAGAACAAAGTTAGAGTTCCCCTGGTCCTCTCCTCTCAAACAGCCAACCTCTGCATCCAACGCATCACCCTCCGACATTTCCGTCACCTCCAACGTGATGCCGTCACCTCCAACGCCACTCACATCTTCCCACCTCCATGCCATTCTGCTTTCTGCAGAGACCACTCCCACCACAACTCCTTGGTTCACTCATCCCTTCTCACACGAACCACCCCAACCCCAATCAATTGATCAACTTCAAACCCCCGTGGACAACCAATAGGATCAGTAGCAGGATACATTTTATCTTGCAAGATGAAGAATATCTTTCAGTCAGAAGAAGAGTCCCAACCCAAAGTGTCACCTGTCCTTTTTTTTCCAGCGATGCTGCCTGACCCGTTGAGTTACTCCAGCACTTTGTGTCTATCTTCTGCATTTCATCCAAGTCTTCTGGTGATGCAATGATAGGTGGGTAAGCAGGAGGTAAGGTGGAAAGTTAACGCTTGGAAAGGGCTGTGGAGAGGCAAAAACCTGTAGTTAATCGAGCAATGGAGCATCAGCAACCTCCCTGCATCTCACACCAGAGACTAAATGTCACAGCTTTACTGAAGAATGAGTGGCAAACAACAAAATACACCAGTCCTCCTCCATTCTGGCTGCTCCCTACAGATACTATCCCTTCTTAGGTACCTTTGTTCTATCCTTCAACTGCCAAGTTTGCCAGTTGTTTTTTACTCGGTATCCTTTCATTAATTCACATTGTATCATGCAATTTTTACTCTGTTTTGATGCCACTGTCCAGGGCAGCAGGCACCCTTATCTCAGAGCAAAGCAATCAATGTGTAATTCCTCCAGTCTGACGGATTGAATTCACCATTCGTGGTGTAATCTCCTTGACACAGTTGACAGCAAATACAAATTGGATCACTGTGGTGCCACAAACCTTTCTTCCATCTGTAAATGAGAACTTGAATCCCTCGTGGTCTCTCAGCTCTTCTCTATTTTTCCTAATCCGACCTGCAATCAGTCACAATGGACACTTCATGAACAGGAGGATTTTATTTTACATCTGGCCTTTCTGCAAGTTTGTGGTCTCTGCACCAACTTTAATAACTTCAAACCTTGTACACATTACTAATGTCTCCTTGGCACAGCAAAAAACCCAGTGTGGTCGATGGGGGTTGGGAGGGAGGTGTTGGAGGAGAGGGGTCGTGCAGGATGCGGAAAGGCATAAGGATGAAGAAAAGTGGATTGAGACTTCAGTTGTAAACCTTTTGCAGAATTCTGCTTTTGGGCTGGGATTGGGTTGAATAAAAACAACTCCTGGACTGGACACCATTGGGAAATTATTTTTTTAATCCACTCCAATTTGATGTACAATTTTCAAATTTGCAATAGCACTGTTGGCTTTTATTATGGCATCTGATAGCTTCAGAGAATTATCCTTCATGGCCTGCTCTTTCATGCTGTGAGTCTCATGTCTGCATGTCTTTGTATACAGGGCGACTGATGCTGTGTTATACCATGACAATGTGAGTTTCGTACACTAACTCTGCCAGTGCAAATGTTTCTTTTGTGTCTTTTGAGAGGCAGTAAAAATGTAATATATCTCTTGCCAACATACATATTCATTACCTTTACCCTTGATTCATTGATTGCTTTCCTTGCTACTGTCACTCGTTCCACCCTTCACAAATTTCAATTTATTCAGGCAGTTATTACATTTATCAAACTACAACAGAATCTTGTAGTCTTTGGATGAGCAAGCTAATTGTGGGTTTCCCAAACTCACTCCAACCTACATTAATCCCCTTCTTCTGCTGCACTTCCCCGGACTCCAGTTCATTGGCATGAAAATACTCAAAGCTTCTCATTCCCCTGGCTAGATCTTTGTATATGTACTTCTCGTCATTCAATTATCTCCAAGCGCCAGAGAGCCAGGTTCGATCCTGACCTCGGGTGCTGTCTGTGTGGGGTTAGCATATTTTATCGTGAACGTACGGGTTTCCTCCAGTGCTCCAAATTTCCTCCCACATCCTCGAGTGGTGTGGATGTGTGGATTTATGATGCAATCATAAAGAAAGCACATCAGCGCCTCTATTTCCTGAGAAGATTACGGAGATCCGGTATGTCAAAGAGGACTCTCTTGAACCTCTACAGGTGCACAGTAGAGAGCATACAGACTGGTTGCATCGTGGCCTGGTTCGGCAACTTGAACGTCCAGGAGCGGAAAAGACAGCAACAAGTTGTAAACACTGCCCAGTCCATCACCAGCTTTGACCTCCCCACCATCGAAGAGATCTATCGTAGTCGCTGTCTCAAAAAGGCAGCCAACATCATCAGA
The DNA here is from genome assembly GCF_010909765.2 of Amblyraja radiata. NCBI lineage: Eukaryota > Metazoa > Chordata > Chondrichthyes > Rajiformes > Rajidae > Amblyraja > Amblyraja radiata. Next base: position 14,043,702 of record NC_045962.1, on the reverse strand, counting down.
GACCCACACGATCCTGGCCACGCACTCATCTCACACTGCCATCGGGAAGAAGGTACAGGAGCCTGAGAACTGTAACATCCTGTAACTGTAACATCTTGGTTCAGGAACAGCTTCTTCCCTACAGCCATCAGGCTATTAAACACTACAATCACTATGTTTCTATGTAACCTCAAAAGCTATGAACTACAATAGACTATTATTATTATTATTATTGCGATTTTGTCCTTTTTTTAACTGAGTTTTTGTTATATTATTTATTATGATTACATATTCTGTTGTGCTGTAGCAAGTAAGAATTTCATTCTTCTATCTGGGACATATGACAATAAAACATTTTTGACTTGACTACTTGGCCTCTATAAAATTGTTCCCAGTATGTAGGGAGTTGATGAGAAAGTGGGATAACATAGAACTTATTGTGAACAAGTGATCAATGGTCAGCGTGGACTCAGTTGGCCGAAGGGCTTGTTTCTTATGCTGTATCTTTCAAACAACCAGTCAAATTCCCTCCCTCAATGCCTCCAAGTTAACATGTCTCTCATCGCGTTCTAAAGTTAACTGAACATTTCTCTTTTTATGTATTAATTAAAGTGCTGTAGGAATTGAGATGTGTAGGACATGATTTTTACGGAGCGTGTTAGGTGCCTGAAATGTGGTGGTGGAGGCAGATACAGCAGTGGTATTTTAGAGGCTAGAGGGGAACATGAATATGCAAGGAATGCAAGGGTATGGATCCCATGCAGACAGAGGAGATTAGTTCAATGGGATCACGTTCGGCATCGACATCGTGGATTGCAGGGCCTGTTCCTGTGTTGTTCCTGCGTGCACATCTCTGAAGATCTTTCCTGGTCCGAGAACACTAACGCAATTATCAAAAAAGCTCATCAGCGCCTCTACTTCCTGAGAAGATTACGGAGAGTCGGTTGTCAAGGAAGACTCTCTCTAACTTCTACAGGTGCACAGTCGAGAGTATGCTGACCGGTTGCATCGTGGCTTGGTTCGGCAATTTGAGCGCCCTGGAGAGGAAAAGACTACAAAAAGTAGTAAACACTGCCCAGTCCATCATCGGCTCTGACCTTCCTTCCATCGAGGGGATTTATCGCAGTCGCTGCCTCAAAAAGGCTGGCAGTATCATCAAAGACCCACACCATCCTGGCCACACACTCATCTCCCTGCTACCTTCAGGTAGAAGGTACAGGAGCCTGAAAACTGCAACAACCAGGTTCAGGAATAACTACTTCCACTCAGCCATCAGGCTATTAAACCTGGCTCGGACAAAACTCTGATTATTAGCAACCACTTTCTGTTATTTGCACTACCAGTTTATTTATTCATGTGTGTATATATTTATATCATGGTATATGGACACATTTATCTGTTTTGTAGTAAATGCCTACTATTTTCTGTGTGCTTAAGCAAAGCAAGAATTTCATTGTCCTATACAGGGACACATGACAATAAACTCACTTGAACTTGAACTTGAACTTCTGTTCCATATTCTATGAACTCAATGTCAAGAAACATCTATGGAAGGAAATGGGCAGACAATGTTTCAGTGTTTAAGAAGGAACTGCAGATGCTGGAAAATCGAAGGTACACAAAAATGTTGGAGAAACTCAGCGGGTGCAGCAGCATCTATGGAGCGAAGGAATTAGGCAACGTTTCGGGCCGAAACCCTTCTTCAGACTGATGGGGGGGGGGGGGGGGGGGGGGGGGGGGAATTATGAGGTGCTGTTCGTCCAATTTCTGGTGTTGCTCGCTCTGGCCATGGAGGAGACCCAGGACAGAGAGGTCGGATGGGGAATGGGAGGGGGAGTTGAAGTGCTGAGCTCGGATGGGGAATGGGAGGGGGAGTTGAAGTGCCCAGTCAATGTTTCGGGTTGGGCACGGATGCTGCCCAACCTGCTGGGTTCCTCCAGCACTTTGTCTGTTAGTTAAGTTTCCATCACCGCCACCTTGTGCCTCTATTTCTGTTATCTGTGCTCTCACTTTCTGATTCCCTTTCTTCTTCCACTCGCCTCCCACCCATCTTCTGAGACATCTTTATTTTCACTTGAGAAATAACAGCTGTACATTTTAAGTTGTTTCATAAAACAAGAGCTTCATTGTTACAAATGTCCCCGGCATTTCTGTGTTGTTTGACATTGAATTTGTCCAAAATCCAAAGACTGTAAAAAAGGTGATTTCAACAAAACCATCCTCCTGGAATCGGGTGAAAGGCAGCCCTTACACTAATTGTTTAGAAAACCAGTCAATCAGAAACTTAGGTAATATCATTGAGATCAGATAAAGCAAATCAGATCAGAGTCAAAAGAGCACTCGGAACAACAACCGGCTCCTCTCCCTGCCCTGTAGAACGGAGCGGTTCAGGAGATCCTTCACCCCTGCAGCCATTAGATTTTATAATTCGGACCGCTAGGCTGTAGGGGGATGCATTTTGCAATTTTTAATTTTTAACTGTTAATTATTGGTCTTTTTAAGTATTTATTGCTCTCAGGTAGTGTCCACATTGTGTTCTATGTATTTTCTGTCTACGTTCGTTTTGAATCTGTGGGTTTGTTGGTTGGGGGCTTCTGGACATCTGAATTTCCCTGAGGGGATCAATAAAGTATTTATTATTATTATTATTATTATTATTATAAATTCAACGTAGATTTATGAAAGGTAAATTGTGTTTCTTAAACCTACTGGAGTTTTTTTTATGGGTAATGTAACCGATACAATAGATAAGGGAAAACTAGTTGACGTGGTGTATATGGAATTTCAAAGGCGTTTGCTAAAATCCTACAGCAGAGGCAGCATGGTGGCGTAATAGCAGAGCTACTGCCTTACAGCGCCAGAGACCTGGGTTCGATCCTGACTACGGGTGCTGTCTGTACGGAGTTTGTACCTTCTCCCTGTGACTGTGTGGGTTTTCTCCGCGATCTTCAGTTTCCTTCCACACTCCAAAGATGTACAGGTTTGTAGATTAATTGGTTTGGTATAAATGTAAATTGTCCCTAGTGTATATAGGATAGTGCAAGTGTGCGGGGATCGCTGGTCGGTGCGGACTTGGTGGGCCGCAGGGCCTGTTTCCACACCATATCGCTAAACTAAACTAAACTAAAAGGTTAGAGAGCAAAATGAAAGCAGATGGGATTGGGGTAAACACACTGGCTTCAATTAACAGAGAGGAGCAATAAATGATTGTTTTTCTGGGTGGCAGGTAATGACTTGGTGAGGTTTTGCAGCAATCAGTACTTGTGTCACAGCTATTCACCACATATGGGACTGATTAGGTTAAGGTAACTAAATGTAATATTTCTAAGCTAGCCTGGGTTGGTATTATGAGTTGTGAGAAGGGTGCAGAAAGTCTTTAAGATAACAGTTTAGGGTTTGGAGATATCCATGGAAACAGGTCCTTTTACCCACCGAGTCCAAACTGACCATCGATCAACCATTCACACTAGTTCCATGTTATCCAACTTTCTCATCCACTACCTGGACATTAGGAGCAATTTTACAGAGGCCAATTAACCTACAAACCAGCATGTCTTTGGATGTTGGAGGAAACCAGAGCACCTGGAAGAAACCCATGTGGTCATAGGGAAAACATGCAAACTCCACACAAACACCACCCAAGGTCAGGATCGAACCTGGGTCTCTGGTGCTCTGAGGCAACAGCTCTACCTGCTACACTGCTGTGTTTAGATAAGATGAGCGAATGGGCAAATAGATCTCTGATGCAGTATGAAGTGGATAAATGTGAAGCTATCCAATTAGGTAGTAAATACAGAAACAACGGAGCATTACTTATAGGGAAATGTTCATGTGCAAGGGCATTGAAATGTTCTTGCACTTAAGTCATTGAAAATAAATCATGCAGGTTTCCACTAGTGGGAGAGTCTAGGACTAGAGGTCATAAACTCAGAATTGAAGGACGTTCTTTTAGGAAGGAGATGAGGAGAAATGTCTTTAGTCAGAGTGTGGTGAATCTGTGGAATTCTTTGCCACAGATGGCTGTGGAGGCCATGCCAGTGGATATATTTAAGGCAGAGATAGACAGATTCTTGATTAGTACAGGTGTCAGAGGTTATGGGGAGAAGACAAGAGAATGGGAATAGGAGGGAGAGATAGATCAGCCATGATTGAATGATGGAATAGACTTGATGGACTAAATGGCCTAATTCTGCTTCTATCACTTAGGCTCTTAAAAACCACAAACCTCCCTCAGCCCCGATCTACTATAGACAGGTTTGGGTGTACTACATTCTTCAGTTTTCCACTATTATGCTCCTCATTGGATCGTTTACCGTGTCGTGGTGAAGAGGCTTCGGCGCCCCAATGATTCCGAGAACGATGCCGTCGAAACCACCAGCTTCCGGTAGGGCCACCCATGGCAGTAAGGTCGAGGATGAGGGTCCAGACTTAGAACAATCTAACTTACAAGACCTCAATGGCGGGCCAGGCGTACACAGTTATCTTGAACTCAACGGCTGTGAAGGCGGATGAAGGCTGCAACAGATCCATCAGCTCCAATTGTCTTGGTTCCTTGCCATTGGAATTAATTGCTTGATTTATGAAGGACCATGTGCTTCTTGGAGTGTAACATCCAGTACACTTTAAACAAACACACGCACAGGCGTCTTCGTTCTGTGAGCTGCACAAAACTTCGGCGATCGGGGCAGGTCACGTGATGGCTGGAAGCTCCTAGTCAAGAAGCAGTGAATAAAAACAACAGAACGAAGACCATCATCCTCGACCTTGAGGGATAGCCGTGACCGACTCTAGTATTAGATGTTCATAAATTCATAATTTCAAGTAGCAGAATTAGGCCATTCAGCCCATCAAGTTTATTCTGCCATTCAATCATGTATCACTAAAGATAGACACAAAGTGCTGGAGTAACTCAATGGGACAGGCAGCATTTCTGGAGAGAAGGAATGGGTGGCATTTCGGGTCGAGTCCCTACTGAAGAAGGGTCTCCACCCGAAACATAACCTATTCCTTTTCTCCTGAGATGCTGTCTGCCCCGCTGAGTTACTCCAGCTTTTTGTGTCTATGCTGTTCTTGCATCTGGTTTAGTTTAGAGATACAGTGCGGAAACAGGCCCTTCGGCCGACCAGGTCCGCACAGATTAGCGATCCCCATACATTAATACTACGTGCTAACAATATATTCACACACTAGGACAATTTACACATATCAAGCCAATTAACCTACAAACTTGGATGTGTTTGGAGTGTGGGATGAAACTGAGGATCTCGGAGAAAACCCACGCGGTCATGGGGAGAAGATACAAACTCCGTGCAAACAGCACACGTGGTTGGGATTGAACCCGGGTCTGTGGCGCTGCAGTCGGTGTAAGGTAGCAACTCCGTCGCGTGGAGTTTTCTGTCTTCTGCCCGATGTTCAGAATATAAGGTTGAGATCTGAGTATAGAAACTAGGCAATGGAACAATGACTAACTTCTTCAATATTCTGTTGGGAGAATCTAGCAGAATGTTCTCAGAATATCTAAACAAAGGAATGATCTCTTGGGGCAGGCAATAGAGTTCTGAGCGGTCCAGAAAAAGGATTTTGTTGTGTACCTACTCTCTTTTAATTGACAGATGAGATGAGGTTGGAAGTAGGGCAAGGAGTGGTGTGATTTAAGTTAAAAATCAATGAAGGTATCTGACACAGTTGTTGAAAAATGTAGTGAAGAGAAACACAAGAAGGAGTGAGGTCAGATCAAATGGAACAATGAGTGAGAGGTGATATTTCAGTGTGATGCTGTGATCAGCCTAAAGAGGCCACAGGAAAGAACAAATCACTGCCTGAACTGTCAAAGAGAGAGAAAGAGGGAAAGATGGAGCCAGAGTGGGAGTGAGATGATATAGCTCCAGCGAAGATAGTTTCTCTGCTCCCTCAGCTAATTAGTAAACAAGTTTGATTGTAATTGTCCAGAAACCACTTAATTTTACTTCGGAGTCACGTAAGTGACTACGTGAAGACCCCACCAGCACGCGTGCACGACATAGCGTCTCACGCAGTGCATCAGCGACGGGCGGGGGTGGAGCGCTCCCGAGGCAAAATTGAAAGACGGACCTAGAAGGTAAGAAGAAATTTATTCTGAAGTTGTATTTCTCCCCCTTGCTGTGCTTTATGTTGCAGCACGTTGGACAAGGGGAAGAAAAAACGGGCACCTGGACCGCAGGCTGTGAGGAACTGGGGAAGTTCCGGCAGCTGACAGCCATGGGCGAACAGTGGCTCCAGGACCGCAGGCTGTGAGGAACTAGGAAGGTTCCGACAGCCGACAGCCGGGGATGACCCAGCACCGCGAGCTATATACCCGGAAACAACACAGCGGGCTGGAGGCAAGCAGAACAGGAGTCGGTCCGGCCGATAGACTCGGGGAGTCTGGCCAGGAGGACGCGCTGCCCAAGGGCAGTGAAAGTGACCGTTGGAGTGGTTACTAAGGTCCACTTACTGACACCAACTCTGCTAAGCTGAATCCAGCGCCATGAGCCGTACAGCTCAAATCAGCGCAGCAGGCTGGAGGCAAAGCCCAGCAGGATTCAGCCCGGCCGATCATACTCATCTGAGTCCGGCCGAGAGAACGTGCTGCCCGTGTGCAGCAGAGGTCCGTCCGTGACTTGCTCCGGGAGATGGAGCAAGCTCACTATGGGAGTCTTCGCACTCCCACAACAGCACCTTATCGAGGGCTGTAAAACAATGCATCTCCCTGGACAGAGGAGAGCATTGTGGACCAGGGCTGATCTGGTCCTGAAGAAGGGGACGTGGCTGAAGAAAACGGCAGTGTGCAGGGGTGCAGAATCCTAAGGAGCTACTGGGAGTGATCACCAAATTTGCGGATCAACGAAAGCAGGAGTACCATTGCAGACCAAGCTGGCGGCCAGCATCGACTACCTGTACTTCCATACTCTGCAGGAACAGGTAACGAAATTACGGAGAAGTATATGCCTCCTGTGAACTTTACTTCATTAAAAGTGCCTGCAGCAAACAATGCGATCTGGGGGTACAGTGGGACTAGCACAAAAACCCAGGAGGTCAAACTTCTGACAGCGGGCATATCATTGGTTGCTCGCCCAGACGATGGTACAGAGATGACAGCAGGACTGACATTGCTCCGCAATACCCACTATGAAATCAATTGCTTGCGAGTGCACAGTAAACCTGCACTAAACCCCAAATTTGCAGGGTTGTGCGAAACAGCTGCAACACAACCGGGCGGGGAAACTTGTCTAAACAAGTAAAAAAAGCTCGACGAAGAGTTTAAAGCCGTCGGGCTCATAACAGCGTCATCAGCAACGGGCAAAACACACCTCAGACGGCAGCACCCCAATGCATCCACCAGCAGGCATCAACACCAGGATGCTGGTGAAAACATGAGGGCCGCCCAGCAACCACGAAGGTCCTTTTTAGGCCAAGGCCCTCATGGAAAACGTGTCAACCCCGCACTCCGACGCCTCTTCTACAGAAGAGGCAGTAGTTGAAGAAAGGGACGTACCACCGGCAACCAGGGAGGTAGGTGGATCTGGTTCCTTCCAGAACACAAAGGTGTACAACCTGTACTAACAGGGGGAATGTTACACTTGTTTTGGGAGACATGGAGGGATCATTGTCGATACCTAAAATGTAACTGGATGGGGCAACTATGGCAGTATAGCGTTGCCTAATGGGCTAAACTTCAGCCCCAAGACTGTTCACCAAGATATTAAAACTGGCCTTGGCAATACTTAGAAACAAAAACATATTGTCATGGCAAATCTTGATGATATATCAATTGTGGGGGAAAACCCTGGATCTAGCTAAATCAGCAGTTTTAGCTACCAAACATTGGGTGAAACTCTGGGGTCATCTCCATCGAGATAATTCTAAGTTGACGGCATCCACAACTATGGACTTTCTGGGATTTATAATTAACATTATCCATATGTCTGTAACATTGCCAAAGAGTAAAGCAGCAGACTTGGTGGAAGCCTACAACAAAATTAATTATTACAAAATAAACCATCTATTCGACAGGAGACAAGGGTAATTGGGAAACTAGTAGCAGCATTTCCAACTACTCAGTTCCGGCCTTGCATCATTAAAGCTCAAAAAGGGCAAAAGTGCAAGAGCAAAAACACCTTGCAGGTCACTTTGATCGACCTATGCAGTTACCAGCCAAAGCAATTCGGAGTTATAATGATGAAAGGAAATACTTGGCATAGTTCCAGCCCATCATTATTAGTAATCATCATTCACATGGAGGTCAGCGCTCATGGCTGGGGAGCTACTAACACTATATCCAGAACTGGTGGTAGATGGAACATTAGGAATCATCATTACTAAAAACACTGGGTATAAATTATTTAGAGATGTTGGGTGCGTTTCATGGGCTAAAAGCCTGCTGCTCACAATGCACCATCTGCATGTCCGCCTACAAATTGATAATACCACAGTGGTGGCATATATTAATCATATGGGTGGAATAAGATCGATATCATGTGTCAATCTGGCCAATATAATCTGGCTATGGTGTGTTAACATACATATTTGGCTATCAGCAAACTTACCTACCAGGTAAGCTCAATATAGTGGCACACACCAGGTCATGAAAATTCAATGACAGACAATTCAATGGCTGTTGGACCACAAAAAAGTTGCTGATATTACCAAAAGATAGGGACACCAGATATCGATCCATTTGCATCTAGACCCAATCACCATTTACCAACATATGTCGCTTGGGAACCACACTTGGGGCAGCAGCAATGGACGTTACTCACTGAATTGGGGAAAATTGTTTACAATGTTTTTCCCTCCTGCCTCATCAGTCGGATCCTAAGCAAAATACATATGGACTCAGCATCAGGTGTCTTGAAAGTACCTGATTGACCTACACAGCCATGGGTCCCTGTGGTCTTTGACATAGTCTCTGAACCATAGTCCAATATGCTAGATCCGGGCTGGCGGACAGGACCATGAGCTTGTGTGGAGGGGAGGTGGGTTTAGGGGAGGGGCGGTGAGGGAGGGGATGGAGGGGGAGAAAAAGAGGGGAGAAAGAGAGAGGGGGGGAGAGGAGAGGGGGGGGAGTAGAGGGGGGGGAGGAGAGGGGGTTGAGGACAGGGGGGAAAGAGGAGAGGGGAGAGGAGAGGGAGGGGGGGGGGAGAGAGGAGAGGGGGTGTGCTGAGAGGGGGGTGAGGTGAGGGGAGGGAGAGAGGTGGGGAGCAGGGAGGGGGAGGGGTGGTGGAGTGAAAGGGGTAGGGGTGTGTGGAGGGGAGGGGGGTTTAGGGGAGGGACAGTGGGGGAGGGGATGGAGGGGGAGAAAAAGAGGGGGGATAGAGAGGGGGAGAAGAGAGGGGGGACTAGTAGAGGAGAGGGGGAGAGGAGAGGGGGAGGAGAGGGGGGAGAGGAGAGGGGGGAGAGGAAGAGGGGGGGAGAGGGGAGGAGAGGGGGGGAGAGGAGGGGGGGCAGATGAGAGGGGGGGAGAAGTGAGGGGGAGAACAGGAGAGGGGGGGAAGAGGAGAGGGGGAGAGGAGAGGGGGGGGAGAGGCGAGGGGGGGGAGAGGAGAAGGGGGGGGGGCAGAGGAGATGGCGGGAGAGGAGAGGGGGGGAGAGGAGGGGGGGGGGGAGAGAGAGTGCCCTTTTTATTTCAACCCAAACCCCCCAAACAACCATTTGCAGGCAGTGCTTTTTTTACTTTAACCATATTTTCATTTTCAAACCACATTAAGGGTACTTACTCACAGTTGTGTGGACATGTGTTCAGTGTTATTCACAGCTCAGAGAAATGTGACCCTCTGCCTTCCTCCAGCTTGCAGACTAATTGAGGCACACCACTGTGTTCAAAAGGGAACTGCAGATGCTGGAATATCGAAGGTACACAAAATTGCTGGGGAAACTCAGCGGGTGCAGCAGCATCTATGGAGCGAAGGAAATAGGCGACGTTTCGGGCCGAAACCCTTCTTCAGACTGATGGGGGGTGGGGAAAGAAAGAAGGAAAAGGGGAGGAGGAGGAGGAGCCCGAGGGCGGGCGGATGGGAGGGTGGGAGGAGACAGCTAGAGGGTTAAGGAAGGGGAGGAGACAGCACGGGCTAGCCAAATTGGGAGAATTCAATGTTAATGCCATAAAGACGCAAGGTCCCCAGACGGAATATGAGGTGCTGTTCCTCCAATTTCCGCTGTTGCTCACTCTGGCAATGGAGGAGACCCAGGACAGAGAGGTCGGATTGGGAATGGGAGGGGGAGTTGAAGTGCTGAGCCACCGGGAGGTCAGGTAGGTTATTGCGGACTGAGCGGAGGTGTTCGGCGAAACGATCGCCCAACCTACGCTTGGTCTCACCGATGTAAATCAGCTGACATCTAGAGCAGCGGATGCAGTAGATGAGGTTGGAGGAGATACAGGTGAACCTTTGTCGCACCTGGAACGACTGCTTGGGACCTTGAATGGAGTCGAGGGGGGATTATGTACAACACATAATCCTCCGCCATTTCCGCCACCTCCAACGTGACCCCACCACTCGCCACATCTTCCCATCTCCCCCCATGTCTGCTTTCCGCAAAGACCGCTCCCTCCGCAACTCCCTCGTCAATTCTTCCCTTCCCTCCCACACCACCCGCTCCCCGGGCACTTTCCGTTGCAACCGCAAGAAATGCAACACCTGTCCCTTCACCTCCCCCCTCGACTTCATTCAAGGTCCCAAGCAGTCGTTCCAGGTGCGACAAAGGTTCACCTGTATCTCCTCCAACCTCATCTACTGCATCCGCTGCTCTAGATGTCAGCTGATTTACATCGGTGAGACCAAGCGTAGGTTGGGCGATCGTTTCGCCGAACACCTCCGCTCAGTCCACAATAACCTACCTGACCTCCCGGTGGCTCAGCACTTCAACTCCCCCTCCCATTCCCAATCCGACCTCTCTGTCCTGGGTCTCCTCCATTGCCAGAGTGAGCAACAGCGGAAATTGGAGGAACAGCACCTCATATTCCGTCTGGGGACCTTGCGTCCTTATGGCATTAACATTGAATTCTCCCAATTTGGCTAGCCCGTGCTGTCTCCTCCCCTTCCTTAACCCTCTAGCTGTCTCCTCCCACCCTCCCATCCGCCCGCCCTCAGGCTCCTCCTCCTCCTCCCCTTTTCCTTCTTTCTTTCCCCACCCCCCATCAGTCTGAAGAAGGGTTTCGGCCCGAAACGTCGCCTACTTCCTTCGCTCCATAGATGCTGCTGCACCCGCTGAGTTTCCCCAGCAATTTTGTGTACCTGAGGCACACCACTTCCTGGTTTTATAGTCCATCCCCCCTGCCGCCAGCGGTGCAGAAGAGAGAATGGGGAATTTTGTAAAATCATTAATATCTCTGTCATTTTTCATCGACTGGAAAAATCCTTGGCACACATGCGGCGGAGGGGGGCTCTGAGCGAGGTGGCCAAAAATGACGGCCGTAGGTGGCGGCGTTCTCTCGGAAATCGCAGCACAGTTTGCCAAAACCGGTCAAGAACAGACTTTTAGTAATATAGATTGTGTGTTCTTTTTTTTTTTATTGTATCACTGCTGGCAAGTTAATTTCACTGCACTTCATTGTGTATGTGACGAATAAATATGACTTGACTGACTTGACTTGTTCATAACCCAGACTGTTTGTGAGCTGGAAATGCACACATTTTGCGTGTGGGAGAGGATAGATAGATAGAGATAGATAGATAGATAGATAGATAGATAGATAGATAGATAGATAGATAGATAGATAGATAGATAGATAGATAGATAGATAGATAGATAGATAGATAGATAGATAGATAGATAGATAGATAGATAGATAGATAGATGGCGAGACGGCGAGACAGAGAGAGACACAGAGACACAGAGGCCAACAGGGGGCGCTGACCTGTGCGCGGCTGCCCAGCCTGCAGCTGTCTGTCTTTTCATCTTTTTTTTAAATTTTTAGTTAGTTAAAGTGTTTTTGTTTCTGGAGTTCTAGACTTTTTTATGTGGGGGGTGGGGTGTGGGGGGTGGGGGGGGGGAGGGGGAAACTACCTTTCAGGGTCCCTACCTGGTCGGAGAGGCGGCTTTTCTCCGGGCTGCAGCTTCGACCCGTCCTCGCGGCCTACCAGCGGGCCTGGAGCGGCGTTTCCTGTCGGGCACTGCCCAGAACCACGGCTTCGGCAGCGGCACAGCGCTGGAGCGCTATCGTGGAGCGGGCGATGCCTTGCCTGGGTCGCCGCGCTGGAGCTCCGGTGAGCTGAAGACCGCCGAGTAAAACATCGCGGAGCTGCGGGTTTGAGGAGCGGCCAGCTGCGGGCGGCGGCGCTGACTCTACACCGGGAGCCTGGGATCTCGCGACGAGATCGCCAGTTGTGGAGCTCCAACCGGCGCGGCCTTGTTGGCTTCGGAAGCCGCGGCCTCCAGTACGGAAGCGGCCGTTCCAGGGTTCCCAGGCCGCTGCGAGGATTCTCCCGACGCCGGAGCAACATCACCCGGCGAGAACGGCCTGGAACATCGGGCCTCCGTAGAGGCAACTGTGGAGGCCTCAATGGGCCCGACTATGGGTGAACTGGGGTTGGGGACTGGACTTTGTGCCTTCCCTCATGGTGGGAGCCATTGTGGGGGGATGTTCTTTATGTTTAAATCTCTTATTAATGTTATGTCTGTATTCTTTCTTTATGTGCTGCACTGGCAAGAAGCATTTCACTACACCTTGGTGTATGTGACTAATAAATAACCTTTGAACCTTTGAGACAGAGAGACAGAGAGACAGAGAGACACAGAGACACAGAGACACAGAGACAGATAGAGCGATAGACCGATAGATAGCAATCAAGTCTGGTAAAAGTGTCTACCACCAGCTGCACTGAATCAGTGAGTGAGAGTGTGATTGTTCTCAGTACCCCCATCTCTGCTCAGCCCAACCCAGTCCCTGATTGTGGCAGCTCTGTGGGAGCGTTGGTGGGGAGACAAAGCTCATGGAATTCTCCCATTCCCACCAAGCTGAAGATACCTGCAGCCCCGCAGCGGCTGACAAATCCACCCCATCCATCCTGCCAATCCGCCAAACACTCGCTCGTATGTACAGGCTGCCCAGAAGTCTGTGGCTTGTAACCTGGGGTGAATCTGCACTGCTTTGATCAAGTGAGTTTGATCGGATCTTTTCTTAGCTCTCCAGCTATTCTTTAAAACATTCGGGTTCTCGACCCGAAACATCACCCATTTCTTCTCTCCAGAGATGCTGCCTGTCCTGCTGAGTTACTCCAACATTTTGTTTATCGACGATTTAAGCCAGCATCTGAAGTTCTTTCCTACACATTAAAATGATGCATTTTGCTTCCTCCTTTGACACCATGAAAATTTCCGTTGGCTGGTCAATTAGCTCCATACATCACGGCAGCTGGGTACCAGGGCCCTGAAAGCAGTCAGCGACAGAACAAATGGAATATTTTGTCAACATTGACAATCTGTGGAGCATTCACTTTGATTAGCGTTGGGTACAATTGATTGCAAAACAACACCCTCTGGTCCAAGCAACAATCTGCTGCCTAATTCCATGATTGTTCACACCCGCAGCTCAAGGGGATTGACCACTGTTGTGGGGAATTTTGAGAATGACAAGGTTATAGTTTGGTTCAGCCTGGAGCTTACATACAGCTGCTCTCGATCACTGCGTTTAGCAGGCAGGTCTCCCCCAAAGGTTAACGATACGATATGATAGAATTTTATTTATCCCAGGAGAGAAATTGATCTGCCACCAGTCATAAAAACACAAAATACATGAAACATGAATTTGGAAGGGCTTGGGGGATGTGCAAAGATCGGGGAGGGAAGTCAGTCTCAGACTACCCCATGGCAGAAGGAGTAGGAGTTGTACGGTTTGATAGCCACAGGGAAGAAGGATCTCCTGTGGCGTTCTGCACTGCATCTTGGTGGAACCAGTCTGTTGCTCAAGGGACTCCTCAGGTTGACCAGTGTGTCATGGAGGGGGTGAGCTGTATTGTCCAGGATGCTCCACAGTTTGAGGAGCATCCTCCCCTCCAAGATCACCTCCCATGAATCCAACTCCGCCCCCAGGACTCCTGATGAGTTTGTTGATCCTATTGGCGTCCGCAGCCTTAACCAACAACGTCTTTATGAGGGGATTCCACTTGGTGAGTAGAGGTCTGGTCATTTATGGTATCTACATGTTATATATATGGGAGGAAGATTTCTAAACAACAAGAAACGCAAGATTAAAGTTAACTTTGGGGAAAGACAAATATGAAAGGTTACCGAGACATTGATTAATGATGGTTTATTTCAACTCCACAAGTAACCATTGTGTCATGAGGGAATAAAATTCCTACAGTCACTGTAGGAGTTTGAAGCAGCTTGGGCTTGCTCACACTGTTTCCCAATGTACTGTACATCTCTAAGGCCTTTATTAAGCGGACTTGTTCGATAGACTCACCACTGATCTATGAGCTGTTTTATTTTGTGTCTGTGCCTATCTGAGTAAAGTCTGATATAGGGTACGGGCAAAGTACAACATTCTCTCCTACAATGGGCGGCCATGGTGGTACAGCGGTAGAGTGGCTGCCTTAAAGCGTTGCAGCGCCGGAGTTCCGGGTTCGATCCCGACCACGGGTGCTGTCTGTACACAGTTTGTACCTTCTCCCCGTAACCCCCGTGGATTTTCCCTGAAAACTTTTATTTCCTCCCACACTCCAAAGATGTACAGGTATGCAGGTTAATTAGAAACATAGAAACAGAAAATAGGTGCAGGAGGAGGCCATTCGGCCCTTCGAGCCAGCACCGCCATTCATTGTGATCATAGCTGATCGTCCCGTATCAATAACCCGTGCCTGCCTTCTCCCCATATCCCTTGACTCCACTAGCCCCTAGAGCTCTATCTAACTCTCATGGCTTGGTGTATGTGTATTTGCCCCTAGTGTGTGTAGGATAATGTTAATGTGCGGGGATCGCTGGTCGGTGCAGACTTGGTGGGCCGAAGGGCCTGTTCCCACCCTGTATCTCCAAACTAAACTAAAACTAAACTAAACCAAACAATCACCATGGCAGAAAATGGGATGTGAATTAGCTACCTTGCTGTGTAGTCCACTGACACTATTAACCTGCCATGCTTGACCTAGTCTGTGCCTGTTCAGCAAAGTCCCTAAGTTGCTGGATTGTGGCGAGCTCCATGGAACAGTAGATGACAGTGCATCCTGAGCCCCTGCCCATGGACAATAGACAATAGACAATGACAATAGACAATAGGTGCAGGAGCAGGCCATTTGGCCCTTCGAGCCAGCACCGCCATTCAATGTGATCATGGCTGATCATCCACAATCAGTACCCCGTTCCTGCCTTCTCCCCATATCCCCTGACTCCGCTATCTTTAAGAGCCTTATCAAGCTCTCTCTTGAAAGTATCCAGAGAACCGGCCTCCACAGGCAGAGAATTCCACAGACTCACAACTCTCTGAAACAACAATTACCATGATGGCTTCTTCGCAGCTTAGACTATACTTCTATCGCACCATCTCAGTGTCAAGGATGATCCCAGAAATTCATCCAGCAATTGATATCAACTTGAAACAAGATAAATTATTATTTGTTTTTATTATAGATGGTAATGCATTATATTTAAAAATACTTTTAGCTGATTAAATTAAAACTTTAATGTGAGAGTCTAAGAAAAGCAAACCCCTTCACCTACTTTTGTAATGTCAGTCAGACACGCTGTGTAAATGAATGGGCAGGGCATATATGCTGGTGGATTTATGATGGAGTGTAAGTTTAGATATGCTACACAGAAGGAAAACTCCACGATTTGTTGACACAAGCACTGCAGTTGCCAGCAGATCTCTAGTGAATCACAGTTAGTGCAATCTAGCTCCACATCATTAGGAGTTACCAAGGTATTAGGCTGGGATAGTGCATTAGACATGATTATTCCCCTAATATATCTCCCACCATCTGTACTATAAATGGACGTGTCAATGAGGAAATATCTGTGTTTATTTGTCAAATAGATTTAAGGAGAAAGCCTAAAAACATTACAGGTGAGATTGACTGTGGGGGAAGTAAGCAGAGTCGGGCGGCATCGTAGCGCAGTGGTAGAGTTGCTGCCTTAAAGCCCTGTCCCACTGTATGAGGTAATTCAAGAGCTCTCCCGAGTAAAAAACAAATCAAACTCGTGGTAAGCACATAGAATGTACGTCAGAGCTCCGGGACGTCTCTTAGCGGCTCGTAACGCTAACGGCAGGTACTCGGGAAATGCAGTAAGCTCGGGAAGACTCGTGAAGATTTTTCAACATGTTGAAAATTTTCCATGTGAACCCCGAGTACCTACGAGCGGCCATTGCCGTAAATCTCTGAGTTCAAATCAGGGCAAACTCGAGAGAACTCTTGAATGAACTTGTACAGTGGGACAGGGTTTATAGAGCGCTAACAGCGCCAGAGACCCGGGTTTGGTCTTGCATACGGGTGCTGTCCATGCGGAGCTTGTACCTTCTCCTCGTGACCGGCATGGGTTATCTCCGAGAACTTTGGTTTCCTGCCGCACTCCAAATGCGGACTCGGTGGACCAAAGGGACTGTTTCCACGCTGTATCTCTCAACTAAACTAAACCAAAAAGTTTAAGATGCCTGATTAAATATGGGGAAGCGTTTGTGTACTGAAATATCTTTTGCCTTTGGGGGGGACTGGTCACAAAATGGTGTCTGTACCTCCATTCACTCCTTAAAACTTATTTTTCCATCATTAGATGCCTAACATCTCATGGGATAGAAACATAGAAAAATAAGTGCAGGAGGAGGCCATTCAACCCTTCAAGCCAGCACCGCCATTCAATATGTTCATGGCTGATCATCCTGCTTTTTCTCCATATCCCTTGATTCCTTTAGCCCTGCAAGCTAAATCTAACTCTCCCTTGAATACATCCAGTAAATTGGCCTCCACTGCCTTCCGTGGCAGAGAATTACACAGATTCACAACTCTGGGTGAAAATATGTTTCCTCATCTCAGTCCTAAATGGCCTACCCCTTAGTCTTAAACTGTGACCCCTGGTTCTGGACTCCCCCAACAAGGGGAACATTTTTCCTGCGTCTAGCCTGTCCATTCCTTTAAGAATTTTATATGTTTCTATAAGATGCCTGGAAGTGGTGTTCACAGCTCACAGTTGAACAAGGCGTGAATAAAACTCTACTGTTGAGTTATTGCCCACAGAGAAGATAGCTCAATAAGGGCATCCTCCAGTGACATTGAAGATCAGGCATCCAAAATAACTCCATCTGCTAGTCAGCATTTAGCTTTTTGACCTGTTGTTTTTATCTACTTATTGGGATCTTTTATTTTTAAACACTGTTGATAGGATTAACAATTCTCTAATCAGTGGTGAAACACAACGGTGATCAGTTTAAAAGTAACACAAGTGCTCCCCATTGACATATATAAGTTGGATCGCTATAAAACCTACTGCTGTTTCTCTGAATCTTCCAATGTCATTTCATTGGAATGTGCCTACAATGAATATATACTTGTGGAGGAAAGAACTGCTTTATTTTCAGGGGAGGGGAGGGGAGGTTAGAGTAAGTAAGGGGAGTGGAAAAGTTGAGGCGGTTGATGCCCAGCCGGCAGTTGCAAACAAAAAGGTCTAAAGTAGGTCTGAAGATGGGTCTCAACCCGAAATGTCGCCCATTCCTTCTCTCCAGAGATGCTTCCTGTCCCGCTGAGTTACTCCAGCGTTTTGTGTCTACCTATGAATATATACTTGGTCTACAACTCCCAGGATGCTCCAGTTAAAAAAAATAGGAAATGCTCCACAATTCAGGGGGGCCAACAGACAAAGAAATCAGATTTGAATTTCAGGTTAATGATTGAACCTCACTGGACAGTGCTGATGTCCTGTTGGTGTAAACGCACTGTTTCGCTTCCTTTAAATGCCGCCTGGCCTACTGTGCATCTCCACCAGTTTCTGCTGCAAATGACAGATTTGGCCGCACATCTTCACAACGTCTTCCCAGTTAATGAAATTGTTGCCACATTTGTGAAATTACAGTTTGAAGTACCAAACGTGGAATCATTTTGAAGGATGTGGAAGCTTTGCAGAGGGTGCAGGGGACGTTTACTAGAATGCTGAAGATAGACGCAAAGAGCTGGAGTAACTCAGCGGATCAGGCAGCATCTCTGGAGAGAAAGGAATGGGTGACGTTTCGGGTCGAGACCTTTCCTGTCTTTATTCATCAAAGGAATGGAGATTCCCTCGGCAGAATTTCTAAATTGAGATTTTATATGTTTTAAACACAAACACAACAATAAATGAGGAACCAGTTTCAATGGCTATAAATATCTACTTTGCTTTACTTTTGATTGTGGATAGGTTTAGTTTAGTATAGTTTAGTTTAGCGATACAGTGCTGAAACAGTCCCTTTTGGCCCACTGGGTCCGCGCCGACCAGCGATCCCCGCACATTAACACTATCCCATACCCATTAGGGACAATTTTTACATTTACCAAGCCAACCAACCTAAAAACCTGTACGTCTTTGGAATGTGGGAGGAAACCGTAGATTTCGGAGAAAGCCCACGCAGGTCACGGGGAGAACGTACAAACTCCGTACAGACAGCACCCGTCGTCAGGATCGATCCCGGGTCGCCGGCGCTGTAAGTGCTGTAAGGCAGCAACTCTACCGCTGCGCCACCGTGCAGCCCCAAAAATTTACAGAATTACATGTTTACACCGGGAGGGCACTGGAACTGCCAAACCTGTCTGAATATTCAAACAGCTTTGCTGAGACAAAATAATTTAAAATGGATGGATTGGAAGCTTCTGAGCACAGAACACAGACACCTATATATTATTGCACAAGATGGCAACAAGATGATCCCATTGTGGAGGTTTCAACGAGGGCCAAATAACGTGAGCATTCATTTATTGTCCCCAAATGTACAGATCAGAACATCCCAAACCCAATGACTGGATTCAACAGTCTTACAGTATTCCTGATAGTTGTTGGAGAACAGTCAAGAGTTATAGGAGATGGATAGATTATATGGATAGGAGAAGGCCCAGAAGCCTTGCTTCTGATGCAGACATGTTCGGTGAGCAGCATGGCTTGCCTGCTGTCTTGAAGGGTCACTCGGCGGGACTGGTAACCCACGCGAAGGCCTATCGGGGCCCGCCCAAAGGCTCGTCGGTCTGCGGAACCGGGAGTCCGCCCAAAGGCCCATCGGTCAGCGGGACCAAGAACCCACTCGAAGACTCGTCGGTGGGCAGAACCGGTAATGCACCACCCCCCCCCCCTCCCCTCCACCCCCTAAAGGCTCATCGGAACCAGGAGGGAGCTGGAGATGTCGGGCGTGGGGAGTGGGCCGGTAGGTGGGTGTATCAGAGTAATGCCTCCAGCGCCTTCAGGTCGGCTGCAGGAGGCGACCCCGGGACACAGAAATGGCTGGGAGAGGAGAAGAGAGGAACATCCGTTCATGGGAATAATTTGAGTACACCGAGCACATGAGCCTATTGGACTTTGAACTTTGAATAATGGTGCCAAAAATGATGGCATGTGTAATATATGCAAAAATAATTTCACTTTGCAGTTGCATATGTGACAAATAAAGCATTATTGATCCATTGAGATTACTGTCAGTAGTGGGAGGAGGTTCCACATACTCTTCTGCTTGATAGAGTGAATGGGGGTGAGGTAAAATCTACTGGTGCTGCTCTTTCCATTGCCTGGTGCCAATACTGCAATGGAAGATAGACACGAAAAGCTGGTGTAACTCAGCGGGACAGGCAGCATCTCTGGAGGGACGGAATGGGTGATGTTTCGGGTCGAGACCCTTCTTCAGACTGAAATGATTAAAATAATTAAACCTTCCTTCAACAGCTGCTAAGGTGGGGGATAAATGTATTAGGGGCTACAGGACTGGTGAGAAACCAACAAGCACGTTATGAATGCATGTGTTGGAGTGTGTGCTTATCATCCATGTCTTATTAAAGGCTCTTTTAAAATAAGTCAAATTTAAATATCTCCGCGATCCTCTGCATGAGACATCCAGAGGTGATAAAATGCACCCCTTGTCTCTTTCATCCCTTTATTCTATTTGCTTTGGTTTATTATTTTGTCTTGTTGTTGCTTATTTTGTTGGTTCATTTGTTCTCGGCGTGGCCTGACACACGGCTCACTAATGTGCCGCTGACAGAAGACATTCAAATGCTTCCAGGGTGTGCGTTATCTCCCCGAGAGCCCCCGATATTATGCACAATTCAATGCTGCAGGGAAATTCACTTGCTTTTGCCCAAGCTGTGCTGAAGCTGGTTTCTACTGCACCGAGTCTTGGAAAATATACTTGTTATTCTTTTCAGGAGGACGTTCGTCGCATTGACACACCTGGTGACTCAGCGAGCTTGATTTTAACCGGCAATTTGATGTTGCCATGGATTTGCAGCTATTTCTTCCAGCCTGTTCATTTCTCCCTTCTCTTGCCCTTTAAATTCTTCTCTGATCTTAGTGCTTGTCAGACCTATCTGAATTCTACATAGCACTAGTGAATGTTACCGGCAGGATATCTGGGTTGGCCAGTTATCTGGCTTTAGCGCTCAAAGGTTCAATGGCACTTTATTGTAACATGTACCTAGGTCAGAGATATTCCTTTTTTGCAAACAATTCGGTTTAATCTTACATCATGTAGAAACAAGGAGCTGGTTTACACAAAAGTATACATTTCTTGATTAGTACAGCCGTCAGAGGTTATGGGGAGAAGGCAGGAGAATGGGGTTAGGAGGGAGAGATAGATTTTTTAGTTTAGTTTAGAGATACAACACAGAAACAGCCCTTTTGGCCTACCGGGTCCGCGCCGACCAGCAATCCCCGCACATGAACACTATCCTACACACACACTAGGAACAATTTTTACATTTACCAAGCCAATTTACCTGTACGTCTTGGGACTGTGGGAGGAAACCAAAGATCTCGGCGAACACCCACGCAGGTCACGGGGAGAATGTACAAACTCCATACAGGCAGCACCCGAGGTCGGGATCAGACCTGGATCTCTGGCGCTGAAGGCATTGTAAGGCAGCAACTCTACCGCTGCACCACCTTGATTGAGTGGCGGAGTAGACTTCATTGGTTGAATGGCCTAATTCTACTCCTATTCCTTATGACCTTATGACCAAAGTGCTGGGGAGACTTTAAACTAGAATGGTTGGGGCGAGGGACTCGAATAGAGAAAGCTAGTAGACCGAATGGGAGGCAGGAAGCAGAAAAGGGAAGCACTCGGACACAAGAGGAGAAAGAAAAAAAAGGAAATAAACAGAGAAGAAGAGACGGGGGGTTTCTTAAATATGCATATTTTAATGCTAGGAGCATTGTAAGAAAGGTGGATGAGCTTAGAGTCTGGATAGACACCTGGAAGTGTGATGTTGTGGCGATCAGTGAAACATGGTTGCAGGAGGGCTGTGATTGGAAACTAAATATTCCAGGATTTCATTGCTTCAGGTGTGATAGAATTGGAGGGGCAAGAGGTGGTGGTGTTGCATTGCTAGTCAGGGAAGATATTACAGCAGTGCTTTGGAAGGATAGATTGGAGGGCTCATCTAGGGAGGCTAGGGAAGCGGAAAATCAAAATGTGACAGGAGGATCCAGAATGTGTGAAGATAAAGCTCTAGATGTAAAAGGGGCAAAAACGGAAAGGAAGGGTAGTAAAAATCATCTGAAAGTGCTTTATCTAAATGCGCGGAGTATTCGAAATAAGATAAATGAATTAACGGTGCAATTAAGTATATATAGTTATGATATCGTGGCCATTACGGAGACATGGCTGCAAGGGGATCAGGACTGGGAGTTAAATATAGAGGGGTACTCGACAATTAGAAAAGATAGGCAGGAAAGAAAGGGAGGAGGGGTGGCCCTTTTAATAAGGGAGGGAATAACGGCAATGGAGAGGAAGGATATTGCGTTGAAGGATCAGGATAGTGAAACAGCTTGGGTACAGATAGAGAATAACAAGGGGAAAAAAACACTAGTGGGTGTAATTTATAGACCTCCAAATAGCTGTGACGCTGTTAGTCAGAACATAAATCTGCAAATAGTTGACGCATGTAAAAAGGGAACTGCTGTAATCATGGGGGACTTCAATTTTCATATTAATTGGGCAAACCAAACTGGGCAGGGTAGACTAGAGGAAGAGTTTATAGAATGTATTAGAGACGGGTTCCTAGAACAGTATGTCACAGAACCGACAAGGGGGGAGGCAATCTTAGATCTGGTCCTGTGTAATGAAGCAGGATTAATTAAAAATGTCATAGTTAGGGACTCGTTGGGAACAAGTGACCACAATATGGTCGAATTCCATATTCAAATAGAAGGGGAGCAGGTTGAAACTCAGGCTAGGGTGCTTAGTCTAAATAAGGGGGATTATGAAGGTATGAGGACTGAGCTGATCAAAGTTGACTGGGATAGCAGACTCAAGAATAAGACGGTACATGAGCAGTGGTGTACGTTTAAGGGTATACTGTATAACCTTCAAGAAAAATTTATTCCTATGAAGAAAAAAAGGGGTAAGGGTAAGAACAGTCAGCCATGGCTCAGTAAAACTATAAAGGATAGTATTCGGCTGAAGGCAAGGGCATATAAGGTAGCCAGAGATAGTGGGAGGGTAGAGGATTGGGAAGCATTTAAAGGTCAGCAAAAAGTAACTAAGAGATTAATTAAGACGGGGAAAATAGACTATGAAAGGAATTTAGCGAACAACATAAAAACTAATAGTAAGAGTTTTTATAGCTATATAAAAAGAAAAAGGGTGGCTAAGGTGAACGTTGGTCCATTGGAGGGTGAGACTGGAGAGTTGTTGGTGGGGAACATGGAAATGGCAAAGGCATTAAACGAGTATTTTGTATCAGTCTTCACCATAGAAGACACAAAAAATATTCCAACGCTGGATAAACAGGAGGCGGTAGGAATGGAGGAGCTAAATACTATTAAGATCACCAAGGAGGTGGTATTAGGGAAATTAATGAGACTGAAGGAGGATAAATCCCCTGGGCCTGATGGATTACATCCAAGGGTCTTGAGGGAGATAGCAGTGGGGATTGTGGATGCATTGGTGATAATTTTCCAAAACTCCCTGGAGGCAGGAACGGTCCCAGTGGATTGGAAAATGGCCAATGTAACACCTATATTTAAAAAAGGAAGTAAACAGAAGGCGGGTAACTATAGACCGGTTAGTCTAACATCGGTGGTGGGTAAAATGTTAGAGACAATTATTAAAGAAACACTAACGGGGCACTTGGATAAACATGACTTCATCAGACAGAACCAGCATGGTTTTGTGAAGGGGAAATCGTGTTTAACGAATCTGCTCGAATTCTTTGAGGAAGTAACAACCCGGGTGGATAAAGGGGAACCGGTGGATGTGGTATACTTGGACTTCCAAAAGGCTTTTGACAAGGTGCCACATAAGAGACTATTGCTAAAAATAAAAAATTATGGGATTGGGGGTAATATATTAGCATGGGTAGAGGATTGGCTAACAAATAGGAAGCAGAGAGTGGGGATAAATGGTTCATACTCGTGATGGCAACCGGTAACTAGCGGGGTTCCGCAAGGGTCGGTGCTGGGACCCCAGTTGTTCACAATTTATATAAATGATTTGGAGGAGGGAACCAAGTGTAATATATCAAAATTTGCGGACGATACGAAAATGGGAGGGATAGTAGGGGATGAGGAGGATAGGAAGAGTCTGCAAAAGGATATAGATAAGCTAGGTGAGTGGGCAACAACTTGGCAGATGAAATTTAATACTAATAAATGTGAAGTCATTCACTTTGGGGAAAAAAATGATAGGGCAAGTTATTTTCTAAATGAGGAGGAGCTGCGTTGTAATGCAACGCAAAGGGATCTAGGGGTATTAGTACATGAATCACTAAAAGTCAGTATGCAGGTGCAGCAAACAATCAGGAAGGCCAATGGAGTTTTGGCCTTTATTGCTAGGGGGATTGAGTATAAAAACACGGAGGTCTTGCTGCAGCTGTACACGGTATTAGTGAGACCACATTTGGAATACTGTGTACAGTTCTGGGGTCCATACTTAAGAAAGGATGTACTAGCCCTGGAGGCAGTGCAGCGAAGGTTTACAAGATTAATTCCTGCAATGAGGGGATTGACATATGAGGAAAGGTTAAGTAAGCTGGGACTCTACTCTTTGGAGTTTAGAAGAATGAGAGGCGATCTCATTGAAACGTATAAGATCGTGAGGGGCCTTGATCGGGTGGATGCACCGAGGATGTTCCCAATGATCGGGGAGGCTAGAACTAGGGGACATAGTTGCAGAGTGAGGGGGGGCTCTTTTAAAACTGAGATGAGGAAGAACTTCTTCACCCAGAGGGTGGTTAGTTTGTGGAATTCACTGCCCCAGGGAGCAGTGGAAGCAGAAACGTTAAATATATTTAAGTCAAAAATAGATGGTTTTTTAGCTGCCAAGGGGATAAGGGGCTACGGGGAGAGGGCAGGGATATGGACCTAGGTTGGTTAGTATAGTAAGACCTGAGTGATCTCCTGGACAAGTGTCGATCGCCTTGATTGGGGTCGGAGAGGAATTTCCCGGATTTTTTTCCCGAATTGGACCTGGGTTTTTATCCGGTTTTTTGCCTCCCCCAGGAGATCACGCGGTTCTTGGGGTGGAGAGGGGTGATAGCGGTATAAAGGGGAGGGTAGTGTCTTGTGTTCTGTGTCTTGTGTCTACTGTTTGTGGGTAAGTGTGTCTGTTTAGTGTTCAGCCATGAGTGAATGGCGGTGCGGGCTCGACGGACCTGGTGGTCTACTCTCGCACCTACTTTCTATGATTCTATGATTCTATGATAACTCAGAGGGTCAGGCAGAATCTCTGGAGAAAATGGATAGGTGATATTTCAGGTCCCAAAATGTCACCCTCCATGTTGTCCACGGATGCTGCCTGACCCGCTGAGTTACTCCAGTATTTTGAGTCCATGTTTGTAAGCATAAACATACCTAATTACAAGAGTGTAAGAATAGCAGATTACACTGAGGAAGTGTGGAAGAGTTGCCATGCTTCAAGTGCCATCTTGTATATTTTACATTTCAAAGTTCTTAAAAGTATAGAGTCTTAACTTGGCCTTCAAGGCCCGTTGTCCTGTGTTGGGTTTGGATGGTCAACACGGCCTGGTGATGATGGTGCCTTCCACCATTGCTCCTTGCTGCTGCAGGCCGTGTCTCATCCACGTCCCACTACAATCTCTGTGGGTTCTCCAGCAATGCCTGAACCACACAGTCTCTCAGCTACTGCAGAGCCTGCAGCAGCCCGGTCCACAGACACATCACATTGTAGTTAGGTAGGACAAATCATTTATATAGTTTGTCATAAAAAGAGAGTGTTCATGGAAAATAGGCTTCCAGGGAATCTAGCATCACTCTGTTGGCTCAGATAAAATACAATGTAACAGGAACAAACCAGTCACAAGAAGGATTGGCTTTACAATTTTTTTTGTTTAGTTTTGGGAAGCAGCGCAGAAACAGGCCCTTCGGCCCATCGGGTCTGCACCGACCAGCGATCCCCGCTCACTAACTCTATCCTACACACACTAGGGAAAATTTACACTTATACCAAGCTAATTAACCTACAAACCTGCTCGGCTTTGGAGTGTTGAAGGAAACCGAAGGTCTCGAAGAAAATCCACGTGGTCAAGGGAAGAACGTACAAACTCCGTACAGACAGCACCCGTGGTCGGGATCGAACCTGTCTCTGGCGCTGTAAGGCAGCAACTCTACCGCTGTGCCTCTGTGCCACCCGAAATGAGTTTGAATATCACTATTGAAGCCACATAGATGTTTTACAAACAAATCTGGAAGGTGAAACTGTTATATATAATGTGACGGTGAAACAAAGAGGTTGGCATGAACCATTTGCTTCATCAATGTTCTTCAGCAACAGAAACCTGTGGCAACCCTCCATTGTTTCCTGGACTAGCAAGTATGTGACCTGTAGAGGCTTGCAGAGAACTGATGGAGTTAGTTTAATAAAAAAGACCGGTAACTGCTTGGGAACAGGATTGTTAAACACGCTGGCAAAGAAGATCTGTGTGGGGAGGAACTGCTGGTTGAAACCGAAGATAGACACAAAAAGCTGGAGTATCTCAGCGGGTCAGACATCGTCTCTGGAGAAAAGGAATAGGTGACGTTTCGGGTCGAGACCCTACTTCAGATTCTTCAGAGTCTCAACCAGAAACACCACCTATTCCTTTTCGGCAGAGATGCTGTCTGACCCGATGAGTTAAGGGCCTGTCCCACCAGCGTGCAATTGCATGCGTCTAGCGCGACCAAACGTGGTGGCTTGAAGTGTACGGCCTCGCGGGGCCGGTCCCACTTCCAACCGTGGAGCCGTCTGGAGTTGTGCGGGGCTGGTCTCGACATGATACTCACCAATCAGCTGGGCAGGAGGCGGGCTGACTGAATTTGGACGTCGCACGGCGTCGGGCGGTTACGTCATCACGCAACTGCACGCCGGGTGGTGACGTCATCGCGCAATGCCATGCGCTACGCGTACGCCATCAAGATGCTGCGTACGGCGTCGAGACACTGAATACGGTGTCGAGACGCTGCGTACGGCGTCGAGATGCTGCGTACGGCCTCAATGCGGCTGCGGGCCGATAGGCTGTTGCCACGCGGAAATTTTGGAGAGTGTCAGTTTTTTGGAGCCCCGCACGATGTCGGGACCTGCCCCGCACAAATCCATATGGCTCCGGCGATCGAAGTGGGACCGGCCCCGCGAGGCCTTATGGCTCAAGCGACCACGTTAGGTCACGCTAGACGCATGCAGGCGCATACTGGTGGGACAGGCCCTTAACTCCCAGCATTTTGTGTCCATCTTCGGGCACAGAACAACTTGTTAACTCAAGGTTGCAACTGATAAGAACCTAGAACAATGGTTCCTTCATAGTGTGACGGTGTTTAGCACGTCCTAGTCACCATATATAAATAAGAAAGCCTGTTGTTCAGCAAGCTTCATTCAGACTTCAGTCTTTTAGTTGTCGTTCCACAGTTGTTTTTCCTTTGTTAATTATGATATGTTCAATTTTTAGTGAAGGTCTGCAGATATTTTAGTGCTTAGCTCTGATGCCCTACAGCCGTTGTGCATGAATAAAAAGTTTCAAACGCTACGACTGAACTCGGCACATCATTGAGAATTCAGTGATCTTACAATCATGGCATCATCAGCAGGATCGCCGGAAGAATAACCCCGAGTAAACCGGGCACCGCACATACATCAGAGGTGAGGACTCCTCTTTGTTTAACGTCCTCGGACACGGCCCACCCGCCCGATGTGCCTCCACGTGATCTTTAAAGAAACTCCAGCTGAGTAGCCAACTTGAGGTCAACTACTCGAGACCCCAGCAGCTTCGGTCCAACACAGCTCCTGCGGTGCTCTGGCAAGCTTACCCCCCTGGTAAATAGGTCCATAACTCTAGACCTCATTAAACCTTTAAAGCAACATCATGGCAAGTAAAGGAAATGAACAATTGCCCACGACTGTGAAGGGAGGACGTGCCCCGCCAGATATAACTGATGGAGAGATTTCTGACAGGTTGGAAGAGTTCATCGAACAACAATTCAACCTGCGAAAGACCTGCACGGAAATTGAACAAAAGTACGGTATCTCCGAAGGGCAATGGTCCTTGGAAGATATGAAACGAGTGTGGGGAAAGACCACTCGCTTGAAGAATCAAGACAGAGTTAGATGGTCCTTAGCTTTGATGAGGCAAGTCCACCAAAGGCAGGCAATTGTGGAACGGTCGCAGCGGAACCACGATTTAACCGATGCAGAGAATCAGATGAATGCCCTCTACGAACAGCTGCAAAAGGTAAAAGCGGACAATGAAATGCTGAAGCGAGAATTGGAAGATGAACGCTGTTGTAAACTGCCTGTTGTGGTTGGACCTCGACCAGGTAGCCTCTACCCTAATCTGCAGGAGATAGAACGAGAACAGCGTTGGGCTCAGTACGCTGAGGCAGGGGTGATGCCGCCCGAGCCATCTGGTGAAGTTAGTGAAACTGAGGCTGATGAAGAACTAGCCCTTATGCGGCTCACCCCACTGAAACAAGAGCACAAAAAGGTTAGAAAGCCAAAGACCAGAAACACGGATTGCAGCTCGTCCTCTACAGCCCAGTATGCTACCACATGGCTGAATGTTCCAGCCGCCCCTGATAAAATTGGCAAATGGTCCAAAGAGCTCCCTCGTCCAAAGAAGGCAGAGATGAAAACACAGGAAACCGCTTTACGAGGATTCACAAGGCAAGGCGGTAGACCAACATCAGACGCCAGTCATAGAAGACCCGGAAAATGTCATCACTGTGGCCAAGAAGGACATTGGGCAGACATGTAGAGCAAAATGGGGAGATACAAGTCAACTGACCTAGAAATCAACCACAGGCAGACAAATATGCTGGAGAAACTCAGCATTTGACGAAGGGTCTCGACCCAAAACGTCACCTATTCCTTCGCTCCATAGATGATGCCTCACCCGCTGAGTTGCTCCAGCATTATTGTCTACCTTCGATTTTTCCAGCATCTGCAGTTCTTTCTTAAACAACTAGAAATCAAGCACATTCACTGACGACCGCAAGCTTTTTGAAGAATTTCTGCATCTGTCTACGGAACAATAACGACAATTGCTTAGTGCGGCAAAAAAAATGGATGTGCCTTCCATCACCTGAGCTACACCTCGATTGACACTGACACAACACTGGTGTGCCGCGGTGTAATGTAAGTGCGAGAGTGGGTGGCCAAGATGTTGACCTGCCCCTGGACACTCGGGCTGAGTTTACCTCTTTACCTCTACGATATGGAAATGCCGTACCCTATGACCAGCAGTGTGGATATGCCGATGAGGTTGGCGGTAACAGGCCAGTTATAAGGAAAAATAAGCCCTTACCCATTTGGCCCTCAAAAATCGTTAACCCCAGGACTCCAGGGAATGGACCTCCTCACTCAGTTAAACTCTTCACTGCATTTTGAGAATGGACAAATTAGTTTAGTCTATTCAGAGGCGGAAGGAGGGTTTACAGGATCATCCAAATTGGGCAGGAATGAAAATGATGTGGACATTTGCGAATGAAACCAGCAACGTTTACTGGAAGAAACCTTCCCTGCACGGAACAATGCCCTATTAGTATCGTGGCCATCGCTAGCACTTAGCCTGTTATATAGAAGTTGGGAAGAAAGGGATGCTGGTGTGAATACACATAGTTCTCAACCCGAAACGTCACCCATTCCTTCTCTCTAGAGATGCTGCCTGTACCACTGAGCTCTTAGCTCACGGCTCATGTTTATTTTTATCTTTTTTAGTTTGTATTGTTTAGTTTAATTTAGTTTAATTTTGAGATACAGCATGGAAACAGGCCCTTCGGCCCACCGCATCTATGCCGACCAACAATCCCCGCACATCAACACTATCCTACACCCACTAGGGACATTTGTTTTTACATTTACTAAGCCAATTAACCTACAAACCTGTACATCTTAGTGTGTGGGAGGAAACTGAAGATCTCGTAGAAAACCCACGCAGGTCACGGGGAGAAGGCACAAACTACGTACAGACAGCGCCTGTAGTCGGAATGGAACCTGGATCTCCGGCACTGCATTCGATGTAAGGCAGCAACTCTACCGCTGCGCCACCATGACCGTCCTTCAATGTGTTTCAATGCTTATTAATTATTGTTGTAAACAAATGATAGAAGCCCCAACTAGCACTAGATCTCTTCTGGCTTCTCGCCACCTCTCCTCGCTCCACTAAAGCGCTTCTTATATTTAGAGAATCTTAGATTTATTAAGGCTTACCCATCATAGGTATTGGAGGCTGTCTCTAAAATACAGAGACCATTAAAATGTCTAATGATGTGTGATTGTATTACCTTTCATTTAAATTCTTGTTTAGGTGATTCATTTTCTCTGGTAGTGATCAAAGAATCAAAAAGGGGGGGATCACTGGTTCTTGCTGAGTTTATTAAAAAAAAACATTAACTGCTTGGGAGGTACACAAAATTGCTGGAGGAACTCAGCGGGTGCAGCAGCATCTATGGAGCGAAGGAAATGTTTTATTAACTGCTTGGGGACAGGTTTGCTAAACACAGTGGCAAACAACAGCTTGTCAACTCAAGGTTGCAGCTGATAAGAACCTAGAACAACGACAGGTGACATTTCAGGCTGAGACCCTTCTTCAGACTTAATTATTTAGTCTGAAGAAGGGTCTAGACCACAAACATCACCCATTCCTTATCTCCATAGACACTGCCTGTACCGCTGAGTTACTCCAGCATTTTGTGCCTATCTTAGATAAGCAAGACTTTATTTCAGCGGTGTGTTTTGTGTGAAGGTTGTTGGTTGAATATCATGGGACTTTTGCCTGCTAGTTACAGTATTTAGTCTTTTAACTGACATTCCATAGGTTTTTTTTC
The DNA here is from genome assembly GCF_010909765.2 of Amblyraja radiata. Taxonomy (NCBI): domain Eukaryota; kingdom Metazoa; phylum Chordata; class Chondrichthyes; order Rajiformes; family Rajidae; genus Amblyraja; species Amblyraja radiata. Next base: position 14,013,297 of record NC_045962.1, on the reverse strand, counting down.
TTTTGTTAATTGTGATATGTTCAGTTTTTATTTAAGGACTGCAGATATTCTAGTGCTTTGCTCTGATGCCATGTAACCATTGTGCATGAATAACATGTTTTAAAATCTACTACTGAACTCGGCAACTCATTGAGAATTCAATGATCCTACATGACTCAAGACCCATAACTGCCCTCTGTAAACGAGGACTAATGAAGTGGGTTTAAGAACAAGGAAAGATGTGTAATATATGCTGGTTTTGCCAGCAATACCCACATCCAATGAATGAATAATGAGGGATTTTGGTCTAAACCAATGCCACACGCAAAGTTGGGCCCTTCTCGAGCAAAATGACGGTTACGTCTTTGTGGGAAAATGTGTTATATTTAGGTTTAGTTTTAGGTTTATTATTGGGAAATTACTGATGTACGGTGAAGAGCTTCATGGTGCAGGCTATTGAAAGAGATCAGATATACCATACATAGACACAATCACTTCAAACTCAAGTACAATAGATAGAGCAAAGGGGAAGATATTGTTTTGTAAAGAGACCAATACACAGAAGTTAACGACATAGTCGTTTATTGAAATACATGCGGAGGTAACATTACATGCTATTGTCTCCGTGGTCAGCATCTAAACTAACAGCAAGCTTGTGTGGATCACTAGTGTCAGTGGTCTGGTTATACTGAAGATCCAGACTGGACTATATGTGGAATGTGTAGCATGCATAACATGTGTAGTGATAGATATAATAATGGTAGGCTAATATAGTTAATCAACAAATATGGAGTGTAGAAAATAATTCTCAGTATTGTAGTGCATCGGTTACATAGACAAAGCCTACTGTCCTCAATGGGGTAGAGGTGAATCGAGCAGTACCCTAGCGCATGGAAGGGGATTGAACAGTACGCCAGCTTGCCCAGCTCCTGAGCATGGTGAGTGGCCATTAGAAACTGTCATCGTATTTATACACTCACAATTTTTATCTTTTCCATTCATTATGTCGTTAGGTGAGTGATGTAGCACTGCACTGAGATAATTGTGCAGAACGCTACACTGCACGGTTTCACAGCGCTAGAGTTGCTGCTTTACAGTCTCGGTGACCCGGGTTTAATCTAGACTACGAGTGCTGTCTGTACGTAGTTTGTACGTTCTCCCTGTGACTGTGTGGAATTTCTCCGGGTGCCCTGGTTTCCCCCCACATTCCAAAGTACTTTCATTGGCTTCTGTAAACTGCTCCAAAATTGTAGGACACAACTGGTGTGTGGGTGATCGCTGGTCAGCATGGCTTCAGTTGGCCGAAGGGCTTGTTTGCACGCTGTATCTCTAGACTAAAAACAACCCCTACAAACCAGCATCTGCTGTTCCTTCCGATAAATTAAACAGTGGAAAAATAATTATTGCAAAAACAAATGAAGCAGAAATTACTCTCAAATCTCAGCAGTTTGAGTAGCTGCCATGGAGGGAGAAGTGGAGTTAGTGTTTCGAGTCGCTGATCTTTCAGAGTAATAGTGTAGGTACCCAGTAAGTACTGCTTTACCATGTTAATAAGAGACAGACATCTTCAATGCTCCTGTCCCTTTAAATAATTTTCTTGATTGTAAGGTGAAGAGGAAATATCTGAAAGATATATGGACCTTTGTAATATGATCAAACTAGGTGCTAAACAAATTGGAAAAGGAATTTGAGAAATCAAGCAAATCTAGTGAAGGTAACTTAGTGATCACATGAGAAGAGGCAGCAATTAGTTTAGGGAATCGTTTAGATTTATAAGGTGTTGCAAGCTGGAGCAAAGATAAAGATGAGAAGGTTATTAGGTAGATATAAGTGCAAAAGAATTGGACTAAGATAAGAAGAGTCATGACAGAAAGATATGACCATAATTTATAGCACCCATTTACAGAAGAAATGGTAAAGAGAATGGGAAAGGACGTGTGCGGACATGGCGTAGAAAGACGAGAAGCCGAAGCAAAGAAGTGGAAGCCAAATAACCGAATCCCCGCATCCATCACATCACTGGCCGATGGAGACGGGAGGGTGGGGGTCATTTTCCCACACAAGCCATAGGTGATTGGGCTTTCTGAACCCGAGCACCAAGTTGTAAGCGGCTGATGGAGCGCATCCCTCGGGACAGCCCCCACTCTCCCACGGCCACGGCCGCCCTCTGCCTCGTCTCCCCTGTGTGGCCGCACTGTGATGGGCTGTGCATCGGCAGCGCCGGGTGGAGCAGAGGTGCTGGACAGGCTGGGCCCTCCGCCCACTCAGAGTCGCCATCGGACCCCAACCTACACACCAGGGTGATTCACCCGCCCGACCTCCGGATTCCGACCCACACACGGGGTGATTCACCCCCTGACACCCACACTGAGTGATTCACTCCCCAGCCCGGCTGTTGGGACAGACGGCACGGGGCATTGGCAGCCATAGTAAATCGCTTTTAAAACATGGGGGACACACAAATCCCCTGGCGGGCCAATGACAAGTGTGCATGACAACGAACAATTTTATCTCCTCCCACTTCCCCTCCCCCCCCCCCCCCCCCCCCCCCCCCCCCCCGACAACATGATGCACATTTTATTTATTGTTTTAACAGAGTATTACCGTCTGGTTGCCTGCGTAATGTACACAAGCTCCCACGCACAAAACACCGGATAATCTGTAATCTGTTTTAACCAAAGATGGACACAAAAAGTTGGAGTAACTCAGTGGGACAGGCAGCATCTCTGGAGAGAAGGAATGGGTCACGTTTCGGGTCGAGACCATTCTTCAGAACTGAAGACTGAGTCTGAAGGGTCTCGACCCGAAATGCCACCCATTCCTCCTCTCCAGAGAAGCTGCCTGTCCCACTGAGTTACTCCAGCATTTTGTGTCTATCTTTGGTGTGACAGTTGTCTCAGTTCATCGGCTTCATGTATTGCACGCATGGAAGAGACGCTTTACATGCCGCTCGCATTTATTCATCCAAGTGTGCTCTTAATGAAATCTCACATCTTTGCGAGGGAGTGATGGAATGGATGTAACCACCGGCTAAAGCAAAGGCATAGTTAAGACAGGGAAATAATCCCACCACTTAATTAACCAGGTTCCTGAATGTAAGAACTATTTTTACTTGTAACATTTTTGCTTTTAAATCAATAACTCTCTTTTGATTTATAATGCCGACCCAGTCCTGTGGGAAGGGCTTGCGGCAGCTGGTTTCATAGTGCCTTCATTGTTGGTAGGTGCTGATCTTTCACATGGACCGCTGTCAGTGCCAGTTTTCCCAACTTCCATAGCCGCTCAGCATTAGTGGAGTCAGACATGAATCCACTCTATGATCTTTGGCATTATCTCGTCCATGCTGCGATTGCCACAGAGGCTTTTCGACGTCATTTTCGTTGCCCGTCAGATTTTAAGCCGAAAAACAATTGGACGCCGAGCGGACATGATGTCAAAAAGCTGCAAAAAAAACAAAGATACTAAAGCAAAGTCTATGATCTTTTTGGAAAAAAAGATCTTACATCGAAAATAAACCAAATATCGATCTCTTTGAATCGCTGACATTGAAAATCTGAAAAAGAACATTACATATTGAAAAGGAAGGTTTTACTGTATTTAAACAATAAATAAAACATGCTTTTTGTTGTCAGGGGGGGGGGGGGGGGGGAGGAGATAAAATTGTTCATTGTCCTGCACACTTGTCATCGGCCCGCCAGGGAATTTGTGTCGATTTACTATGGCTGCCAATGCCCCGAGCCATCTGCCCCCGCGGCCAGGGTCGGGAGGGGTGAATTACCCCTTGCGTGGGGTCCGGGAGTCCGGGAGCGGTGAATCACCCTGGTGTGGGGTTTGGGGTCCGATGTAAGTGACTCTGGGTGGACGGAAGGGCCAGCCTGTCCCACACCTCTTCTCCACCCAGCGCTGCCGACACACAGCCCATCACAGGGAGAGTGGGGGCTGTCTCGAGGGATGCGCTCCTTTGGCCGCTTACAACTTGGTGCTCGGGTTCCAAGTTCCCAGTCACCTATGGCTTGTGTGGGAAAATGACCCCCCCTCCCCCTAGTCTCCATCGGCCAGTGATGTGATGTGATGTGATAGACGCGGGGGTCTGGACCAATCGCTGACAAGTCCCGCCCCCCCGGTGATGTCATGTCTGTTATTTGACTTTTCGTCAGAGCGGCCATTTGGTGAGTTGGCGTTTCTGCAGAGCGGCCTTTCGGTTAGTTTGCTTTTAGACAGCCCACCCTTTCGGTTAGTTGGCGTTTCGGCTTTGTTTCCGTTTGGTTATTTGGCTTCCACTTCTTTGCTTCGGCTTCTTGTCCTTAGACACTACGTCTGGGTACCGGGAAAGGAAGGCAGGTCCCAGATATCAAGCAGATAGAAGCAACTATCTAAGGGGCTAGTGGAATCAAGAGATATGGGGAGAAGGCAGGCACGGGTTATTGATTGGGGACGATCAGCCATGATCACAATAAATGGCGGTGCTGGCTCGAAGGGCTGAATGGCCTCCTCCTGCACCTATTTTCTATGTTTCTAACTCCAACAGAGATAAACAAAGAACGAATATTCCAAAACTAAGTAGGTTACTGCTGATTTAGATTCATTGATACAGTGAGGAAACAGGCCTTTCGGCCCAACTTGCCCACACCAGCCAACATGTCACATCTGCACTATTCCCACCCGCCTGCACTTGGTCCAAGTCCCTCCAAACCTGTCCTATCCATATACCTGTCTAATTGTTTCTCAAATGTTGGGATAGTCCCAGCCTCAACATTCTCCTTTGGCAGCTTGTTCCATACACCCACCACCTTTGTGTGAAAAAGTTACCCCTCAGATTCCTAGTAAATCTTTCCCCCTTCACCTTGAACCTATGTCCTCTGGTCCTCGATTCTCCTACTCGGGACAAGAGACTCTGTACATTGATTGTGAAAGTGTGAAAATGTGTATGTAAACAATGTACGCAAATACTATAAATTGCTGGATGTCTTTGGAGTTAGTGAAGCATCTTTGAGCCTAATGCCCCTGTCCCACTTAGAAAACCTGAACGGAAACCTCTGGAGACTTCGCGCCCACCCAAGGTTTCCGTGCGGATTCCGGAGGTTGCAGGTGGTTGCCGGAGGTTGCAGGTAGTGGAAGCAGGTAGGGAGACTGACAAAAACCTCAGGGAACCTCCGGGAACCGCACGGAAACCTTGATGGGGCACAAAGTCTCCAGAGGTTTCCGTTCAGGTTTCCTAAGTGGGATTGGGGCATAACTTGAAGTACTTCCCCAGTGTGCACGATAACAGGGCCTGAATAAATACATTTATTTGAGAAACTCACCACTGTTGTATGAGTTTTCCTCTGTGTGCTGTTCCGATCTGAGCCGCACTGCGCCCCACACAAAAGCCGGATTCCGTGTGTTGGTCCAACAAAAACGATAGTTATTTCAGTTTTTGGCTCACGTTGGAAGTTGGGCTGCATTTCAACCTATTGAGTTTTGACCAATGTATCGGGCTGACTAAGTGATTTCCTATTGCATTTAAACCACTGATAAATAGACTGGATAACCATTACTCTATGCCAGTTACAGCAAATCAGCTAGATCTTATTAATACCAGCATCAATCAACAAACGATTAAGCTGTTAGGGATTGAGAAAAGCTTTTTACTGTCTCATCATTTATTTCCATTTAGTATTACTTAATATTATTGCACGTTGCCATGAACAAATTGACAGATCGTTTTCTTTGCATTTACTGTGCAAATAAGTTAAAGAAAATCTAAAGATATTTTATTAAAGAGCACTAAAGGCACAGACCATCTGCGCTAAATCTCGTTAAGATTGTGATTTTATGGGAAAAAAATCACAATTGTTGGAATTACATAACTGGTTATGGAGCTGTGATGAGCGATTGTGAACAGTACGTTCGCGTCCATGATCATAAGGTCATAAGTAATAGGAACAGAATTAGGCCAATCGGCCCATCATGTCTACTCCACCATTCAATCATGGCTGATCTATCTCTCCCTCCTAACCCCATTCTCCTGCCTTCTCCCCATAACCTCTGACACCTTTACTAATCAAGAATCTATCTGTGTGTTGGAAAGAACTGCAGATACTGGTTTAAATCAACGATAGACACAAAGTGCTGGAGTAACTCAACGGGACAGGCAGCATCTCTGGAGAGAAGGAATGGGTGACGTTTCCAGTCGAGACCCTTCTTCACACTGTCTATCTCTGCCTTAAAAATATCCATTGAATTGGTCTCCACAGCCTCTGTGGCAAAGAATTCCACAAATTCACCATCCTCTGACTAGAGAAATTCCTTGTCATCTCCTTACTAAGGAGGTTTACGAGAATGATCCCAGGAATGAGTGGGTTAACTCATAGCCTCAAAGGAATGTCCTTTGAGGCTATGACCTCTAGTCCTAGACTCTCCCACTAGTGGAAACATCCCCTCCACATCCAAGCCTTTCACTCTATGGTATGTTTCAATGAAGTACCCCCTCACTCTTCTAAACTCCAGCGAGTACAGGCCCAATGTCGTCAAACGCTCATCATAAGTTAACCCACTCATTCCTGGGATCATTCTCGTAAACCTCCTCTGGACCCTCTCCAGGGCCAGCACATATGGATACTCTGCAGAAAAGGCCTCTCTGACCTGTGAACCTAAAGACTGTAAAATCCATCTCGTATTTGGAGTACAAAAAACTAGCTTGACATCAAGTGTGATGCCAGTGAGTACCAGGTTATTGAATTCCATGATTGATCAAGATCCAGTTTGTTTGTTCTATTGTGTGAAAATGATTTCTACCCAGAGAGGAGAAAGGAATGTTCCTGGTGAACATTTCTCCCCGAATTAGCACCACATAGAATAAAACAGGGTGACTGGTCATTTATCTCAGTTGCTATTTCTTGGGCTTTGTGGCACTTCTTCATAAAGGAACAAAAGCTGCCAGAACCTGCTTAATTGTAGCTTAGAAGCTGAAGGCTTGAAATCAGAAATCTTTGCCCTTAAAATGTTCATCACGTGAAGAATTTAACTGACGTTCTGCAGAACAAACATCTAGGCTGTTCAGCTGGGTGGACTGGTAATTTATTTACAGCTTGATTTATCAGATATGTTTGTTTAGCAAAAATTGCCAATTATCTACGTAATGAAACATTTCCACTCCAGTCACTTTGATACTTTTGTTTACACTGAGGCTTGATCACTTTTGCTTATTGGTCATTATTCTTCCAGAACAATAACTGGCCTTGAAAAAAACGACACAAAATGCTGGAGTGACTTGGAGGTTCAGGCATCATCTCTGGAGAACATGGATAGATGATAGTCATAGAGTCATAGAGTGATGCAGTGTGGAAACAATCACCTCGGCCCAACATGCCCATACCGGCCAACATGCCTGAGCAACACTAGTCCCACCTGCCTGCTCTTTGTCCATATCCCTCCAAACCTCTCCTATCCGTGTACCTGTCTAACTGTTTCTTAAATGTTGGGATAGTCCCCAGCCTCAACTACCTCATCTGGCAGCTTGTTCCATACACCCACCACCCTTCTTCAGACTGAAACATCACCTATCCACGTTTCCCAGAGATGCTGCCTGACCTCCAGCATTTTGTGTCATTTATTTTGTAAACTGGCATCTGCGGTTCCTTATTTCTAACAGAACCCAAAAAGGGAGCCTGAGAATGTGGAGATACAAGGAGCTAGAGATGCTGGCTCCTGAGCAAAACACCGAGTGCTGGAGGGACTCAGCAGGTCAGGCAGCACCTCAAGAGGGAATGGACAGGTGACATTTCAGGTCAAACTGTTTGTATATCTGCCAATCGAACCCACCCCTCACCTGTATCTAACCATCACTTAAGGTAGACACCAAATGCTGGAGTAACTCAGCGGAACAGGGAAAATACACGTAGCTGTGGTAGCGGGTCTGGGTTAAATCATAGAGCCAGAGACCGTGAGGAATCACAGAGGGTGAGCAGCGAGAGAGGGTGTTGCAGAACTCTCGGTAGAGAGAGGAGGAGAACATCTTCAAAGGAGGCATACCTTGAGGAGATTTCGCAGTGGAGCAGACTAAATGTGTAGGAAGGAACTGCAGATGCTGGTTTCTGGATGCTGGAAGCAGCATCTGCAGTTCCTTCCTATACATTCCACCTATCACTTGCCAGGCTTTGTCTTACCCACCTCTCTTTTCCAATATCCCCCCCCCCCCCCCCCTCCGCTCGCTACAATCAGTCTGAAGAAGAGTCCTGTCCCGAAGGTCGTCCATCCTTCCACCCCCCACCCCCAGATATGTCTGACTAACCTGCTGGGTTACTTCAGCACTTTGTGTTTCGGCCTGAGAATGTGCTAAGATTCATATCTCTAGTTTCCCTCTCCCCTGACTCTCAGCCTGAAGAAGGAACTTGACCCAAAACATCATCTTTTGGCGAGTCGAGATGATCGAGTAAAGTACAATTCTTTATTTTTAACGATAATAAAAGCGATCTACTCGAGCGAGTTTTAAACAGCCAAAGTAACGAAGCTCCTTCGAACAGGGTGAAACTTGATTGAATGCTTTCGCAAAAGCCCGCGAAAACACTCCCGCGATCACGTGACCACGCCAGGATTTGTCATTCCTCAGGCCACCACCAGGTGCCGCTACAATCTATTCCTTTTCTCCAGAGATGCTACCTGACCAGTTGAGTTAGTCCAGCACTTTGTGTCTGTCTTCATGAACAAAACATCATGACAGGGAAACACACCATTTGTCACTGGAATACTTCATTGTCACTGGAAATAAGTCCTGGATCTCCCTGCAGGAGGCCCTTCGCCAGAGGTCTGCAGCAGTTTGAGCAGGTGGTTCATCGACGCCTTCTTATGGATGGTGAATCCATGCTGGTGTGGAGGAAGGAACTGCAGATGCTGTTTTAAACTGAAGATTGACACAAAATGCTTGAGTAACTCAACAGGACATGTAGCATCATCCATGCTGGTCTTATCAAAAATCCCCAATGGCTGAAAACGGATACTTTTTTTTTAACTGCATGAAATGCTGGCGATTGTTCTGAATCTTTTTCCAAAATTATTTTGCCTCAAGGAAGTGGTTAAGTGATGTGTTTTACTCCCTTGGCCGTCGAAAGCCATTATGGCTGTAATTAATTTTATTTTTAGTTTATGTTTCCTGATTAGCCTGTGACATATAAATTAGAATCAGCATTATTCTTCCTCTGGAATTGAAAGTTAGGGCTATGTTGCTGGCAATGTATAATCTACTTCCAGTAACTATTGCCAATGGTAGAAGAATAGTACAGGATGGAACAGAAGCTGAGGATTAACATATCTAACTCAGATCTATATTGTTGTATACTTAGCGTGCCACTACCACACGACATTTATTGGTTAATGTTCTACAGCATAATCTTGTCAAAAAGGAATTATTAGTCTAGAAACTGGATAATATGCGGAGACACTCACTAAAATGTGCATAGGATTGATTGCCAATTCAAACAAGGTCACAGAGCAAGGTTGTGCATATAAATATTGAGGATCCCAGGCCCGGTGGCATTACATAGAGTCATAGAGATATATTGTGTGGAAACAGGACCGATCGGCCCAACTTGCCCACACCAGCCAACAGGTCCCAGCTACACAGCCATCTGCCCGCGTTTGGATCATAGCTCTCCAAACCTGTCCGATCCATGTACCTGTCTAACTGGTTCTTAAATGTTGGGATAGTCCCTGCCTCACATTCCTCCTCTAGCAGCTTGTTCCATACACCTACCATCCTTTGTGTGAAAATGTTACCCCTCAGATTCTTATTAACTCTTTTCTCCTTCACCTTAAACCTATACCCTCTGGTTCTCGATTCACGTACTCTGTGCATCTACCCAATCTATTCTTCTCATGATTTTATACACCTCAATAAGATCAGCCCTCATCCTCCTGCATTCCAAGGAACAGAGACCCAGCCTACTCAACCTCCCCCTATAACTCGGTCATATGACAGAAGTCACATGTAAATGCTGACTTACGTGCAATGGATAGAACTATTACAATGACGTTTCTCAATGGAATCATTTGCTCAAGAAGAGCAGTTGAATTGGACTGAGGACGTCAGGAAAGGCAAGATGGAACAAAACATAGAAACATAGAAAATAGGTGCAGGAGGAGGCCATTCAGCCCTTCGAGCCAGCACTGCCATTCATTGTGATCATGGCTGATCGTCCCCAATCAATAACCCGTGCCTGTCTTCTCCCCATATCCCTTGATTCCACTAACCCCTAGAGCTCTATCGAACTCTCTCTTAAATCCATCCAGTGATTTGGCCTCCACTGCCCTCTGTGGCAGGGAATTCCATAAATTCACAACTCTCTGGGTGAAAACGTTTTTTTCTCACCTCAGTCTTAAATGGCCTCCCCTTTATTATATGACTGCGGCCCCTGGTTCTGGACTCGCCCAACATTGGGAACATTTTTCCTGCATCTAGCTTGTCCAGTCCTTTTATAATTTTATAATTTTACATGTTTCATATGTTTCAAACATAGCATTGGAAAGATATCAAAAGTCAAGAGTCAAGTGGGTTTTATTGTTATCTGTCCAATTAAATTAATGGAACAATGAAATTCTTACTTGCAGCAACACAACAGATACGTAAATATAGTAACAAACAGTAAAAAAGTTCAGTATCTGAAAAACAGACAATAATTGAACAAAGGCACAAAATCAATGCCCAAAGTCTCTGTAGTTCAGAGCTTAATTGGAGGTTGTAGTGTTTAATAGATAGTTAGTTAGTTAGTTAGTTAGTTAGTTAGTTAGTTAGTTAGTTAGTTAGTTAGTTAGTTAGTTAGTTAGTTAGTTAGTTAGTTAGTTAGTTAGTTAGTTAGTTAGTTAGTTAGTTAGTTAGTTAGTTAGTTAGTTAGTTAGTTAGTTAGTTAGTTAAAAGCTGATGAATGTTGAGAAGCTGTTCCTGAACCTGGGGATTACAGTTTTCAGGCTACTATACCTTCTACCCAATGGCAGAAGTGAAATGATAATGTGGCCAGGATTATGTCGGTCTCGGATGATGTTGGCTGCCTTTTTGAAGTAGCGACTCCTGCAGATGCCTTTGATGGTGGGGAGGTCAGTCCCCAAGCTGGACTGGGCAGTGTTCACCACTTTTTACAACCTTCTTCATTCCTGGGCGTTCGAGTTGCCGAACCAGGCCGTGATGCAACCAGTCAATATGCTCTCTACTGTACACCTGTAGAAGTTTAAGATAGTATTTGTCGATATACCCTGGCCTGTGATGGCAAATATCAGGGAGGAGCAACGAGAGAGTAATGGCCTCTTTAATCCAGCTTGAGAATGTCTTTACCATGCGTGGTCAGAGCATATCCAAACAGAATCAACAAGCTCATCAGGAAGGCTGTCTCTGTCCTGGGAGTGGATTCATGGGAGGTGGTCTCGGAAAGGAGGATGCTCCTCAAACTGCGGAGCATCTTGGACAATACATCTCACACCCTCCATGACACACTGGTCAACCTGAGGAGCATCTTCAGCAACAGACCAGTCCCACCAAGGTGCAGCACAAAAACGCCACAGGAGATCTCCTCCTTCTTCAGTCGTGGGGTAGATTAACTTCCTCCCAACCCGCCCCCCCCCCCATATTTGTACATCCATCATCGTGGACCTTTCCACTCGACAATTTAATTTCACATTTGTGCAATTATGCATATGTGCTGTGCATTAACTGGTCACTTAAATTCATTATTATTATAATGCACGTGACACTTTCAATGCCTTGTAACTGTATCTTTTGACTGATGGCAGATCAATTCCCCTCTGGGATAAATACAGTTGTATCGTATCGTATGGTATTGTATTTCCTCATCACATATTTTTTTATTTATTTTTTTATTTTTTATTTATTTGTTTATTTTTTATTATCACATATGCACATTCAGCAGTGACTGCTGCAGCGACACCAACCCAGTGTGCATCTCCGGGCCGTATTAACACACCAGGAGGCCTCTATATTGGCCACACTGGGGCAATCAAACTTCACATGGCATGCTGTGAAAACATGTTTTCCTTGTTCCAATATCATGGTCAATTTTACAAGACAACCAAAGGTAATGCATTAGAAAGTAAAACCGAGCAGACTTCTGAGCCATGGTTTCATCTTCATCCAGATATTATAATATTGTGATGCATTTAACTTGAAAGGAGAAAGTACAGCGAGTATAACCACAGGGAGAGATCTTTGATAAAGCCACCAGGTACACTGAGTTTTTTTCTTTGATCTGAAGAAATCAACTCATCAATCATATCTTTCCTTGGAGTTATTGTGTATGTCCTCTCTCAGCAGACTAAGATAGACACAAAATGCTGGAGTAACTCAGCGGGACAGGCAGCATCTCTGGAGAGAAGGAATGGGTGACATTTCGGGTCAAGACCCTTCTTCAAACTGATGTCAGGGGAGTGAGCTGGAGAGATAGAATGTAGTCACGGACAGTAAGACCGGTGGAGAACTGGTAAGGGGAGGAGATGGAGAGAGGGGGAAAGCAAGGGCTACTGAAAGTTAGAGAAGTCAATGTTCATAACGCTGGGGTGTAAGCTACCCAAGCGAAATATGATGTGCTATTCCTCCAATTCGCGCTGGGCCTCACTCTGACAATGGAGGAGGTCCAGGACAAAAAGGTCAGTGTGGGAATGGGAGGGGGAGTTAAAGTGTTGATCAACTGGGAGATCAGGTAGGTTTAGGTGGACCGAGTGGAGGTGTTCGGAGAAATGTTCTCCGAGCCTGCGCTTGGTCTCGCCGATATACAGGCGTCCACACCTGGAACAGAGGATAGAGTAGAGAAGGTCTGGGCATGTTGTATCATTCAGCTGTTGTAGATTATTTCGCCTTTGTTTCATTCCAGTTTCAGAATATTGCTTTTTTTAAATGTTTATTTATGGTTGGGTCAGTTGCATTGTCCAGTTCTTGTAGTTTTATTTTCTGTTCTATCCGCTGAAGTTCTCTTTTATTTTCCTAGAATATTGCTTATAAGCATTTTGCTTATTGTGGAATGTCCTACAAGTAAAAAAGCCTTCTCTTTGTATGGTTAGATTATTTTTGAATTAAACTGCAGCCATTTAGGGTTATTGACATTAACAATTTCCTAGATGAAATGAATTCCATTTGATTAGCTCAATATTGACCTGAAATCCACCCTTGACAGTAATCAACCAAATACTGGAGCCAGCGTTTTGGATCTGCTGAGAAATTGTCACAATTTTTACAAATAATTTTGCAATTTTATTTATTTGATGCCTGGATCTGGACTATGCACCCTCACAGCTCCTTTTCAGGTGACTAATAAGCATAAGGTAATTTGAAGTAATTCAAGCATCTTATCGGAGACACATGGAACCACAGATGCTGCAAACTGGAGCAAAACTCAACGTGCTGGAGGAACTCAGTGGGTCAGGCAGTATCTGTGGAGGGAATGTACAGGTGACGCTTTGGGTCAGGACCTTTCATCAGACTGATGAAGGGTCCCAACCTGAAACATCGCCTGTCCATTACTTCCACAGATGCTGCTTGACCCACTGAGTTGCTCCAGCACTTTCTGTTTTGCTCCAGCACCTTATTGCATTTTGACTATAAATTCTCTCCACAGATGCTGCCTGACCCATTGTTTCTCTAGCATTTGTTTTTGCTCATTATATTTTTAGTTTAGGAGCATCTCAAAGTTGTTTGCTCAGTCCCCTTGTCTACACTCTCTATATCCATGACTGTAGACAAACACAGGTCCAATGCCTTCCTGAAATTCACAGACGATACCATCGTTGTTGCATGAATAATGGGTAATGAAGTACAGCAGCGTAATTGATAACCTGATTGAATAGAACAACTATCTTCCTGTCGATGTTGGCAACACCAAATAACTGATTGTGGACTTCAGGAAGAGAAAGCCAGGGATTCATGAACCTGTCTTCATCAATGGGACAGGATTGAAGAGGTTTCAGGTTCCTGGGTGTGTATATTTCGGATGATCTGTCCTGAGCCCAGCACATTGATGAAATCACAGAGAAAGCTCATTAATGCCTCCATTTCCATCAAAGATTGAGGAGATTTGTTATGTCACCAACTACTCTGTCGAACCTTTCCAGGTGCTACAGTACAGAACATGCTGACTGAATGCGTCATAGTTGGTTCGGTAACTTGAATGCTTAAGGAATGATGGAAGCTCCAGAGGGTGTTGGCCAGTCAACCACAGATGATGACCTCCCCACCATCAAAGGAATCTATGGGAGGCATTGCTTCAGAAAGGCAAGCCAGTACCATCAAAGACCCACACCACCCTGGCCACACTCTAATTTTGGTACAATCACCATGAAGAAGTTAATGAAGGTAATGGTCATAAAGACTTTTTGTCACATTGGCCTTCATCAGTCTGAGTATTGAGTATAGAAGTTGGGAGGTCATGTTGCAGTTGTATAAGACGTTGGTGAGACCGCATGTAGAGTATTGTATTCAGTTCTGGGCACCATGTTATAGGAAAGATATTATCAAGCTTGAAAGGGTTTGGAGAAGATTTATGAGGATGTTGCCAGGACTAGAGGGTCTGAGCTATAGGGAGAGGTTGAGTAGACTGGGTCTCTATTCCTTGGAGTGCAGGAAGATGAGAGGTGATCTTATAGAGGTGTACAAAATCATGAGAGGAATATATTAGGTTGATGCACAGAATCTCTTGCCCAGAGTAGGGGAATCGAGGACCAAAGGACATAGGATAAAGGTGAAGGGGAAAAGATTTAATAGGAATATGAGGGGTAATATTTTCACACAAAGGGTGGTAGGTGTATGGAACAAGCTTCCAGATGAGGTAGTTGAGGCTGGGACTATCCCAACGTTTAAGAAACAATTAGACAGGTACATGGATAGGACAGGTTTGGAGGGATTCAGACCAAGTAATGGCAGGTAGGACTGGTGCAGCTGGGACATGTTGGCCGGTGTTGGCAAGTTGGGCCGAAAGCCCTTTTTCCACACTGCATCACTCAATGACTCTAAATCAAAAACCGTCAGCCTGGTTCAAGAACAAATGATTCCCGGGAACCATCTTGGACATTGCACAACACTAACCACGACCTCAACAACTACAGTCTTCTTTGGACTGTGTGTTTTTGGTTGTACAATGGAGTTTTGTTGAACACTATTATGCTTACCTACTATTACTGTTATTGATAATTATTTGTGTATTATTGCATGTTAAACTTCAGCACATGACAATTTCTCTGTACTGTTCCCCATCCATACCACAATTAAACTCTCTTCACTCATGACAAGACTCTTGATTTCTCCTGTTGAATTCTTCCTGTAGTTTGCTTATTGCTCCAGTTTTTACCATCTGCGGTATTTTTGTATCTCCATAGGTAAACAAAGACTTACTCGTCAAAGGTTTACTTGTCTACACAAACTGTCCCCAAAAGAATTTAAAGCAACCCACCCCAAAAACCATGTTATCTTAAGGGAGAAATAAATAAGTTGGCAACGATCAGTCTGAAGAAGGATCCCGATCTGCAACATTGTCTACCCACTCACTCCGCAGATGCTGCCAGACATGCTGAGTTTCTCCAATACTTATTTGTGTTTTAACATCAATTTTAACATAAACAGTGACGAATGTGGAGGAGTCACTGTGGTGGATTTTTATGTTAAAACTTGGTGGGATCCGTTGGGTCCCAGTAACACGGGAGGCCTGGTCCCC
This sequence comes from Amblyraja radiata, assembly GCF_010909765.2. Taxonomy (NCBI): domain Eukaryota; kingdom Metazoa; phylum Chordata; class Chondrichthyes; order Rajiformes; family Rajidae; genus Amblyraja; species Amblyraja radiata. The sequence continues at coordinate 13,997,638 of NC_045962.1, read as the reverse complement.
CAACGCAACCCATTCCCCAATGCAACATTCCACCATCCACCATGGTGTAGGAGAGGGGGTAGTGAGGGGGGGGGGTCGTAGGGGGGAGTGATGGTGGGTGTTGGGGATGCGAGTGAGGGGGGGGGTGTGGGGGATGGGGTATGGGGGAGGGGTGGATATGGGGAGGGAGGCTGTGGGGGAGCGGAGTGTGAGGGAGGGGGGTGTAGGGGAGGGGGGTGGGGAAGGGGGGTGTGGGAGGGGGAGGGGGATGTGGGTGTGTGAGAGAGGGGGTGTGTGGGGGAGGGGTGTGTGGGAAATGGGGGTTGAGGGAGGGGGAGGGGAAGGTGTGAGGGAGGGGGGTTGTAGGGGAGGGGGGTGGGGAAGGGGGGTGTGGGAGGGGGAGGGGGATGTGGGTGTGTGAGAGAGGGGGTGTGTGGGGGAGGGGTGTGTGGGAAATGGGGGTTGAGGGAGGGGGAGGGGGAGGTGTGAGGGAGGGGGGTTGTAGGGGAGGGGGGTAAGGGAGAGGGGTTGTAGGGGAGGGGGGTAGGGAAGGGGGGTGTAGGGGATGGGGGTTGTAGGTGAACGGGGGTGTAGGGGAGGGTTGGTGTTTTAGGGGGGTGAGTGGGCTCACCGGTTACCGACCCCGACTCCAACCGCACTCCTGACTCCAGGACCCGGCTCTGGACTCACTCAGCTGCTCTCGTCACCAGCACCTATTGCGCTCACAGGACCTGCCAGCGAACACAGCCTGCCCCAACCCTCGAACACAGCCCACCCCCGCCCGCGAAACTCTGCCCACACTCCGCTGCTTCAGCTTTATTCTCGGCGGCTTGTGGACGGGTGGTTTGTCGACGGGTGACTTGTGGACGGGTGGCTTGTGGATGTGCTCACGGACTCAGCCCCGTGTCCGGTGCTTTATTCTCCAGCGGGTGCCAGAAGGGGGGTTATCTTCATTGTGACTGACATGCGAGAAGACCAATCTGCTGATCTCACGATTTTTTAAACCTTCATAACTTTTGTAATCTTCCACCGATCGCAACAAAACTTGGTGACTTGGATCAGAGGAGAACGGTGAGTAAGGTGGCGAGTAATTCTAGCGATATAGGATAGCATTTTTGCGCAAATTTAAAAATAACGCAGACGGGAAGCGGTCAAGATGAGAGTTTTAATAATAGTATAGATGTATTTTGTGTGTTTTGTTGCTTTTTATTGGTATGACTGTAAGGCAAATCAAATTCCTCTAATGTTGAAAAATATACTTGGCTAAAGGGCCTGTCGCACGAGCATGTGACTGCATGCGGCAAGCGTGACCTAACGTGGTCGCTTGAGCCGTACGGCCTCGCAGGGCCGGTCCCACTTCGATCGCCGGAGCCGTATGGAGTTGTGCGGAGCTGGTCCCGAAATCGCGCAGGGCTCCAAAAAACTGACACTGCTTCGACGGGCGTGCGGAGCGTCTTGACGCCGTACGCAACGTCCTAACGCCGAACGCAGCGTCTTGACGCTGTATGCAACGTCTTGACAGCGTATGCCTTCGCTCGAACTTCACGTCAACTCGTAGGGGATCATTCGACCTCCGCGCGGCCTCCGCTTCCGGTTTGGTCGCGCTTGCCGCATGCAGTCGTATGCTGGCAGGACAGGCCCTGTACGGGTATCATTCGACCTCCGCGCGGCCTCCGCTTCCGGTTTGGTCGCGCTTGCCGCATGCAGTCGTATGCTCGTGGGACAGGCCCTTAATAAAGTAATTATGATTATGATTATGGTTTTGCTCAAGATTCCAGCATCCCAGTTTCTTGTGTGTCCAAATGGAAAGGTATGGTCATTTGAGGGGAATAAACTATGGGAAATTCTTTCTTGACACCTTTGGGCAATTGAAACCAGTCTGTTGTTCACAGTATTGTGTGCAGTTCTGGTCAACCTAAAAAAGGGAGAATGTAAAGGCTTTAGGATGCAGAATGGGTTTATGTAATGGATGCGGAAGAGCTTTATCAGAATGATGACTGGGTTCGTGAGTTGTACAAGGAGATGTTGGACAAACTAGGAGTGTTTTCTTGAGGCACCGATGGTTGAGGGAAGACCTGATAGAAATATCTAAACTTATGAGAGGCATAGATAGGGTAGACAGTCAGACAGTCAGAATAAGTGGTAAAGGCAAGAGGGCATAGCTTTGTCGAGAGGAGCAAAGCAAATTTTTCACTCAGACGGTGGTGGGTGTCTGAAACACACTGTCGTGGGTAGTGGTACAGGCCTACAGGAAGATATAACTGTGACATTAAGAAATGTATAGATTGGGATATGGATATCCACAGAATCAAGAACGGAACTCACTATCAAAACATGGAGGGGACAAGGGACACAATTTGTTGGCGGCCACGCGCGCATGCGCACACTCACACACACGCGCGAGGCTTTGGAGGCTCAATCCAGCGCTAAAAACGGCGATTTTAAAATCGGGATCACAAAAACTTGGGGGGATGTCCCCACCTCTCAAAACATGGGGGGGGCGTGTCCCCTCTGGCCCCTCCGGGTTTTCCGCCCCTGCACAGAATGCAGGTCTACAGATTATGTGATGGTACATAAAAGTTGGTCATGCCATTATTGTATTGTATTGTATTGTATTCAAATTTATTGTCATTGTCTCAATTAGAGACAATGAAATGAATTTTCCTTACAGGCAGTATCATAAAAATAAATAAATAATAAATAATAAAACATATTAAAAATAAAATTGAATTAAAAAAAGAAAAGCACAAACACAGAAAGCCCACGACACAACATAACACAGTGGTACCAAGGTGAGGAAGGCACCATAGTCCAGCCAGCCTCCCCTCCGATCTTCCCAGATGTTCATCCGTGGTCTGGGCCTTCCGAGCACCCGCAGTCGCTGCACCGGGCGGCCCGATGTTCAGGCCCTCACGCCGGGCTGGTGAAACGCCGACGCCGATCCCCGACGGTGAACATCCTCCTCCTCAGCGGCTCGGACCTCCTGATCAGCCGCCTCCCGCAGCCGGAGTCTGCAGCTCCCGAGTCCGCAGGCCGAGCCGGGCGGAGTCGCAGGACCCCGTGTTGTTGATCAGCGCCGCCCGCGTTGGGAGCTCCGCAAACCGCAGCTCCGTGATGTCGGTGCAGCAGGTCCAGCACTCCGGGCTCCAGACGGCGATCCCCGGTAAGGCATCGCCAGCCCCGCGATGTTACAGCGCTGTCCCGCCGCTGCTGGAGCTCTGGTCGATCCCGGCAGGAAATGCCGCGCCAATCCAGTAGGTAGGCCGCTGGGGGGGTGAGGACGCGACTCGAATAATAGTCGCGTCCTCTCCAGGAAGCGACCGAAGGACGGTATCCCCCTTACCGTGCCCTCTTCCCCCACATAAAGACATTTAAAAAAACAAAAAAACAAAAAGATACCGGGCTGAAGGTGGAGGCTGCTGGCACCAGCGCCACCGGAAGTACAATGTGCATTGTGTGCAGCACAGACATTGTGGGCTGAAGGGCCTGCTCCTGTAGTCTACGGTTCTATGTTCTATAAGTCTACTATAAGTGTCTGAAATTTGTACAGTAAGTTCTGGTGGTCAAAAAGCATGAGTGTATTTTTACATACATACATATATATATATATATTATACTGTGGATGTATCATTCCAGTATAAGTATTATTACTTTAGTTTAGGGATACAGAATGGAAGTAGGGCCTTTGTCCACCCAATCCAGGCTAACTATCGATCATCCACGTACACTGGTTCTATATTATCCCACACAGCGCCACAGACCCGGTTTTAATCCTGATCTTGGGAGCTGCGTATATGGAGTTTACACATTCTCCCAGTAACCACATTGGTTTCAAGTTCAAGTTCACATTTATTGTCACAGCAGGCACCAATTAAGGTACAGTGATATTTGAGTTACCATACAGCCATATAGGTTTAAAAAAATGAAGGCAATACAGAATCAATTCAACATAAACATCCACCACAGTGGAGTCAACGTTCCTCACTGTGATGGAAGGCAATAAAGTTCAGTCATCTTCCTCCTTTGTTCACCCGTGGTGGTCGGGGCCTTGAACCCTCTGCCGACGGCCTGATGTTAAAGCACTCTCGTCGGGATGATGGAAACTCTGGCGTCGGGACGGATTGGAACACTCCGTGGCATGGAGCTCCCGAGTCTGCCTCTTCTTATCGGAGACCATGGCTTCATGGTGTTAAAGTCCACAGGCCCCATGATCGGAGCACTTCCACAGTGATCCTCGGCAAAGGATCACAGCTCCGCGATGGTAAGTCCGCACCGCGCTTGCGGCTTGAAGCTCCAGGACGTTCCCCAAGAAAGGCTGCACCAATCCAGTTGTTAGGCCGCGGGGCGGGGACGGAGACGTGACACGGAGAAAGATCACATCTCCGTCGAGGTAAGTGACTGAAAACAGTTTCCCCCCCATTCCCCCCATAAAAACATATCGAGAAACATTAAAACATATATTTTAGACACAATAAAAATAACAAAAAAGTCGAATGAACACACTGGTGAGGCTGCCATCTCGGCATCGCCCGATGACATAACCTGATGACGGTTTCTTTCAGGAGCTCGTGTTTCCTCCCATATCCCAAAGATGTGTCGGGCTGTAGGTTAATTGGTCTCTGTAAATTGTCTCAGGTCTGTCGGGAGTGGATGCCGAAGTGGGACAAAATAAATCTAGTGCGAACAGGTGATGGATGGAAGGTATGTATTTGGTGGGCCGAAGGGTCTGTTTTCATGCTGTGTCTCTAAACTAAACTAAACTAAACTAAACGCTTTATCATCTACTCCTGATGCAATTGGAGCTATTGTATGGCTGCCAATTAACCTACAAACCCGCATGTCTTTGAGATGTGGGAAGAAACCCGTGCGCCCAAAGAAAATCAACACAGTCACAGGGGGATCATTCAAATTCCACACAGAGAGCACCTGAGGTCAGGATTGGACCCAGGTCTCTGGTGCTGTGATGCAGCAGCTGTGCCACTCTGCTGTCCCAGTGTCATCTTCTGTTGCCAAGCAAATATCAGCAGCCTGTTGCCATGTATTTAAATGTAGTTCTCTAAGGGCCATATTCAAATCCAAAACTCAGGCTGCAAATTAAGAAATGAGATAGGTCCTCAAAGTGCACGTGAACAAACTTCAGGTAAAGATTGAAGATAGACACCAAATGCTGGAGTAACTCAGGCAGCATCTCTGGATAGAAGGAATAGGTGATGCTGCAGGTCAAAACCCTTCTTCAGACAGGTAAAAATTTATTTATATTTAGATTCTCTTGATGGCTTGATGGAAAAACATTTTCACACAGAGAGTTGTGAATCTGTGGAATTATCTGCCACAGAAGGCAGTGGAGGGCAATTCATTGGATAAGTTTAAAAGAGAGTCAGATTTAGCTCTTATGGCTAACGGAATCAAGGGATATGGGGAGAACGGGTGCTGATTTTGGATCAGCCATGATCATATTGAATGGCGGTGCTGGCTCGAAGGGCCGAAAGGCCTACTCCTGCACCTATGTCACCCTTCATGTGTCGACTTATTTTCACCACATTGTGTCAATTACATTATCAAAGGTCAGCATTTGTTAATGCATTTGGTATTTTCATATTCTCTGTGCCAACATTGAACTGAGCCTCATCTGGTTCTCCTGAAATTTAGTCCCGATTCATTTCAACGGTTCTAAATGCCAACTTCCAGTGCCATGACATGGTGGCAGAAGATTAGCTTCTATTTATTTCTTTTCTTAAGAGGATTATCAACATTCTCCCTTCCAAAATGTCCACATGCTTATTCTTAGCAATGATCGGAACTTAATTCATCCAAATGATTCACCTTTGCTTTGTGATTCATCAATCTGCCAGTTTAAATATATGTCAGCATTAGCTAAGCATCAAGGCAGGAGGTGTAGGCTTTAAATGTCATTTTATTCTCTGTAGATGTGTATAACAGGCCATTAAGGATATCTATGCTAAGTGCACATGTAGTGTACAGGAACATATTGCCATTTCACAGTGGCAAAATGGAGCTAATGTTCTGTAGTTAAAAGGTGGGAGTGAGTCTCAAAGGACGTAAGAATACATAAATTCATAAGTATTAACAGTCTTTTGAAAATAAATAAATAAAAGCTAAGTCCTAAAAACTCTTCTACATGAAATGGTCTTGAAATTACAATATGGAGTTTGTTTGGGCGGCATGGTGGTGCAGCGGTGGAGTCGCTGCCTTACAGCGCCAGAGACCCGGGTTCGATCCTGACTACGGGTGCTTGTCTGTACGGAGTTTATATGTTCTCCCAGTGACCTGCGTGGGTTTTCTCCGAGATCTTTGGTTTCCTCCCACACTCCAAAGACGCACAGGTTTGTAGGTTAATTGACTTGGTGTAAATGTAAAAGAAAATTGTCTGTAGTCTGTGTCAGGTAGTGTGAATGTGCTGGGATCACTGGTCGGTGCGGACTCGGTGGGTCGAAGGGCCTGTTTCTGCGCTGTATCTCTAAACTAAACTGCAGGTATCAGGATAGGTGGAATTAATTGTAAAAATCACCATGTGATTCAGCGTTTGTTGACATGTGGAATGCTGAGATACCTTTTGTTCCTGTCAGAGTCAAAAGGCTTGGAGATATTCCAAGCAAGGGAGATAGGGTTATTCCTACTGCTTGGGCTCGAAGCACTCAGAGAATTAGGTGCTCTTTCTATGGAGATGGTTTATAATTTGCAGTGGTATAATTAGTTCCTTAAAATAATTTGAAGACAAAAGAGACTGCAGGTGCTGGAATCTAGAACAGAAACCAAACGCAAGAAGATTTCAGCAAGTCCATTATAGGCACTATACCACTTGATTGCTAAGTTATGATATGATATGACAGAACTTAATTTATCCCAGGAGCGAAATTGATCTGCCAACAGTCATAAAAACACAAATTACCTAAAACACAAAATACATGAAACATGAAATTCAAGTGACGAGTGGAAAGACTTGGGGGATATGCAAAGATGGGGGGGAGGGGGGGTCAGTTTCAGTTTACCTCACAACAGAAGGGGGAGGAGTTGTACAGTTTGATAGCCACAGGGAAGAAGGATCTCCTGTGGCATTCTGTCCTGCATCTTGGTGGAACCAGTCTGTTGCTAAAGGTACTCCTCATGTTCCTCTCACCATTCTGTTTTAAATAATTTAAAATTATTGGGCTGTCTTGTAATGGGAGGTCCAGGATCTTTGATATGAAATAATGCCTTTAGATTGGATTGTGGAAGTATGTTTTCTACAGGGGCAATTCAATTGTTCTAGTCGATTACCAAAATGCTCAGGTGGTGACTCAGACATAAGGTGTTTAAATTGCAGATGTGGAGAAAATTCATGTCATAGGAAGACTTATCGATATTAGTTACCACAGTCTTAATTGATTGACTTTTGGGACAGAGAGAAACTCCCAAGGGGTTTATTTTCCTTAATTCGCCTGCGATTGTATCTATTGTTTGTCTGATGATTTCTTGATTAAGTGATGTTGATAGTGCGTCTAATTAGGATTAACTGGAGGCATCAATTGGCCTTCTTCTGACCTCTTTGGATATTTTGAGTGGTTCACATTATGGAGTGGAGCATATCATTGCATTATCTTGTATTTCATCTGGTTTAGGCAGAATTCTTTAATCAGCTGCTTGACAAATCTCCTCACATCTATCTCTACAACACAGCAGATGCTCAGTCACTGAATATACTGGGCATAGTGCAGCCTCTAGTAGAGACATTGCCTCCTAGTTTGCTCCCTCATCCCCAAGACCTGCATGAAGGGAGATTCATTAGATAGTGTAAATTCCCCTTAGCAGGTTGGTGGGTGATCGAATCTAGGGGGAAATGATGAGCTGGGAGAAGATGAAATGGGATCAATGTAGAACGCATGGTATGCTGAGCTTTTATCGGTCAACGCTTTGAGTATAAGAATCAAAAAGTCTTGTTGCAGCTTTGTTTAACCACGTTTAGTCACCACATTGCAGGAATAATGTACAGGTTCCGGAGAGGGTACAGAAAAGGTGGATGCTGCCTGGATTAGAGGGAATTAGCTATAAGGAGAGTTTGGATTGCTTTCTCAGGAGCATCAGAAGCTGGCAGAAGTTTATAAAATGAGAAGAATAGATAGGGTAGACAGTCAGAATCTTTTTTCCTAGAACGGAGGTGGCATCCACTAGAGGGCATAGCTTTGAGGTTAATAATAATAATGGATGGGATTTATATAGCGCCTTTCTAATACTCAAGGCGCTTTACATCGCATTATTCATTCACTCCTCAGTCACACTCGGTGGTGGTAAGCTACTTCTGTAGCCACAGCTGCCCTGGGGCAGACTGACGGAAGCGTGGCTGCCAATCTGCGCCTACGGCCCCTCCGACCACCACCAATCACTCACACACATTAACACACAGGCAAAGGTGGGTGAAGTGTCTTGCCCAAGGGCACAACGACAGTATGCACTTCAAGCGGGATTCGAACCGGCTACCTTCCGGTTGCCAGCCGAACACTTAGCCCATTGTGCCATCTGTCGTCCCAGATGTATGGGGCAAGTTCCTTACATAGATAATTGTAGGTGCCTTAAACGTGGTAGCAGTGGAAACAGATACAATAGTGACATTTAAGAGGCTTTTAGATAGGCACATAAATGTGCGAGGAATGGTGGGATTTGGAACACAGCCAGTCATGGTTGGTCTAAAGGCATGTTTCTGTGCTGCAGTGCTCTAAGCTCTAGAATTAGACGGAATGTGTCGAGACCCTTCTTCTCGGGTCGAGACCCTTCTTTTCAACCCAAAACGTCACCAATTCCTTCTCTCCAGAGATGCAGCCTGTCCTGCTGAGTTACTCCAGCTTTTTGTGTCTATCTTCAGTTTAAACCATCATCTGCAGTTCCTTTCTAGACAAGGGAAATGGGGATCAGTTAGGGAAGTAAATTGGAGGAATGGAACCATCCATGGCTTATGAAAGACTGAAGTAGTCTCAAGGACTTATGTGACCTCTTCCTAATCCTATTTCTAATGTTTTCAACATACCTTTGAGAGCAACTTATCTTACTTGAGACAGAATTTGCTCTGCTCGTGCAATATAAGCACATCTGCCATTCATTCAAGTCTGATTCGGTCATTCAATGTTCATGAGCTTGTGTACAAATCTGCTGTAACTGGGAGATTATAAGTGACACCTAAGGTTCTACCGGGCACCTGGGAAACTTGTGAACATGGAAAAGAAACAGATGTCTCTTCTGTTATAAGCCAGATTGTAAATTGCTCGTTTCTAAGCTCCCCCCCCCCAGTCCAGTTTCAGTAAAAAACACTGAATCAAGCATTTAAAACAACTACATTTTATTTTAACAAAAGCGCGTTACAGTTCAACTACTGTACCTATCCCACCGCGGGTTCGATCCTCGTGTCTGCCTGTTCAAGCCCTCAAGGCCTGTCTCAGACAGAGACACTCCAGAAGTTCACGCAGTCCCAAGGGCTCTTCCAGAATATCAACGCTGAGCCTCGTGGCAGCGAAATTTTATAGGTCTCGGGACCTCGAGGGGCCGAACCACACGGGGATGGTCTTTTAATAACCCAATCACAAATATCGATTAACCCCATATATAACAGGCATTTCCCTAACCCAATAATACAACAGCTCATACATTGTATAAGAAGGAAAGCTCTCGAAGGAAGCTAACTAGAAGAAACATTGAAACATGTGCCCTGGGAATCAAACAATTTCTCCAAGGTTCAACAGTTCGACCATTCATCAATTAACAGGATAACCATCTTGCAACATTATGTATACTGTGTTACAACGCTTTTGCAGCGACCCAATAGAAATGATGCATTTAAGGTTAGTTTGCAAACCACTATACATGTTATCAATTTAAGAGAAACATGGAGAACATCTGGACCCCTTACCATCCTGCATACCAGTCTGAGCCTAGACTGGCTGGCACCAATCAAAGTCTGTAACGTTCAGCTGACAAGGGTTAAGTAATTCTGACAAGTGCAGGGATCCTCCGTTTTATGGTGTCTTTAATTTAGCCGATATTAACAAGATCAGCGAGTTGTTACTGAACAGTATTTTATTGGAACGTGGAAGTGCCAATAAAGCTTAGAGTCATAGTGTGGAAACAGGCCCTTCAGCCCAACTTGCCCACACCGGTCAACATGTCCCAGCTACGCTAGTCCCACTTGCCCACATTCAGCTCATATCCATCCAAACCTGTCCTATCCATATACCTATCTAACTGTTTCTTAGACATTGGGATAGTCCCTGCCTCAACTACCTCCTCTGGCAGCTTGTTCCGTACTCCTCAGATTCCTATTAAATATTTTCCCCTTCACCTTAAACCTATGTCCTCTTGTCCTCAATTCACTTACTCTGGGCAATAGATTATGTGCCGATCAACCCAAAGAGCATGCTTTTATTCAACGTTCAATCAGGTACAGAGACGATAAGCAAGATTAAATTAATTGGGAAAGAAAATCTGAATCTCAGACAGTGATTAGTATCTGGAGGAATGAAACAACAATAATAAGAGTGACATTTCTGTCTTGGGGCCATTGTTTCACAGTAACTGACTTTTATTACAGGGTTAAAAAGAATGCATTCTGAATGGACAAATCCTAGCTTTCTACAGCAAATTACATTCAAGTCTTCTGTTCAGGTCTAGGAACCTTATGCCTCTGCGTGACAATGCATTTGTGTGACAATGTTGTTTCTGCAAAGATAGCACAGGAGCAGCAGATCGGAAGCAGCAAGGATTAGAGTTTTGTTTTGAAGATTGTCATTGACCTTGCCAAATTGCTGCACAATTGATGCATAAATAACCGTGAGTGCCATTAACCCCGCTGTTACATTGACCACACGTTTTGGCCTTACACATTCGAATCTTGTGATTCATCAAAGGCAACACCGCTTTCTTTTGAATACTTGCATATTTTTTCAATGTTCCCCGTCATTTTAACTTCACAGAAGACCTGGCAGATGCAAAAGAGAATCATTTGCATGCTGGGTTACATTAATGGATTGTACGTTCAGACTGTGTTAAACACCAAAGGGGAGTGTGCGAAAATAAGATACTGATGGAGTTGGGGAGCTGAACTGGAAACAGACGCTGCTGAAAACAGGCTGATGCCATCTGCAGTGAAAGAAACAAGAGACAATACTTTGAGGCAACGACCTTCAGACAGAAATAATAATTGCCGGGAATTGGATTTCGCCTTATCCTATGCATTAAACTCCCACATGGAACTTGGCAAAAAAGTTGACAAAAAAAAGGTGAAAACAACGTCCCAAATTTGCTATGAAATGTTTTGTGCATGGTTCAGGATGGGAGCAGGTTAAAGAGCTTACAACCCAATGGTACCACTTGGGTATCATATATTCCAATGGTATGACCAGAGAAATCTCCAATATTCCGTAAAATCATTCGCTCCCTTCGTTGTACACTCCCCATTCACTTCTTCCCTATTAAGCCAATCCTTTCCACTCCTCTTCGCTCTGACATCCATTTGCACTTTTTCATTTCCAGCTTGAGTCCAACCATCTGCTAATCAAAAAGTCCCCTTATCTGTGTCCATTTATCACTTGCCAGGCTGTCTCCTGCCCCCATTTCATTTCCAGCTTTCTCCCCCCCCCTGCCACAATCAATCTGAAGAAGGGTCCTGACCCGAAATGTTGCCTGTCATTCCTTCCACATTTGCTGCCTGCCCCTCTGAGTTACTCCAGTACTGTGTGTTTTACTCAGGTCCCAGCATCTGCAAAAGGACACAAAGTGCTGGAGCAACTCAGTGCGTCAGGCAGCATCTCTGGAAAACATGAACAGGTGATGTTTCGGGTTGGGACCCATTAGTTTAGTTTTACTTCAGAGATACAGCACAGAAACAGGGGTCAGATGACGAGGACAGGGTGGGGGAGGTTGTTAGAGGTTGCCTAAAATTGGAGAATTCAATATTCATACCATTGAGTTGTAAGCTACCCAAGTGGAATATGAGCTGCTGTTCCTCCAGTTTGTGTGTGCCTTCACTCTGGCAATGGAGGAGGCTCAGGATAGAATGGACTGTGTGGGAATGATCCTGGTTAGCAACAGGGAGATGCAGTGGGTCTTGGTGGACTGAGCGCAAGTGTTCAGTGAAACAGTCATGAAGTCTATGCTTGGTCTCGCCCATGAACAGGTGGCTACATTGGAAACACCGGATGCAGTGGATGAGGTTAGAGGAGGTGCACATGAACTTCTGTCTCACCTGGAAGGACTGCTGGGGCCCCTGGATGGAGATGAGGGAGGAGGTGTACTAATAGGTATTACATCTCCTGCGGTTGAAGGGGAAAGTAACTGGGGAGGGAGTTGTTTGGGTGGGAGGGGATAAGAGAACCAAGGAGCTGCTGAGGGAGTGGTCTCTGCACGGTCGAAAGGGGTGGAGATGGAAAGTTATGGCTGGTGGTGGGATCGCGTTGAAGGTGGCAGAAATGTCGGAGGATGATGTCTTGGATACAAAGCCTGGTGGGATGGTAGGTCCAGCATCCGTCTCACCTCATGTCCCCTGCTTGCATCATTTGTTCTTGCATCAGTCACTGGGAAGTACATTGCACCCTGAAGGAATTTTACTTCGGAGTCACGTGAGTGACTACGTGAAGAACCCCGCCACGACGCATGCGTGTCATATCGCTTCACGCTTGCAAAACGACAGGCGGGGGGGAGCGTTCCCCCGCAGCGGTAAGTTTGAAACCGCGACCTGCAGGTAAGAAATTTACTCTGCGGTAGTTTTGTTCCCCGCGCTGTTTTTTCACAGGGGGGGAAGCTGGACAAAATAGTGTCCACAAGTGCTGCGAGTGAAGCTGGCTAGGGAGGACCGCGAAGTTGCGGGAGCCAGCAGCAGCTGAAGGCACAAGCCCCGTAAGGGATCAGCTGTGCCGACTTTTGGTCCCGCGCCGGCCAGAACACCACGGCCGGGCGGGAGACTATTCAGATGGGGCCGTCGACTTTTTGGACAAGTCAAAAACATCAGGAGACGGGGTGGAACGACGTTCCCCCGTAGCGACAATTTTAACCTGGACCTGCAGGTAAGAGCTGCGGTCTTTTTGTGTTTTTACCATGCTGATTACAGGTGGAGAAACCAACGGGCTGCGACCAAGCTGGTGGGCTAGCAGCGGCCAGTGGCACTTCAATCACCTATAATGGGATCAGCTGTGCCCGATGTCGCCTCCGCACCGGCCAGATCCACTCCACGGAAGGGCAGTAAGGACAAAGCTGGTGAGGGAGGACCGTGGAGCAGCGGGCAGCCAGCAGCAGCCAGCGGCACTCGGATCACCGATAGTGGGATCAGCTGTGCCCGATGTCGCCTCCGCACCGGCCAGATCCACGCAGCCGGGCGGTAAGGCTAGACACAAAAACAAACAAGGTCGTGGACTCAGAGGAGTCCGACTTTGAACAACCGCGGGCGGCCAGCGCCCGAGAGCGCTGGAGCCGGATGGAGCGGTGTATTGGAGCATTTGCTCCAACGTGACAGACTCCGGGAGATGGAGTCGGGTCACTGTGGGCCCTATGATAAACCCACAGCAGTACCTCTTGAAGGGCTGCACAGTGCTTCTACCTCATCAGAGGGGAGCACTGCGGGTCAGTTCTGGGCTGACCTGGAAGAGGGGTCCGCAGAAGGAAAGACAAGTGTGCAAGGGGTGCAGGAACAAGAGAACCTACTGGAACCCACTACAGCCAAAGACAGCACCCTACGCACCCACCAGCAGAACTGGTGAAAGCTCGAAGGCCCGGTACTCAAAACATGAGTCTTTTTTAGGCCATGGCCCAGGCCGGCATTCTTGGAAGATGCGGGGACCTCCAACGCCAACCAAACCGAAAATCCAGACACCAGCGCAACAACAGCAGCGAAGAACCTACAAAAAGAAGTAAACCTGCCACTGGTAACTATGGAGGTAGGTGGGTCTGGTTCCCTACAAAATACAGGGAGCATGGAGGTTGGGTGGAGATTACACTCTTTTCTGGAGCATGTTAACAACCGATACTTACATCTTAAGCAGTATCCAGGGATATACAATAGAGTTTATACACAAGTACAGCCCTCCAGTTCAACATATACTGAACCGAATGTTTGTGCCTTCTGATAAAGAAAAATCAAAAGCGCAAGCTGAACTGGAGCGGCTTTACATAAAAGGTGTAATTGAGAAAACTCAACACGAACCATTAGAATTCGTGTCCAATATATTTATCAAAAACAAAAAAGATGGTGGTTGTCGCATCATCATAGATCTGACAAAATGGATACCTTTGTTACTGCTAAACAATTAATTTCCAAAGGTTACTTCATGGCCAGCATCGATTTAAAAGATGCTTACTATTCAGTGCCTATACGAGGTGACCACAGATGTTACTTAAAATTCAACTGGATGGGACAACGCTGACAGTATAAAGCACTGCCAAATGGGTCATCAGCCCCAGGCTGTTCACAAAAATTTTGAAACCAGCCCTAGCGTCTCTACGGAAACGTAAACACATGGTCATGGCATATTTAGATGACATACTCATTGTGAGCAAAACTTTGGAATTGGCCAAACAAACTGTAACAGCCACAAAACAGTTATTTGAAAAACTGGGATTTATTATCCATCCAGTTAAATCTAAACTAACGCCTTCCACTACTATGGATTATTTGGGGTTTCACCATTGACTCAGTTCACATGTCGGTGACTGCCTAAGGGAAAGGCTAGAGATTTAATAGAGGCTTGCAATAACCTCATTGACATCAGCAAACCATCCATCAGATTGGTAGCAAAATTAATTGGCAAAATGGTGGCTGCCTTTCCAGCCACACAATTTGGACCTCTACATTACCTAAACTTACAGAGAGCAAAAATACAAGCACTCTAAATTAATGCAGGTCACTTTGACAGACCTATGAAACTACCAATCAAGCTAAAATGGAACTAAAATGGTGGATAGATAACATCTGGCTTTGTTCCAATCCAATCATTGTCAGTAACCCTTCCATGGTACTACAAACTGATGCCAGTACACTTGGGTGGGGAGCCACCAATACCATCACCAGCTGTGGAGGTAGATGGACTGCTCAGGAGGCATCATTATTACTCACACTGGGCATAAACTACCTGGAAATGTTGGGTGCATTACATGGCCTAAAGTCATATTTTACTGGGTCATATCACCAGCATGTTAGACTACAGATAGACAATACCACCGTGGTAGCATACATTAACCACATGGATGGAAACAAATCGGCATCATGTGACAATCTGGCTAATACAATTTGGCAATGGTGTATCCAGAGAGATATTTGGATATCAGCCACTTACCTACCAGGAAGACTAAATTTAGTGGCAGACACCAGGTCATGCAAATTTAATAAAAACACCGAATGGATGTTGAATAAAAAAGTATTTGCTGATATTACAGCAAAATATGGAACACCAGATATCGATCTATTCGCATCCAGACTTAACCACCAGTTATCAAATTATGTTTCATGGGAACCAGACCCTGGGGCAGCGGCGACAGATGCATTTTCGCTGCATTGGGGGGGGGGGGGGGGAATTGTTTATTTACGCATTCCCTCCTTTATGCCTCATCAATCGGGTATTAAGGAAAATACAACAAGACTCTGCGTCTGGTATTGGTAGTACCCGATTGGCCTACTCAACCATGGTTCCCAGTGGTATCAAACATGGTATTAGAACCATGTATCACCATCCCACATAGACCAGATTTATTGCTACATCCCGTAACAAGGGATAGCCACCCATGCCATAAACATTTGAACTTATTAATTTGTAGAGTTATAAAAACACCTCTACTACAACTGGGACTGACGGACCGAACAGTGAACATGATCTCGGCGGCCCAAAGACAGTCAACCAAAAAACAGTATCTGGTCTATATCAGGAAGTGGGCGATGCACTGCCATAAAAACAACATCACCTACAGAGACATGAACATCCCGTCTGTTCTGGAATATCTGGCAGGCCTCCACTATGATGAGGGGCTCAGTTACGGTGCCATCAACTGCGCCAGAAGTGCCCTATCGACTTACCTATGGCAGGGGACAGAGCGTTACTCTGTTGGGACTCACCCACTGGTAACAAAACTTATGAGGGGAATTTTAATACTAATCCCCCAAGAACCAGGTACTCCCAAATATGGGATGTAATTATTATCCTGAAGATTCTCAGGAATTGGTCTCCAGCAACAGCTCTGTCCCTACACAGACTGACATTAAAATCAGTCATGCTATTGGCATTGGTCATGGCACAAAGGGTACAGTCACTGCATAAACTAAGACTGGACAACATGACTTCCTCAACAGAAAATATTACGTTTCATATCTATGAATTAGTAAAGCAGAACAGACAGGGATCAGCAGGCCTCAATATACAATTTAGGTCATACCCAACAGATGACCGTCTGTGTATAGTAAGACATCTGTCGTTATACATGGAGAAAACGAAAATATTAAGAGGCAATGAGAAGGCACTTTTTGGTCAACCACTAGCAACCACACAAAAGAGTGATGGTCCAGACCATCTCAAGATGGCTGAAACAGGTGCTAACACAGGCTGGGGTGGATATTAATATTAATATTAATATTAATATCTCATTCCACCAGGGCTGCATCTACATCGGCAGCGATACAGTTGGATGTCCCAATGGACCAAATCCTCAAGGCAGCAGGATGGTCTGGGGGGGGAAAAAACATTCCAATTATTTTACAATAAACCAGTAATGAAACCTGGAACGTTTGCAGAAACAATTTTAAGTTCTGTAAATTAATTAAACCCATAAAAAGGGGTTATAAATTTGTGTTAATAAATTTTATGATTTCAATGTCGAATTCATGTCCAAATTATGTTAACACAATTCCTCCTACAGTCATCAAGGCAGACGTGATGCATGGACTCGTTTCCACGGCATGAAATCACAGAGCTTTAAAATCTTCACGTAGTCACTCACGTGACTCCGAAGTAAAATAGTAAGATTAAATGAGAACTTACCAGTTTGAAGTTTGATCTGTATTTTATGAGGAGTTACGATGAGGGATTACGTGCCCTCCGCTCCCACCCTTGATCATATACTTAACTGGTATCTCTTCTCTAATCTTACTATGTTTAGTCATTACAGTTATCTGTGATTTCACACCGCTGCTTTGAAGAATGACACGCATGCGTCGTGGTGGGGTTCTTCACGTAATCCCTCATCGTAACTCCTCATAAAATACAGATCAAACTTCAAACTGGTAAATTCTCGTTTAATCTTACTATTCTACACTGCAAAAATAAGAGCCGGCCACAGAAGTATCAGAAAGTGCAAGGGAGGGCGATAATGTAACTCACTGAGTGTGTGGACTGTCTCCAGGCAATCACTGTGTCCAAAGCTATAATTGGCTCCATGCCATTGCAAGGTATGAAAAGATCAATGAGGCAGAAATTATAGCATGTAGCTCTGATGTGAATACATCAAAACGATGGCAATTACTGATGGAACCAGTAATGAGATTTTAAATATCCTAAGCTTTGAAAATTGAAGCTGGCAGATCTCCACATAAGATATCAATGTCATATTACAGATCTTTTAATTGGAATACTGTTGACAATCTCAGTTTGATGTGCTCATAGCTTTGTTTTTGATTAGTTAACAAAGTTTGTGGGATGCACTCAGAGTCCAATTTATGTTGGCATGGAGGAATTTGGAGTATTTGGCCTGCTATGTTATTAGGCATGTGGCTGGTGTTAGGACCATGTCATTCATGCTGAGGTGACTTGCACATGGAGTCACAGGTCCAGTTTTTGCAGGGGCACAATTTGGGTGGCACAGTGGCGCAGCGATAGCGTTGCTGCCTTCGAGCGTTTACAGTACCGGAGACCCGGGTTCGATCCCGACTACGGGTGCTGTCTGTACGGAGTTTGTACGTTCTCCCTTTTTCTCCCTTGGTGGGTTTTCTCCAAGATCTTCGGTTGCCTCCCACACCCCAAAGACATACAGGTTTGTAGGTTAATTGGCTTGGTATGAATGTAAATTGTCCTATCGTGTGTCGGACAATGTTAAGGGCCCGTCCCACTTGGAGGTTTTTCGGCATCATATCAGTGTCGCCAAAAGAACTTGAACATTTCAAAATCCAGTAGCGACAAAAAAAATGTTGCGACACTCGAAAAACACCGCTAGTCATACGCCATCACGTCGCATCACCATCGCATCACGCCGCGTCACGCCAGGTCATTTTCAGTGACCTGATACGTCAACCAATGATGCCAAATTGCCAAGTGGGACATGCCCTTTAATGTGAGGGGATCACTGGTCAGTGCAGACTTGGTGGGCCGAAGGGCCTGTTTGCACACTCAGTGCAGACTTGGTGGGCCGAAGGGCCTGTTTGCACACTGTATCTCCCAACGAAACTAAACTCAACTAAACTAATTAAACACTAAAACATCTAACTCAGGTAAAATCACTGTATGCAATAACCATACATGAAAATTGAATGTTAGTGTATTTGCTATTGTGGTAATTTTGCTTTGAATGCTATTCCCGATGAAAGCAAACCACGTCCCTCTTAGGGAGGGTGGACTCTTCAACAAACATGTAAAGTGTTTCTCCAGTGTGTTTATGAGCTATTACCATGGCTTAAAATTAAAGCGTTATATATTTATAGAGTTGAATGTCCTTCAAAAGCTATGCTGGCAATTTGAATGTAAGTGCTATGTTCTAGCTGTGGTTGAATTACCAATGGGAATCATTGTAATTTTCAGGTTGAATTCCTACTTCCATTATTTTCTTCCCTTTAGATACCTGTAAGTTTCTCAAAATACAACTATGATTGCTTCAATTAAATTGCAGTGAGTCAACACAAATGGAATGAATGAACTGGATAGCAGTGATCCATTAAACGTCTCATCAAATGACACCATTAAATTGCATAAAAGGTTCGCTAAAGCGTAGACTAATGAAATACAAAATGGTATACAGTCCCAAGGTGGTAACCATTCCATTACCTGTGCAATTGATGCGACTCGGAAATCATAAGGGTTCCAATACCCCTCAGCTGTTCATCCCCTGATTGTCAGTTATTTAGTATCAACCTGTATAAACTTGCTTCCTTCATCGGGTGGCATGGTGGTGTAGCGGATAAAGTTGCTGTCTTACATCTTCAGAGACCCGGGTTCGAACCTGACTACGGATGCTGTCTGTACGGAGTTTATATGTTGTCCCCGTGACCTGTGTGGGTTTTCTCCGGGATCTCCGGTTTCCTCCAACATTCAAAGACGTACAGGTATGTAGGTTAATTGGCTTGGTGTCATTGTAAATTTCCCTAGTGTGTGTGGGATAATGGTCGTCGTGAACTCGGTGGGCGGAAGGAGCTGTTTCCATACAGTATCTCTAAACTAAACTAAACTAAACTAAAGCTCATTTCGCAATATCGCCGAACACCTCTGCTGCGTTTGCAATAACCAACCTGATCTCCCGGTGGCTCAGCACTTCAACTCCCCCTCCCATTCCAAATCCGACCTTTCTGTCCTGGGCCTCCTCCATGGCCAGAGTGAGGACCACCGTAAATTGGAGGAGCAGCACCTCATATTTCGCTTGGGCAGTTTGCATCCCAGCGGTATGAACATTGACCTCTCTAATTTCAGATAGTCCATACTTTCTCCTCCCCTCTCAACTCTCCCTCAGCCCACTGGCTCCTCCTCTTCCTTTCTTCTTCCCGCTCCCCCCCCCCCCCCACCCTCACATCAGTCTGAGGAAGGGTTTCAACCCGAAACGTTGCCTATTTCCTTCGCTCCATTGATGCTGCCTCACCCGCTGAGTTTCTCAAGCATTTTTGTCTATCATCGATTTTCCAGCATCTGCGGTTCCTTCTTTTTTTTTTTTTTTTTTTTTTTTTTTAAAATATTTTTTATTGGAGATAGGTACATAACCAAATTACATCATTACAGTCTTACATTTTTAAATTGATAATATTGTCAATTATTATTACATTGTCTCCAATACTTTTTGCCTTTTTTTTTTTTTTTAAACTAGATAGAACTAAAGAGATAGATGAAGTAAAGAAAGAAAAGAAAGAGAAGAAAAACAAAAAAAAAAAAAAAAAAAAAAAAAGAAAAAAGGTAGTTAAAGAAGAATGGAAAAATTTATTAAAACAAAAAAGACTTCATTCGAGATATATTCGTACATTTCAGAGTATAGTATTTCATCCATTCTTTAGCCCGCGTGCTAGTCAGGTTCCTGTGCTGAACCATTCTGACCCTTTAAGTAATCAATAAAAGGAGACCATGTTCCAACGAATAATTCCTGTTTGTCCAACAGGGAAAATCTGATTCTTTCCACGTTTAAGGTCTCCGTCATTTCAATAATCCACATTTTGATTGTGGGGGCCGTAGGTCCTTTCCAAAATTTTAGAATTAATTTTTTTCCTGTTATTAAACTATAATCAATAAAGTTTCTTTGTGTTGTTCTAAGTGTTTGATTTAATTCTAATATTCCGAGTATTATTAATTTTGGATCTGGGTCCAATTGTGTGCTGGTTACTTTAGATATTATACTAAAAATATTTACCCAGAATTTTTTAATTTTTATACAGTTTGCAAACATATGAGATAATGTAGCTTCTAAATGTTGACATTTATCACATATAGGTGAGATATGTTGAAAAATTTTATGTAGTTTTGTTTTTGAATAATGTAACCTATGTATTACTTTAAATTGTATTAGAGAATGTCTGGCGTTTAGTGAACACTGATGTATGTGTTGCAAACTTTCTTCCCAAGTATCTTTCGTTATTACTTGATTTAATTCTTTTTCCCATGTTTGTCTGTGTAAGTCCGTCGAGGGAATGTCACTGTCTAATAAGATATTGTATATATAAGATATTAATTTTTCTGTATTAGGATGTTTGTTCCAACATTCATCAAGAATTTCTGAATTTCTAATTCGAAAATTTTGGGAGTTCGATTTTACATAATCTCTAAGTTGAAGATATCTGAAATAATCATTTCCTCGAAGTCCATAAGTCTGTTGCAATTCCTGAAATGTCAGAAAAGTGCCTTCCTTGTAAAGTTGTCCCATATTTTTAATTCCATAATTCTTCCATTGTGTAAAACCCCCGTCCAACCATGAAGGCTTAAACAAAGGATTATTCACAATTGGAAGAAAAAGTGATAAATTATCTAATTTTAATGTCTTTTTTAATTGTTTCCAGATTCGTATAGCACTAAATATTATAGGGTTTTCCCTATAAATTTTTTTGTTTAATTTAGACGTAGCAAATAATATCGAACCGATATCAAAAGGTAAACAATCTTCCTTTTCCATTTTTAACCAGTCTGGTTGATGATCTATTTCTTCCGAGACCCGGGTTCGAACCTGACTACGGATGCTGTCTGTACGGAGTTTATATGTTGTCCCCGTGACCTGTGTGGGTTTTCTCCGGGATCTCCGGTTTCCTCCAACATTCAAAGACGTACAGGTATGTAGGTTAATTGGCTTGGTGTCATTGTAAATTTCCCTAGTGTGTGTGGGATAATGTGTTAATGTGCGGGGATCACTGGTCATCGTGAACTCGGTGGGCGGAAGGAGCTGTTTCCATACAGTATCTCTAAACTAAACTAAACTAAACTAAAGCTCATTTCGCAATATCGCCGAACACCTCTGCTGCGTTTGCAATAACCAACCTGATCTCCCGGTGGCTCAGCACTTCAACTCCCCCTCCCATTCCAAATCCGACCTTTCTGTCCTGGGCCTCCTCCATGGCCAGAGTGAGGACCACCGTAAATTGGAGGAGCAGCACCTCATATTTCGCTTGGGCAGTTTGCATCCCAGCGGTATGAACATTGACCTCTCTAATTTCAGATAGTCCCTACTTTCTCCTCCCCTCTCAACTCTCCCTCAGCCCACTGGCTCCTCCTCTTCCTTTCTTCTTCCCGCCCCCCCCCCCCCCACCCTCACATCAGTCTGAGGAAGGGTTTCAACCCGAAACGTTGCCTATTTCCTTCGCTCCATTGATGCTGCCTCACCCGCTGAGTTTCTCAAGCATTTTTGTCTATCATCGATTTTCCAGCATCTGCGGTTCCTTCTTAAACAAAACATTTTGTTTATGTTACGTCTGAGAGTAGGAATAAACGGGTCCCTGTCAGAATGGCAGGCAGTGGCGAGTGGAGTGCCGCAAGGCTCGGTGCTCGGGCCGCAACTGTTTACAATATATATTAATGATTTAGATGATGGGATTAAAAGTAACACTAGCAAATTTGCAGATGACAGAACCTGTAATATGACATTTAAACACTTTTAACTCTTATAGAAAATAGACAATAGACAATAGGTGCAGGAGTAGGCCATTTGGTTCTTCGTGCCAGCACCGCCATTCAATGTGATCATGGCTGATCATCCCCAATAAGTACCCCGTTTTTGCCTTCTCCCCATATCCCCTGACTCCGCAATCTTTAATAGCCCTATCAGGCTCTCTCTTGAAAGTATCCAGAGAACCGGTCTACACCGCCCTCTGAGGCAGAGAATTCTACAGATTCACAACTCTCGGTGAGAAAAAGTGTTTCCTCATCTATGTTCTAAATGGCTTACTCCTTATTCTTAAACTGTGACCCCTGGTTCTGGACTCCCCCAACATCGGGAACATATTTCCTGCCTATAGCATGTCCAAACCCTTAATAATCTTATATGTTTCAATAAGATCCCCTCTCTTCCTTCTAAACTCCAGAGTATACAAGCCCAGCCGCTCCATTCTCTCAGCATATGACAGTCCCGCCATCCCGAGAATTATCCTTGTAAACCTACGCTGCACTCCCTCAATAGCAAAAATGTCCTTCCTCAAATTAGGGGACCAAAACTGCACACAATACTCCAAGTATGGTCTCACTAGGGCCCTATACAGAAGGACCTCCTTGCTCTTATAATCAACTCCTCTTGTTATGAAGGCCAACATGCCATTCGCTTTCTTCACTGCCCGCTGTACCTGCATGTTTACTTTCATTGACTGATGAACAAGGACCCCCAGATCCCATTGTACTTCCCCTTTTCCCAACTCGACACCATTTAGATAGTGATTTGCCTTCCTGTTTTTGATATCAAAGTGGATAACCTCACATTTATCCACATTAAACTGCATCTGCCATGCATCTGCCCACTCACCCAACCTGTCCAAGTCACTCTGCATTCTCATAGCATCCTCCTCACAGTTCACACTGCCACCCAGCTTTGTGTCATCTGCAAATTTGCTAATGTCACTTTGAATCCCATCTAAATCATTGAAGTATATTGTAAATAGCTGTGGCCCCAGCACCGAGCCTTGCGGTACCCCACCAGTCACTGCCTGCCATTCTGAAAGGGACCCGTTAATCCCTACATGTTGTTTCCTGTCTGCCAACCAATTTTCTATAAAATGTCAACACTCTATCCCCAATATCATGTGCCCTAATTTTGCCCACTATTCCCCTGTGGGACCTTATCAAATGCTTTCTGAAAGTCAAGGTACTACATCCACTGGCTGTCCCTTGTCCATTTTCCTAGTTACATCCTCAAAAACTTCCAGAAGATTAGTCACGCATTAAATCCTTCGTAAATCCATGCTGACTCAGACCGATCCTGTTCCTGCTATTTCATCTTTTATAATTGACTCCAGCATCTTCCCCACCACTGATCTCAGGCTAACTGGTCAATAATTCCATGTTTTCTCTTTCCCGCCATTCTTAAAAAGTGGGATAACAAAAATTCTTAAGGGGTTGGACAGGCTAGATGCAGGAAGATTATTCCTGATGTTGGGGAAGTCCAGAACTAGGGGTCACAGTTTAAGGATAACAGGGAAGTCTTTTAGGACCGAGATGAGAAAATCATTTTTTACACAGAGAGTGGTGAATCTGTGGAATTCTCTGCCACAGAAGGTAGTTGAGGCCAGTTCATTGGCTATATTTAAGAGGGAGTTAGATGTGGCCCTTGTGGCTAAAGGGATCAGGGGGTATGGAGAGAAGGCAGGGATGGGATACTGAGTTGGATGATCAGCCATGATCATATCGAATGGCGGTGCAGGCTCGAAGGGCCGAATGGCCTACTCCTGCGCCTATTTTCTATGTTTCTATGTTTCTATTAGCTACCCTCCAATCCACAGGAACTGATCCTGAATCTATAGAACATTGGAAAATGATCACCAATGCGTCCATGATTTCTAGAGGCACTTCCTTAAGTATCCTGGGATGCAGACCATTAGGCCCTGGGGATTTATCAGCCTTCAGTCCCATCAGTCTACCCAACACCATTTCCTGCCTAATGTCGATTTCCTTCAGTTCCTCCGTCACCCCAGATCCTCTGGCCACTACAATATCAGGAAGATTGTTTGTGTCCTCCTTAAAGATAGATCAAAATTACCTGTTCAACTCATCTGCCATTTCCTTGTTCCCCATAATAAATTCACCTTTTTCTGTCTTCAAGGGTCCATCTTTGGTCTTAACTAAATGTTTCCTCTTCACATACCTAAAGAAGCTTTTACTATCCTCCTTTATATTCTTGGCTAGCTTACCTTCGTACCTCATCTTTTCTCCCCGTATTGTCTTTTTAGTTATCTTCTGTTGCTCTTTAAACATTACCCAATCCTCTTGCTTCCCGCTCATCTTTGTTATGTTGTACTTCTTCTCTTTTATTTTTATACTGTCCCTGACGTCCCTTGTAAGCCATGGTCGCCCCTTACTCTCCTTGGAATCTTTCATCCTCTTTGGAATGCACTGATCCTGCACCTTCTGCATTATTCCCAGAAATACCTGCAATTGGCCCTGACCTTACTCTCTTATCCCTTCTTGAACTTTCCTTCCCATTAATTTGCGAGTCTTTTGTAACTTTTCCTGTACTCACTTCCCCTTCATCTTTATACTCCCAATTTGTAAATCTTGAGATTTACATAATATCAAAATAAGGAAAAAATTTAGATTTGACTACATTGACATTGGAGGTAAGGATGTGTTCTTGGCACCAACTCTCACTCATCTGACTTACAGCAATACTTTTCATACGTAATGATGAAGGAAATGATGAGCTGGTAGCACGAATATACCTTTCAACCGACTAGTGTTGATCTAATGAACGCACTAGTGTCTGGATGGCACATAGAATATAGGATGGTAAAATCCAAATGATTTACTTGGTAGAAAGACTATCTTCCATTCAACGGGCATCTGTAGTGCTGGCAAAGGCGTCAACACTTCATCATATCTGGGCTAGTTACACAATTACTTTCCCAAAAAACAGATAGCAGAAAGAGAAGAATATTTCCATAAATATTTCTATTTTGCAGCAACTTTCTTTTTTATCAGAGGTAGTTTTGCACATTATTAATGCACAGAGAATTGCAGCACACAAGTACACTGCTTTCATAAAGATCATTGGATAACTTGAGAGAGAAATTCAACTTAGAACAATTTTTATCCTTAAAGGCCAGAAATCATAATTTAAATTATCAGTTGTCCTGTTGTTGTCCATGGTGCATCAGAGTAAGGATGTCATCCCTGAGTTGTCTCAATGTTTGTCCTTCAGACCAATATTCCTATGAGATTATCTAATCACTGTTATACTGCTGCTGGGGAGAACCATGTGTATGTTTGTTTACCACATTTCCTGTTTTACAATAGTGACAACATTTTAAGAGCACTTCATTAGCTGTAAAGTGCATTGGGATTTCTGCAGAGGATGCAAATGTGTTACTTAAATGCATGTCCTAAAACACAAAGTGTGGAGTAATTCAGCAAGTCAGGCAGTTCCTGTATCTCTGGTCAACATGGATAGTTGATGTTATGTGTCGAGACCCTTCTGGCAGACTGATGGTGCTAGGGGGAGAAAGTTCCTCTACTAAAATCAATCTGAAGAAGGGTCCCAACTCGAAACATCATCTCAGATTCAGATTCAGATTCAGATTCAGATTCAGATTCAGATTCAGATTCAGATTCAAACTTTATTGTCAACGGAATGCAGTTAGCATCTCCCCAGAAGAGCGAACATAGAATATGAGCAATAAATATATATACGTACTTACAGTTGTAGTACTGCAATTTTTCTGGGGGAAGGAGTGTCCGGGGGGGAGGGTGACTGACAATCACCGAGGTACAGAGTTAAGTAATGTAACAGCCGCAGGGAAGAAGCTGTTCCTGGACCTACTGGTCCGGCAACGGAGAGACCTGTAGCGCCTCCCGGATGGTAGGAGGGTAAACAGTCTGTGGCTGGGGTGAGAGCAGTCCTTAACAATGCTGTGCGCCCTTCGCAGACATCGCTTGCTTTGGACAGACTCAATGGAGGGGAGTGAGGAACCGGTGATGCGTTGGGCAATTTTCACCACCCTCTGCAGTGCTTTCCGGTCGGAGACAGAGCAGTTGCCATACCATACTGTGATACAGTTGGTAAGGATGCTCTCGATTGTGCAGCGGTAGAAGTTCACCAGAATCTGAGGAGACAGGTGGACCTTCTTTAGTCTCCTCAGGAATACATGTTTCAGCATCTGCAGTTCTTTGTGTCTAAACGCATGCCCTGCTTTTCAATTATATCACATGGACAACCATGCATTAAACCCTAGTTCTTGCAGACCTCTTTGTAATGGTCTTTGGTTATAGCGTGCAGACCTACCGAACTTCACTGCCAGGGCCTGAATGCCGACTCCGGCCCCCGGTCATGTTTGCATTCGCCAGGCCCCACCGATTCCTTAGCCGGGCCTGTCACCACCACCACTACCTGTATTGCTGTATTGAGACTTGGTGTTTCATCGCTTAGGGCAGGTCAGGCTTTGCTTTAATGTTTCAGCTGAAAAAAGGCACCTCTGTCAATGCAGTTGCTCAGCCTAAATTCTATTGTTGGATTTCCGCACATGAATGCCATATATTACACTCGGTTATTGTGGACAATTGGCAATAACTGACACCATTATGGTTTGTTATAGTGAGATCATGTGATAGGAGTAGAATAAGGCCATTCGGCCCATAAATCTACTCCACGATTCAATCATGGCTGATCTATCTCTCTCTCCTAATCCTCAGATACGGGACTAAAATTGCTCACAATATTCCAAATGCGGCCCGACAGGTACCTTATAGAGCCTCAGCATTATATCCCTGTTTTTGAATACAAGTCCTCTCGAGGGTTTACTGTAGTCATCCTCTACAGACTCTCGTGACAAACATCCTACCTTGGCTCAGACCCACTCAACATGATAATCCACTTCACTGAGGATTTCTTTATGCTTTTCTATGGCATCCATCAGGGGAAGTTCAGCAAATCTGCAAGCTCAGTACTCTCTAGATGATATTTTGTGATTCCCACGAAGAGCAGAATGATAAAGGACTCAGATCAAGAGTCTAGGCAAGGCAAGTGTGTTTAATTGCCATGTGCATCAGGACCAGAACGGTGAGATTCTCACGTTGCAGCTCTACTGGCACGTTATTGCAAAAGCACAAAAATAAACAAAATTAGACCATGACTTATCGGTTAAACTTGGTAACCAAACTACATTAGTGGCAAAGCGGTAGAGTTGCTGTCTTGTGGCGCCAGAGACCTCCGTTCGATCCTGACTATGGGTGCTGTTTGTATGGAGTTTGTATGTTCTCCCTGTGTCTGCGTGGGGTTTCTCCAGGTGCTCTGGTTTTTCCCACATTCCAAAGATGTGCAGTTTTAACTGGGTTCTGTGCATTGCCTCTAATGTGTAGGATAGAATAGTAAGATTAAACGAGAACTTACCAGTTTGAAGTTTGATCTGTATTTTATGAGGAGTTACGATGAGGGATTACGTGAAGTATGCACGCATGCGCGGCATACTTCAAAACAGCGGTGTGGAATCACAGATAGACACAGTTATTGAAGTAAACAGAATAAAGACAAGGAGATATCAGTTTATCAGTTTGACCCATTTTATTGAGGGTGGGAGCGGAGGGCACGTAATCCCTCATCGTAACTCCTCATAAAATACAGATCAAACTTCAAACTGGTAAGTTCTCGTTTAATCTTACTATTTTACTTCAGAGTCACGTGAGTGACTACGTTAAGAATTCAAAGCTCTGTAATTTCAAACCGTGTAACAGTTATTACTTCACTCACTGCTGAAGTCCTTGAGGGAGGAAGTGTGTTATCGTAATCAACCAATGAATCTGTTTGTAGAAAAACACAATGGTATTTTTTAACAATAACAACAAAGAAATTAAATTGCTCCCCTGGGCTTAAATTAAATATTTGCAGTCTCTAAAATCTTTTCTGCAAATAAAACAGATTTTGCCAACGGCTTATTATAAAATTTCTGAACGGTCTTTCCCCCGACCATCCTGCTGTAGCCAGGATGTGGTCTATAGGCACGTCCATTCTTTTAGCCGTCGACGTGGATACTGCCCTGGTGGAATGTGATTTGTACATGTTAGTGTTTATCCCAGCAGCTTTTAGCACCTGCTTGAGCCATCTCGCAATGGTTTGGCTCGTCACCCGACCATAAGGTTTTTTATGACTGACCCACAAGGCTTTTCATCTCCCTCGAATATTTTGGTTGTGTCTATGTAGGATAGTAGGGTCATGGCACATAACCGTGGTTCTGGCGGGTAAGCCCGGAATTCCACGAATGGATTAGGTGTTCCTGGACTGCTCTGTTTGATCAGTCCCTGGATAACAACAGAGATCTGGTCTGGAGCTGTGAGCATGCTGTCCAGTCGCAATAGGTGTAGTGACTGGACCCTCTGTGCAGATACAAGTGCCATCAACATGAGTGTTTTGAGCATAGATTGTTCCAGGTTGAGGGATCTGGCTGGTGGCCATCCCCTGAGGTATGTCAGGACCACACTGACATCCCATATATGGGTGTATCTTGGTCTAGGGGGTTAGAGTTGTAAATACCCTTCATTAGTTTGACCACCAGCGGGTGGGACCCCCTGGCCTGTTGTCCTGGAGCTGGTTTTAAATAGACAGGCAGGGCACTTCTAGCTGTGTTGATGGCTCTGTAGCTAAGTCCTTCATCGTGGTGAAGGTTCGCCAGGCATTCCAGTACGTTGGTAACTGTAGCGGTTGAGTAGGTGGTCCCTGTATCCAAGCAGTACTTCTCCCATTTTTTGATGCTGGACAAGTGCTGTTTTTTAGTGGATGTTCGGAGGGATGCTGACATGGTGTCGACGGTTTGTTCTGATATCCCAGTCCCAGAAGTGGTTTGTGCAGAATCTGCAACCCAGGAGTTTGATTTTTTCATGGCACGGGTGGCTTGTGCCCGACACTGGGTGTTAATAACTCTGGGTCACTGGGGAATACCATCGGAGTTTCAACAACCATGTCATGGAGTATTGGGAACCATGGCTGCGTAGGCCAGTCGGGTACTATCAAAATACCTGAAGCAGAGTCAATTTGTATTGTGCGTAGTCCCCAACTGATGAGGCAGAAGGGAGGAAATGCATAGAAGAAGAATTTCCCCAATCCAGCGTGAACGCATCTACCGCTGCTGCCTCAGGGTCTGGTTCCCAAGCGACATACATAGGTACCTGGTGATTTAGCCTTGATGCAAATAAATCGATATCTGGCGTGCCATATTGCTTGATAACTTTTTTGCAAATTTTTTGGGGTTTAACATCCATTCGATGTTGTCATTAAATTTACGTGACCTGGTGTCTGCCACTGTATTTAGTTTACCTGGCAGGTAAGTTGCTGGTAAGTATTTTCATTTTGGACCAATTGAATAACTACTTTGGTTCCGTCTTCACTAAGGAAGACATAAATAATCTGCCGGAAATAGCAGGGGACCGCGGGTCAAAGGAGTTGGAGGAATTGAGTGAAATCCAGGTTAGCCGGGAAGTGGTGTTGGGTAAATTGAATGGATTAAACATAGAAACATAGAAACATAGAAATTAGGTGCAGGAGTAGGCCATTCGGCCCTTCGAGCCTGCACCGCCATTCAATATGATCATGGCTGATCATCCAACTCAGTATCCCGTACCTGCCTTCTCTCCATACCCTCTGATCCCCTTAGCCACAAGGGCCACATCTAACTCCCTCTTAAATATAGCCAATGAACTGGCCTCGACTACCCTCTGTGGCAGAGAGTTACAGAGATTCACCACTCTCTGTGTGAAAAAAGTTCTTCTCATCTCGGTTTTAAAGGATTTCCCCCTTATCCTTAAGCTGTGACCCCTTGTCCTGGACTTCCCCAACATCGGGAGCAATCTTCCTGCATCTAGCCTGTCCAACCCCTTAAGAATTTTGTAAGTTTCTATAAGATCCCCTCTCAATCTCCTAAATTCTAGAGAGTATAAACCAAGTCTATCCAGTCTTTCTTCATAAGACAGTCCTGACATCTCAGGAATCAGTCTGGTGAACCTTCTCTGCACTCCCTCTATGGCAATAATGTCCTTCCTCAGATTTGGAGACCAAAACTGTACGCAATACTCCAGGTGTGGTCTCATCAAGACCCTGTACAACTGCAGTAGAACCTCCCTGCTCCTATACTTAAATCCTTTTGCTATGAAAGCTAACATACCATTCGCTTTCTTCACTGCCTGCTGCACCTGCATGCCCACTTTCAATGACTGGTGTACCATGACACCCAGGTCTCGCTGCATCTCCCCTTTTCCTAGTCGGCCACCATTTAGATAATAGTCTGCTTTCCTGTTTTTGCCACCAAGGCCGATAAATCCCCAGGGCCAGATAGGCTGCATCCCAGAGTACTTAAGGAAGTAGCTCCAGAAATAGTGGATGCATTAGTAATAATCTTTCAAAACTCTTTAGATTCTGGAGTAGTTCCTGAGGATTGGCGGGTAGCAAACATAACCCCACTTTTTAAGAAGGGAGGGAGAGAGAAAACGGGGAATTACAGACCAGTTAGTCTAACATCGGTGGTGGGGACACTGCTAGAGTCAGTTATTAAAGATGGGATAGCAGCACATTTGGAAAGTGGTGAAATAATTGGACAAAGTCAGCATGGATTTACAAAAGGTAAATCATGTCTGACGAATCTTATAGAATTTTTAGTGACAAAAGAACTATTTCTATACAGTATGTTTCCTGACTTTAAAGAAATTGGATTCCTGTAGCTCCACAGGGACTTGTCAATAGTATGTTCACGTTAGCACCCATCCATGTCTGATGAGATTGCTGGAAGTCTGAAAGAAATTCCACTTTGAAGTGGCAACAGGTGAATTTAAGGAAAAAAGGTGCTGTCAGATGAATTCCAACCTCCATTGATTCTGGAGGTCAATAAGGTTTACTCGATTTAAAACCTCCCTCTACTTTTGTTCCCACTGCAATTTATTCACCGCGCCATTGCATGTCCAGCCTCGAGAACAATGCTAACACATCACTGTATCACCCTGCAACTACTGAGCTTCATAAGTATATTACTACAGGGAAATATTTATCTGTATGAAAACGCTCAAAGATATAAAAAATGCTGCAATATCAATGCAACAATAATCTACTGTAAAATCAATCATGCAATAATTCCAGGGACAGGAGATCCAGCAGGTCATCATTTTAATGCTGCAGGCAACCTCTGTGTTTAAAGCTAAACCACTCTGAAATTTTAAACTTGATACTGCCGCCACTTTCAGAAATGTGAAGCACAGCAATATAAAACCCATAAACCGAGCAAATTAGAGGTAATGAAAACAGTAAAGGAAATGATCATGACTGTAAGGAGAGAAGAATGAAGCAGACCCTGGAGAGTGTAGGAAGGAACTGCAGATGCTGGTTTAAACCGAAGATAGACACAAAATGCTGGAGTAACTCAGTGGGACAGGCAGCATCACTGGACAGAAGGAATGGGTGACGTTTCGGGTCGTGAGCCTTCTTCAGACTGAGCATCGGGGAGAGGCAGTTTCAGCGATCTCTTACACTTACTTATCTCTGTAACTCCCTCTCCCCTGACTCTCAGCCTGAAGAAGGGTCTCGACCCAAAACATCACCCATTCCTTCTATCCAGAGATGCTGCCTGTCCCACTGAGTTACTCCAGCATTTTGTGTCTATCAAGCAGATTTAAACTTTGGTTCAAAGAGAAAGTTCTGACGGGGACAGCAGTCTACTTCAGAGATAGTCGGGATTGGGAAATACCAGGAGCCTGGAGCAAACGGATGGAAGGAATGAATGTGTCATTGCGATCTCTCCTGACAAGGGCAATAGACCACGGTCACCTGTTCATGTTGTCCAGGGATGCTGCCTGACCTGCTAAGTTACTCCACTGACCAGCAAATTAAAGAGGCGAAGGTAACATGAATGCCTCAACATGGAAACAAATGATGGTGCCTAAATAGTGGCTGCTAGCTTTTAGAACTTTAGGTTTGAAATGCTCGACATAAAACTGAAGCAGAGAGAATGATTTTAACTCTGAAGATGGACACAACGTGCTAGAGTAACTCAACGGGTTGGGCAACATCTCTGGAGAGAAAGGATGGCCAGATCCTTTCTTCAGACTGAAAGTGAAGTGGAAATGGAGTTAGGAAAAGGCCAGAAAAAATCTGGGCAGGCGACAGATGACCAAGGAAGCACATAATGGCCCATTATTGGATGGGGAAAGGGATACAAGGATGAGAAGAGTGAAACAGTGAAAAAGAAGGTTTCCAACCTGAAACATCACCCATCCTTTCTCTCCAGGGATGCTGCCTGACCCATTACTCTAGCACCCTCTGTCTATCTTCGGTATAAACCAGCATGGGAGGTTCCTTTCTACATACCTGATGTTAACTCTGTTTGCCAAACAGCAACAAAGTCCTTAAAGTCACTAATGTTACTCAGCTGACTAAAAACCTCCAGGAAAGAAGCTGCAATCATTTCATCCAATTTCACTGAGCTAAGGACAGACAAGGACTAAACGGCCAGGATTCTTAGATCACCCATAGAATTTCCACATACTTACGCAGTTCTGTGCCTTTTGTGGCTTAATTAAACGCTACCACAGAGCAAGAAGCCATTCAGTCCTCCCCTTTCCTTGCAAATGATCTCCTCTCAAGTAGCTCTCGAATTTGTTTTTGAATGTTATTCAATATGTTTTCACCACCCTTTCAGACAATGCATTCTTGATCGGAACAACCTAAAGTGCTTTGTTACATGTTTCACATTCTGAGCTCAGATTGTGTCGCATTTTCTTGAACAGTTTATTGTTTCACATTCACAACCAGAGAGCAGTGCAGAACTGCTCTCTACCTCGTTGGTGACCCTCAGACTTTCCTTGATCTGACTTTACCTTGCACTGAACGTTATTCCCTTGTACTGTACAGTAAATGTTCTGAAATACTGAGTAAGTACACAGTATAGTGTAATGGCTCGATTGTAATCATGTATTGTCTTTCTGCAGACTGGATAGCAAGCAGCAAAAGCTTTTCTCTGTACCTCGGTACACGTGTCAATAAACTAAACTGAACTGAAACAAAACTGTTTCTGGGAACCAAAGCAACTCATCTTAAGAGATCCACTGACGAGAGAAAGTTGAGGAAAGATTCTGATTCCTAATTTTTGGGAAAATTCATTGACGTACAGAAGCTACAATTCAGTTCAATTTGCATAGAATTGAAATGAATTTTAGCATGGTCAGCATTATCTGCCATTTGAGAAGTTCAATTAAGCAATTGTTCAAAACTCCTAGCAGTTCTTTCCGATCTTTATAATGTTCCGCATCCTGAAGCAATCGCCACATCAATCTGAAGTGGTCGGATACATTCTTACATTTTATGGTAGCTATTATAAAATAATGTCATTATAATGTACTGAAATGTGGAAAATCTGTACCAGTCCCTAAATGTCTTATCCATTGTCAAGTAAGAGGAGAACTAAATCATTCAATTCACATTGAAAAATGATCCATGGTGCAGCATTCAAGATTCACAGACAAAGACTATTACTTCACTCGTGTGTTTTCTTGTGGTGTTCTGCTTGGAGTCATTGTTTGCAATGCTGAGCGATCTCCATTAATATAATAGTGATGGAACTGACAAAAGGTTTGCATTATTGGACCTAAACATTTACGATATTATATTCATGGCATAAAATTGCTTTTGCTCTGTGGAAGTACAGTATGTGTTATGGAATGATTCTGAAAATGGATGAGTTTATGGAATTCAAGTCACTCAAGGTATGTGGGCTTCGCAGGATGAGCCTGAGATGGCGAGCTTCTTTCTTGATCTGCGGCATTCCTTGAGGTGTGAGGTGAACACCGTGGTGTTTGGAAAAGAGTTCCAGGGTTTTGTCTCAGTGATGGTGAAGCAACAGTGATATTGTAAATTAAGAATAAGGGGTAGGCCATTTAGGACTGAGATGAGGTCAAACCTTTTCACCCAGAGAGTTATGAATCTGTGAAATTCTCTCCCACGGAAGGCAGTGGAGGCCAATTCACTGGATGTTTAAGAAAGAGGTAGATATAGCTCTTAGGGCAAACGGAATCAAAGGAAATGGGGAGAAAGCAAAACGGGGTACTGATTTAGGATGATCAGCCATAATCATATTGAATGGCGATGCTGGTTTGAAGGGCCGAATGGCCTACCCCTGCACCTATTTTCTATGTTTCCATGGTTCCATGTCACTAAGGTCTTCTTCGAGTCCGTTGCAATCTCAGATGTCGTTCTGCCAGTATCTGGCGCAGGTCACAGCTGGTCGGGTCGGTTCAACCAGGTGTCACTGAGGTGTGTGGCTTGGAGGGTAATTTCCAGCTTTTGATGCCTGCGGTCCCTCACAAATCCAAGCCATCTGAAAGATGTATTGAGCAGAGTTTATACTTGTATGCCAGATATCCATTACTGTGTTGGCTCACCCTGTGCACCCATTCCAATGAAGCTTTGAGTTGGGCTCAAAATCACAACCTATAACACACCCCGATCTCCAAAGCCAGTCATCCCTCTACTTCTCTCCGAGTCAAGTAATATTTTGCAGTTTTCATGTACAGAGTTTGCATGTTCTCCCTGTGACTACATGTGTTTTCTCTGAGTGCTCTGATTTCCTCCAGTTTTCACCCACATTCCCAAGATACGCAGGTTTGTAGGTTAATTGGCTTCTGTGAATTGTCCCTAGCATGTAGGATGGAACCAGTGTTTATCAGTTGGAGCTTTCTCGGTGGGCCAAATGACCTGTTTCCACAATGTATCTCTAAACTAAACTAAATCAACATTTAGAAATCAGGAGGAAAACTTTTAAGAAGTGATAATACAAAAAAAGAAATGGCATTTGGAATTTATTTCAAATAGATTGGATAAAATTATAGGTTTACAATTTTAATAGAAGAGTTCTGTGTGGAAATTAATCTGTTTTTGACCTTTGTATTCTGGCCATATTAACATCCAGTACAGGTTACACAAGGCCAGCTGCAATTAATGATAATTGTGCACTTTAGCAGAAAAGAGATCTTTCAACATAATGTCTCCTGCAGTTTCTGGTCTACAGAAGCCACCAGATGGTGTCTTTATTTGTTATTGTGTTCTCAAGAGACATTTTTTTTATCCCATTGAAATATTTTGAATTTGCACCAGTTTGTTCATGCAGTACATGCAATTGAATTCAAATGATTTACTTGTCATATGCTATATTTTAAAGGGATTCACTCGAATATTATAAATGTCAAAGAGGATTCTCTTGAACTTCTACAGGTGCACAGTAGAGAGCATATTGACTGGTTGCCTCGTGGCCTGGTTCAGCAACGTGAACATCCAGGAGCGGAAAAGACAGCAAAAAATTGTGACCACTGGCTCTGACCTCCCCACCATCGAAGGGATGTATAGGAGTCGCTGCCTCAAAAAGGCAGCCAACATCATCAGAGACCCACACCATCCTGGCCACACACTCATTTAACCACTGCCATCGGGAAGAAGGTACAGAAGCCTGAAAACTGCAACGTCCAGGTTCAGGAACAGCTTCTTCCCTACAGCCATCAGGCTATTAAACACAACAACAAATAAACTCTGAACTACAGCAGAGTATTATTATTTTTGCACTATAATTGTTTGTGTTTTGAGTATGTGTGTATGTGTATATATACACACTGAACTTTTTTTTTTCTCTCGTTTATGTACTATGTTGTTCTGTTGTGCTGCAGCAAGTAAGAATTTCATTGTTCTATCTGGGACACATGACAATAAAGCACTCCTGACTCTTGATTAAAGTTGTGCTTGAGATTGAGCTGCAAAATGTACAGGCTGCTTTTATTCTCTGTGTGGAAAAACCCCTTAGAGCTAATCTCTGAAGGTTGTCACACAATGGGAAACAGCTTACAGCTTCTCAATTCTGAATTCAAGTATGGTGCTTCAACACTGTGTCATATGATATGATACATACCTTCAGGTGAATAAAGCATTTTAGTTTCAATTCTTGGAATGACACATGCTAGCTGGTAATCCAACTTGTCTGACGCATTAAAAAAAAGTCACAATCACAAGAGAAATAGATCGGGTAGATGCACAGAGTCTCTTGCCCAAAGGAGGGGAATCGAGGACCAGTGGACATAGGTTCAAGGTGAAGGGGAAAAGATTTAATAGGAACTAGACTAAGTGGGACCCGTTGGATCCCATGTTCACACGGGAGGGCTGGTCCCCCAACGCAATATTCCACCTCTCCACCAAGTCCAATATTGGTGGTCAGTGAGTGGGGGCGAGCTTTCTGGAGCGCCAGTATGGGTGTTTTGGGCTGAAGGGACTGGTTTTCAGAGGGCTTGTATGGACAGTGTGGGCCAGATGGATTCTTGGGCTGGCAGCTCAGTTATTCAGGCCTGGTGGGCTGACAGCTCAGTCACTCAGGCCTGGTGAGCTGGCAGCTCAGTCACTCAGGCTTGGTGGGCTGGCAGCACAGTCACTGAGGACTGGTGGGCTGGCAGCTCAGTCACTCAAGCCTGGTGGGCTGGCAGCTCAGTCACTCAAGCCTGGTGGGCTGGCAGCTCATAAACTGCCAGAAATCTGCCTAAAACAGGCGAGAGACTCTGTGAGAGAGAAGGGGAAGTGGGTGGAGAATCAATTTTAGACATTTTTCGTCTTTTTCTGCAACACAGCAATGAAGGAGGAAAGTCTATCCTGGCCTGGATCTCACAGGGTGTCAATAAAAGGAGGGGAGAAAAATACTGTGGTGAGGTTTAATACTTGCAGGGGGAATACTTACTGATGGACCGAATGGACTCCTCCTGGGCTAGTGCATGACTGATGGGCTGAAGGGACACTTTAAAAAAAATCTGAGTGTAATCTCAGTGAAAGGCAGTGTTTTTCTGGACTTTTTCCTGGCTTGGCATGGGCCTTTTGGGCCAAAATGCTCCGCCTGGGCTAATACGGGCATTTTGGGCTAAAGGGACTGGTTTATCTGCTTATAGGGGCCTTGTGGGCTGAAATTAGTGGTTTCAGGCAGGCCAAACAACTCATTTCATTTCATTTCCATTTCCATTTCAATTTCAGTTTCAAGCACAGGGCAGGCCAAATAACTCAATGCATTTTCATTTCAGTTCCATTTCAATTGCAATTTCAAGCACAGGGCAGACCAAACAACTCATTGCATTTTCATTTCATTTCCATTTCCATTTCCATTGCAGTTTCAAGCACAGGGCAGGCCAAACAACTCATTGCATTTTCATTTCATTTCCACTTCCATTGCAGTTTCAAGCACAGGGCAGGACAAACATCTCATTGCATTTTCATTTAATTTCCATTTCCATTGCAGTTTCAAGCACAGGGCAGGCCAAACAACTCATTGCATTTTCATTTCACTTCCATTTCCATTGCCATTTCAAGCACAGGGCAGACCAAAAATCATTGCATTTTCATTTCATTTCCATTTCCATTGCAGTTTCAAGCACAGGCCAGGCGAAACAATTCATTGCATTTTCATTTCATTTCCATTTCCATTGCAGTTTCAAGCACAGGGCAGGCCAAACAACTCATTGCATTTTCATTAAGGGCTAACAAATAATTTATTGCAAGTACATTGCAGATTCACAATTGCTGCTTAGAATCACAGTTGTGGACTCTCCCACGCTATCTTCCAGAGTGACTGACTGACGTCCGGCATCTGGGGCTTTATAATCCTGGCACCCCCGGAAGGGGTGTTACCTTCATCATGGTCATTGACAGGCGAGAGGACCAATCAGCTAATCTCTTGATTTTTTGAACATGTATAATTTTTTTATCTTTCAGCGATCTGAAAAATCCTTGGGGCTGCTGCAGCGGAGGAGGACTGTGAGTAAGATGGCAAAAATCATAGGGATATAGGGTAGAGTTTTTTCTAAAATCAATTATCAAAGTAGACAGGAAGTGGTCAAGATGAGACTTTTAGTATAATAATAGATATGAGGGGTAACTTTTTCACACAAAGCGGGGTGGGTGTATGAAACAAGCTGCCAGATAAGGTAATTGAGGCAGGGACTATCCAAATGTTTAAGAAACAGTTAGACAGGTTCATGGATTGGACAGGTTTGGAGGGATATGAACCAAGCACAGGTCGTTGGGACTAGTGTAGCTGGGACATTGTTGGTCGGGGTGGGCTGTTGGGCCGAAGGGCGTGTTTCCACACTGTTTCACTCGATGACTCTCTATGACTCGAAGTGCGGAGTAACCCAGCAGGACAGGCTGCATCTCTGGAGAACATGGATAGGTGACATTTCAGGTTGGGACCCTTCTTCAGACTGATTGTAGTCAGGGATAGAAAGTTGGAAGAGAGTTTGGGGATGGGACAGGGGTGGGACAATTGTGATGAATATATGTATAAGCCAAAATAGTTCAATAGAAGATAGAACAGCAAATTAATATATGTAGGCTGCAAATTTAATAATGTTCCTTATAAAATCTCATTGAATCTGGGCGTCCACAATAAGAACATTTGAGCAGATTACAATCAGGCTGTATCAAGTATCACCAGGTTCACAATGTGTAATTAATGAAGCAAAGAGTAATGTTACTGTGTCATTTTATTTTGATAAAGTGAACCACTTTTACCATTTAACCATCCCTACTATCCAAAATATTTATTGAAACAAAATACTCCAAACATATATCAAGGAATAGATTCATGATTTAAAGCAAATTGCCTGATTTCATGCTCCATATAAAATATGCAAACCCCAGGTGTGTTCTGCTACCTTGGAGAGGGAACCCATGTGGCCTTCTCATTATTGTTGAATTTAATGATTCTGTCAAGTGCTTACATGTGTTGTGCTTTGTTCGGCTAATGGTTTTAATTATATTGTATTTTGCAATTTTGAAAAGTCAGTCAAATGAAGCAGGATTAAATAAGGTGGTGGAGTAACTCAGCAGGTCCGACAGCATCTCTGGAGAACACGGATGTGTTACGTATCGGGTCGAAGCCCTCCTTCAAGATGATAGATAGTTCTGATAAAAAACATAGTTATCAGATGTGTCGGAAGGAACTACAGATGCTGGTTTAAACCAAAGATAGACACAAATTGCTGGAATAACTCAGCGGGACTGGCAACATCTCTGGAGAGAAGGAATGGGTGACGTTTCAGATCGAGACCCTTCTTCAGACTGAAAGACACGGGAAAGGGAAACGAGATATATAAACGATGTGGAGAGATAGATAACAAATGAATGAAAGATAAGCAAAAAAGTAACTATGATAAAGGAAACGGCATTGCTAGGTTTGCTAGGTTAGAAGGAAAAGCTGGTGTGATGTGTGGTGGAGGGATGGAGATGGATTAGTCCAACTGGATCATCTAGCAAATTAGATATTTTTAATCACAATAATTCTCTAGACATTTGGTGGACCATATCAAGAATCAAAAGGGTTTATTCATCATAAGCTCCAGAATAATGTAACTCTTACTTGATGGAGATAATGATCTGGATGGTAAGTTCTCAATTGCCAACAGAAGTAAGATATTACACTTCTTTGAAATCAAAAGATCATAAGTCATAAGAGCAGAATTTGGCCATTTGGCCTCTCTAGTCTATTCTGTTATTCCATCGTGGCTGATCTATCTCCCCCTCCTAACCCAATTATCCTGCCTTCTCCCCATAACATCTGTACGAATCAAGAATCTTTCCATCTCTGCCTTAAAGATATCAACTGACGGCCTCCACAGCCTTCTGGTGCAAATAATTCCACAGATTCACCACCCATTGACTAAAGAAATTCCTCCTCATCTCCTTCCTAAAAGAACGTCCTTTAATTCTGAGCCAATTACTTCTAGTCCGAGACTCTCCCACTAGCAGAAGCATCCTCTCCACATCCACACTATCCAAGCCTTTCACTATTCTGTACATTCTTCTAAACTCCAGCGAATACAGGCCCACTGCCATCAAAACGCTCATCATATGATAAATGCAGCTGAGTGTGAAAATGAGAGGGCTAGAGTAACTGCATACGTATCAGAAGGTAACATTATAGAGTTAAGCAAATGGTGAGCCCATTTAGAGATAAGCAAGGCTAATGTTTCCATTCAGTGATTTTCATTACCGGCCATGGGATTAAGAGACATGTCAACAAATTCATTTCTTTCTTCATAGATTAAAATCCACTTGAAAATGAGCAATTAAGACAATTAGGAGGAAAGAAACCTTGTGATTATTAATGTCTTTATATCTCCTTTAAGTGATCCCAAACCATTTACAGTGGATTAAATACCTCTGATGTATAGTCACTGTTGTAAGTTCAGAAACAAACCAGGTCCTCTGTGGCAGTTTGCAGAGAAACAGGGTTGTATGGGCTGGTTACCTAAACAAGTAATTTCCTTTGTAGAGTCTCAAGATACCGTGATAACTGCCTCAGAACGCAAAGCCACGGCAGCATTGTGGCAGACACAAAATGCTGGAGTAACTCAGCGGGTCAGGCAGCATCTCTGGAGGGAAGGGATGGGTGACGTTTCGGGTCGAGACCCTTCTTTAGGGCTGAAGAAGGGTCTTGACCAGAAACCTGAAGAAGGGTCTCAACCCGAAACCTGAAGAAAGGTCTCGACCTGAAACATCACCCTTTTTCCTTTTCTCCAGAGATGCTGCCTGGCCCGCTGAGTTACTCCAGCATTTTGTGTCTACCTTGTGGCAAGCCTCTCATCTTTTTTTTTCAAAGCTCACAAGCATTAATATCACTCCTCTTGGATTTTTTCCATTTTCCATTTACTTTGACCATTCAGCAGCAGGTGCAGCAGGTAAAACGTTGATGATTCACAGTTCCAACAGCCCGTGTTTTATTCACACACACAGTGTGTTGTGTGTGGAGTTTGCACGCACAACCTGTGACTGTGTGGGTTTCACAAGGGTGCTCCCAAATCCCCCAAAACATTCTGGTTTGTCAGTTTAATGGCCACTACAGACTTCCCCGAGCATAGATGTGTGATAGAAGGGGCGAGGAGCTGTTAAGTATCGGCCAAGTGAGGAAGATTCACCTACAGTAGAATAACTGGGGGAATGGAACTGATGGAATAGGCTTGATCGGCTGGAGAACCTCTTTCATAGGTTCATAGGTTCAAAGGTATTTTATTGTCACGTGTGCCAATTAAGGTACAGTGAAGTGAAGGGTCTGAAGAAGGGTTTCGGCCCGAAACGTCGCCTATTTCCTTCGCTCCATAGATGCTGCTGCACCCGCTGAGTTCCTCCAGCAATTTTGTGTACCTAAGGTACAGTGAAATTCGATTTATCATACAGCCATACTAAAAAAACACCAAGACACAACTACATAAAGGTTAACATAAACATCCACCACAGCGGAGTCGAACCATCCGCAGTCAGTGTTCGAAACTTCCGCAGTCAGTGCGATCGAAGCTCCTGCGGCTTGGAACTCCCGAAGTCGGTCCCTAACCAGGGACCACGAGCTCCACGGTGTTAAAGTACGCAGGCTCCTGTGGTTGGAGCTTCCGAGTTCGATCCCCAGCACAATGCCGCCAACTCCACGATGTTAGACCACAGTGCAGACGGAGATACAATACCGAAAAAGTCGCATCTCTGTCAAGGTAAGAGATTAAAAAAAAGTTTCCACCCAACCCCTCTCCCCCCACATAAAACAAGCTAGAGAACACTAAAACATACATTTAACACATACTATAAAATAACAATGAAGGAAAAGGATGAGACAGACTGTTGGCGAGGCAGCCACTCATTGTTGTTAGGTAGTACATGGCAATTGTTGATCTGTGGTATGATGGATTGTGTCTGCCAGGTCTGGAGTAGACATCAGCCAAGTCCTGCTGGAGTAGCTACTATGGCATTATGTAGCTCATCACAAAACTAAGTGTGCAAAACATCAAGGGTCCTAACTCTACCCACGCAAGTTAGGTTGGAGATGTAAAGCCCCAGTCCCACTGTACGAGGTAATTCACAAGTTCTCCTGAGTTTTCCCCTGCTTCGTACTCGGAGAATGTCCGTAGCGGGACTGTAGGAGTTCATGGATGTCTCGTAGCGGCTCGTACGAGTAAATAGTAACAATTGTTTTCATCACGAGTATTTATTTACTGGTGGACATTTTTTACAGGGATGAAAAAACGTCATGAGTTTACCGGATGTCCCGAGTACCTACCGTTAGCATTACGAGCCGCTACGGGACATCCACGAACTCCTACGGACCCGCTACGGACATTCTCCGAGTTCGAATCAGGGGAAAACTCGGGAGAACTCGTGAATTACCTCGTACAGTGGGACAGAGGCTTAAGGGTGAGACAAGACTCGTGAGTAAGGCAAGGCAGCACCTTTACCACCTCAGGCAATTGAGGAAATTCAGAGTGTCTCCGAGGATCCTCCAGTGCTTCTATGCAGCGGCGGTGGAAAGCATCTTGTCCGGGAACATTACCATCTGGTTTGGGAATTGCTCTGCCAAGGACAAGAAGGCTCTGCAGAGAGTAGTGCGTTCGGCCGAACGCACTATGGGAACTTCACTTGCCCCCCTGCAGGAACTATACATCAGGAGGTGCAACTCCAGAGCCAACAATATCATGAGAGACCCTCTTCCACCCCTGCAACGGACTGTTCCAGCTGCTACGGTCAGGCAAACGCCTCCGTTGCCATGCGGTGAGAACGGAGAGGTTGAGAAGGAGTTTCTTCCTAGAGGCCATTCGGACTGTAAACGCCTATCTCACCAGGGACTAACTCTACTGAACGTTTTTCCTTCCATTATTTATTATGTAAAAGAATATGTGTGTTATGATTGTGTTTATAGTTTGTTTAGTTGTTTGTCTTTTGCACAAAAGTCCGCGAGCATTGCCACTTTCATTTCACTGCACATCTCGTATGTGTATGTGACAAATAAACTTGACTTGACTTGACTTGACTTGATACTCTCAGTGGGTTTGTTAGAATCCATAGGACTTCCCAATGACATGCGGTCCACCTTTAGAGAAGCAGACTTTAGAGATACAGCGTGGAAACATGCTCTTTGGCCCACCGGGTCCGCGCCGGCCAGCATTTACCCCGTACGCCAACATTATCCTACACACTAGAAATGTTACAACTTACCAAAGCCAATTAACCAACAAACCTGTACGTCTTTGCAATGTGGGTGGAAACCAGAGCTCCCGGAGAGTCCATTGTGGGCAAGTTGGGCCGAAGGGTCTGTTTCCACACTGTATCACTCTATGACTCTTGATGAAGTTTCTCTAAAGGTGCCCTGTGCAGAGATCTGACCAAGATAATAGATACAGTATGCCATCTATTTATTTATTTATTTATTTGTTTATTTTATTATTTATTTTGAACAGAATAAAAGAATAAAAAGCAAGTGTGAAACAGCATACAAAAAACAAAACAAGAATATTTATAAAGTGTCATAAACAATATCTATAAATAAATGAAATCGTATGTGTCCGAAAAGGAACAGGAAGAAGCCAAAGCTTATTAATTCC
This sequence comes from Amblyraja radiata, assembly GCF_010909765.2. Classification (NCBI taxonomy): domain Eukaryota; kingdom Metazoa; phylum Chordata; class Chondrichthyes; order Rajiformes; family Rajidae; genus Amblyraja; species Amblyraja radiata. The sequence continues at coordinate 13,953,935 of NC_045962.1, read as the reverse complement.
CACCCCTTATCTTTCTGCTTGTTTGAAAATCTCCCTGGTCTGACAATGTGTAAAGGGTCCAAGGCAACTTTCAGCTTTCTTCTTGAATCTAAGAGCAACCTCTTCGGCAATGCCTTGGCATTGAATGGTTTGTGTCCTAATATGCTGCAGTATATTGTGGATATATTGCGGATATATTTTGTGGATGTAAAGCTTTTCACTGTACCTCGGTGCATGTGACAATTTAAGGGCCTGTCCCACTGTACGAGGTAATTCAAGAGTTCTCCCGAGTTTCCCCTGATTCAAACTCGGAGAATTACGGTAATAGCCGCTCGTAGGTACTCGGGGCTCTCGTGGACATTTTTCAACATGTTGAAAAAACTTCACGAGCTTACAGCGTTTCCCGAGTACCTGCCGTTAGCATTACGAGCAGCTAAGAGACGTCCCAAGCTCCGACGTACCCGCTACGTACATTCTACGTACTTACCACGAGTTTGATTTTTTTTTAAACTCGGGAGAGCTCTTAGGTAAACTCGTATAGTGGGACAGGCCCTTAACTAAACTGAACTGAACTGATATTGTAGTGTTTTACAAATATACTCAGTCGCGTCTTGGGGTGGAAGATTGCTACCTTCATGTGGTCCCCCCCTGTATTGACGAATGCAATCAACCCGGCGTGCACAATCAAATAAGATCACACAGAACAGGTTCTTCTACAAATTTAGGCTGTGCACGCCATACGCAAGAAGAAGAAGTCGTGTCATATTGGGTGGAGTAGTATCAGTGAGAGAATGGCAGAGTCCCTGGAAACACACTTCAATAACTAATATGAATATCCCATCAAAGTCACAACTATGCAGAGAGAACTTCCAAGGAAATATATTCCATTCTGTGAGCAGCGTTTTAAATATTGCTGAGCATGTTTTCATTAAGAGAAAGCTTTTGTAATTTGATTCCCATTGAAAAAGAATTTAATTTTGGTGCTCACCGCCACCAATTGACCAAAGGTGTAATGTGCTCCTGCAAAAACTATTATACTTTAGGGATTCGGATATTCCCTCTGCTAGATTTGACATATGATCATTTTTCTCATATTAAAAAAAACCCACCAGAAATTGATTGCAAGGCCACAGGTCAGTCTGAAAAAGAAACAAATATGCTATTGAAATGTGCAGTGAAGATAAATGACAGAAATAAATACACCATGTTTTGTAGCAGTAGCAGCAGCCGCTGTTGCCAATCCATTAACAGTTTAATCTAACGCAGACGCCTCCCCCAAATCTGATCAGGTTAAACTCAGCTACAACTCTGCCTTTCAGACAACTTGACCTATTTTAGGCCCAGGCCTACTCTACTGTGCATTTGACACCGTTTGCAACCAGGGAAACAGAGAAGATAGGAAAAAGCAAAGGGGCTGGCCAAGCTGGCCATCCGCGAGTCATGGCGCCAGGCTGAAGAGGGCTCTGACCAAACCGGCTGCCTGCCCCTTTTCCGGGGTCATGTCTGTCCTCTGGTGGTGATAGAGAGGGATTACGCGCTGTCCATGGGCACCCTGGGGGATTTCCAGTACCGCTGGGCACCGCGGGGGGTTGAATGCATCCCTGATAAGCAGTGTAAGATAGTTGTAAAATAGTTTATTGTTTGTCGTGTATTGTGATGGTGGGTTCTGTTTAGTTTTTTACTGTACTGTATATATTATTTTAATATTTGAATAAATATATTTTTGATTAAAATTTTTTTTTAATGGCCATGGCTGATCATCCAAATTCAGCGCTCATTTCTTGCTCATTCCTCATTATTCCTTGCTTGTCCAATCATCTGCAAATCAACTCCTTCTCGCCTGCAGATAGACACAAAAAGCTGGAAAAGCTCAGCGGATCAGACAGCATCTCTGGAGAAAAGGAATAGAGATGTTGCCTGTCCCGCTGAGTTACTCCAGCTTTTTGTGTCTCTCTTTGGTTTAAACCAGCATCTGCAGTTCCTTCCTACCCCTCTCACCTGTATCCACCTATCTCTTGCCAGACTGTGTCCCATCCTCACCTCTCTTCCTGCTTTCTCATTCCCTCCACTACAATCAGTCTGAAGAAAGATCCCGACCTGAAATGTTCCCTATCCATGTCACTGCAGAGATGCTGCCATGACCTGTTGAGTTACTCCAACCCTTTGTCACTTGTCTCCGCCCCATATCCCTTGACCCTTTAAGTTCAGTTTAGTTTAAAGAGAAGGCATGGAACAGGCCCTTCAGCCAACAAATCCATGCTGGCCATCGATCACCTGTTCACACGAGTTCTATGTTATCCCATTTTATCATCTACGCTCTATAAATTGGGGACAATTTTACAGAGGCCAAGAACTATATAGGTCTAAGAACTATATCTAACCTTAAATAGATGTAACGATTTGAAGGAACTGCAATAGTTTGCTATTGCAGTTCCTTCAAATCGTTACATCTAGTTAATAGATATAGTTCTTAGACCTATATAGTTCTTGGCCTCTGCATTGAAGAAAATTATACTGTGCCTGGATGATGAGCCAAGGTTAAGGGCAAATGATTGGGGTCCCCTTAAATAGATTTCTACAACAGTACAATCATCAGCGAGAGGAGATTGTATCCATGGATCATTTCCAGCAAACCATTTCCCCTCGGGAATTCGGACTGTGCGGAATTTTTTCCCCCAATAAACAATGTGAGGAAAATTGGGATGGGCGAGATAAGGAAAGCAGCTGTAATTCTATTTCTTTGCCAAAGCTTTTGTTGGGAATTGCATTGCTCATCCTGTTTGGTTTGGGTTCTGACGCATTTCCTCAAATGGAAAATAATGTTTTGTGTTCACACAAACGTTAATAGTCACCTGCGTAAAAAAATCATGTTTCCTAAAAGAACAGCTGCTGGTGAATAGGGTGACGTTTCGGGTTGAGACCCTTCTTCAGAACATACCTTCTCTCCAGAGATGTTGCCTGCCCCGCTGAGTTACTCCATTTTTTTGTGTCTATCTTCGGTTTAAACCAGCATCTGCAGTTCCTTCCTACACAGCTAAGGTTTAGTTTAGTTTGGAGATAAAGCGCCAGGACCTTCAGGACCTTCAGACCACCAAGTCTGAACAGGACCTTCAGACCACCAAGTCCGCGCCGACCAGCAATCCCCACATATTAACACTATTCTACATGCACAAGGGACAATTTTTATACTTACCAAGCAAATTTAACTACATACCTGTACGTCTTTGAAGTGTTAGTGTATGATCAGTATAATATTGGGACGAAGAGAAATTAGACTATTAACGGCAAAAACTTTTCCTTTCCAATTAATATTTGCATGATGTTCTCATCAACAAATTTGTCCACATTGAATGAGCAACAATGGATGCCAGCTGCTGAAGTATTTGACTGATAATACATTTTTAGAATGTAATTTCCTTGCAGTAAACTTCACTGATCTTTTGAAGGAAAGAAATTAAAATAATAAACATGTTTTTAACCGTCTGTGTGATCCATCTGCTCGCAATATTCTTGTTAAAAACACTTTTGAAGGAAACATATTTGGATATGGCAACCAATTCTTCCTTGGTTTGTGAGGCGCAGCTTTCACATAAAGCCTTTTCTGCTAAGGTCAAAGATAGCTATTTTGCTCTTGCTGTCAATTAAACGCCTTACAGTATTTCTTGCTGTGCATCTGTAGTTTGTTTACCAAACTTCCATGGGTTTTTCTTTTTTGATAACAGTAAATAAAAGTAATATGGGCGGATTTTATGGACCATATTGATTTTGCTGTTCTTTTTCACGATGCACAAAAGGAAACAGAGGGCAAAAGCAGGATGAAGAGTTTATTTATTGTTATTGCATCTACTGAGCATTATCTTTGATGCCAACATCATATCCTGTAGCAGTCATTGTGATCTGCGCTACTTTAATTCGTTTATTCACTGTTCTTTGATTGAAATGTCACCATTCAAGTGGACCTTTGAATTAACCTTCAGGATTTCGACGAACCAATACCAGAGGAAACTTCTCTGTTGTTTCATCGCCTGTCATCCGCACTTTGCCTGCTGCTCCTTGCAGAACAAAGATTGCTGGGTTACATCCAGATGAACTTTCTCAAACTCGCTAATCTTCTCCTTCTTGCGTATGGCGTGCACAGCCTAAAGTTGTAGGATAACTTGTTCTATTTGATCTTACTTGATTGTGCACGCCAGGTTGATTGCATTCGTTGAAACAGGGCGGACCACGTGAAGGTTGCAATCTCCGACCTCAAGCTAATCTTATATTAGGCGACTCGATGGGCCTAATGTCCTAACTGGTCTTATGTCTTATGATCTGAGAGTGTGCATCTGGGGAAAACCAGACTGACCCTAGGTATACCAATCCACGCTTCGATGTCTTCATTTTCAGAACAGCAAGTGAATGTATGGACAGAAGGGATGAAAAGGGAAAGCGATTTAGTTGTGCATTGCAGTACATAAGTAAATGTCATATCTTAAATTTAATTTCAAAAATTGCCTGCTACTCACATGCACAGAGAAGTATTGAAAATATGACAACACTATTTTTCATACAGCTCTCTCTCTCATTTTAGAAAAAGGTTATTTCATTGGTGAACACTGACTGCACATTAGTTGTCGGAGAGTTTTTGAGATATGATTATTAAAAGTGCAAAATAGATATGAATTCTTCAGTTATCAAAATAAATCATAGAAAAATTTGTCCAGTGTGTGCACAACCAATTCCTTAAAAAATCATCGTCTTTAAAAAAACATAGCTGCGATTTATGATTATACAGTGGCAATATTTTATCCTGCAAATCCAAAACTGAAACATAAAGAATGTATTCATATAGTCTCTTAAACAGTACATGACAGTCAAAGCATTATGAAGAAGTATTATCAAACCAAATTTGACCACATAACAAGGTATTGGGGCAGGTGACAAATATAAGTTTTTATCAGGTGGATAGAAGGACAGAGAGGTTGAGTACAGGAACTCCATTGCTTAAAGCTTTGTCAGTTAAAGATAAGGCCACCGATGGTGGAATGATTGAATTTAGGGATGATCAGGTGTCCAGATTTTAAGAGAGCAGGTATTTCAGCATGTAACAGGCCAGTGCAGATTAAAGACATAAAAGGCTATGGATAGCAATTGAGGAATTCAAAGACTCCACGTGGCACCAGCAATGGCTGCCTCGCCAACAGTCTGTCTGTCATTTCCTTTTTGTTGTCTGTTTTGTATGTGTTAAATGTATGTTTTTAGTGTTCTTTAGCTTGTTTTATGTGGGGGGTGGGGGGGGGAGGAGTTGGGGGAAACTTTTTCTAATCTCTTATCTTGACAGAGATGCAATTTATTTCCATATCGTATCTCCATCCGCACTGCGGCCCAACATCGAGGAGTTGGCGGTCTTTGCTGGAGATCGACCGGGAACTCCATCGCGGGAGCCTGCGGGATCTAACACCACGGAGCCCGCGATCCTTGTCGGGGGTCATCTTTGGGGCTCCAACAGTGGGAGCCTGTAGGACTTAACATCATTGGAACAACCAAACATAGAAACATAGAAAATAGGTGCAGGAGTAGGCCATTCGGCCCTTCGAGCCTGAACCGCCATTCAATATGATCATGGCTGATCATCCAACTCAATATCCTGTACCTGCCTTCTCTCCATACCCCCTGATCCCTTTAGCTACAAGGGCCACATCTAACTCCCTCTTAAATATAGCCAATGAACTGGCCTCAACTGCCTTCTGTGGCAGAGAATTCCAGAGATTCACCACTCTCTGTGTGAAAAATGTTTTCCTCATCTCGGTCCTAAAAGATTTCCCCCTTATCCTAAAACTGTGACCCCTTGTTCTGGACTTCCCCAACATCGGGAACAATCTTCCTGCAGCTAGCCTGTCCAACCCCTTAAGAATTTTGTAAGTTTCTATAAGATCCCCCCTCAATCTTCTGGTTAGAGACGGACATATCGGGGACTCCAAGCAGCAGGAGTTTCGACCGCCCCGACGCGGGGGGTTCGATCGCCATGACGCGGGGGCTTTGACCGCCAGCTGCAGGAGCTTTGATCGCCCCAACTGCGGACAGTTTGGCTGCCATGACTGCAGGAGAATAAAGAGGAAGAAGTTTGGATTTTATTGCCTTCCATCACAGTGAGGAACGTGGGGTATCCACTGTGGATGCTTATGTTAACTTTTATGTAGTTATGTGTCTTGGTGCTTTTTTATGGCTGTAGGGTAATTCAAATGTCATTGTACCTTAATTGGTACATGTGACAATAAAGTGACCTTGAAAGCTTGAAACCTTGAAAATTGAAATATTTGTTTTCCAGCAGCCATATGGAGATCTTAGGACAGAGTGGGGTCAGACTGTACAATGGCAGTCTAGTACTGAGTATTTACAAAGATGTAGCAATGGATTTGAGTCACGACAGACTTCAGATGTTTTATTATTGTTTCAAAAAAACATTTGTTCTCTTAATTTGATATTGGTTGTGTGTTTTTCCTCCATTATTGATCCAAACCCTTGAAACCTGCTTATATTTAATTATAAAAGGTACACAAAATTGCTGGGGAAACTCAGCAGGTGCAGCAGCATCTATGGAGCGAAGGAAATAGGCGACGTTTCGGGCCGAAACCCTTCTTCAGACTGGTTTCAGCATCTGCAGTTCCCTTTTGAACACGTATATTTAATTATAGTCAGGCTGGCCTTCATCGACTACAACTTGGTGTTCATGGAACTGAGGAGCTGGTATGGTTTGCATATTGTGCCTTGACTGAGTGTTTCCCTGGGATGTCCAGAACTAGGGGCCAAAGGAAGACATTCAGGACAGAGTGATAAGAAGGTTCTTCACCCAGAGAGTGTTGCAAATCCGCGGAATTCACGATGCAGTGGCCAGGTCATCAAGATAGATGTGAAGGGTCTCGACCCATTCCGTCTCTCCAGAGGTGCTGCCTGGTTACTCCAGCTTTTTGTGTCTACCTTCTATAAGATTTAGTTTTAGATTTTAGTTTTAGAGATACAGCGTGGAAACAGGCCCTTCGGCTCACCGGGTCTGCACCGACCAGCGATCCCCGCACATTAACACTATCGTACACCCACAAACCTGTACGTCTTTGGAGTATGGGAGGAAACCGAAGTTCTCTGTGAAAACTCACGCAGATCGCAGGGAGAACGTACAAACTACGTACAGACAACACCCGTAGTCAGGATCGAACCCGGGTCCCCGGCGCGGCATTCGCTGCGCCACCGTGACCGCCCAAATGTCTATAGATGTCCATAGATATTTGGATGCTAGAAGAATCAAAGTTATGTGTGTTCAGAAAGGTGGCACTGAGTTAAAAACCACAATCTTATTGAATGGCAGAGCAGGTATAAGGGGTTGAATCAGCCACGTTATGTTGCATTCTAAGGGCACAGCAATAGGTCAAGTGAAACCACTCTGACCACCAGCACCCTCCATGCACGATGTGTGTAGCATGAGGCTTCAGGAATACCCTGACATTTACACTGCTCTTTGATGCAAATAGCAGGAATGCTATCTAGCCATCAGTGAGATCGAAGATCATGTCAATATTTCTATATCAGGTATTATTAATGTACTAACTGAGTCTCCCAAAAATCACTTGAATGTACTTGAATTCATCATTTTCCGTCTGAATATTTTCAATACTGAAAATAATGTTTCAAGCAACGCTTATGTATAAACATACATATTTCATCACTGTTTGATTAATTTTATCATCTTAACTGCCTTTTTTTAAATCTTGGAATGCTTCAAAGCGGTCACATATCTCAAAATCTGGGAATTGACTGGATATTTTCACCTAACCATTAGAATTGGCTTTTTATACATTCTGTGCACGAACTGAACAGTGTTTTAAGAGTTTTATCTGGTTGGCCTAGGAGGTGATTTTTGGTTTAATTTATGCATTATTGATTATATCAATTCATATTCTGCAAGTAAAACGTTAACTGCTAATGGCGCAGAAGGACTTGAGAATGTTGGTTGGAAGGAAGACCAGATGCTGCAACCATTAGAGTCTGTTGTGAGACAATAACATTTGCCTGTTTACTAAAGAAAAGACAGGCGCAAAATGCTGGAGTAACTTAGCGGGACAGGCAGTATCTCTGGAGAGAAGGAATGGGTGACGTTTCGGGTCGAGACCCTTCTTCAGACCCGAAACGTCACCTATTCCTTCTCTCCTGAGAAGCTGCCTGGCCCGCTGAGTTACTCCAGCATTCTGTGTCTATCTTCGGTGTATAACCAGCATCTGCAGTTCCTTCTGACTGAAGAGAAGAACCCATTCACAGAGGCTGAATTTGACACTACGAATCTGTAACGATATCTAGCAGGTCACCTGTCTACTTTGTATTTCTTGTATTTCTCCCAATTTTAGTTTGACCGATTTCTAGGAATAAATAAAAATCTGATAAAGTAGAATAGTCCCGCAGAATTGTTATCACCCTTTCACACTTTGTCAAGGTCCATTCGATTACAGCTAACTGGAAGGATCAACGTCAGTGCATTACAGATAAAGGTGAGATCACATTACTGCTGGAGAAGGGGGCAATCACGGCACTACAGAAAGAACTGGGCAATTACCAGGCGACAACGTGTATCGGACATTCACAGCACAGCGAAGAGAGATAGAAATCACATTGCAATAGGATAAGACAGGCAATCAGAACACTAGGGAATGAGATAGAAAATCACGCCACTACAGAAAGAGTTAGACAATCACAGTACTACAAAGAAGACTGGATAATCACAGCAGAACAGAAGGAGATGGGCTTTCAGAGCCTGACAAAGCGAAGCAGGAATGTCACACCAGCACATCCAGCAAGAAGTGGCATGTCTGGCCTTTCAAACAACTGAAATTCTGAGGAAATAGAGGTCAAGTACCAGGGCTTTGAGGTGAAGATTAGACCTGCATTACTGGCAGATTCTGAAGAGTTGCTGCCGCCTTCACATTTCATGTGATGTGTTGAGACAAAATCCTGGCTGCTTCAGGATGAAGAACCAGATTATCCCTTTATCCTGGTATAATGCTTCAATAGAAACAGTCTGGTTTAATGCACTCAAAGCTTTAAGGCATGCACACTGACACGTTGCCTCTGTAGTTAATGTTACAAGGTAGATTCACTCTGCCAATGGGAAATGCAGATTCTTATTATCAATTTCTGGTTGATATTTTGAGTAGATCAGTGGAAGTGAGTTCTAATTCCCCTCTGGTTTCATTGGCTTTAACCATCACACTGCTGATAATAAATATACTAGTTTGGAGGGATTTGCACCAAGCGCAGGCAGGTGGGACTAGTGCAGCTGGGACATGTTGGCCGGTGTGAGCAAGTTGGGCCAAAGGGCCTGTTTCCACACTGTATCACTCTATGACTCTATGTATCACTCGCTAACCCATATTGGCTTCAGATTAAATTAATATTAAATGGTACTTTGGTTATATTTTTGTTAATTTTTCTTATTTATTGATTAGACTAAATTATCTATGGATGCAGGCACCATTTGAAGAGGGGAGAATACAGAGCTAGAATAATAATACTAACTAGACTAAGTGGGACCCGTTGGGTCCCACGTTCACACGGGAGGGCTTGTCCCCCAACACAATATTCCACCTCTCCACCAATTCCAATATTGGTGGCCAGTGGGGGGTGGGGCTTTCTGGAGCACTAGTATGGGTGTTGTGGGCCCGAAGGGACTAGTTTCCAGAGGGCTAGTATGGACATTGTGGGCCGAATGGATTATTGGGCTGGCAGCTCAGTCACTCTGGCCTGGTGGGCTGGCAGCTCAGTCACTCAGGCCTGATGGGCTGGAAGCTCAGTCACTCAGGCCTGGTGGGCTGGCAGCTCAGTCACTCAGGGCTGGTGGGTTGGCAGATCAGTCATTCAGGGCTGGTGGGCTGGCAGTTCACTCATGGCTATTCCTTGAAATTCCATTTCAAGCAGAGTGCAGGCCAGCAAATTCAATTGCATTGCATTTCAAGCAGAGTGCAGGCCACCAAATTCAATTTCATAGCATTTCAACCAGAGTGCAGGCCACTAAATTCAATTTCATAGCATTTCAAACAGAGTACAGGCTACCAAATTGCCAAACAACTCATTGCATTGTCATTAAGGGCTAACAAATCATTTATTGCAAGTACATTGCAGACTCACAGTTCAGTTGATTCACAGCTTAGAATCACAGTTGTGGACTCTCCCTCATGGTCTTCCAGAGTGACTGACTCACGTCCAAGCATCCGTCATTATATAGTCCTGCCCCCCCCCCCCCCCCAGAAGGGGCGTTACCCTCATTGTGGTGATTGACAGGCGAGAGGACCAATCAGCTGATCTCAAGATTTTTAAAAAACTTTTTTAATTTTTAATCGATCGGAAAAATCTTCGGGGCTGCCTCAGTGGAGGAAGACTGTGAGTAAGATGGCCAAAAAATCATAGCGATATATGGTAGCATATTTTTTAAAACAATATACAGCGCAGGCAGGAAGTGGTCAAGATGAGACTTTTAGTAATATAGATAATGGTAGAATAATAAAATAATAATAAAATAAAAATGGGTATTTATGTGGTTCATGATACCATATATATTGTATTATATTTGTATGATATATGGTATCATATCCCATATAAAGGTATGTGAACTGTAGATAGTCTCCATTTAAGGAAGGGGAAATAAAATAGAGAAAAAATAATATGCATACATATAATGCCAAATGAAAGTGCAAATTGGAGCAATTATACTGGAACATCTATAGCAAGATTGTTGGCGCCCCAGAGCTATATGGCATTATTCACACACGCACCACTGAGAATATTTTGTGATTTTTGTACAGCTCCATTAATGCTCTCACTGACATTGTGATGTGCTGTCAATTAGTCCTGGTCATCAGTTTAGTTTAGAGATACAGCGTGGAAACAGGCTCTTCAGCCCACCAAGTCCGCGCCGACCAGCGATCTCGTACACGAGTTCCACCCTACTCACTGGGGACAATTTAAAGAAGCCAATTAACCTACAAACCTGTTCATCTTTGAAATGTGGAGCGCCCGGTGAAAACCCATGTGGCCACAGGGAGAATGTACAAACTCTGTACAAACAGGACCTGTAGTCAGGATCAAACCCAGGTCTCTGGCGCTGTGAGGCAACAACTCTGCCGCTGTGAGGAATTAGGAAATTCTTCACTGCGGCCATTTAAAATAATGCATCAAATTGCAGATTCCGGGTAAAAACAATCTTGTGACATAAAATGTTGTTGGAAGGAACTGCAGATGTTAGTTTAAACCAAAGACAGACATAAAATGCTGGAGTAACTCAGTGGGAAAGGCAGCATCTCTGGAGAGAATGGGTAACGTTTCTGGTAGAAACCTTTCTTCGTCTCGATCCGAAATGTCACCTATTCCTTCCATCCAGAGATGCTGCCTGTCCCGCTGAGTTACTCCAGTATTTTGTGTCTATCTTCGGTGTAAACCAGCATCTACAGTTCCTTCCTACACAATGTCCACTTTGAAGTTCTCCTCCTCTGACAGGCAGGAGTTCTGTGAGACCCTCTATCACTGCTCCCCTATGTGAGTTCTACTTCTCTTCTGCTCTTCAATCTTGCCAGTTTTTACCCTAACCCATTCCCCTTCAACTTTTTATACCGACTAAATCTCCTCCACGGCTTTCAGTCCGGATGAAGGGTCCCGAATCGAGATGTCGACTGTCCATTTGGCCCCACAGATAGAGTTCGCCTCATTGAGTGCCTACAGCAGTTTGTTTAACATAGAACGTAGAAAAGTACAACACAGGCGGTCACTGTGGCACAGCGGTAGAGTTGCTGCCTTACAGCAAAATGCGGCGCCGGGGACCAGGGTTCGATCCCCACTACGGGTGCTGTCTGTATGGAGTTTGTACTTTTTCCCCGGGATCTGCGTGGGTTTTCTTCGAGATCTTTGGTTTCCTCCCACACTCCAAAGACGTACAGGTTTGTAGGTTAATTGTCTTGATAAATTGGCTTGATAAAATGTTAAAAAATTGTCCAGAATAAAAATGTCCAACTTCCAGTATAGTTCCTGGTGGACTCTTCGGTAGTAATGACCACAAGGTGCAAGTTACAAGGTACAGGGAACAGGCCCCTCAGCCCAAAATATCTGTGCCGAACATGATTCCAAGATAAACTGATCGCATCTGCATGCACACGATCCCTATTACTCCATTCCCCGCATATCCATCCGCCTATCTGAAAGCCTTTTAAAGGGCTTTCTCACTGTGCGACCTGAAGCAAGACTTAACAAGATTTAACATCGTGGGAACCTTCTGCGATAGCAGTACGGCATTCGTGGACCACCGAGGACCTCCGTGGTGCTAACGGCAGGTAGTCGTGTGACTTGGTAAGGTCGGGAGAAAATTCAAACATTTTTGAATTTCTCCAAGAGTGACTTGAGCAGCATTGCAACATTGTATGAACATAGTGGCCAGTGCGATATCCGTGCGATATCCGTAATAACTCTTGCGGGTACCGTGGGAACTCCTGCGAACGGTGAGTAACTGAGCAGTTTGATTGTCAGTGCTTGTTTTACCTCATTGTTAAATAAATATATATTTTTTACTATCAGATTGATGTCTGCAATTCTTCATTAACACATCACTACAAGATGAATGTCTCTAATGTTATAATCCCTCTCATGCTGAAACACAAAATAGTTGAAGGGAGGTGAAATAATCACATTTTCATTCTTTTTCATTTTTGAGTGTTCAGGTACCTCACTTGCTGAGCTATTTTACTCCAGCAGTTTGTGTCTCTTTTTGTCTAAAGCAGTTTCTAAAACTGGAGGAACTTCGCGGGCCAGGCAGCATCTACGGAGGGAAATGGACAGGCGACCCTTTCTTCAGGCTGCCTTATCTCTTCCCCCCCCCCCCCCCTCCCCCCAACTCCCACCCCCACACACAAATGCTGGAGAAACTCAGCGGGTGCAGCAGCATCTATGGAACGAAGGAAATAGGCAACGTTTCGGCCAGAAAAGTTGCCTATTTCTTGTGCATGTGTCGGAAGGAACAGCAGATGCCGGTTTAAAGAGAATGCTGGAGTAAATCGACGGCAGGCAGCATCTCTGGGGAAAAGGAATGGGTGACATTTCGGGTCGAGACCCTTCTGATATGCTGCCTGTCCCGCTGAGCTACATGTTGTGTCTATCTTCGTTTTAATCCAGCATCTGCAGTTCCTTCCTGGCCGAACCCGATTGAAAGATGAGAGGCTGGGCGATAGAGCACTGGGTCTGACAAGGATCAGGCTTCAGTAAGCAAAGTAAAGAGAGGTGGCAACGTTTTGGAAATGAAGCGGGTAATCCGAGTGATGGCGAGACGGTATCCTCTAATCATAATGTGTCGGAAAGAACTGTAGATGTTGGTTTGCGCCGATGATAGACACAGTAATACTGGAGACAGACATAACATCATGGACGGGCAGCATCTGGATAAAAGGAATGGGTGAAGTTTCGGGACGAGACTCTGAAGTAGGGTCTCTAACCGAAACGTCACACATTCCTTCTCTCCAGAGATGCTGCCCGTCCCGCTGTGTTACTCCAGCATTTTGTGTCTATCTTCCGTATGCTCTGTGATGGTCATCTCGGAGTCAAGTGGCAACTCTGGTCTGTAGACACGAGGAAATGCAGATGGAGGAATCACGAGCAAAACACAGAGCGTTGGACGAGCCTGACCCTTTGTGTTCCTCCATCACTTTGTGTTGAAGTCAGGTCTGGACATTGCTTGGCTCAGTCTCAGGCGCCGGCTAACTAGGAAGGTCGAGTCAAAGTCCAGCACTAACACTCAAGAAATAACATTTGCGGCCTGATGTTATCAATATTTAATTGAAATCATTAATAAAGTAAATAACTAGATACCGGTCTAATCCGTATCTACGGGATTGGACAGGCTAGATGCAGGAAGAATGTTCCCGATGTTGGGGAAGTCCAGAACCAGGGTCCCAGTTTTACAGTCTACCGTGGGAACTCTTTAATTACAGCGGGCAGGCAACTCCCTTCAGTTTCCCAGGGGGTCGGGACGGGACTGGAGTTGGGAGGGAAAGGTGGGGGAGTCGAGGGAGAGGAGGGGGAGACAGATGGGGGTGTCTTCATTTACTGGCGGTGGGTGTCTGTCACTGAAACAGGCAGGTGAGATTTCACATCCACCTTGTGTGTGCCTCTCTCTCTCTCTCTCTCTCTCTCTCTCCATCCCTCCCTCTCACACAGGCATGACTGGAGGAACTCCGCGGGCCAGGCAGCATCTACGGAGGGAAATGGGCAGGCGACCCTTTCTTTAGGCTGCCTTATCTCTCTCCCCCCCCCTCCCCCCAACTCCCACCCACACACACGAATGCTGGAGAAACTCAGCGGGTGCAGCAGCATCTATGGAACGAAGGAAATAGGCAACGTTTCGGGCCGAAACGTTGCCTATTTCCTTCGTTCCATAGATGCTGCTGCACCCGCTGAGTTTCTCCAGCATTATTATGTACCTTCGATTTTCCAGCATCTGCAGTTCCTTCTTAAACACAAATGCACCGAGTTCCTCCAGCACTTCGTGTTTTGCTCAGAATTCCAGCATCCGCTGTCTCCCGCGTCTCCAATAAAACAAAACTACTGTCAAAAGGGTGAAGAATAGGGGCAGAGATAGATACATTCCTGATTAGTGCGGCTGTCAGGAGGTTATGGGGAGAAGGCAAGAGAATGTGGTTGAGAGGGAGTGCCCATCTGTTACTATTAATTGGACAGTTCGGTCTGTGAAACGCAACACGCCAGCCCCGACATCCAGCCCGGTGGTCAGTCCTTTGAAGATAGACACCAGTTGCTTGGAGCAACTCAGCGGGACAGGCAGCATCTCTGGAGAGAAGGAACGGGTGGCGTTTCGGGTCGAGAGCCTTCTTCAGACTGAAAGTTTCACCTCTCAGTAGATAATAAAATAAGACAATCATCACGGTCAATGTGAGACACAGTCTTTATTCCTATTTGACAAAATAAAAAGATGACTTCTTGCACATATTGAGCGAAGGTGCATCACACCAAACAACATTTGTCTAAAAAAAAATAGATTATTCTTCAGCTCATTAAAGAGCTCGGGTGAAAAAAAACAATATAGTGTGTGAAAAAAAGTAACATCATTTGTACCACGTGATTAACAACACTACAGTCCACGATGTTCATTCAAGATTAACGGGAAAGATCGGGAGACGGACAAGTCACTCGCACAAATAACAGAAATGCCGAGTACCGTGGGAACTTTTTATCTACCCCCCGTTATATCGTGCGGAACTCGTGCTGGACCACGACCACTTCACTCGGGTGACATCTTGCTTTAGGTCGCACCGTGAGAACTGGCCATTAAACACCACTATTGTATCTGCCTCTGCCAACACCACTGCCAGCATTTTCCAAGCACCTATCACCCACTGTGTCAAAAACCTCAACCCGTAAATCTCCCCTATACTTGGCTCCTCTCACCTTAAAGTGATGCCCTCTCATCTTTGACAATTCCACCCTGAGGATAAACTGTCCACCTCTCATAATTTTATAAGATTCATTCTTCACCACTATAGATTCTAGAATCTGTCATCTATTAACTCTACAAGGGATTAGGTGGGTTGGCTGTGATGGAGGAGATGAATGGATGGGCAAGAATAGGCCAGCAATCCTCCATCTCCATCTTCAGCCCCGAAACTAAGACAATAAGAAGAAATATTTCTTCGCCATAACCGCTCGATAGCCTTAAGGCTGGGTAGGCCACAGATAGCCCGTTTATTCATTTTGAACAGGTTTTTTTCCATCAGCTGCATGGGTGCAGTGCCTGTTTAAGACTGCCTGAGCTTGTTTTTTTTTAGTTTTTTTTTTTAATCAAAAATATTTATTCAAATATTAAAATTGTATTTACAATACAATAAAACAAAACACCACCATAATGCAAGATCAACAATTATGCTAATCAACTGCTAAACAACTATATTACAATCCTTGTCAAGGATACATTCAACCTCCCTCGGTGCCCAGCGGTCGCGGAACTCCCTCAGGGTGCCCGTAGACAGGGCGTATTCCCTTTCCATCCGCACCCGGGCACGGACGTATCCCCGGAAAAGGGGCAGGCAGCTGGCTCGGGTAGAGCCCTCCACCGTCTGGCGCCGTGACTCGCGGATGGCCAGCTTGGCCATGCCTGAGCTTGTTAGGCAGAATGGTTCTGACGGAATGATTTTGACCTGGCATGCTTGCTCTGTTTCCTTCTCAAGGGCTGAGTCCAACACTACTGCCTTTTTGTCAGCACATGCAAAACGAACACATCATCCCAGCTCTGAGCCAGAGCAAATTGGGGCAAAAAATGAGAATTGTTCACTTTTTTTCGTTTAATCGCATTGCTTAATATAACGCTGTCACGTTCAAGAAGGGAAAAAAAAAATAGATCTTCACATCATAATGTTCCTGAGAAACGGAGTCGGCATGCGAGTGTATCTGTAATTTGGACCAGCTTTCGTTTTTTTTCTTTCAGAGATACAGTGCGGAAACAGGCCCTTTGGCCCACTGAGTACGCACTCGTAGTCGGGATAGAACCCGGGTCTCCGGTGCTACAAGCACAGTAAGGCAGCAACTGTGCCACCGTGCCGAGTTGACAAGTTATTCAACATTATAAACAGGTTTAAATTCAGAGGTTGATGAGTTAGATCTTGACAATTGGTTCATTAGTTCATCGACTCAGCTAAAGGAAGTTATTACCTGTGCTGTTTCTGAAATCCCTAATCTGCCTGAGTGTGTGCACTCTGTAATACATTCAAATGTTTTTTCCCTGAGATTTAGAAGTAAGCCTGCAACCTAAATATCATGGCATGAAATGATATAATTACTGGTGTTCCTTGTCTGCTGCTTGTCTGCCATCAGGTAATTTGAGGTCATCGTTTCAACATCCTAATAACATCGTAAACTTGTCATCAAATTGTCCCATTAATTATACTCTGACATTTGCCCCGTTCCTTGCTGGCCTTTCCATGCTCATTATTAGGCTCAGCACTTGCACTAGTAGTAGGCTAATGTTCCTGACTCCGAGCACAGGCAAAGGGTAATCTGTTTACAGTATGAGGTGAAGTTTAATTAGATCAGGTTTTGTGTTTGGAATTTTGTTTCAAATGTGTGCAAATCTGTCACTGAGGTTCAGATTCTGCTGTCGTCTCTAGTTCAGTCTGTACGGTGTTTGTACCTTCTCCCCGAGACCTGCGTGGGTTTTCTCCGGGATCTCCGGTTTCCTCCCGCACTCCAAAGATGTACAGGTTTGTAGATTCTACTGTCAACCTTTTTGCAGTTTCATTGTTCATCGGATGTGGGAGTTACCATTTGCCCGGCAAAATTTGCACACACTGTTCAGTTTAGTTCATTATCACGCGTACCGAGGTACTGTGAAAAGCTAACCAGTCAGCGGAAAGACAAAGTATGAGTTATATGTGCCAGGTTAGAAACGTTAGTCAATATTGTTGGTCGACCTGGAGTCACATATAAGCCAGAACAGGTAAGTGTGGCAGATATCCTTCACTGACGGTCAATGAAGATCATGGGGTTTTATCGCAATCATGGTGTAGGTTTAGGTATAGGTTTATTATTGTCATGTGTACTGGGGTACAGTGAAAAGCTTTGCAATCCAATGAAATCAGAACAAAAAGCCTACATATAAATACAATCAAACCAAATTGAAGTACAGTAGGTGGTGAAGGGGAAGATACAACATGCAGAATATAGGTCTCAGCATTATAGGGTAACAGCTCCAGAGGAAAAGTCCAAACTCCGGAATGAGGTAGAGGACTATCGAACTGTACCCCAGCTTATGGAAGGATTATTTCAGAAGCCTGATAACAGAGGGGCAGAAGTTGTTCCTGAGTCTGGTGGTGCGGCCTTTCAAGCTTCTGTATCCTCTGCTCAACTATAGCGTAGAGGAGGTGGTGGCGCAGTGGCATGGTGGCACGGCGGTAGAGTTGCTGCCTTTCAGCGCCAGAGACCCGGGTTCGATCCTGACCACGGGCGCTGTCTGAACGGAGTTTAGCGTGGGTTTTCTCCAGGATCTTCGGTTTCCTCCCACTCTCCAAAGAGGTACAGGATTGTAGGTTAATTGGCTTCAGTAAAATTGTAAATTATCCCTAGTGTGTGTCGGATCATGTTAGTGTACAGGGATCGGTGGTCGGCGCAGACTTGAAGGGCGAAGGGCCTGTTTCCGGACTGCATCACTAAATTAAAAAAGGAGAAGAAATAACCAGGGTGGGACAAGTCTTTAGTTACGTTGGCTGCTTTGCCGAGCCAGTGTGAAGTGTAGATGGAGTTAATCCAGCACTTTCATGGTCACCATTACTGACATCAGCCTTTTTTTGAACATTCCTAGCTGTTGTGTTGGGTGCATATTCATGTCTACAGGTCAAAAATCCAACCCTCTGGATACCACTCTATTCCCCTTGTTAATGTCGAGGAGCCTGCTGAACACATCTCATCCACTCAGACTGCCAGCAACTGAGATGTGGAGGCATCTCCTGAGTAACCCTATGTGGTCAATGTCTGCAAGGTGTAGTCATGCATTCAAGTATTCCCAGCTTCATGAACATATGGGTAATTGCTAAAAGGACATTATGAGATTGAAAAGGCTCATTATGTAGTTCTGTAAAATTTTGTACTAATCTGCTATAAACTGTGGGGTGACTGGATCTCCCCACTTTCTGGTACTTCTCAAGACCTTTATGGGATCCTCTGACTCTTTCCCTGAGGAGATGCAGCCTCGACCTTCTCTCCTTTTTGCCTCTGCCCAGTTATTAAACATAAGAAGCCTGAAACCCCCTTCCCTTAACGCGTCCAGTTCACTACAGAGACTTTTTTAAGGTAGAGTTCATGATATCAGTAGCCATACAGGGGGTGATCAAGCCTGTCATTTGGCCCAGCTACCATTGACTCACCTGGATGAAGTGCCACGTTGAGTGCCACAGAGCAACAGACACTGAAACAGTCTGAGAAAGAAATTCCAATTGTTTCTCGTTTCCCTAATTGAAATCCGATCTGTCTTGATTGGGATCAAATCTAGCCGCACCACCCCAGTCCTATCCTTTGCATGTTAAACCATTCAGCTGACTGCTTGAGACCAGTCCAACAGGTGAAGGCAATTCCTACTGCACACGGGGTCAGCTCAACACACATGCCTTCCAGTATTCCTGCGAGAAAGGAGTCAATCTTATACCATGGTCAAGGTGCCCAAGTAAAGTTGTATTAAGCTTCATACCAGTGTATGGGGGCAAGTTTGTCACTCTTGCCTCATTTGCACAACCATTGCCACTAAACCCACATTTTACTTCGGAGTCACGTGAGTGACTACGTGAAGAACCCGCTTCCAACGCATGCGTGTCATATCGCTACACGCATTGCACGAGTCAACAGAAGGGTGGAGGACATCCCCCAGTAACGGGAGAAGGAAAAAAGGACCAGCAAAAGGCAGGTAAGGACTCTGCATTTTTATTCACAGAAAAATGGACAGAGTGAAAAGGAAGCGGTCTGCAAAAAAGCTGCCCGAGAAACGCGTTGTAAATGTGGATGAACGGCAGAGACAGCAGCCGTCGGCTCTAGAGGCCTCGGTACAGGAATCAGCTGTGCCAGAAATCATTCTGGCACCGACGAAACTTACTCACCGACCGGGAGGCAAAGTTCAAACAAAAACGCACCATCTAGCAGAGCCCGACTTGGAGCAGCAGCGGGCGACCAGCCAGTATCAATATCGGACCAGAGCTGAACGGGTGCGGCAGACGGAACAAACCCGCTATGAGTGGCTGCATACGGAGCAGCCAGGAGAAACAGCTGACCGGGAACAGACGTGGACCTACACACAGGACCGGTGTGGCCAGCGGCGGGACGAGGAAAGCCCGCAAACCAGCACCCGTGAGTACCGGGGACGGGAACAGCTGGGATACAGAGAAGAGCAGCACACTGCTGAAAGGCTGCAAAAATGGGAGCAGCCAAAAATAGCAAGTGCAGCTCACCATCTAAAGGAGCTGCTGGAGGAGCTCCTTCACAGTGGCAGTCCCATGAATGTCGAGACTAGCCACAGTGGGCAGACAAGCCCCATATGGGTACCCCGTGAGGGACCCCCTGAAATCTCGACCTCTTCGGAGGAGAGTGGGCAGGACCCTGATGGGCCAGACCCTGATCACACAGCTTCCCATGATCCTGAATCTGCAGAAAAACATACACTGCTGGACATGGTGGCTGATTACTTCAAACCAAGTCAAACAGGGGCAGACTTGGATTCCAGGATGGCAGCCAGTATTAACTACATGTCTGGCCATCAACTCCAACAACAAATATTCACAGAGACACTGGCCAGACATCTGCCACCTGGTAACTGTGATGCATTACAAATCCCCAGTGTCAACCAATGCATTTGGAAGCATATGGGGAAGGACATCAGGAACCATGATCTCAAAATCCAGAAAGCCTTAAAGGGGCTTACGGCAGGGATCACAGCTTACATCTGCACCCTGGACAAAACAGAGCAAACTAAAGGCCACCAAGACGCACTAGCCCTGTACTGTAATGTACAATATGAGCTGAATAGCATGCGGAGGGCGGCTATTCAGCCAGCACTGGATCCTAAATATGCAACAATTTGCAAACAAAGAGCCGTTAAAACCCCAACCCTTTTGTTTGGGGAAGCCAAGACACTGGGGCTCATCAAAACCAGCGCAATGACTTATTTTGGATCACGGTACCAGCCATATGGAAGACAGAAAAGTGTGGCTTATATCAGTGGCAGTGCCAGAACCCAATATAACCCGCAGCAGCCTTCTTTTAGGGTATGGCCAGGGACGGCCACCCTGGAAGATGCGGAAGCCTAAACCTCCAGTACAACCACGAACACGAATAAAAACAAAACCCCCTTTTTTCAAAAAACAAAGAAAATAATACAACCACCAGTAACCATGGAGGTAGGTGGGTGGGGTTCTTTTGTAAAAAAAGGGACCCACGACGGTGGGAGGGAGGTTGCAATACTACAGTGACGAATGGTGTAAAATCACTACAGACTCGTATGTTCTAAGCAGTATTCAGGGTTATCTGATAGAATTTACTCATCCCAATAACCCCCCAGTACAACATACACCAGAAAGGCATTTCGTCCTTACAAAAACCGAACAATCTAAAGCCCACATGGAGCTACAACGATTGTATACAAAAGGTGTGATTGAGCATACTACTCATGAACAATTAAAATTTGTATCAAACATATTTATTAAAAATAAAAAAGATGGGGGTTGCAGGATTATCATTGACCTTTCAACCCTAAACACATTTGGTCAATATGTTCATTTTAAGATGGATACCTTTATCACTGCTAAAGAATTAGTATCAGCTGGTTTCTATATGACAAGCATTGACTTAAAAGATGCATACTATACAGTACCCATCAGAGGGGAACACAGACGGTAGTTAAGTGTAAATTGATACCAGAAACGAATATGGATTATCTAGGATTCACCATTAACACGGTCAATATGTTAGTAACTTTACCAATAAATAAAGCCGCAGCCCTACAGGAGGATTGCAGCGAGCTTCTTAACACCAACAGACCCTCCATTAGACGGGTAGGCCGGATAATTGGGAAGATTGTAGCTACATTCCCGGCCACACATTTTGGGCCATTACATTATCAAAATTTGCAAAGAGCAAAAATTAGAGCACTCAAATTTAACAAAGGTCATTTTGATAGACCTATGGAGCTGCCTACGGAAGCTATAATTGAACTACAGTGGTGGGAACATAGCATTAGGTATTGCTCCAACCCCATAATTATTGACAACTCGTCTATGGTATTACAAAATGGTGTATCCAAAGAAACATTTGGATATCGGCAACATACCTACCAGGTAAGCTAAATTCAGTGGCAGACACCAGGTCACGCAAATTTAATGAAAACACGGAATGGATGTTAAATAAAAATGTATTTGCTGAAATTACAGCAAAATATGGTAGACCAGATATTGATATTTTTGCGTCCAGGTTGAATCACCAATTACCAAGGTATGTGTCCTGGGAACCAGACCCTGGGGCAGAAGCTACAGATGCTTTCTCACTGCATTGGGGGAAATGGCGTTTTTTATGCTTTCCCCCATTCTGCATCATCAATCGGGTACAAAAGAAAAATTCAACAATATTCGGCATCTGGGATTCTCATAGTACCCGATTGGCCTACTCAACCGTGGTATTCGGTCATACAGGGGATGGTGTTAGAACCATGTTCCCTTATTGGACATAGCCCGAATTTATTAATTCATCCAGTAACTGGGGGGCAGTCACCCATGCCATAAGACTATGGATTTGTTGATTTGTAGAGTCTGAAAGACCCACTACACGGCATGGGGCTGTCAGACAGGACGATGAATCTCATCACATCCGCACAAAGACTGTCAACACGGAAGCAGTACCTCGGACACATCAAGAAATGGGGCATATACTGCTTTGACAACAACCTAGACCAAAGGGCCAAGAACATTCCGGCCGTATTGGAATTCTTAACAAACCTCCATTATGATAAACGATTGGGCTACAGTGCCATCAATAGTGCCAGAAGTGCACTCTCCAATTACCTATCACAAGGTACGGAGCGGCACACGGTGGGAACGCACCCCCTGGTAACAAAACTTATGAGGGGCATATTCAATGCAAATCCCCCTAAAACCAGGTACTCCAAAATCTGGGATGTGGGTGTCGTTTTAAACATGCTGAGGAGCTGGTCGCCCATAAACAGCATTATCACTGCAGAAACTGACCATGAAGATGGTTATGCTCATGGCGTTAGTTACTGCACAACGAGTCCAGTCATTAAGCAAACTGAGCCTGGACTCCTTGATCATCTCACGAGAATCCATATGACGAACGTCTGTGTATAGCAAGACATATCCAATTATACATGGAATATACTAAGAGCATTCGAGGTCAGGAAATGGCTTTGTTAATTTCTTACAAGAAACCGCACAAAAGGGTCACGACCCAAACTATCTCAAGGTGGCTCAAATGTGTCCTAAAGATGGCAGGAATAAACACTAATGGTTTTAAATCTCATTCCACCAGGGCTGCAGCAAAATCCGCAGCAAAAATTCTGAGGTACCCACGGACCAAATCCTCAGAATAGCAGGATGGTCATCCGAAAGGACTTTCCAAAGGTTTTATAATAAACCAGTTTTTGGAGCCATCATCATTTTCGGAAAGCATTTTACGTTCAATATTATAATTTGCCCGAAGGGTTACAGGGCTATG
The DNA here is from genome assembly GCF_010909765.2 of Amblyraja radiata. NCBI lineage: Eukaryota > Metazoa > Chordata > Chondrichthyes > Rajiformes > Rajidae > Amblyraja > Amblyraja radiata. The sequence goes on along the minus strand of NC_045962.1, from coordinate 13,930,688 downwards.
ATTTCAATTAATAAATGTATTTTCTCGTTATATCACACAAGTCTTTGTATAAGTGTGTCTAAAATTGCTAATGATACTCTCTCCCGATACCCAAGGCAGTTGTGAAGCATGGACTCGTTCCACGGCATGAGGTCACAGAGCTTTGAAATCTTCACGTAGTCACTCACGTGACTCCGAAGTAAAATAGTAAGATTAAACGAGAACTTACCAGTTTGAAGTTTGATCTGTATTTTATGAGGAGGAACGTTGAGGGAATACGTGCCCTCCGCTCCCACCCTCCTATGATCATATCAAAACTGGTATCTCTTTGATAATCTTACTATGTTAGGTCATTATAGTTTCTGTGACCTCACACCGCTGCTTTGAAGAATGACACGCATGCGTTGGAAGCGGGTTCTTCACGTATTCCCTCAACGTTCCTCCTCATAAAATACAGATCAAACTTCAAACTGGTAAGTTCTCGTTTAATCTTACTATTAAAGTGGTCACCTTGTAAACTTGCTATGGTAGAATTTTTCCTACATACCTCCAGGTTTTCCTTACCATTGGTGCTTTTAGTTTAGAGAGCCGTTGAGGAGACAGGTCCTTCGGCCCACCGAGTCTGCAACGACCAGCGATCCCCGCACATTAACACTATCCTACACACACCAGGGACAATTCACACATATCAAGCCAATCAACCGATAAACCTGTACGTCTTTGGAGCGTGGGAGGAAACTGAAGATCTGGGAGAAAACCGGGAAGAATATACAAACTCCGTATAGACAAGCACCCGTAGTCGGCATCGATCCCGGGTCTCCGGCGCTGTAAGGCAGCGACTGTATCGCTGCGCCACCGTGCGCACCTTGTCCAAAATATACTGGGACATCACAATTAAGCCAGAACAAGAAGTCCAGCCAACAACCTTCTGGGACACAGAACCATATACCATGGAAGCACCCCTTCAGACAATGAAGTGTCCACCAACCATCAACTACCCATTTCCACAAACCCTGTGGTTATTCTACCCTCATTGCGATCAACTTACCCAACCCTCTACCTGTACATTAGGGACAGTTTACAGTGGGCAACTGTACAAGTTTTGTGTGCGGGACAAAAGCAGGGAGCAGCTGGAAACACGGGTAGGCACTGGGAGAATGTTTCAACTGATCCAACCATTTAAATTGGGTCACCAGAGATGTCGGTCTGCAGCCACTACCAGCAGTATCACTGTGCCACTAGATTTTACATCTATGTTTTTTTCTGAGATTTAGTTATTGCTTTCTTCTGAAAGTGTGCACAAGAGGTGCAGATATTCAATTCTGGAAGAATTCCATGTACACCTATCCTGAATGTAATTGAATTGAATGGAATACTTTATTGTCACATGTGACAAGTCACAGTGAAATTCTTTGCATGCATTCCCAAGGTATGCAAATAGTCGTCCATAAAGGGCGCTGAAAAGTCACAAGTCCCCCCCCCCCCCCCCCCCCCCCCACCTGCTCCAGGTCCGCCTTTGTTCTTCCCCCTCCCCCTTCCCTCATGCCAGTCCCCCTACTCCGGTTCCCCATTGTCCTATACAATTTCTTCAATGTCCATTATATTGCACCACACTAACTTCACATGTGACGTTACCAACACATTTAATACCATTTCGAAATGTGGTCATGAAATCGCCTGTGAAAATTTCAGAAAATCAAAAATAGCAAATGCTGGAAATCTGAAATAAAAAATAGAAATGTTAGGAACACTCAGCAGGTCAGGCAGAAAGAAGCATTTCAAGTTTAAGTTTTACAGATACATCATGGCAACAGGCCCTTCGGCCCACCTAGTCCACATAGACCATCGATCACCCATTCGCATAATTATGTTTCTCATTTACTCCCGACATATTGGGAGCGGATGAGAGTGTTTTTCAGAGGTCAGTTTGCCTGCAAACCCACATGTCTTTGGGATGTGGGAGGACACCAGAGCACCTGGAGGAAACCAATACAGTCACAGGTAGTACGTGCAAACACCACACAAACAGCACACGAGGTCAAAAAATTGAACCCGGGTCTCCGGCGCTGTGAGGCAGCAGCTGAACCTGTGCCACTGTGCTGCCCATCATTGGAAGAAAAAAATGATGTGGCTCTGATGCAGAACACAGCCATTGCTGGAAATCTGGAATAAATGGGAATGCTGCAAACACTAAGCAGATCAGGGAACATGTCAAAAAGCAAATTAATTTTACAGGTGGATATCCTCACCACAGAACTGCTCAGTTCTTACCGAAACAGGAAAGGTTATTTATTTACCTGAATTTGTTGAGAATCGTGAGGGTTGTAATATACCCAAACTGCAAACGAGGTGTAATGTTCCTTGATATTAGCTTGGACTTTATTGGATGCATGCAGCAGGACACACAATGTGGAGGTGATAGACAATGACAGTTTCATTAGTTTGCAAATTGAAAGTGGCTGAACAATCTCAGTCTCCCCCCTTTTGCAGACTTCCTGCTCCCCACACAACCCTCCCCTTCTAAAGTAGGCTTGCTTTGTCTCTAAAAACGTTCACTTCTGTGCTTTGCATGCCGCCTTGCTGATGGTGCAGCAGCTAAATACAAGATATTTTAGCAATGCTTCAAGGAGCTACGCTTAGAAAATGAAGGCCATCAAGTTGTTTGAAGGAATAAATTGCAATACGTCAGGAATGCCTTATTTAGCTAAGTTATTTGCTTGCTTTGTGGAACATCTTGTACAATAATCATTACAGAAGCATGTTCAGCAGATGAAGCCATTTACATGCCACTTAAAGGTCTCATTATGCCTAACATCCAAGGGCTGAATATGAGCCTCAGGTTTGGTTATTCAGAGTATAATAGGTCCTATCTGAACAAGAAAACCCACCAAAGAAAAGGTGCAAGATATTAATTGTTGATTGACACAATGTAGTTCAAGTTCAAGTTCAAGTGAGTTTATTGTCATGTGTCCCTGTATAGGACAATGAAATTCTTGCTTTGCTTAAGCGCACAGAAAAATAGTAAGGCATTTACTACAGTACAGATAAATGTGTCCATATACCATGATATAAATATATACACACATGAATAAATAAACTGCAAATAAAGTGCAAATAACAGAAAGTGGTTGTTAATAATCAGAGTTTTGTCCGAGCCAGGTTTAATAGCCTGATGGCTGAGGGGAAGTAGCTATTCCTGAACCTGGTTGTTGCAGTCTTCAGGCTCCTGTACCTTCTACCTGAAGGTAGCAGGGAGATGAGTGTGTGGCCAGGGTGGTGTGGGTCTTTGATGATACTGCCAGCCTTTTTGAGGCAGCGACTGCGATAAATTCGCAGACTTGTATGGGATCATTTTCCCATCCTCAAACAAAAGCTAATGACTAATAGAGTCATTAATAGAGTTTAATAAACACCACTGTTTCTTGTTTTTTCACCATGTTAATATTTTAACTTTACGCTTTAGTGGTCTGAGAAACAACTACTGGAGTTTCCAACAGATCTTTATTTAAAAATCCGATATCCAGCATACAGGCTTTTCAGACACGTCTGCCCACAACGGTGGTCAGCGCTGAACTAACGCTCGCAAAGGGAAAAACCGAGCGAAATCAACAGCCCCTCCCGAGTCACGTGACCGCGGCTTCCGAACGCCGGGTTCGATATCTGCGTGCGCTAGCAGGCGCCGCTACAACGCCATCGACCGTAGCAAACATATTATTTTACTATCAGTCAAAAAACCATGTAGGTATTTCATTCCCACTCCAACTGTGCCAGTATACATTTTTTGTTACGATGAGGAAGTTGTAAATAACAGCACATTACCACCAGCAGGAAATTTTATTTAAAGAAATGTTGTCTGAAGTGCAGGATTTTAATATTTCTTACATCGACAGTATGTTGTTCAGGCATTCACCTTGATGATAATCCAGATCATATTTTAATCCACCAAGTGTAGTTGCATGTTGGAAAGAAAATCTGATGTAATACAAATATGATGGTAGATCTGGTAGACCTCAAGAGGTCAAGACTCACAGCGCCAGGGACATTCTTGCTATTGAGGGAGTGCAGCGTAGGTTCACCAGGATAATTCCCGGGATGGCGGGACTGACATATGATGAAAGAATGGATGGACTGGGTATATTCACTGGAATTTAGCAGAATGAGAGGGGATCTTTTACAAACAGATAAAATGATTAAGGGATTGGACAGGCTAGATGCAGGAAAAATGCTCCTGATGTTGGGGGAGTGCAGAACCAGGAGTCACAGTTTGAGAATAAGGGATAGGTAACTGAGATGAGGAAAAACATTTTCACCCAGAGAGTTGTGAATCTGTGGAATTTTCTGCCACAGTGGAGGCCAATTCCAAAAGAGATTTGGATATAGCTCTTAGGGCTAGTGGAATCAAGGGATATGGGGAGAAAGCAGGAACGGGATACTATTTCTGGATGATCAACCATGATCATATTGAATGGTGGTGCTGGCACGAAGGGCCGAATGGCCTACTCCTGTACCTATTGTCTATGTTTCTAAGTAATAATATTTAAGTGGCTGACACAACTATCTGCAACAAGTTAAGTCGAGTTTATTGTCATATGCTCAAGTACAACGAAGTACAGGTACAATGAAAGATCTTGTTTGCAGTAGAATCACAGGCTCCTTGGCTCCTTGACTCAGACAAACATACAAGCACAAATTATTCTTAAACTACACGTACAATTTCTAAAAGACAGAAAACTATGCAAAACGCAAGACATTAGTGCAAATTATAATTAGAACAAGCAAATCCATGGTAGCGCAACAGGTGGACCAAAGTGTTCTCTTGGTGAGAACACTATGGTCCACCTCCAAGCTGGTTACCAAGCTCACGGAACTGGGTCTCTGCGCATCCCTCAGCAATTGGACCTTCGACTTCCTCATCCACAGACCACAGACTGTTTCAATTGGCAGAAACACTTCATCCTCAGTAACAATCAGTACGGGAGCAGCTCAAGGCTGCGTGCTCAGCTCCCTGCTTTACTCTATAGCCATGACTGCGTAGCCGGTCATAGTGCGAACCTCATCATCAAGTTCGCCGACGACACCACCGTTGTTGGACAAATCACAAATGGGGATGAGTCAGAGTATAGATGTACAGAGTACAGAATGTCGCTCTGTGCCTTCGACAGGTATGTAGACAGAGCACTCCTGGCGCAATTATGGTACTATGACTAAGCCTCTCATCGTAATGGAGGCTTGCCAGGAATTCCAGAACAGATGGCTGTTTATAGATCTGTGGGTGATAATGGTTATGAACGTACTTCCTATTTCTAGAGAATACCAAGCACTGTTGAATGAGTGGACTGTCTGCGGCCCGCTGAAAAGATTCCGCCTATGGTCCGTCAGTCCTAGGTGTACAAGAGGTGCTTTCAATTGTACAATAAATAGGTTAATATAGATAGTAACATGGGTAACTCTCCATGTTGCTAGAAAGAACCAGTAAGTTAGGTCTATAATGGATGGTGATGAATGGTTCTGCCTTCTACCACCGTTGTTTATAATCTTATATGGCTGCAGGCAATATCATTTCGTTCAGACCTAAATGTCTGAATAAAATAAGAATTCAATTCAATTTACAAATAGGGTTGGCCAGATAGTCACGTGGTGTCGGTAAGTTTCTACCCATAGTTGATATACTACTTCCAGTGTCCATAAAACTGGTCACTGTTAATGTTAGGTTATGACCATGCCTAACAAATGTACCCACATCTAGCGCCATAGTGTCGTCAGTCGGTTACTTCATTAGCCTGTCAGAATGACCCATAAATTGTTTGAATGACGCGTGACTGCGTTCAGAATTAGATAATGTCTGATATTATATGCTTCAATTTGTTGCTTCTTTGTCTGAATGACGTTCAGTTTAGTACATGCTGAACTAAGGAGCAAGTAATGAATACCTCCACATTCTATATCAGTGGTTTGGGAGGTTCCAGGTTTGCATATAAGGCCAGTGCATCCTGGTGAAGTAGTGTCATGTTTATTTCTAATAGTGCGGCCGTTAATATCCCGCTGATAGGACTTTAGAACTTTCTTTCGGTTCAATACCTTGTCCTGTTATGTTTTTGGTTACTGCTAAGACTAAAGGATCCAGCAGTCCAATACAATTCCTGATAGATAGCATTCCCATCTCAGGATTACACAGTAATGTCTGTTCCAATAATGTCTGTTTCAGGGGAACAAAAGCACACCTGTGAGTAAGGCTAACTGGTCAGATTTGAAGCCAGCATCCTGACCAACGTGTCTCCAAATACTTCAGTTAACACTGGCCACATTCAGAGCCCCACAATTTCCTGGAGGTAAATGTCTTGCCAACACCTCAGCAAAGGTATTGGCTTGCAGGTGATGTGTAGACATGTACTTTTATCCAACCGCTCCTGTCGACCTTCGTGCTCTCGGGCACTAGTCGCACGCGGTTTTTGCCACAGCCGGTCCCCATGCCTACGGGCACTGGTCGCTCCCGGCTGCCCCATATAATTGTGCCGTTGCTCGCAGTCTCGGTACTCCCCGGCACCTGTCGCTGACGGCCGAACATGCTGCAGCCACTCGTACCGGTTCCCCAGCTCCGCGAAAGTGGCCGCTGCTGGCTGCGCTATATCCTGCAGCTGCTCATCCTTACTTCGGTATCGGTAAGTATTATCCGGAGGCTGTTTCTCCACATCACTTTCGCAGTGATGTACTTTGCGCTTTGCCTTCCCGCCCGGTCTAGGATTTGATTTTCCTGGCGCGGGGTTTAAATCCGGCACAGCTGATGTCTCCATACAAGTTGCCTGTGCCGGCGGCTGCTGCTGCAGGTCCCCGGCACCTTCGCCACTGACGTCCTGCAGCTTCTTTACAGCCTTTCTACACGTTGCTCTGTCCATTTCCTACACAGGGTGAATGCAGAGTCCACTTTCTCGCCTCCTTCAGGGTTATGTAAACCTGTGCCTTGGTCAGGGTCTGACCAAATTTGGTCCTGCCCACTCTCCTCCGAGGAGTAAGAGATATCTTGCGGCCCCACACGGGGTACCGCTGTGGGACTTACCTTTTGCCCACTGTGGCTAGCCCCCATATTTCTGGAACTGCCACCATGGAGGAGCTCCTCCAGCCGTTTTGGTGTGATTTGCACTCGCTCCCTTTTGGGAGATGGTGGTGCTGATTCTTTCTTTCTTCCACCCGTTTTGGTGTGATTTGCACTCACTCCCTTTTCGGAGATGGTGGTGCTGATTCTTTCTTTCTTCCACCCGTTTCGGTGTGATTTGCACTCGCTCCCTTATTGGGAGACTGTGCCTCTCGCTCCCTGCTGCTCTGTCCGCTCGTGGCTGCTCCTAAAACCCCTCCAACCGACCCCCAGTGCGCACGGGCACTGGTCGCTCGCGGCTATTCAGAGTCGGACTCCTCGAAGTCAACGACTCTGATTATGCCTACCTCTCCCGACCAGCCGGGGCCGGCGCGGGAGCGAAGTTGGGAGCAAAAATCGGGAGGGAAAGTCGGGAGCAAAAGTCGGGCGCGAAAAAACGGGAGCAAAAGTCGGGGGGGGGGGGGGGTAAGTCTGGCACAGCTATTCCCATTACGGGAGTTCAGCCTGTTGCTGCTGTCTGTCCCCCCTCCCCTGCCTCTGCGGTGCTCCAACGGGTCCAACGTGTCCAACGTGTACTCAGTGCTCTCGGGCACTGACCGCTCGCCGCTATTTTTAGACCTGCGGAACCCCTGCTCCAGCGACCGTTGTCCTGGCGCTAAAGTCGGCTCCGTTCCTATTTAAAAGCAATTAACGGGCCCTGGCCGCTGCTGGCTGCCTGCAAATCTGCAGACTCTCCCCAGCCAGCTTCATCAGCCTTCTAGATAAAAAAGGGTAAGTAAAGAAAAACGAAGTGCCCTTACGTTCCTGTTGCAGGTTCAACCCCTGCCGATTTGGAGGAACGTCCTTCCTCCAGCGATGACGAGTTCGAATGCGTGTAGCGATATGACACGCATACGTCGTAAGCGGGTTCTTCACGTAGTCACTCACGTGACTCCGAAGTAAAATCACAGGCTCCTTGGCTCCTTGACTCAGACAAACATACAAGCACAAATTATTCTTAAACTACACGTACAATTTCTAAAAGACAGAAAACTATGCAAAACGCAAGACATTAGTGCAAATTATAATTAGAACAAGCAAATCCATGGTAGCGCAACAGGTGGACCAAAGTGTTCTCTTGGTGAGAACACTATGGTCCACCTCCAAGCTGGTTACCAAGCTCACGGAACTGGGTCTCTGCGCATCCCTCAGCAATTGGACCTTCGACTTCCTCATCCACAGACCACAGACTGTTTCAATTGGCAGAAACACTTCATCGTCAGTAACAATCAGTACGGGAGCAGCTCAAGGCTGCGTGCTCAGCTCCCTGCTTTACTCACTCTATAGCCATGACTGCGTAGCCGGTCATAGTGCGAACCTCATCATCAAGTTCGCCGACGACACCACCGTTGTTGGACAAATCACAAATGGGGATGAGTCAGAGTATAGAAGTGAGATCGACCGATTGACCAAATGGTGCCAGCACAACAACCTGGCTCTCAACATCAGTAAGACCAAGGAACTGATTGTGGACTTTGGTAGGGGAAGGATGAGGACCCACAATCCTGTTTATATCAATGGATCGATGGTGGAGGAAGTCAAAAACTTCAAATTCCTGGGCGTGCATATATCAGAAGATCTTTCCTGGACCCAGCACACTGGTGCAATTATAAGGAAAGCACAACAGCGCCTCTACTTCCTGAGAAGATTACGGAGATTCAGTATGTCAATGAGACTTGTCCTGAACTTCTACAGGTGCACAGTAGAGAGCATTCTGACTGGTTGGATCGTGGCCTGGTTCGGCAACTTGAACGTCCAGGAGCGGGAAAGACTGCAAAAAGTTGTGACTACTGTCCAGTCCATCACCAGCTTTGACCTCCCCACCATCAAAGGGATCTATCATAGTTGCTGCCACAAAAAGGCAGCCAACATCTTCAAAGACCCACACCATCCTGGCCGCACACTCATCTCACCATTACCATCGGGAAGAAGGTACAGGAGCCTGAAAACTGTAACGTCCAGGTTCAGAAACAGCTTCTCCCCTACACCCATCAAGCTATTAAACACAACAACAAATAAGCTCTGAACTACAACAGACTATTAATATCATTGCAATATATTTGTTTGTGTTTTGAGTATGTGTGTATATGTATATATACACACTGAACCTTTTTTTTCCTCCCGTTTATGTACTGTGTTTACATATTCTGTTGTGCTGCAGCAAGTAAGAATTTCATTGACCTATCTGGGACACATGACAATAAAAGACTCTTGACTCTCTTGGCTCTTGAATAAAGTTATGCAAATTGGTGGGCAGCACGGTTGCGCAGAGGTAGAGCTACTGTCCTACAGCGCCAGAGACCCAGATTTGATCCTGACATACGGATACTATCTGTAAGGAATTTGTACGTTCTCCCCGAGACCTGTGTGGGTTTTCTCCGAGTTCTTCAGTTTTCTGAAGTACAGAACAAGTGGTCACAGTTTAAGGATAAGGGGGAAATCTTTTAGGACCGAGATGAGAAAAACATTTTTCACACAGAAAGTGGTGAATCTGTGGAACTCTCTGCCACAGAAGGTAGTTGAGGCCAGTTCATTGGCTATATTTAAGAGGGAGTTAGATGTGGCCCTTGTGGCTAAAGGGATCAGGGGGTATGGAGAGAAGGCAGGTACAGGATACTGAGTTGGATGATCAGCCATGATCATATTGAATGGCGGTGCAGGCTCGATGGGCCGAATGGCCTACTCCTGCACCTATTTTCTATGTTTCTCCCACATTCCAAAGACGTGCGGATTTGTAGGTTAATTTGGCTTCGGTAAAATTTGAAAATTGTCTCTATGGTGTAGGATAGTGTTAGTGTAAGGGGTACTCGCTGGTCGGTGCGGACTCGGTGGACCAAAGGGCCTGTTTCTGTGCTGTATCTCTTAATTAAACCTGATAGTTATAGGGAAGTAGTTGTTCCTGAACCTGGTGTTGTGGGACTTCAGGCTTCTGTACCTTCACCTAGACACCTAGTTGGTAGCTGTGAGAAATTGGCATGACCCGTATGGTGAGGGTCCTTGACGATAGATGCTGCCTTCTTGAGGCAGTCTCTCGTTTAGATGCTTTTGTTGGAGAGGAGGGTTTTGTCCGTGATTGACCATTACTCTCCACAGCATCTTGTGTTCCTCTGCATTGTAATTCTCATAACAGGCCATGATGCAACCGGTCACGATATGTTCGACAGTATATCTGTAAAAGATTGTTAGAGTATTCTGAAAATATTGAATCTCTTTAAATTTCCAATGCACCTGTCCCACTTAGGTGATGTTTTAGGCGACTACAGGCGACTAAGTTGTCGCCACATGGTCGCCGAGTTGTCACCTGTATGGTCTCCTCAGTTGCCCAAAGAGTCGTAGTGTTTTTCTGGTCGCCGCTGGATTTTGAAATGTTCAAAACTTTTCGGCGACAGTCGGCGACCGTGGGCTTGTCGTACCTTGACTTCTCCTGACGTAGGTGCTGTTGTAGGTTTGGGACGACAGGTGGCACAATGGGCTAAGTGTTCGGCTGGCAACCGGAAGGTAGCCGGTTCGAATCCCGCTTGGAGTGCATACTGTCGTTGTGTCCTTGGGCAAGACACTTCACCCACCTTTGCCTGTGTGTGAATGTGTGTGAATGTGTGTGAGTGATTGGTGGTGGTCGGAGGGGCCGTAGGCGCAGATTGGCAGCCACGCTTCCGTCAGTCTGCCCCAGGGCAGCTGTGGCTACAGAAATAGCTTACCACCACCGAGTGTGACTGAGGAGTGAATGAATAATGCGATGTAAAGCGCCTTGAGTATTAGAAAGGCGCTATATAAATCCCATCCATTATTATTATTATTAGGTTGTCGCCAGGATGACGTAGATTGTCCCCGGTGCTGACTTCAGTGAAATCCATTGGCGACTACCTACGTCAACCGGCGGCAGGTACTGGCGACTGAATTGCCTTACCTTGTCGTAGCTTGTCGCGGGAGGACGTAGGTTGTCGCAGGTGTGGTCGTAGGTGGACGTCCTGATGGGTCGCCGGTTGTCGGTAGCTTGCCATAGCTTGATGTCGACTAGGTGGTAGGTTGTTGTAGACATTGTTCTAGACATTGTCGTAGACATTGTTGTAAGGGAGTCCAGTCACCGTTCTTTTGGCAACCTGCTATGACTATGACAGCCGCGGAAGTTGCTGAAAAAATCGCTTGTGGGACAGACCCATTAGAAAGTAGAAATACTCATGCACCCTCTTCATGTTTACCTCTTTATGCTTGGGACAGGACAGGTCATTTGAGATGTTAATGCCTAGTAATTTTAAGCTGCTAACTCCCTCCACCATGAGCCACCAATGAAAACTGGAAGAGTAGGAATGAACTGCAGCTGCTGGTTTAAATCAAAGATAAAGACAAAATGCTGGAGTAACTCAGCAGGCCAGGTAGCATCTTTGGAGAGAAGGAATGGGTGACGTTTCGAGTCGAGGTCTGAAGAAGGGTCTCGACCCGAAACGTCACCCATTCCTTCTCTCCAGAGATGCTACTTGTCCCGCTGAGTTACTTCAGCATTTTGAGTCTATCTTCAATGAAAACTGGAATATGGTCTCCTGACTTCCCCTTTCTGAAATCAACAATTAGTTTCTTGGATAGACACAAAAAGCTTGTCAGCGTGACAGTCAGCATCTCTGGAGAAAAGGAATAGGAGACGTTTCGGATCAAGACCACCCTTCAGCCTCGACCCAAAACGTCACCTATTCCTTTTCTCCAGAGATGCTGACAGACCCGTTGAGTGACGCCAGCTTTTTATGTCTGTCTTCGGTTTAAACCTGCATCTGCAATTCTTCCAACACTATTAGTTCTTTGGTTTTGTAGATGCTGAGTGAGATGTTGTTGTTGTGACACCACTCAACCGGTTATTCTATCTCTCTCCTGTGTGCTGGCTCACCACCAACCATGATTCAGCCATCAACAGTGATGTGGTCCATAAATTAATTGATGGCATTGAACTGCAGCGGAAGAGATGCTGCCTTACTGCACTTGCAGCGCCGATGACTATGGTGTTGTCTGTATGGAGTTTGTACGTTCTTCCCGTAACCGCGTGGGTTTTCTCCGAGATCTTCGGTTTCCTCTCACACTCCAAAAACGTACAGGTATGTAGGTTAATTGGCTTGGTGTTTGTGTAAAAGCATTGTCCTTGTTGTGTGTAGGATAGTGTTAATGTGCGGGGATTGCTGGTCTGTGCAGACTTGGTGGGCCGAAGAGCCTGTTTCCGTGCTGTATCTCTAAACTAAAAAGTGAAATGAAAGTGTGGTCAGGGTTATGTGGGTCTTTGATGAAATAGGCTGCATTTATGAGACGGTGTCTCCTATAGATCCTTTCGATCATGGGAAGATCAGTGCCTGCACTGTACCAGGCAGTGTCTACCACTTATTAAATGACCCCTGACATGGCTATAGGGTTAAAGTTAAGAGCTTTAACTGTCCTGCTTCTTCTTATTGAGTCCACATCACAAGATTAGAAATAGTTCAGCCAGAGCTGAACACACTACTCAGCATCTGCATACAATGGTGTCTTGCGCTTCTTGTGCTTCTAGTGCTTCTTGTGCATAGTTTTGGAAAGATTGGTGGAAACAGGGCCGCGACATGAACGCTCTTTCCTTGATCCCACTATCCTGCTTAGAAGAGGAGATTTTAAAGGTGATTCTTGATCTGAATGGCAAAGAAGTAGATTTTGGTTGCTGCCAGCAAGTAATTCTTAGTTCCAGTTCCAGTTTATTTTGTGGTCACATGTAAAGTAGTACAGTGAAAAGCTTTGTTACATGCTATCCAGTCAGCGGAAAGACAATACATGATTACAATCGAGCCATTTACAGTGTATAGATACATGATAAGGAAATAACATTTAGTACAAGGTAAAGCCAGCAAAGTCAAATCAAGGATAGTCTGAGGGTCACCAATGAGGTAGATAGTAGTTCAGGACTGCTCTCTAGTTATGGTAGGATGATTCAGTTGCCTGATAACAGCTGGGAAGTAACTGTCCCTGAATCTGGAGGTGTGCTTGTCACCTGACAGAGTCACAGAGCATTGAGTTATAGTCAGAGAGTGATACAGTGTGGAAACAGGCCCTGCGGCCCAACTTGTCCATACTTGCCAACATGTCCCAGCTACACTAGTCCCACCTGCCTGCGCTTGGTCCAGATCCCTCCAAACCTATCCTATCCATTTACCTGTCTAACTGTTTCTTAAATGTTGGGATAGCCCCAGCCTGAACTCCTCTGGCAGCATCTTCCATACACCCACCACCCTTTGTGGGGTGAGAAAGTTACCCCTGAGATCCCTATTAAATCTTTTCCCTTTCACCTTGAACCTATGTCCTCTGGGAAGGTATAATGAAAGCTGGAGAGTGTGTAAAACCAGCAGCCAGCATTCTTGCAACAGCCTGGTATTAATTCCCGGGATGTCAGGACTGTCATGTGATGAAAGAATGGAGCGACTGGGCTTGTATTCACTGGAATATAGAAGGATGAGAGGCAATCTTATAGAAACATATAAAATTATTAATGGATTGGACACGCTAGATGCGGGAAACATGTTCCCGATGTTGGGGGAGTCCAGAATCAGGGGGCAACAGTTTAAGAATATAGTGTGTAGGCCATTTAGAACTTAGATGAAGAAAAACTTTTTCAATTCTCCAATTTCCGGTAGCCCTTGATGTCTCCTCCCCTTCTCAGCTCTCCCTCTCAGCTCTCGGGCTCCTCCTCTTCCTTTTTCCTTTCTCCTCCCCGCCCCCTCGCCCACCCTACATCAGTCTGAAGAAGGGTTTTGGCCCGAAATGTCGCCTATTTCCTTCGCTCCATAGATGCTGCTGCACCCGCTGAGTTTCTCCAGCACTTTTGTCTACCAAATATGTTTTCACACAGTTGTGAATTTGTGGAATTCTCTGCCTCAGAAGGCAGTGGAGGCTGATTCACTGGATGCATTCAAAAGAGAGTTAGATAGAGCTCTTAGGGCTAGTGGAATCAAGGGATATAGGGAGAAGGCAGGAACGGGGTATGATTGTGGATCAGCGGGGTGGAAGATTGCAACCTTCACGTGGTCGACTAATGCAATCAACTCGACGTGCACAAATGGAAGATCAAATAGAACAAGTTGTCCAACAACTTTAAGCTGTGCACGCCACACGAAAGAAGAAGAAGTGGATCAGCCATGATGGCGGTGCTGGCTCGAAGGGCTGAATGGCCGACACCTGCACCTTTTGTCTATGCATCGATGTATCTACAGTATGTATGGGGTCAAGGAGCGAGCATTCACATCACGGCCCTGTTTTCACCATTGCCACCACCACGCACAAGAAGCACAAGAAGCGCAAGACCATTATATGCAGATGCCGAGAAGTGTGTTCAGCTCTGGCTGAACAACTTCTAATCTTGTGTGTGGACTGGATAAGAAGAAGTATGTAAGGTGTTAATAACAAGGACAAACTTCTCCCTCTATGTTTACTGCCTTAACAAATCTACCATAGAGCATTTATTTATTTCTGGAGGTGTTAACACAATACCTTGACATATAAGAACGCATTGCTGCCACAGCAAATACATTACAAATGTTCAGCGTTATGTTTAGTAAAAGAGTTCAATGCTGCTTCTCACAACATGTTGCTGATGAGTGTGGGCATACAGTGAGGAGTAGAATAATCACATTATGCTCCACTCCACTTACACAAATGTAGCACTGCTATCACTAGTCATTATCGATTAACAATAAACATTTTCAGAATGTTTTTCACACTCGTAAAACCAAAGTCACATCATCAAACCCTCACGCTATATTTTGACTGGGAAAGATGACAGGCGTGACATACCGCAAATTATTTGCACATCCCCAGAGTGCCGTCCTACACTCTCACAAGGACACACAAGTGGGTACAGATGATGGAATCTTGAATGAAACACAAAGAGCTGGAGGAGCCTTTGACGGCACTGGGCTCTGGGCCTCTACTCGCTGGAGTTTAGAAGGATCAGGTTTGGACCTCATTGAAACTTATTGAATAGTGAAAGGCCTGGATAGAGTGGATGTGGAGAGGATGTCTCCACTAATGGGAGAGACTAGGACTGGAGGTCATAGCCTCAGAATTAAAGGATGTTCCCTTAAGAAGGAGATCAGGAGGAATTTCTTTATTCAGGGCGGTGAATCTGTGGAATTCTTGCCACAGAAGGCTGTGGAGGCCAAGTCAATTGATATCTTTAATGGATATTCTCAAGAGATAGATTCCTGATTAGTACGGGTGTCAGGGGTTATGGAGAGAAGGCGGGAGAATAGGGTTAGGAGGGAGAGATAGTTCAGCCATGTTTCAATGGCAGAGTAGACTTGATGGGCCGAATGGCCTAATTCTGTTCCTATCACCTGTTCCTATCACTGTTCTTATCACAGTTCTTATCACTCATATGGTCATATGACTATGACCATATGAACTCCATGGGTCGGACGGACAGCATCTGGGGAGGGAATGGATGGGTGATGTTTTGAGTTGGAACATTTCTTCTCCAAGCAATGCCTTGTCCACAGCATGGGTTTGGGAAAAAGTGAGCAGTTGTGGCTTGTACAATATGATCCTGAAAGAGAAGTAAACACAATAAATAAATGCAAACAACATCAATTGTCTATTTTCGACTCCAGGTATTTTAATCATTAATCTATCCCAAAGATTAGAGATAGAATCTGTTCCTAAAGAAAAGGTAAGTGGTCAGTGATTGAAAATGATAAGAGTGGTGTTAGGAAAAGTTCCTCCAAGCTTGTAAAGAATATTGGATATGGGTCCTTATCATCAGTTGATCAATTCTATTTTATCTGAAGTGTTAGATTTATTTTGCTGAAGCCCCAGTCCGATTGCAAACGTGTTATAAGCACAAGAAATGTTCATCCACCTCAACAGAGCAGTTATTCCAATCAGTCATAAGGGGCTATGATGATGAAAGATGCTGCAATAAAACGATGGAGGAAATATCCATTTAGTGAGGTAAAGACCGAGAAGCTGTGTAAGATGCAAACTGACTTTGCAATAAAAAAACAATCTTCAAGGGAAATTGTGGGCTTAAAGTTGCACAAGGCTCTTGTTTTCTCTTTTGGTCTTTGCGTGAATGGTTGTTGAAAGCACTCAGGTCAGACTTATGCAATGGTGTCCAACAGTGTCAGGTTGTGCCTGAATGCCAATACCATAATTTGGGTTTTATAGAATCCATTGAACGGTATAGCATTGAAATGTCTTTTGGCCACGCTGAGCCCACGATAAGTATTGATCATCTGTTCTCACTAGTTATATAGGTAGGAACTGCAGATGCTGATTTAAACCAAAGATAGACACAAAAAGCTGGAGTAACTCAGCGTGACAGGCAGCATCTCTGGAGAGAAGGAATGGGTGACGTTTTGGTTTGAGACCCTTCTTCAGTGTACGGGTGTCAGGGGTTATGGGGAGAAGGCAGGAGAATAGGGTTAGGAGGGAAAGATTGTTCAGCCATGATTGAATGGCGGAGTAGAATTGATGGGCTGAATGGCCTAATTCTGTTCCTGTCACTTCAGTCTGAAGAAGGGTCAAGGCCCTTCATTCACCCATTCCTTCTCTCCAGAGATGCTGCCTGTCCCACTGAGTTACTACAGCATTTTGTGTCTACCTCATGAGTTGTTTGTTATGCTACTTTCCCAATTGCCTCCTACACACTTGGGGCAATTTATTTCTTCTGCAAACCCACATGTGTTTGGGATGTGGGAGGAAACTGGAGCACCCAGAGGAATTTTGCACAGTGACGGGGAAAATGTGCAAACTCCGCACATTCAGCACCGAGGCCAGGATCGAACCTGGTTCTCTGGTGCTGTGAGGCAGCAGCTACACATGTGCATGGCTCCTTTATGAGGCAGGACACTCAAGATGAATCAGACTTTATAACCTTTGGTCTGCTTCATCCTTATACAAACCCCAGATTGTTGAGTCCACCACTCTGAACCTGCAAAAATTTCAAAGCCCCTGTTTTCGCTTTTTTAATTTTGGGGTATTGTGTGTATATTGATGATAAAAACAATGAATTTAATCCATTTTAGAATAAGGCTGTAATGTAACAAAATGTGGAAAAAGTGAATACCTTCTGAATGCACTGTATCGGACTTGTCAATCACCCCTCTCTGAAACCTACATATTCTGAATGCCACTGTTCTCTGCATTACCCACACTGATGGCCTGACCAAATTCCCAGGGTTTGAACATTCCCCAACTACTGCACCAAATTTTCCCACATCATCTTTGGATTTTTCTTCTCCCCGAACCCTAAAACAACCACCCCTTCCATCCCTGCAACCTGGAGCCAGACCATGACTTACCCGACCCCTTTGTGCGAGAGATGCTGCCCTGGGACTCCACAATGGCATGGGTTCACTTTCCTGTCAAATTCACCAATCTTCCCAGGCACCATGCAAGGCCAGGACCAAAGTTCCTTGGTCCTTTCAGTGTTATAAAGCAGGAAGAGGTTTATGGCTGTGGACTCAAACCTAACGCAGTTTGGTTTACATTGTGGATAATAAATTAGCCAGGCCTTTGAAATAATTTACGTGCTTTGAAATCGAGATACTGGTTCAGGCAAAATACACAAGTGGGTCAAACAATGGCTGATGGAAGTGACGGCAGACAAGTGCAAAGCTCTGTGAATAGGAAGGAAATACAAGAGAAATATGTCCTTGTGATTTTATTTTTGTGGTGCTTGTAGCACTGTGCTGAACATTATTGACAAACCATAGTAAAGCAAAGGACAGCCCAAACAAAGAAACACTGGGCTCAATTTTGCTCACTCTACACATTCTTTCGGAAGGGATTATGTTGAATGGAAGTGGCAGAGTTAGGTACAAGTCTGGAACGTATGGATTTGTAAGGACACTACTCATCGACTGCTCAGATTGGCTCAGTCTCACTGAGATCCCCAGCACTCTAGAAAATTTCCTCTCAGCCCAGTGTCACTCAGACCCAGCCCAAGATACCGACCCAAGGAGACGTTATTCCCATGAGATCCCACCCTCCCAGTCACCCTAATCCATTCTGAAGGGTCTGAAGAAGGGTTTCGGCCCGAAACGTCGCCTATTTCCTTCGCTCCATAGATGCTGCTGCACCCGCTGAGTTTCCCCAGCAATTTTGTGTACCACCCTAATCCATTGTCCTTTTTCATACACTTATCTCATAAAGTCATAAGGACATAAGTGATAGGAGTAGAATTAGACCATTTGGCCCATCAATTCTACTCTGCCATTCATTCATGGCTTATCTATCTCTCCCTCATGTTTAAGAAAGAACTGCAAATGCTGGAAAATCATAGTAGTCGGCCACCCTCGGTCACGACTGACCATGGGTGATGCAAGCCTGGAAATCAGTTCCGGTTGGAGGCGAGTGGAGGAGTGACGAGTCATAAGGTCATAAGGTCATGAGTAGAATTAGGCCATTTGGCCCTAATCTGCCTTTCAATCATAGCTGATCTATCTCTCCCTCTGAACCCCATTCTCCTGCCCTCTTCCCACAACCTCTGCCACCTGTACAAATTAATAATCTATCTATCTCTGCCGTAAAAATATCCATTGGCCTCCACAGCCTTCTGTGACAAAGAATTCCACAGATTCCGCTGACTAAGACATTTCTCCTCATCTCCTTCATAAAAGAACGTCCTTTAATTCTGAGGCTATGACCTCGAGTCTTTAGACTCTCCCACTAGTGAGAACATCCTTTCCACATCCACTCTATCCAAGCCTTTCACTATTCTGTATGTTTCAATGAGGTCCCCCCTCATTCTTCTAAACTCCAGCGAGTACAGGCCCAGTGCCGACAAATGCTCATCATAGGTTAACCTACTCATTCCTGGTAGATAAAAATGCTGGAGAAACTCAGCGGGTGAGGCAGCATCTATGGAGCGAAGGAATAAGTGACGTTTCGGGTCCAGACCCTTGCTGGGATCATTCTTGTAAACCTCCCATCCCTAAACCCCTAATTTCCCTTTTATCCTTCCTCGTTTCCCTCCCCTGTCCCTTTCCACCTATATCCCTCACCCTGTTTATCTAGGCTTTTACCACCAGCTTTGTCACTTACTCCACCCATTTGCCAATCAATACCTGTATCCACCTATCACTTACCTGTCTTTGATTTGCCTTGGTAAATGTAAACAATGTCCCTAGTGTGTGTAGGATAGTGTTAATGTGTGGAGATCACTGGTCGGCACGGACCCGGTGGGCCGAAGGGCCTGTTTCCACGCTGTATCTCTAAACTAAACTAAAAAATGTTGCCTGACCATTGAGTTCCTCCAGCACTCTCTGTTTTGCTTGAGATGCAATCCCTAATGACTTCAGGCCTGAGGATTAGGAGCCGAAAGAAAAGATAAAGAAAATTGTGAATCATCTTAATTGCTTCTAAGTGCTTTCTGTGTTTTTGAAATAACTATAATTATTTGTAAAATAAATAATTAGAAAATAATTGCACACAATTTTAATCATTTGAAAAAGCTTCTGACATTCAGAACCATTCAAAAGCTGTTAAAGTCCATGACAAAAACATGACAAGTTCTGGAGTAACTCAGTGGGTTAGGCAGCATCTCTGTGTAGGTGACCTTTCGAATTGGGATTGTTGGGGTGGTGGGTGAGGGGTGGGTGGGGGAGCTAAGGGGGCGGTGCAGGTTGGGGGGGAAAGGAGGTAGGAGACATGTGATAGGTGGATAGAGGTGGTCTGTTTGGCAATGGCTGGACAAATCAAAAGCAGAAACACAGATCTCATGCAATAATACATTGCAGAAAAAGGCTTATTGGTAGAAATATTGGAAGTTCCTTGGTTCCTCATATGGAGCACAGTTCAGGCAATGATCTACCCACTGGTTTTACACTCTGTCATGTTGAACACCTAAGTGAGCCTCAAGATATTCAATGCTACAAGACATGCCTTCTGTATCCAAGTGCCCACTTTGGCATTTACTCCACCAGCTCCACATTGGTCAGAATCAGAAGCAATTTCAGAATATATCAATATTAATTTATTGGCCTAGTATGTACACATACAAGGAATTTAGCAGTGCTTTGGATGATCAGCCATGATCATATTGAATGGCGGTGCAGGCTCGAAGGGCTGAATGGCCTACTCCTGCACCTATTTTCTATGTTTTCTATGTTTTTCTATGTTTGCTTGCACGTGGTTAAAAACACAAATAAACAGCAGACAATTTAACAAAAACATTATAATTTAAAATTATTTAAGAAAGTGCAAGAGTAAAAAGGGGCAGTTTTGCTCTATATTGCACATGTAGATATCTAAAGTGCACTTGGAGATTTCATGGGAGTTTGGCTTGCAGACCAGAATGTAGTGGTGTAGTGCGGCTGTTAAGTCGAGCTGGTGGAAAGAAGCCGTTTTTGTGGCTGGATGTGGACGTTTTGAAAGTGGACTCATCGGAGAAATTCAGGTAGGTTTCGGGCTGCAGAATGCACTAAAGAGGTGGCGCAGTGGAGAGATGCCAGGCAAGGACTCCAACGAGGTTCGCTTCTGTCCCTCTGAATCGGGCATGTTTTGGGCACATGATTCTGGATGGCAGGCTGGGTCCAGCAAGATCTAGCCCAGATTGCTGCTTATGTGGTAACATTTGACAATCAATTTATTGATTGAAATATTGGATGGTGACATTGTAGGAACCAACTCCATTCAATCTGCTTGGACTTATCATCTACGAAAGCTAAGCAAAGGTTTTCCTAAGAACTCCCATTATATAGAATAACTTAATGTGCTTTCATGCAGTGATCATCAGTTGGCATGTTGGCAATTTGAATTGGGTTTTGAAGTTACATAGAACATAGAGTTGGTGCAGTTTAAGAGGAAAGTTAATATTATGTTCTGGAGTAACTCAACGGGTCAGGCAGCATCTCTGGAGAACATTGAAAGGCGACATTTTGGGTTGGGACCCTACTTCAGACTGATTGAAGTTGGGAAAGAAAAGCTGGAAGAGAGGTGGGAAAAGAACAAAGCCTGGCAAATGGTAGCCGGATACAGATGGGGGGGGGGGGTGGGGGGAGGGTTAATTAGCAGATGGGTGGGCTAAGGCTAGAGATGGGAAGAAGAGCTGTGAGATAATAATAGTTGACGCATGTAAAAAGGGAACTGCTGTAATCATGGGGGACTTCAATTTTCATATTAATTGGGCAAACCAAACTGGGCAGGGTAGACTAGTGGAAGAGTTTATAGAATGTATTAGAGACGGGTTCCTAGAACAGTATGTCACAGAACCGACAAGGGGGGAGGCAATCTTGGATCTGGTCCTGTGTAATGAAGCAGGATTGATTAAAAATGTCATAGTTAGGGACTCGTTGGGAACAAGTGACCACAATATGGTCGAATTCCATATTCAAATAGAAGGGGAGCAGGTTGAAACTCAGGCTAGGGTGCTTAGTCTAAATAAGGGGGATTATGAAGGTATGAGGACTGAGCTGATCAAAGTTGACTGGGATAGCAGACTCAAGAATAAGACGGTACATGAGCAGTGGTGTACGTTTAAGGATCTACTGTATAACCTTCAAGAAAAATTTATTCCTATGAAGAAAAAAAGGGGTAAGGGTAAGAACAGTCAGCCATGGCTCAGTAAAACTATAAAGGATAGTATTCGGCTGAAGGCAAGGGCATATAAGGTAGCCAGAGATAGTGGGAGGGTAGAGGATTGGGAAGCATTTAAAGGTCAGCAAAGAATAACTAAGATTAATTAAGACGGGGAAAATAGGCTATGAAAGGAATTTAGCGAACAACATAAAAACTAATAGTAAGAGTTTTTATAGCTATATAAAAAGAAAAAGGGTGGCTAAGGTGAACGTTGGTCCATTGGAGGGTGAGACTGGAGAGTTGTTGGTGGGGAACATGGAAATGGCAAAGGCATTAAACGAGTATTTTGTATCAGTCTTCACCATAGAAGACACAAAAAATATTCCAACGCTGGATAAACAGGGGGCGGTAGGAATGGAGGAGCTAAATACTATTAAGATCACCAAGGAGGTGGTATTAGGGAAATTAATGAGACTGAAGGAGGATAAATCCCCTGGGCCTGATGGATTACATCCAAGGGTCTTGAGGGAGATAGCGGTGGGGATTGTGGATGCATTGGTGATAATTTTCCAAAACTCCCTGGAGGCAGGAACGGTCCCAGTGGATTGGAAAATGGCCAATGTAACACCTATATTTAAAAAAGGAAGTAGACAGAAGGCGGGTAACTATAGACCGGTTAGTCTAACATCGGTGGTGGGTAAAATGTTAGAGACAATTATTAAAGAAACACTAACGGGGCACTTGGATAAACATGACTTCATCGGACAGAACCAGCATGGTTTTGTGAAGGGGAAATCCTGTTTAACGAATCTGCTCGAATTCTTTGAGGAAGTAACAACCCGGGTGGATAAAGGGGAACCGGTGGATGTGGTATACTTGGACTTCCAAAAGGCTTTTGACAAGGTGCCACATAAGAGACTATTGCTAAAAATAAAAAATTATGGGATTGGGGGTAATATATTAGCATGGGTAGAGGATTGGCTGACAAATAGGAAGCAGAGAGTGGGGATAAATGGTTCATACTCGGGATGGCAACCGGTAACTAGCGGGGTTCCGCAAGGGTCGGTGCTGGGACCCCAGTTGTTCACAATTTATATAAATGATTTGGAGGAGGGAACCAAGTGTAATATATCAAAATTTGCGGACGATACAAAAATGGGAGGAAAAGTTGGGGATGAGGAGGATAGGAAGAGTCTGCAAATGGATATAGATAAGCTAGGTGAGTGGGCAACAACTTGGCAGATGAAATTTAATACTAATAAATGTGAAGTCATTCACTTTGGGAAAAAAAATGATAGGGCAAGTTATTTTCTAAATGAGGAGGAGCTGCGTTGTAATGCAACGCAAAGGGATCTAGGGGTATTAGTACATGAATCACTAAAGGTCAGTATGCAGGTGCAGCAAGCAATCAGGAAGGCCAATGGAGTTTTGGCCTTTATTGCTAGGGGGATTGAGTATAAAAACACGGAGGTCTTGCTGCAGCTGTACACAGTATTAGTGAGACCACATTTGGAATACTGTGTACAGTTCTGGGGTCCATACTTAAGGAAGGATGTACTAGCCCTGGAGGCAGTGCAGCGAAGGTTTACAAGATTAATTCCTGCAATGAGGGGATTGACATATGAGGAAAGGTTAAGTAAGCTGGAGCTCTACTCTTTGGAGTTTAGGAGAATGAGAGGCGATCTCATTGAAACATATAAGATCGTGAGGGGCCTTGATCGGGTGGATGCACCGAGGATGTTCCCAATGATCGGGGAAACTAGAACTAGGGGACATAGTTGCAGAATAAGGGGGGGCTCTTTTAAAACTGAGATGAGGAAGAACTTCTTCACCAAGAGGGTGGTTAATTTATGGAATTCACTGCCCCAGGGAGCAGTGGAAGCAGAAACGTTAAATATATTTAAGTCTAGAATAGATGGTTTTTTAGCTGCCGAGGGGATAAGGGGCTACGGGGAGAGGGCAGGGATATGGACCTAGGTATGGTTAGTATAGTAAGACCTGAGTGATCTCCTGGACAAGTGTCGATCGCCTGGATTGGGGTCGGAGAGGAATTTCCCGGATTTTTTTTCCCGAATTGGACCTGGGTTTTTATCCGGTTTTTTGCCTCCCCCAGGAGATCACGCGGTTCTTGGGGTGGAGAGGGGTGATAGCGGTATGAAGGGGAGGGTAGTGTCTTGTGTTCTGTGTCTTGTGTCTACTGTTTGTGGGTAAGTGTGTCTGTTTAGTGTTCAGCCATGAGCGAATGGCGGTGCGGGCTCGACGGACCTGGTGGTCTACTCTCACACCTACTTTCTATGTTTTTCTATGTTTCTATAAGGAATAAGGAGAGAAGAGGCACCAAGTGTGAAGCAAGAGGAAGAGATATGTGGAAGAGGGCAGATGAAGGGGAAAGGGTTGTGTTGATCAGTTACCTAATATTGGATAATTCAATGTTCATACCATTAGGTTGTAAGCTAACAAAGGGGAAATGAGTTGTTGCTTCTCCATCTCTGGCCTTTGTCCACCTAACTCCCAATCAAACCCACCTCACCAGTATTATTCACCCATCACGTGCCAGGCTTTGTCCTGCTCCCACCTCTCTTCCAGCTTTCACACCCCCAACTACAATCAGTCAGAAGAAGGGTTCCGACCTGAAGCGTCCAGAGATGCTATCTGACTCGTTGACTTACTCAAGCACCTTGTCTTTTGTTGTAAACCAGCATCCGCAGTTCCTCGTGTTTGCAAGAGGAAAGTAGGTTCTTCAGGATTCTAAATTGTTGAAATATAAATATGTTTGATCTGAGGTGGATTCTGTTGAAAGTACTGCACAATGACCACATCCTGATCATTTCAACTGCATAAACAATGATCTTTCAAATATGATGCAAAAATCCTGAGCTACGATAATCCTCGTTATTTGCATCTTAATACTTAGCAAACATTTTGCTGGGCAGGTTACAGCTGCAGTCAGTTGTAGACTGTTGACCATGTGTTGCAAGCTGAAGGATGTGACTGAGACAAGTGCCTCTCGTACATGACAGGTTTTTTAGATCAATTCTTTTGTAAAGCATAACAGGGGCAAAATGTTGTGTGTCCCTCACACGA
Organism: Amblyraja radiata; assembly: GCF_010909765.2. NCBI lineage: Eukaryota > Metazoa > Chordata > Chondrichthyes > Rajiformes > Rajidae > Amblyraja > Amblyraja radiata. The sequence continues at coordinate 13,905,979 of NC_045962.1, read as the reverse complement.
AAAAATGAAGGCTATGGATGGGGTATATTTGAAATGGTAGATGAAGGCTACCCACAAAATGGAATATTTTAGTAATTCCATCATGCAACAAGACAATTTTATGAGGGGCCAAAGTAATTTATTCCAAAACCAGGGAGGGAGTCACACAGCTTGTGAACCAGCCCCAGCTCCTCAGACAAGGGCGGTCACGGTGGTGCAGCGGTAGAGTTGCTGCATTAAGGGCCTGTCCCGCTTACGCGACCTTTACAGGCGACTGCTGGCAACCGTGATAAGTCGCTGATATTTTCAACATGTTGAAAATTCAGCGGGGACCAGAAAGACGCTACGACTCTTTGGAGACCTCTCACGACCATAGGAGATCTCTCACGACCGTACAGGCGACCCTGGCGACATGTCGCGGGTGACCTCTCACAAGCTTACAGCCTGTATGGTCGTGAGAGGTCTCCTATGGCCGTGAGAGGTCTCCAAAGATTTGTAGCGTCTTTCTGGTCCCCGCTGAATTTTCAACATGTTGAAAATTTTAGCGACCTATCACGGGTGCCGGCAGTCGCCTGTAAAGGTTGTGTAAGTGGGACAGGCCCTTTACAGCGCTTGCAGCATTGGAGACCCGGGTTTGACCCCGACTAAGGGTGCTGTCTGCATGGAGTTTGTACGTTCTCCCCGTGACCAGGTGGGTTTTCTCCGGGATCTTCGGTTTCCTCCCACACTCCAAAGACATACAGGTATGTAGGTTACTAGGCTTGGAGTTGGTGTAAATTGTCCCTAGTGTGTGTAGGAAAGTGTTAATGTATGAGGAATGCTAGTCGGTGCAGAAACCCGCACGTCTTCGAGATGTGGAAGTAAAGCACAGCACCCGGAAGAAACCATGTGGTCACAGGGAGAACATGCAGACTCCACACAGGTAGCATCCGAGGGCAGGGTCAACTCTGGCATCGTGAGTGAGTAGCTCCACCAGCTGCACCACTGCCATCTACTGGAGAGTCTGCAGTCTCTTATGTTTCTGCCTGCTGTTGTATACGTTTACACACTGCTCACATTACTGCCATAGTGTAGGAAGAAACTGCAGATGCTGGTTTAAACCAAAGGTAGACACGAAAGTTGACAACCAAATGTAGACAACTCAGCAGGTCAAACAGCATCTATGGGGAAAAATAACAGAGATCTGAAGAAGGGTCTTGACCCAAAACGTCACCTATTCCTTTTCTCCAGAGATGCTGTCTGACCCCTTGGGTTACTCCAGCTTTTTGTGTCTATCCACTACTACTCTAGTCGTATGGTGCTGCATGTTTCCAATCAGTGGTTCTCTCGTCATGTTCCTGATCCCATCTCTCACCTCCGCCCTTTCTGATTTCATTTAGAGGACATAGGTTCAATGTGAAGGGGAAAAGATTTAATAGGAATCTGAGGGGTAACTTTTTCACACAGGGAGGTGGGTGTATAGAAGAAGCTGCCAGAGGAGGTAGTTGAGGCTGGGACTATCCCAAACTTTTAGGAAACAGTTAGACAGGTACATGGATAGGACAGATTTGGAGGGATGCGGACTAAGCGCAGGGAAGTGGGACTAGCGTAGCTGGGATATGTTGGCCGGAGTGGGCAAGTTGGGCTGAAGGGCTGTTTCCATACTGTATCCCTATGACTATGACTAAGACTCTATGACTGTGATTGTTTTTTCAACCTGCCCCTGCTCTTAAACTCCACAGTCAACCCAGGTCACCTCTGCCTCACACTGTGTCCCAAGCTGAATGGTAACACTTCCTGTCACAACCCAATCCTGATCGCTTCTCCCACCGTGCTCCCACATGGCCTTTGAATTCCAAGCCACAGACATCCCCCACAACAGAACTCTCCCCTGCATCATCTCTACCCTGCATTCCTGCACCCAAAAGCTACCAGATTGACTCCATCGATTCATTGCCGAGCTGGTGGCCTAAATGCCAATGGGTGCACTGGAGCATGTAGGACCTGTCCTATAGCCCACAATGTCATGGGACTCATGGCTACTCCAGGAGACAGAGTGCAAAGCCAATGTGTTTGACATTGGCAGATGAGTGCCATTTTTGAGTCCCGGGGACCCGCTCGGGCCCGATCCGCTTGACGAACACCCGCAGCGCGAACGACAACCGAAGACCGCAACGCGCCCCAGTAGGCCCGGCTAGCCCTGCAGGCCTCCCAGGGGACCGCGGAGAAGCCGGGTGGCGAGGCCTGTCCGTGCCAAAGGAGCCACAGTGGTGGCGGCGATGGGAGCCTCAGCAGCGGCAGCGGGAAACTCTGCCCAAGGGATAAATAAGTCTGTGTTTGTTTGTTTATTTGTGAAGGTGTGAGCCCACAACAGCCAGCCAACAGTCACTTGACTTTTAATTTGTGTTTTAATTTCAAGTTTTCATGTAGCTTGTGTGATGTGTCTGTCGGTTGATCAATTTCGCTCCGGGGATGAATAACATTTTATCGTATCGTATCGAGACACCAAAGAATTTTCAGCCTCATTTTTCAACAAGTTTTTTTTTTTCTATTATTCCATTCAAGCTGTTTCTGTGTTTAATGTTTCCTTTCTACTATGTCGCTGGTGTAGCTCCACATTGTTTTAGGAGTTTTTATGCAGGTTTACACAGATCGGAAATGTTGATCATCAAGTCTCCACTCTGACCACTAAGCCTCCTGGGCATCTCTTTATATCTGGTCCAACTATTTGAGCTTCATTCAGAGGGACACTGGACACATGTTTACTTGCATTGCACTTATCTGCATTTAGTTTCACCAGCCATTGGTTTACCATGTGTCACATGAAATAAAAATCCAATAACCATCGCATGGCCTTGACTTTCCCCGATCATTGTCTATTATCAGGTGGTACTGAGATGGGGGAAAAAATGGGGTTGGTTTAGGGGATGACACAGTGGCTTAGGTTTAGAGTTACTGCCCTGTGCCCCTGTCCCACTTAGGAAACCTGAACGGAAACCTCTGGAGACTTTGCGCCCCACCCAAGGTTTCCGTGCGGTTCCCGGAAGTTGCAGGTGGTTGCCGGAGGTTGCAGGTAATGGAAGCAGGTAGGGAGACTGACAAAAACCTCCGGGAACCTCCGGGAACAGCACGGAAACCTTGTGTGGGGCACAAAGTCTCCAGAGTTTTCCGTTCAGGTTTCCTAAGTGGGACAGGGGCATTACAACGCTCAGTTCGATCCTGACTACAGATATTGACTACAGATGCTATCTGTATGCAGTTTGCACGTTGTCCCTGTGACTATCTGGGTTTTCTATGGGTGCTTTGGTTTCCTCCCACTCTCCAAAGACATACAGGTTTGTAGGTTAATTGGCTTCGGTAAAATTATAAATTGCCCCTGGTGTATAGGATAGCGTTAGTACATTGGGTGATTGCTGGTCGGCGCGCACTTGGTGGTCCAGTGGGCCTGTTTCTATGCTGTATCTCGAGGGTAAAGCCTAAAGTAAGTCTAAACGACTTTTGTAAAACTGTAGTTCAGTTACAGGTCGGTCAATGTCTCAGAACATTCAGCCAAGAGCATAACACTCAGTCTAATGACACCTCCTTATGCAAACACCTGGCCTTATTCGTCCAGTATTTTCATGGTGATAGCTTCATGGCCTCCTGCCATGAGAGGCCACTGCTATGAAGCTCTCATTGTCAGGAGCGGCAGCAGAGAGTGAGAGAGAGAGAAATGCATTGCAGACTGATTCTGCAACTCGACATCTGGATAGTCTGAAGGAAATTCCACTCATCTTAATGATACCACCTGCAGCTAGACTTTAAACGCTTAGGGTAGCAGACTCTTTCCTCCCATGCTGACACCTTGGTCACTTGTGGAGAATTAACGGCAGCATGCACAAGGAAATAGGGGGCGGGAGAAGGCCCATCAGTCCGCTCAAGACTGCCCCACCATTCAATGTTATCGTGTCTGATCTAAGCCAGACTCAACTCCACTTCTGAGCCATTTCTCCATACTCCTCTATTCCTTGCTCTATCAAATATTTATCCATCTTTAGTACTTCTACTAATCCAGCTTCCTATACCTGCCAGGGCAGTGAATTCCAGAGATTCACCATTCTCTGCGAGAAGGAATTTGATATAAACACATTTCAGTCCATGGGTGTCACCACATTCCTTCACCGCTCCATGCCTGTCCTTCCTTTTAGATTGACTGATTCCATGGTCTATCTTCCCAACACTCATAGTCATACAGCATGAAAACAGGCCCTTTGGCCCAGCTTTCAAATGCTGACCAAGATGTCATATCTAAACTTGTTCCACCTGCCTGCATTTGGCTCGTAGCTTCCGTGTCCATGTACCTGTCCATTGGCTTTTATATGTTGTGATAGTACCTACCTCAACTGCCTCTTCTGGCAGCTCGTTCCATCTACCCATCACCATTTGTGTGAGAAAGAACTGCAGATGCTATTTTAAATCGAAGGTGGACACAAAATGCTGGAGTAACTCAGCGGGTGAGGCAGCATCTTTGGATAGAAGGAATGGGCGACGTTTCGGGTCAAGACCCTTTTTGAGGCCATTTGTGTGAAATGTTTGCCTCTCAGTTTCCTATTAAATCTTTCCCCTCTCACTTTAAACCTGTGTCCTCTAGTTCTTGAATACTCTACTCTGGGTAACAGGGTACATTTACCCTATCTGTTCCCCTCATGATTTTATGCAATTCTATAAGATCACCCCTCATTCCCCTGCACTCCAAGAAATAAACTCCCAGCCTGCTCAACCTCAATCTGTAGCTCAGGCCCTCGAGTCCTGGCAACATCCTCATAAATCTTCTCTGCACCTTTTTCATCTTTCCTATAACAGGGTGATCAAAACTGAACGTAAAACACCAAATGCAGCCTCACCAATGTCTTGTACAACTGTAATATAACATCCCAACATCTATACTCAATACTCTGACTGATGAAGGCCAATTTGCCGAAAGTCTTCTTGAACACCCTACCTCCCTGTGATGCCACTTTCAAGGAACTATAGCACTCCTAGATTATTTTGCTCAACAACACTCACCAGAGCACTGCCATTTTCTGACTTACCGCTATGGTTCCCACCTTCCCACCATAGGTACAGGATACTGAGTTGAATGATCAGCCATGATCATATTGAATGGCGGTGCAGGCTCGAAGGGCCGAATGGCCTACTGCTGCACCTATTTTCTATGTTTCTATGTTTCCTGCATCTCTGGTTTAAACTCTCCCTGTAAGAATACCGAGAGCGTTTAAACTAGAGAGGCAGGGCAGAGATATGGCATCTTCACAGCTCACACGCTTGGTTGAGCAGACTCAGAGGAAGCAAAAGGTCTCTGGTGGGAAGGAAAGCATTGGAAAGGGCAGCAGGCGGCTTTTCTGCGGTGGAGGCTGTGCAGTTCTCGACAGATTGTTTGATTTGCACAGCTGGGGGTAGTCAGAGGCACTGACAAACACACTGGTTGCACAGCTTTGACCTTGAACAACAAAAACATGGCTCCCACTGCTCTTTTGTGCGACTGTTAGGTTTATCAATAGCCATCCTCAGCTGTCTTAAGGTTTAAAGAAAAACAGAAGCAACCTACCTTGCGAAATGTTCCACGTGTCGGAACTCATTTTCACACCAAATGTTTTTCCGTGTTAAATGATTGTGAGCCATATTTTTTTCCCCTCTGGTGTTATTTGTAATGACAAATAAATAAACAAACAAGCAGGATCATCAGAATGTGATTATGACTGTTAATAACACAACTCAAATTCCTGCTACCCTTTCTATATGGGTGTTAAATAAATTAGCAAAGAAAAAAATAACAAATTGATTTGACTATGAAATAATTGTTGAAGGGCAGCAGTGGTGCAATTATGCCTCTAATTCTGAACTGCTTTTCGTAACAATCTAGCCATTCAAAAGGTCAAGACTTTGAAGTGTCAAAGCTAATTATGTTTGTGATAGATATGGACACTGGTAACAAAGTCATAATTAAAATGGCCCCGTCTTATTCATGATTTCATAGCGTAATATGCACTTTTTTCTTTCTACTGCCTTGTATACTGTACGTGTAATCTATGTACAGTTTAAGTTCAGTTGTCTGTCTGTCCCTGCATTGTTGCTGCCAGCAAGATTATCATCGCACCTGGTGGTGGGGGAAGAGGAGGGTAGAGCAAGGGACTGGAGGAAACGAGGGAGGGGAGTAAAGATGGAGCTAAAGCTACTAAAGCTTTTCACTGTACCACAGTACCCGTGAGAACAAATTAATGGGGTAAAGAATTATATGAGATGATTTATGTGGATTGGTGTAACAACATACCAGTTGTTATTGTAAAGCTTCAGTTGTTGCTCATATTGTATTGCTCCTTAACAGGTGCTCTCCCCTAAATCTACATTTACAGATGCCTTCCCTACTGCACCATTTAAAGGTGCCCTCCCCTAATTCACCATTTAAAGGTGCCCTCTCTTAATTCACCATTTAAAGGTGCCCTCTCCTAATTCACCATTTAAAGGTGCCCTCTCTTAATTCACCATTTAAAGGTGCCCTCTCCTAATTCACCATTTAAAGGTGCCCTCTCCTAATTCACCATTAGCTACCTAGTTATCCCGTATGTAGCCTCAGTCTAGCTAGCTATCCAGTATGTTGCTGTCCAGCTATCTGTCTAGCTATCTATCTAGAAGAAGGTGCTTTAAGGCAGCAACTTTATCGCAGGACCATTATGCTGCTGAAAAAGGTTGAGACTTTAACAGACCTTTTCAGATCTGAAGGGCTTGGACCTGAAATGTCTAAAGAAGGATCCCAACCCAAAACGTGACCTATCCGCATTATTCAGGAATGTTGCCTGATCCGCTGAGTTACTCCAGCAATTTTTGTGTTTCGCTTAAGCAACATCTGCGCTAGGTGCACTGGAAACAATCTTACAGGTGGTGGCTTTGTTTAACAACACCATTCTATGGCCATGGTCGAATGTTGTACTTTGGAGGCTAGTTACATGGCACAGGGAACATCTGAAGCCTCCCAGACAGGATAATGGACATGGAGCTGATCACTTCACAACACCAGCATCACATCTAATGTGTAGGAAGGAACTGCAAATGCTGGTTTACACCAAAGAAAGACACAAAATGTTGGAGTAACTCAGTGAGACAGGCAGTATCTCTGGAGAGAAGGAATGGGAGGTTTCGGGTCAATACCTTCAGGCTGAGAGTCAGAGGAGAGGGAAGCTGGATATATGGAAGGATAAGGTGTGAACATTTATTTTTAGTATTTATTTCAAGGCTTGCATACAAAAACAGGAAATGTAATGCTGAGGCTCTTTCAGGTGCTGGCCTGGAATATTTGGAATATTGTGAGCAAATTTGGGCTCCATCTCAGAGGAAGGATGTGCTGGCTCTGGAGAGGGTCCAGAGGAGGTTTACAAGAATGATCCAAGGAATGAGTGGGTTAACGCATGATGCGCGTTTGTTGGCACTGGGCCTGTACTTGCTGGAGTTTAGAACAATGAGGGGGGACCTAATTGAAACATAGAATAATGAAAGGCATGGATAGAGTAGTTGCGGAGAGAATGCTGTGGAGGCCAAGTCAGTGGATATTTTTAAGGCAGAGATAGAGAGATTCTTGATTAGTACGGGTGTCAGTGATTATGGGAAGAAGGTAGGAGAATGGGGTTAGGAAGGAGAGATAGACTTGATGGGTTGAATGGCCTAATTCTGCTCCTATAACTTATGATAAACAGTAGGAGATACAAGAGAAAGAGGGGTGTGTGTTAAAGGTTGGAAAGATGAAATCTGAAGAACAATAGGGAGGGAGATTTGAGAGTGAGCGAGGTCATTGGTGGGATATGATTATGTGCAGATGTTTGGTATCATGTTTGGTACAGACATTGTGTTTAATCCCGGCCAAATTGGAGACGCTAGGACTTCAAAATGGGGTAAAAGCTTCAGGGCTGCTGGGAGATTTGGTCAATTTGGAATTGCTCTCAGCAGAGCTGGGACAAGCTGCAGAGTGGTGCCAGTGTGTCTAGAGCCTAGATACAATTTGCAAGAAAAGAATAAGAACATCTGCAGACCCTGTCAATTAGGTGTAAAATGCATAGAATGGATTGGATGGCTGCTAACCAGACATACACCTTGTAAATAATTGTAAAACATGTTGCAGAGTTCTACTTTGCCGAGTGTTGATTAGATGAGGTATTGAGCCTTGTCTGGGTTTCTGGCAAATCAGGGTAAATGTTTCAAAGTTGGCTTCCTTGTGAAGTCCGGTTTGAATACAATGTATTGAGCTGCTGTATTATTGGGTTTGCGAAATGTCTGTTATGCATGGGGTTAATCGATATCTGTAATTGGGTTATTAAGAGACTACCCCCATGTGGTTCATCCCCTCGAGGTCCCGGGACATATAAAAGTTCGCTGCCACGAGATCCAGCGTCAATCTTCTGAGAGAGCGCTTGGGACTGCGTGAACTTCTGGAGTATCTCTGTCTGAGTGAGGCCTAGAGGTCTTGAACAGGCAGACACGAGGATCGAACCTGCGGTGGGATAGGTACAGTAATTGAACTGTAATGCGCTTTTGTTAAATTAAAACTTAGTTGTTTCAAGTGCTTGATTCAGTGTTTTTACTGAAACTAGACTGGGGGTAGCTTAGAAACGAGCCATTTAAAGATGGCGGATGTGCGGGAGTGGGCGCCGTCTGTGTATGGCAGCCTGCCCGCAGTCCGTCTCTTCACCTTTTTTTAATTTTAAGTCCTGTCCAAAATGTTAGTGGAGGTCTTTTATGTGGTGGGTGGGGGGGGGGGGAAGGAGGAAACTTTAATTCTTAGTCCCCTACCTGGTCGGAGAGGCAGCATCCCTCCGAGCTGCTTCTTCGCCCCGTCCTCGCGGCCTACCATCGAGACTGGAGCGGCGTTTCCTGTCGGGACCGGCCGGGACTACAGCTTCGGCGGCGGCGCAGCGCAAGGACACCATCACGGAGCGGAACCACGGAGCGGGCGATGCCTTACCGGGTCGCCGTGCGGTAAGCTCCGGAGCGCTGTGGCCGTCGATCCAAACATCGCGGAGTTGTGGCTGCGGGCGTCCGGCCGCGGGCGGCGCTGGATTTGGAGCGCCGCGGAGCCAGGGATCGAGTTCGCCGGGGTCGGAGCTCCAACCGGCGCGGCCTGAAGTCTACGAGTTCTCCGGTCTCCGGGGAGGAGGCAGCCGCTCCAGACTTTCCAAGCCGCTGAGGAATTGTTTCACCCGACGCCAGTGTTCCATCTTCACGGCAAGAGGGCCCTGAAAACATCGGACTGGCTGCAAGGCCACAAATGGGCCCCGACCTCGGGTGTTTCAGAGGAAGAGGATTTAACTTTCTGCTGCCTTTCCCCACAGTGGAAAATTTTGATTCTGCTGTGGGGGGATGTTTGTGTTGAACTCTATAATGTGTTGTGTCCATTTTCTTTCTTTATTTAATTTTAACCTTTTTCTATGGTTTGTATGTAAATTGATTATTTAATTTATGTGAAGCACTTTGGTGTCAATGCAAATTGACTTAAAATGTGCTATATAAATAAAGCTATTATTATTATTATTATTATTATTATTATTATATTATTTACAATTGTTGCCCGAAAGGGTCTGTTCATTCGCTGCTCTGTTTGACATTTCTATGTTCGTTGATCTATGTCAAGGAGTTGATGGGTGAGGAGTGGGAAGCAAGGGTGAGGTAGTGATCGATGAGAAATTGTGCCTCAGCCCACCCAAGTGAGTGCATTGTGCTGACAGACCTTCATACACACATCTACCTGGGTCTGCATGTTCAGCTCTGTGCAGCAGAGTGTAGTCTCCAGCTGTAGAAATAAGGAAAGTCGAGACCCTTTAATTTAGTTTGCTTTAGAGGTAGGCCCTTTGGTCCAACGAGTCCACAGCGACCAGCGATCACCACATACATTAACGCTATCCTATACACATGAGGGACAATCTTACAACTTACTGGTCAATTGACCTGTAAGCCTGTACGTCTTTGTAGTGTGGGAGGAAACTGGAGCACCCAGAAAAAACCCATGTGGTCACAGGGAGAACGTACAAACTCTGTACAGGCAGCACCCGTAGTTCAGGATCGAACCCGGGTCTCCGGTGTTGTAAGGCAGCAACTCTACCATTGCTCTTCAGACTTGAGTCGGAGGAAGGGACCTGAAATGCTATTGAGGCATGGCAGCGTAGTCACATGAGGAAAGATTGGAAAGACTGGGCTTGTATTCACTGGAATTTAGAAGGATGAGAGGGAATCTTATAGAAACATATAAAATTATAAAATGACTGGACAAGCTGGATGCAGGAAACATTTTCCCAATGTTGGAACCAGGGTCACAGTCTAAGAATAAAGGGGAGGCCATATAAAACTGAGATGAGAAAAAAACGTATTCACCCAGAGAGTTGTGAATTTGTGGAATTCTCTGCCACAGTAGAGGCCAATTCACTGGATGAATTTAAAAGAGGGTTAGATAGTGCTCTAGGGGCTAGCGGAATCAAGGGATATGGGTAGAAGGTAGGCAGAGGTTACTGATTGTGGATGATCAGCCATGATCACACTGAATGGTGGTGCTGGCTCAAAGGGCCAAATGGCGTCCTCCTGCACCTATTTTCTATGTTGCTATGTCACCTATCCACGTTCTCCAGAGATGTTGCCTGACTTGCTGAGTTACACCAGCACTTTGGATCCTTAATTTTGGTCTTCAGCTGGCCTGGGCCATTTTGCCATCAATCAAGACCTCACTCTTTCAGGATTAGGCCATCCAGTCCATTGAGACTAAAATCATGGCTGATCTCCCATCCCGTTCAATCCCATTCTCCTGCCTTCTAGCAGTAACATTTCACACCACTACTAATCAAGAACGTGTCATCCACACAAAAAATATCCTGAGACTTGGCCTCCACAGCCATCTGAATTCCACAAATTCACCTTCCCCAGGCTAAATAAGTTCATCCTCAACGCCTTTCTAAAGGTACGTCCTTTTGTTCTGAGGCTGTGCCCTCTGATCCTGGATTCTCCCACTAGTGAACATATTCTCTCCTGATCCACTCTATCCAGGCCTTTCAGTATTCGGACCTCCATGGAAACCAAAAAGCTCCACAATCCCCTGAAGACCAAGTATAATAGAAAGCAGTGACCTGAAGAATAGCTTGTGGGTGGAAAGAAAGCAGGAAGCTTGGAAACTAACTGATAACCATCAATGGAATTGGTTCTTCATGCTCTGTCAAGAAACTAAAGTGATAGTGTGGATTAATCAAGCCTCCAAACCCGGAGCTTATTGTTTACGGAACTAAGGCTGACACCTTGAGAAAATGGGAAAAAAATCCTTTGAGAATCCTTAAACATTAAATCCGTAATTATCTAAAGAGACAGGAGACTTCTTGTCATGTGGGCTTTCACTCTATGCAAGGGACAGCCACTCGAATGTCAGTTGGACTTCTATTATACAATTCATCTTGACTGGTTGTAAAAGCAAAAATCATTTGCAATGACGGAGAACATTATTTCTTGGCATTTAATTGGTTTCTGACAGTCGTCGTAGGTCTCAATTTGTCAAAAATAATTTTAAAGGCATTAAAATTATGAAGCTGTGCTGCAGATCTCTTGGCAAGCACTGACACAACTTGGAAAACAGAAAGCTGTCAAGAAGTCAGTGAAAGCCTTTCCCTCATCTGGGTATGTTAATGGCCTGTCCCACCCGGTGACATATTAGTGTCTCCAAAAGATTTCAAATTCCAGCGGCGACAATAAAAATGTTGCGACACTTGAAAAAACACTGCGCGTCATACGTCATCACGCCGCGGATGTTTCGGTGACCTGATACGTCAGTCAATGATGCCGGCAGTCGCAAAAAAAATCGCAAAGTGGGACAGGCCCTTAACTCTTTAAAAACAATGTATGTCGGTTCAGGTGCCACAGTGGTTACAGCGTTCGATCCTGACTACAGGTGCTGTCTGTACGGAGTTTGTACGTTCTTCCCGTGACCGTGTGGGTTTTCTCCGGGTGCTCCGGTTTCAGGTTGCAGGTTTGGAGGTTAATTGATGTCGTAAAATTGTCCCTAGTGTGTGCTTAGGTCAGTATATTGGGTGATCGCTGGTCGGCACCGACTCGGTGGGCCGAAGGGCCTGTTTCCGCGCTGTATCTCTGAAATCTAAAGGTGAGATTGACAAATAACATGAAATTTGTAGGAGAAAACTCAAAAACTGTTCATTCCCAGGTGAGTGACCTTTGACCTGCAGTTGGATCTGTGTTGGCCATGTGAAAGATTGCACTGGAATTTCCAGGCAAAAACATGCTCCATTCGAACTGCTGTTAGTTGACATTACTCTGCACCATCATCTCATTGGAATCCTTGACATGCCCTGGTATATATAGAAGGCAATCCTCTGGGATCTTGCATTAGTTGGACAGCAGAATAAACATGGCAGGCAGTGAATCACATATCTGATGTTGGCGCATCTTGCTACCGTTGACATGTTTAATCGAAACACTGGCCACATTATGTTTAGATTTCACATTCCCACCATACCACCACACTGAAGGGTATGTTACAGACCCAGTGTAGGATGTGTAACAAAATATCAGACTTCAACCCCGCATTGGTTAGATACTTAAAATTGTAATTGTACCTGCTGCGCTACTCGACACCAAGCACGGTATAATATTACCGGGAGGTTGGTTTGCAGCCTTGGGAAATGCAGTTGTACATCTGAATTATTTATCCAGACATCTTGGCAAATGTTTGAGAAATAAATCAGAATGAGTGACTAATCACATTTTGACTCGTGAAAGGCTAGAGTTTCAAGTGCCAAGAGTCAAGGGTCAAGAATCAAGGGTCAAGAGTCAAGGGTCAGGACCGAAAGAGAACACTTAAATTATTACTTGCTGCAGCACAACAGGCTTGTAAACACAGTACTCCATAGAACGCAGTACTAAATAGTACCGTGAGTAATAATAGGATAGTGGTAGCCGGGAAGACTGTGGCTTGAAACACGTTCAATCATGCCAAAAAAAAAACTCTTTTAGTTTATATCTTTTAGTTTATTGTCACGTGTACCAAGGTACAGTGAAAAGCTTTTGTTACGCGCTAACCAGTCCGCAGAAAGACAATACATGATTACAATCGAGCCATTTACAGTGTATAGATACATGATAAGGGAATAACGTTTAGTGCAAGGTAAAGCCAGTAAAGTCCGATCAAGAAATATTCTCTCATGAGAAAATGCCTCTTGCCATCATGGGTGGTTTGGATTTCGATTGCATTGCCCGCTAGAATGGTGATATTAAACAGTAGCCTTCGAAGATGGTATCATATATCATTTCAGGGAAATGGGGAAAGAAAAGTGGATTGGGACTAACTGCATTGTTCTTTAAGATCAGCAGTTCAGAGATGATAGGCAAAGCTCCCATTTTTCCACAGAACTTGCCCGTGATGTGATGAAACCCTGGATGTTTCTGAGGTTTTGGGCCCAGAGAGAGTTTATGTGGCCGCAGTAACGTCACTGATCCAGCCGTCCATGGAACCATTTTTAAATCGTTGCACTATTTTAGTCAGAATGTAAATGCCATTTAATTACAGTACAACTGAGGCATCATCCTGAGCAGGACGGCAGTCCATGGGAGTAAGAAAGACCGGGGATCTTACCTCATACATCCATAGGGTCAACTGTGGGAGGTGCCACCCAGGGGAACGAAAGTTGAAGATGGCCCAGCAAGGAGAGGGACGACGATTCATGGGATGACCGGATGGAGGTGGAGCTGCAACAGGCTTTCATGACCAGCTTCATGACATTCTCTCCCTCCTAACCCCATTCTCCCGTGTGCGGATGTGGCGTCGAAAGACGAGAAGCTGAAGCAAAGAAGTAGAAGCCAAATAACCGGATGGAAACTAAGCCGAAACGCCAAATAACCGAAAGCGTATGAAGCCGAAACCGAAAGGGTGGGACGCCTAAATGCAAACTAACCGAAAGGGCAGGACGCCTAAAAGTCAACTAACCGAAAGGCTGCGTCGCCTAAAAACAAACTCACCGAATGAACGCTCTGCCGAAACGCCAACTAACCGAAAGGCTGCGTCGCCTAAAAACAAACTCACCGAATGTCACTCAACCGAAAAGTCAAATAACGGACATGACGTGTGGGGGCGGGACTTGTCCGCGATTGGTCCAGACCCCCGTGTCCGTCACGTCTGACTACATTTACGCAGAGTGGCTATGGAAGTTGAGAAAATTGGCATATGGAAAGATGAGAAGCTGAAGCAAAGAACGTTAATTTCTCTCCTGCTTTCATACATTTTCAAAAAGTGTACATGGAGAGGCATACTATATGAAGATGCCTTGCTGCCTTACAGCACCCGAGACCCGGCTTCCATCCTTACTACGGGCGCTGTCAGTACAGAGTTTGTACGTTCTCCCCGTGACCTGCGTGGGTTTTCTCCGGGAGCTCCAGTTTCCTCCCACACTCCAAATACATAGAGGTTTACTGGTTACTTGGCTTGATATAATTGTAAATTGTCCCCAGTGTGTGTAGGATAGTGTTAGTGTGCGGGGATCGCTGGTCGGCATGGACTCGGTGGGCCGAAGAGCCTGTTTCTGCACTGTATCTTTAAATAAACTAAACTAAACTAAAGTAAACTAAACTGAACAATAGTTAATGTCCCATAGTGCCACTTATTAAATCTCTCATATGGGTCCAGTGGTATCAGATCTCTTTCAAGCTTCACAGCAAATGGGATCTACCATTGTGCTGTTATGCAGGATCATTAGAATAACATATCATAGATGGCCTACATTTACCTGCCAGCAGTGAAGTTGAACAAAAACAAGGAAATACCTTTTGCCTGATTCTGGAACCTACAAGCTTTCACTAAATAGTTAATTTGGATTTATGTCAAGAAAATAATTTGTGCAAATTATAGGAGTTCTTTTAGGATGTATCCCGGAGAGTGGATGAGAGGAGCCAGTGGATGTGCTGTATTTGGATTTTCAGTAGCCTTTTGATCAGCTCCCACACAGGAAGTTAGTGAGCAGGATGAGACCGCATGACATTTTTGGGTGTTATACCAATGCAGGTTCGGAGTTGATTAACAGATGGTAAACAAAGATTAGGGATTCTTCCCAAAAGTGCAGGAGTATCTCAGCAGGTCAGGCAGCATCCCTGAAAAACACGGACAGGTCGGGACCTTTCTTCAGTCTGATTCTTCACGGGTTGGCTGGCTGTGATTAGCTAAGTACCACAGGTGTCGACGCCTGCATCCTATCTAAACACATTCTATACCAATGTTTTTGTAGGGAGGAACAAATTTCCAAGTTTGACGAGACAAAAAGTACTCATCATTTAAAGAAGGTTGAAAGGGACATAACAAGGGAGGTGAGTGGGCAAAATGTGAAAAATGTGTGAGGTTATTAATTTCATGAAAAACACTCACAAAAAAAACATACTATTTCTTAAGTCGTGAGAGATTGCAAAATCTTATTGTTCAAAGAACACTATGTGTGCTTGCAAAAGTAATTGAAAAATAGCATGCATGTGCAATCGACAATTAAATTCAAGTCAAGTCAAGTCAACGTTATTTGTCACATACACATACAAGATGTGCGGTGAAATGAAAGTGACAATGCCTGCGGATTGTACAAAACAACAGAACAACAGAACAGAGTAGAACACAACCAGTATTTACATTTTAGAAAAGAAAGATAAAACTATAAATTAGTCCCTGGTGAGATCAGAGTTTACAGTCCTGATGGCCTGTGGGAAGAAACCCTGTCTCATCCTCTCTGTTTTCGCAGCAAGACAGCGGAGGCGATTGCCTGACCTTAGCAGCTGGAACAGCCCGTTGCTGGGGTGGTAGGGGTACTTCATTATCTTGCTGGCTCTGGATCTGCACCTCCTGATGTATAGGTCCTGCATGGGGGCGAGTGTAGTTCCCATAGTGCGTTCGGCCGAATGCACTACTCTCTGCAGAGCCTTCCAGTCCTGGGCAGAGCAGTTCCCAAACCAGATCGAGATGTTACCGAACAAGATGCTTTCTACAGCCCCAGAGTAGAAGGACTGAAGGATCCTCTGAGAGACTCTGAATTTCCTCAGCTGCCTGAGGTGGTAAAGGCGCTGCCTTGCCTTTCTCACCAGTGTAGGTGTGTGTTGTCCATGTCAGATCCTCTGTGATGTGGACTCCCAGGTATTTAAAGCTGCTCACCCTATCCACAATAGTCCCATTTATCCTCAGTAGCATGTACATCCTCGGTTATTGAGCCCTTCTAAGGTCCACAATCAGCTCCTTAGTTTTAGTGACATTCAAGAGGAGGCTGTTGTTCTGACACCAGAGTCCCTCCCAGATCAGCCACCACCTTCAGGTAGGCCTTCTCATCGTTATCGGATATCAGGCCCACCACCACAGTGTCATCAGCAAACTTGATGATGGAGTTGGAGCTGAACCTGGCCACACAGTCATGTGTGTACAGGGAGTACAGTAGGGGGCTGAGGACGCAACCCTGGGGGGGACTCTGTGTTCAGAGTGAGGGGGTTGGAGGTATGTCTCCCAATCTTGACTACCTGTGGCCTGGCGGTGAGAAAGTCCAGGACCCAGGCACATAGGGGAGTGTTCATCCCCAGTTCCAGCGGCTCTTGGCAAGTCTGGTGGGGACTATGGTGTTGAAAGCTGAACTGAAATTAGGAAAACAAATAGCAGGAAGATTTTAGTATATTAGTAACAATGTCTTACTGCAATTATAAGGGGCTTCGGTGAGAACACACCAGGTTTCTGACCACTCCTTCCATAAGCTGGGGTACTGTCCGATTCACCTCCACCCCATTGTAGACATTGGACTTTGTCTATGGAATTGATTTGTTACAAAACTGAGCACTATATTCTGTACTCTGTATCTTCCCCTTTGCTCTATCTTTGCACTTGAGTTTCACTTGATTGTATTCATGTCTGGTACATTTGATCAGCTTGGATAGCATGCTAAAACAAAGCTTTTCACTGTACCTCAGTACACGTGACAATAACATACATCAACCTGAAACCTAAACCTAGGACGGTGGATTTATGGAACAAGCTGCCAGAGGAGGAGAAACAGGTAGACAGGTACATGGATAGGACACGTTTGGAGAGATATGGACCAAGCACAGGCAGGTGGGGCTAGTGTAGCTGGGACATGTTGGCCAAAGTGGGCAAGTTGGGCCGAAGGGCCTGTTTCACGTTGTATCACTCTATAACCCTACAGCAACTAAACTCTGAACAAGGATCCCGAGCCAAAACATCACCTGCAGAGATGTTGCCTGACCCGCTGAGTCACGACAACACTTTGTGTCATCTTCTTCTTCTTCTTCTTCTTCTTCTTCTTGCGTATGGCGTGCGCAGCCTAAAGTTGTAGGACAACTTGTTCTATTTGATCTTATATGATTGTGCACACCAGGTTGATTGCATTCGTCGAAACAGGGCGGACCACGTGAAGGTTGCAATCTTCCACCCCAGCACTTTGTGTCTACCTTTGGGTACTCTATACAATTTTGTCTTCTTTACCTAAAAAAGGACATGCTTGCAGCGAAGTACCACTATACTGGTTGCTGAGAAAGTAAGCCTGTCAAATAAGGAGTGATTAAGTAAGCTGAGAGATACAGATAGAGATAGAGATTTTATCTGAAGAAGGATTATGACCTGAAACATCGCCTATTCCTTTTCTCCAGAGATGTTAACTGACCCACTGACTCCAGCATTTTGTGTCTATCTGCAGTATAAACCAGCATCTGCAGTTCTTTCCAACTCATTAAATAGGCTAAGACTTGATTCTCCAGGGTTTAGAACAAGGGTTCCCAACCTGGGGTAAATTTACCCAGGGGGATAAATGTTGCCTACCCATGGGGTGAATATGTTGATTCGGGATTTGTACATATTTTTTCTCATTAACTGACTTTGGTTCTGGTATACCAGTATCTGTTCTTCATTAGTTGTTCATAAATAAGTGAAATAGCATTGTTGTGTGCTATTAAAGTTGCCTGGGGAAAACGGGATGAAAAAGGTTGGGAGCCCCTGGTTTAGAAGTATGATAGATGATTTTAGATATATTATATTAGAGGGCTCGACAATGTGTTTGCAGGGAGGATGTTTCCTTCAATTAAGAGCTATAATCGCAAATATGCGCTGACCCTTTTGGACTGAGTTGAGGAGAAATTGCTGCACTCAGTGACTTGTACTGTGGAGGGCTATGGAGACACATTAAAAACACAGATATCTGTATAGAAAGGAAACAGAAGAAGGTGGGGATTGAGTACGAACCTGATGTGGTTGAGGATCAGTTGGACTCCCTGCAGGAAGCTGGGGGCTTGTCATCCTGTCCAATGTTCAACGGCCACTGTGGCTCCTGCGGGGAACTGAACAGGCATCACAGGGCTGGTTGCTTTAATCTGAGCAGCACGCTTCTGGTGCCCGTGTACAGAGTCACCTGGGCATCTCCTCTCTGGCTTGTTGATAAGCGGAATAGGTTCAAGAGACCAGGTAGACTACATCTGCTCCAATTTCCTATGTTGTAAGAGAGACAATAGCAAGAATGGTCCTTTTGGAATCTTTCCCTCCTGAGGCAAGCTTGCAGAAGTCAGGGGCTGACTTTATTTAATTTTTATGTTCATAGGTTCATGTCATAGGAGCAGAATTAGGCCTTTAGACCCATCAAGTGTGCTCTGCCATTTAATCATGGCTGATCTATCTCTCCCTCTCAAACCAATTCTTCTGCCTTCTCCCCATAAGTCAGGGGGACACCAGTACTAATCAAGAATCTATCAATTTCCATTGACTTGGCCTCCACAGCCTTCTGCGGCAATGAATTCCACAGATGCACCACCCTCTGATTAAAGAAATTCCTCATCTCCTTTCTAATGGTATGTCCTTTTATTCTGAAGCTATGACCTCTGGTCCTAGACTCCCACTAGTGGAAACATCCTCTCCATATCCACTCTATCCAGGCCTTTCACTATTCGGTAAGTTTCAATGAGGGTCCTCTCATCCTTCTAAACTCCAGCGAGTACAGGCCCAGTGCCGACAAACGCTCATCATATGTTAACCCAATCGTTCCCGATTAATCATGAAATAATCTTACTATTGGCATTTGTGAAATTACACAAGTTAAACAGACATATCTTCCAGTTGCATCTCACGTGTTATCATCATGCTATTTGCATAGTTCATCTGGTGGGCACAAAAAGCTGGAGTAGCTCAGCGAGTCAGGCAGAAGAAATGGGTGACGTTTCGGGTCGAGACCCTTCTTCAGACCGTTCATCTGTTGGGGATGGTTGCAACACTAAAGCAGTCTCACAACAAGTACAAATCACCAGGAACACTTTCAACAGAAGAGTGAGATTCCCAAAGGGAAATAGAGAGCTTTTAAAAATAGTGATAGATACAACGCAGAGGGGGGAAAGATCCATTAGCGTTTTTTTAAAGTCTCAAATCAATCTGAAGAAGGGTCTCGACTGAAATATCACCCATTCCTACTCTCCAGAGTTGCTGTCTGTCCTGCTGAGTTACTCCAGCTTTTTGTGTCTATCAGCTGGGAGCTTTGATGCTTTGGTTCTGATGTGATCATGGATGACTTCTTCAACGTTAGCCTCCAAAATTATTCTTCAGTCAATACAATAATCACATCATGTTAAATATGAGGCAGTAGGTTAAGGTGCAAAGGTCAATGGCCTTCATATTGGGGTTGTGTCTGTGTGATATTTATCTAATAATGAAGCTGGGGCCGCATGATAAATGCTCCTGGTTGCTGCTGTGGAAAAAGGGTTTATAAACAAGTACACGCCATTAATCATGAAAACAGCTTTGTCAAAAGTAACAAGAGACCAGATACATCTTTATAATTACCTGAGACGCCCTTTGTCCTGCTTTTTTTAATGTGTGCTGCAACTCGTCAATTACTTTCTTTTGAATAATGCACAATCTGGGCTGAAAATATACATACATATTAAATTCCATCAAAACCTTATCCCGTTTCAAGAACCCCTCTATTGAATTGGTTTGAAATTTGAACTGACCGTGCCCACATAAAATTGCCCAGAGTAATTAAAGCACATGTATCAGTTCCTTGAACCAGTTTAACCAAGTCTGGTTCTCTTTATTTGCGATTTAGATTAATTTTTTCTTTGTTTCCTACTTGATTTTGCCAGTTCATTCTGCTCCACCAGTGCACCAGATTGCTAGTGCCTGGGTTGTAAGGTAGATGTGCAATTTTCTATGCACAGCCCAGTCTCAGGGGCAGATCAAATTGTCTGCTTTGGAAGCTCAGATACTCTGACGATACCCAAAGGCAGTTTCCAGTGATACTTCACAGATGAACACATAAATCACAATGAAGGCAGAAGCCTAACTGCAGACTTTAAGCCTTTCTTCAGTCTTTTTGCTTTCAAAGTATTTAAAACCCCTTTTCTCCAAGTGTGAATTCCAATCACTAGATTTAATTTATTTTTCTCATGCTTGGAGTCATAGAGTCATAGAGTGATACAGTGTGGAAACAGGCTCTTCTTGCTCACACTGCCCGACATGTCCCAGCTACTCTAGTCCCACCTGCCATCATTTGGTCCATATCCCTCCAAACCTATCCTATCCATGTCCCTGTCTAACTGCTTCTTAAATGTTAGGATAGTCCCGGCCTCAACTACCTCCTCTGACAGGTTGTTCGATACACCCGCCACCCTTTCTGAACCACCCTGATGTTTGCTAACTAGTTTTCTAACTAGTTTTTCTCTCTATAACTGTCATATGTCTTTTCATGCATATGTGATAAACACAGTCGATCTGTATTTCAACTGGACAACCAGGATGCCCTAATTTTACTTAAGACCATAAAATATAGGAGTAGGAATTATCCAGTCGCTCTGCCATTCAATTATGTAATGGCTGATTTGATCCGGATTCAACCACTTTCTTGCCCATTTCCCATAACTCTTAGCTATCCTATTGCGCAACAACAGGGCGGGATGGTGGCACAGTGGTAGAGTTGCTACCTTATAGAACCAGAGACCCTGGTTCGATCCTGACTACGGTTGCAGTCTCTACAGAGTTTGTACGTTCTCCCAGTGACCTGCGTGGGTCTTCTCGGGAGCTCTGGTTTCCTCCCACACTCCAAAGACATGCAGGTTTAGAGGTTAATTGGTTTGGTATAAATGTAAATTGTCCCTAGTGTATGTAGGAAAGTGTTAGTGTGCGGGGAATAGCTGGTCGGCGCGGACTCGGTAGGCCGAAGAACCCGTTTCCACGCTGTATCTCTAAATTAACCAAACTAATGTAACTCTGGCTTGAATATATTCAACATCTCAGCTCTACAACTGTCTGGATGGAATATTATGTTCCGTTTTGATTACCCTGCTGCAAGAAAGATGGCTTTAAGATGAAGAGAGTGCAGAGTTTATTTATGAGAATGCTGCCTAGATTTCAAGACTGAGATATATGGGCATGTTGGGAAGGCTAGGACTTTATTCCTTGGGAACTAAAGTCTGATCTTATAGAGGTGTATAAAAGTAATTTTTTTCTAGTGCTTGGTGATCAAACGCTGGACAACATGGTTTGAAGGTGAGGGGGAAATGATTTAACGAGAAACTGGTAGCAATTTTTCCACACAGTAGATGGTAGGTATATGGAATGAGATGCCTGTTTAATAGTAAGATTAAACGAGAACTTACCAGTTTGAAGTTTGATCTTTATTTTATGAGGAGTAACGTTGAGGGAATACGTGAAGAACCCCGCTAGGACGCATGCGTGTCATTCTTCAAAGCAGCGGTGTGAAATCACAGATAACTGTAATGACTAAACATAGTAAGATTAGAGAAGAGATACCAGTTGAGTATATGATCAAGGGTGGGAGCGGAGGGCACGTATTCCCTCAACGTTACTCCTCATAAAATAAAGATCAAATTTCAAACTGGTAAGTTCTCGTTTAATCTTACTATTTTACTTCGGAGTCACGTGAGTGACTACGTGACGATTTTAAAGCTCTGTGATTTCATGCCGTGGAAACGAGTCCATGCATCACATCTGCCTTGATTATGGGGAGAATAGTGTTAACATAGATAGATAGATAGATATAATTTATTGCCACACAACCAGGGTTGGTGGAAATTTGGGTTGTCAGCAGCAGTACAATAATAAAGAACACACAATAAAAATGTAACACAAACATCCACCACAGCATTTATCACTGTGGTGGAAGGCACAAAAATTTGGCCAGTCCTCCTCCATGTCCCCCCCGTGTACAGGACCAGAGTCCAGTCAGTCCAGGATCGGCTCTTCCTCACCGGAGACCGCGGCTTTAGATTGTTGTAGGCCGCAGGCCAGCGGTTGAGATTTAAAGTCCCCGCCGCAGCCAGAAGCACCGTAGACTGCAGGGCCGGCGGTCGAAGCTCCCCTCCAGGGGTGATGGTAAGTCCATGCCGCAACCGCGGTAGAAGTTGGCCGCGGGCCGGCAGTGATGGCTTCTTCTTCCCCCGGGTCCCCCACGAGGGATCCCGGGCTGTAGACGCCGCACCAGCTGGAGCTCTGCAGACCGCGGCTTCAGGCTGCGACTTCAGGCTGCCGGCTGCCCCGGGCCAGCGAAACGGAGCGTTCCCCTCCAGCGAGCCCCAGCGAGGGTTCACCCGCTCCACGCCGAGAGTCCACGCTGCGCCCGCCGCTGAAGCCCCGGGCGCGTCTCCGGGAAAGGCCGCGTCGATCCTTGATGTTAGGCCACGGGGGAGGCGACCTGGAAAAAGTTGCCTCTCCATGGAGGAGGCGACCGAAGCGGTTTCCCCCTTACTTCCCCACACCACCCCCCACACAAAACAGACGAAGAAACACAAAATACACACTTTAAAACATACTAAAAAATAAAAAAAAAGCTGGAAAAGCTGACGCGCTGCTGACATGGCTGCACACAGAGGAGCGCCCCCTACAATTAGATATCATTATGATATTAAAATAACAAAATTTTATTAACACCAAATCATAGCCCCTATTTATGGGGTAAAACCATATTACAGAACTTAAAAGTGTTTCTGCAAATGTTCCAGGTTCAATAACTGGTTTATTATAAAATCGTTGGAACGTTCTTTCCGTTGACCATCCTGCAGTCTTGAGGATTTGGTCCATAGGAACATCCAACTGTATTGCTGCTGATGTAGCTGCAGCCCTGGTGGAGTGAGATTTAAAAATGTTAGTATCTACTCCCGCCTTTTTTAGGACCTGTTTTAGCCATCTTGAGATGGTCTGGACTGTCACTTTTTTGTGTGGCTGTTTGTGGCTGATTAACAGTGCCATTTCTTTGCCTCTGATGATTCTTGTATGTTCCATATATAATAGTAAGTGAGTTACTATGCAGAGACAATCATCCGTCGGGTAGGCCTGGAACTCTATTTTTTGCCCTGCTGATCCCTGTCTGTTCTGTTTAATTAATTCATGGATATGAAAAGTCAAATTCCCAGATGAAATAGTTAAGTTGTCCAGCCTTAGTTTTTGTAGTGACTGGACCCTTTGTGCCATGACCAAAGCCATCAGCATGACCATTTTCATCGTTAGTGTGTGTAGGGACAGAGCTGTAGGTGGAGACCAGTTCCTCAACATGGTCAATCAAATGCTCACATCCCAAATTTGGGTGTACCTGGTTCTTGGGGGTTTAGTATTGAAAATGCCCCTCATGAGTTTGGTTACCAGGGGGTGTGTCCCTACAGAATGCCGCTTTGTTCCTTGCCATAGGTAGTTTGACAGAGCACTTCTGTCGCAGTTGATGGCACTATAGCTGAGGCCCTCATCATAGTGGAGGCTTGCCAGAAATTCCAGAACAGACGGAATGTTGTTTGATCTGTGGTTGAGGTTGTTGTCGTGACAGTACTTCCCCCATTTCTTGATGTGCACCAAGTACTGTTTTTTGGTGGACTGTCTGTGGGCCGATGCAATCATATCCATTGTTCGGTCCGTCAGTCCCAGGTGTTGTAGTGGCGCTTTCAAATTCTACAAATTAATAGGTTTGTATGTTTATGACAGGGGTGACTTTCCTGTGTTACCGGATGGACCAGTAAACTTGGTCTATGATGGATGTGATGCATGGTTCTAATACCATGTCTAGTATCACCGGGAACCATGGTTGAGTAGGCCAATCGGGTACTATCAAAATACCAGACGCAGAGTCTTGTTGTATTTTCCTTAATACCCGACTGATGAGGCAGAAAGGAGGGAATGCATAAATAAACAATTTCCCCCAATGCAGCGAAAATGCATCTGTTGCTGCTGCCCCAGGGCCTGGTTCCCATGAAACATAATTTGATAACTGGTGATTGAGCCTGGATGCGAAAAGATCGATATCTGGTGTTCCATACCGTGCTGTAATTTCAGCAAATACATTTTTATCCAACATCCATTCCGTGTTTTCATTGAATTTGCGTGACCTGGTGTCTGCCACTAAATTTAGTTTACCTGGTAAGTAGGTAGCTGATATCCAAATATTTCTCTGGATACACCATTGCCAAATTGTGTTGGCCAGATTGTCACATGATGTTGATTTATTTCCACCCATATGGTTGATATATGCTACCACGGTGGTGTTGTCAATTTGTAGTCTAACATGCTGGTGATTTAACCCAGAACAATATGACTTAAGGCCATGGAATGCACTTAACATTTCCAAGTAGTTTATGCCCAGTGTTTTTAATAATGATGCCTCCTGTGCATTCCATCTCCCTCCATAGCTGGAGATGGAATTGGTAGCTCCCCAACCAAGTGCACTGGCATCAGTTTGTAGTACCATAGACGGGTTGCTGATAATTAGTAGATTGGAACAATACTTGATGTTGTGTTCCCACCATTTTAGTTCCATTATGGCCTCTGTTGGTAGCTTCATTGGTCTGTCAAAGTGGCCACCATTAATTTTGAGTGCTCTTATTTTTGCTCTCTGTAAATTTCGATAGTGTAAAGTCCAAATTGTGTGGCTGGAAATGCAGCCACTATTTTCCCAATTATTCTAGCTACCAGTCTAATGGATGGTTTGGTGATGTCAATGATTTTGCTGCAAGCCTCTTTTAAGGCTGTTACCTTTTCTTTCGGCAAAGTCACTGACATGAGAACTGAGTTAATGGTGAACCCCAGATAATCCATTTTTGTTGAAGGCGTTAATTTAGATTTAACTGGAAGGATGATAAAGCCCAGTTCTTCAAACAATTGTTTCGTGGCTGTTACTGCTTGTTCAGTCAATTCCAAAGTTTTGCCAACAATAAATATGTCATCTAGATATGCCATTACCAAGTGTTTTTGTTTTCTTAGTAACGCTAGGGCTGGTTTCAAATTTTTTGTGAATAACCTGGGGGCTGATGTTAGCCCATTAGGCAGTGCCCTGTATTGTCAGTGCTGACCCATCCAGTTGAATTTTAAATAACATCTGTGGTCACCTCTTATGGGTACTGTATAGTAAGCATCTTTTAGATCGATGCTTGCCATGTAGTAGCCTTCGGAAATCAATTGCTTAGCAGTAACAAAGGTTTCCATCTTGAAATGAATATATTGTACAAAGGTATTTAAAGTAGTCAAATCGATGATGATGCGGCAACCATCATCTTTCTTGTTTTTTATAAAGATATTGGACACGAATTCCTGTGATTCGTGTTGGGTGTGTTCAATTACTCCTTTTTTATATAGCCGCTGTAGTTCAGCATGTGCTTTAGATTTTTCTATACCTGTGAGCACGAACATTCGGTTCGGTACATGCTGTACTGGAGGGTTATGTTTTTGTATAAATTCTATGGTATAACCCTGGATACTACTTAGAATGTAAGTGTCGGTAGTTATCTTATTCCATGCATCCAAATAATATCGTAATCTCCCACCAACTTTCATGCTCCCTTTAATTCTTAAGGAACCAGACCCACCTACCTCCATGGTTACCAGTGGTAGGTGTGTTATTTCTTCGGCATCCTCCGTGGACGATGAGGCGCCGTTGTCTGGGTCTGTTGTTGGGTTTGTGTTGAAGGTTTGCGCATTTTCCAGGACGGTCGGTCTGGGCCATGGCCTAAAAAATGCCGATGTTGGGTGTTCCTGGTTTTTGCGCTAGCTCCGGTTTGTATTGGCCGACTGGGGGGTCCGTAGGGGTGATATTTTTGGCCGTAGTAGCTTTTGGTTGCTGGTTTTATGAGCCCCAGTGTTTTTGCCTCTTCATCAAGTTCTTTGACTTGTTTTGGTAAATCCCCTCCAAATAGTAGTATTGGCGGTTTGGAGGTTCCAGGTTTACAGAGGCCGGCAAATTTGGGGTCTAAAGCTGGTTGGATAGCACTTTTCCTGATGTTGTTCAACTCATATTGTGAGTTGCAGAGTAAAGCCAGTGCATCTTGGTGGTCTTGGGTCATGTTTTGCTCCTTCAATGTGCGGGCAAAAGCTGTAAAAGTTAGGACTTTTAGGACTTTCTGAATTTTCAAGTCCCTGGTTCTAATTGATGTCCCCACATGTTTCCAGATGCACTGGTTTACACTGGGAACATTTAGCGACTTGCAGTTCCCTGGAGGTAAATGTCGTGCCATGGTGTCTGATAGTGCCTGTGCCTGCAGTTGGTTAAATTACATATAGTCCATGCTTGCCGCTATTTTCGGCTCCAGGTCTTGGCCAGTTTGGTCTGGTTGGATAAACTGGGACACCATGTCCAGCATGTTTTCTGTCACCCCAGGCATACTGGGGGTATGTTGTTCACTGCCCTCTTCAGGGTCAGCCCAGAATGGATCCTCCGTGCTCTCCTCTGATAAGGGAGAGACACTGTGCAGCCCCACAAGGGGTACTGCTGTGGGGCTTACTAATTGCCCACTGTGGCTAGCCTCCATCTCCCGGAGCCTGCCACTTTGGAGTATTTCCTCCAGCAGCTGCTCCAACTGGCTCTTATGCTCTCGGGCATAGGCCACTCGCGGCTGCTCCTGATCCTGCAGCCGCTCCAACCGGCTCCAATGCTCATGGGCACTGGCCGCTCGCGGCTGCTCCCCATCCTGCAGCCGCTCCAACCGGCCCCGGTGCTCACGGGCCCCGGTGCTCACGGGCTCGTCATCCTGCAGCCGCTCCAACTGGCTCCAATGCTCACGGGCACTGGCCGCTCGCGGCTGCTCATCATCCTGCAGCCGCTCCAACCGGCCCCGGTGCTCACGGGCACTGGCCGCTCGCGGCTGCTCAAAGTCAGACTCATCGGAGTCTGGCATTTGGTCCGTTTTTTGCTTCGCTTTCCCGCCCGGCTTCGCCGGTGCGGGAGCGAAGTCTGGCACAGCTGTTCCCATTTCGGGAGATTGGCGTGCCGTCGGCTGCTGCTGTTGCTGCTGGCTGTCCGCAACTCCGCGGTTCTCCCCCGCCAGCTTTTTCGCAGCCTTCTGTCTCGTGGATCTGTTCATCTTTCCACCTGCAAGGTAAGTGGGAAAACGCAGAGTCTCCTTACCTGCTGTTCCCGGCTTTTAAATTTTGCCGCTAGAGGGGAACGTCCTTCCCCCTGCTGTGACTCGTTGCAATGCGTGTAGCGATATGTCACGCATGCGTCCTAGCGGGGTTCTTCACGTAGTCACTCACATGACTCCGAAGTAAAATCAGTTTAGGCAGGTACAATAACAACAGTTAAAATACATTTAGACAGGTATGTGGATAGGAAAGGTTCGATGCTATGCGTTAAACACTGGCAAATGTTGCTCAGCATATGCAGACATATTGTTCAGCATGGATGAGACAGATCGAAGGGCCTGTTTCCATGCCGTATGATTCTAATTTCAAAGAAGTAGAAATTCTCACCATCTCTACTGAAATGGAGAATGCCTCATTCTGAAACCACGTCCTTTAGTTTTCGAAGGTAGACACAAAATCTCTAGAGAGAAGGAATGTTTCGGGTCAAGACCCTTCTTTAGACTGGTCAGTCCAGACTGGTCAGTCTGAAGAAGGGTCTCGACTCGAAACGTCACCCATTCCTTCTCTCTAGAGATGCTGCTTGTCCTGCTGAGTTACTCCAGCATTTTGTGTCTACCTTCGATTTAAACCAGCATCTGCAGTTCTTTCCTACACATTTTGTCCCTTAGTTTTCGACTCCACATGAGGAGATGGATCCTCTTGAGATCTAGTCCCACTATTTAAATGGTACAAACCATGAAATTGGTCAAATGCAGGTGAATGAAGCCACCTATTTACTCAACAGCACTTAATTCAAATTAATGACAAAATGTCCAATTTTAGGTATTAACAAATACATTTTTAAGTTTGAATCGGGTAAGGCCGCAAAATTGGTGCATGAGTCTTTCAGATCCAAATTTGTAAAAATGGAAAGTCTATCAGCCATGTTCAGGTTAAAAGAACAATTCCTAGTTAAAAGCCCAATTCCCTATACACTATTGTTAGGACTGAAATAATACTTTAAATTAGTTCAAGTATGCAAAATATCACACACGCAATACCAAATACCAGATTATCTGAATTATTGATAGGGAATCAGAATTGTGAGCTCGTAAATGCTTTTTCAAACACGGAAGCATTGGATTGTCTTAACAATTTTTAATATTGTTTATAGATATTAAAATATTTATAACATTTCAAAGCTTCATTTAATTCAAAGGTACAGAATTACAACTCAACAATCATGTTCTAGCAGAGCAATAATTGCAAACTATTGAAATTATCTACAATTATTTTTTCCAATGCTTTTTAAAGAAGATGCAGCAATTTCCTCCTCCCCAGTCACCCCCTACATAAGGCTTTCCAGCTTACACAATTTCTCAGTTGGTCTCTCCTTCCCCTCTAACTTTGCTCTTTTTATTTCTCTCTCCCTCTCTCCCCCTCTCTCCCTCCCCCTCTCCCCCTCTCCCCCTCTCCCCTTCTCTCCCTCTCTCCCTCCCTCCCTCTCTCCATTAAACCCCTGTCCCACGGTACGAGTTCATTCCAAGAGTTCTCCCGAGTTTGCCCTGATTCGAACTCGGAGATTTACGGTAATGGCCACTCGTCGGTACTCGGGGCTCTCGTGGACATTTATCATCATGTTGAAAAATCTTCACGAGTCTTCCCGAGTAGCTGCCGTTAGCGCTAAGAGACGTCCCCGAGCTCCGACGTACCTGCTACGTTCATTCTCCGTGCTTACCACGAGTTTGATTTTTTTTAAACTCTGGAGATCTCTTGAAATGAACTTGTACCGTGAGACAGGGCTTTTACTCCCTCTTTCCCTCTTTCCATCTCCCTCTTTCCCCCTCCCCTCTGTCCCTCCCCCTCCCTCTCTCCCTCTTTCTCTATCCCTCTCTCCCTCTCCCCCTCTCTCCCTCCCTCCCTCTCTCTCTCTGAAAAAAATCAAGTAGCATTTACAGCATTGTTCAATTGTATCTGGAGAAATTCAATGCATGACCTTGCATAACTGTTTCAACTACTAAGTCTCCCAGATTAACTTGAGTTTACTTCTCCAGTCAAGTTATTACTATTACAGTCTGAAGAAGGGTTTCGGCCCGAAACGTCGCCTATTTCCTTCGCTCCTTAGATGCTGCTGCACCCGCTGAGTTTCCCCAGCAATTTTGTGTACCTAAGTTATTACTTGATCTTTGTTGAAAATTCTGATTGAACTGTGCATCATTTCTACCCATGAGGGCAGATCTTCAGCAATTGAATGTATTACCAGAGTTACTGATTGAAGCAGAGATCAAATCAACATTAACAATAAGGTTTAACAAGTTGATGAAGAGAAAGAGGATAACCAAACATCACAACATCCTGAAATTGCGGGATCAGGTCTTTTGAGGAGCAACAGCAACAAAGGCTTGTGTGGCCACAGGATCTGTTTCCATGTTGTAGTGTCTGCGTCATACTATCTAATAGAAATCCATTCAAAATCTAGCAGCTGCACATGAATGTGTGGGCAGCAGATAAATCTACGGGACAATTGCAAATAGAATGAACATATCCATCCATCCACTATCCCTAAGACTTGAACCTAGACAGAATATGCAGTAAGCATTTGGGGCAGCACAGTGGTGCAGCTGGTAAACAGCGCCAGAGACTTGGGTTCAATCCTGACCTCAGGCTCTGTCTGTGTGGTGTTTGCACGTTTTCTCTGTGACCGCATGGGTTTCCGCCAGGTGCTTAGGTTTCCTCCCATAACCCACAGATGTACAGCTTTGTAGGTCAATTGTTCTCTGTAATTTGCCCTTGGAGTGTAGGCGATGGATATAAAAGTGGGATAACATCGAACTTATGTGAAAGGGTGATCAATAGTCAGCATGGACTTGCTGGGCCAAAGGGCCTGTTTCCATAATACATCTCTAAACTCTAAAACTCCAAACATCCTCTTGTCCTCTAGGCCAGTGTGGCAAACTGACAAAGAATATACCACACTGTTCTTTTCCACCACTGCTGAAATAGCACCTAAATGGAAATGTAGACAAGTATGCAAACACAGAAGTGACTCAATCTGACCCCATCAATTTGATATAGAAACTCTAGGCCTCTGCTCTGGACACTGGGTTCAGAATTCACCGGGTGAATTTTTTTATTTTCTGTGTGTGTTAAGTTTGTGTAAATGTTCTCAGGTTTGTTTTATGTGTGGGGAGGGGGAGGGGGAGGGGGAGGGGAAACATTTATTCTTTCAGTTTCTTACTTTGCTGGAGAAGCAATTAATTTTCTGATCGCTTTCTCCGGTCGCTCTGCGGCCTACCATCGATGGAGCTGGAGGCCTCCTCGGACTGACCTTTGGCCCCACTGCAGGGCGTGCTTACATCGGAGTCGATCCCTTGCCTGCGATCGCTCCAACCGCTGCATGCGGTCTTTACATCGGGAGCTCGCAGTCTTGGGAGGGGCCGTGGATGTCGAGAGCTCCAAGGTTCGACCAGCCCCGACGCGGGGTTCGATTGTCCGGCGCGGGGAAGCTGACGTCCCCCCGATGTGGGAGCGGATCGCCTCGACGCAGAAGGCCAAAACGCCGCCAGCTAAGTAGTCAAGATCATCCCGTCAACGGAGGGCTCGAGGCTCCCGACCGCGGGAGAGCAAAGGGACGAGATTTGAACTTTTTTTCGCCTTCCATCACAGTGAGGAATGAGGAGGAGTCACTGGTGATGGATGTTTATGTTAAAATGTATTTTGTGTGTTCCGTTGCTTTTTATTTGTAAATAAATTACTTGGCAAATGAAATTCCTCGTATGTTGCAAAACATTCTTGGCTAATAAAGTATTATTGTGATTGTGGTTGTGAAAATTGATAGCTTACCCTGACATCTTATAAACCACCACCCAATCACCTTGATTACATTTTATCTCTCTTTGCTTCGTTGTCACCTTCTCCTAGCTAACAATGATTTATTCTTCATTTCACTTGATCGTCATCGCCTTTGATGTCTCGTTCTCACACCTTACACTTCCTTATCTCTGTGTCTCCCTCTTCCCTGACTCTCGGTCTGTTGAAGGGTCTTGACACATAACATCACCATTCCTTCTCTCCAGAGATGCTGCCTGAGTTACTCCAGCATTTTGTGCTAGTCTTCGGTGTCAACCAGCATCTGCTGTTCCTTCCCACCCAAAACACCCTCTCCAGCTTATTTCCTACCATCCAGCCGGCGTCATTTGTCCTTCCTAAATGAACACACAAAATACCAAAGCACTTAAACAGACGACTTAATGCTGTTTTAAGGTGATGCTGCTAGTTGGCTTTAATTGGAAAATTCCATTTGCCACCGTACTTTACCATGCAGTTAGCATGGACGTGCCCTTCACAGTTCTTTAATTGGTGCCCCAAAATGACCCTAGCAATCAATGCTGTCAGTGTTAAGCAATTATGCAACAGAATAAGGGCTTGCTACGAGAAACCAGCAAGAACTGTGTGCTAAAAGACAATATGATCTGCTTCTAATAGCTTTAACACAGACATAAAACTGTGGAAATTAATATCAGTACTAATCTCTGACCTCTAGGACATTCCGACATGGAAGACTATTCTATTATGGGGAATGTCACGTGTACTACTTTACTCATCTTTCCCAGTATGTGGGCCTCGCGATAATATTGTCAGATATCTGGGTGAGGGAAGTGATTGCTTCTACAGTGACATTAGGCCAAATCAGGCTGGCTGATCAGTCAGAATAAAGGATTTCAACATGCCACGAGGAGGTGTTAGAGGCAGTTCTTCACGAGCTTGCACTTAGAAGGTAAATTCCCGGATTTGTCTGTTCAGGCCATCCCCAGATCACCGGAGTATAGGGAGCAACGGCAGTGAAAGGTCACAGGGAACAACAGCTAAACAAGCGTGGGTGGGTCTAAACCTCGGCTGTTCCTGGATTGCGTTTGATGCAAAAATGCTGGAAACTATACGCACACAATTCCAGGATTGTAACATGTACAGCATAAATACTGTAACATTTTTGTAGCATAAATACCAGGGAAGCCTAATGAGAAGAGAGGCCAATGAAACAATGGTAACTTAGAGGTCATGTTAGGAGAGGCAGTAGATAGATTTAAGAGGCGTTTAAGACTACAAGGCATAGCTAATTGGAATAAAGATGAACATAGAATGTTGTGAACAAGGCGAAGAGCAATAAAACTAATCATGATATGAGAAGGGTTCTTTATGACAACCACATGTCAGACAAATAGGAGGATGTTTTTTTAATTAATTAAGAGGAAACGGAAAGTTGAAGGTTACTCGAAGTAAGAGAAGGCAAGGATGGATGATTACAAAAGCATGGATAACTGATGAATTATGTACTGTTCACGTGTAATCATTGAAACACAGAATATAAGAGATGGTGGATGCTGTGAATCTTTGAAACACCTTGGGTTCCCTTTGAGTGCTTGCCAAGACGTACAGTTATGGCTTTGAATAAGCCTTCTTGTCTGAAGAAGGGTTTCGGTCCGAAACGTTGCCCATTTCCTTCGCTCCATAGATGCTGCTGCACCCGCTGAGTTTCTCCAGCATTTATGTGTATCTTCGATTTTCTAGCATCTGCAGTTCCTTCTTAAACACTTCTTGTTTGAGAAACTCACCACAGCTCTATGTGGTGCTCTTGTGCTTGCCCCGAGCTGTAATTAAGAGAGTGATGGGCCCCACATGCACGTGCAAACTCCACACAGACGGCATCCAAGGTCAGGATCGAACTTGGGTCTCAGGTGCTGTGTGGCTTTACTACAGGTTGCAGCAATTCAGGGCAATGGCGCAGCACCCTCGCCTATAGCCTATTTATGGATGGTCAATAAGCAATCCATCAATGAATGGAATCTAAACAAACAGTGTTGAGCCCTCCCTCTGTTTTCATCAAAGGGCTGAAGACTTCTTCAGACACAGATACCTTTTTATATGCTTGAATCAGAATGAGAGGGGTGAGGGGGTGGGGATACTTGCTGCACCTCGTATAGATTGTGCTGCTGCCCTGTGCATTACACTGAATGCCCAGACAACCACCGTGCATCTGAGAAATGGCTGCAAGCTCATCTACCTCCAACGCCACACTCTCCTTCACATCACAAAATAGCTTTACACCGTGCGGTACTAAGGTCATTAAGTCTGATCATGTAAAGAGTATTACATTTTACCAGGCACAAGTCAAAAATAAATTTAAAAAACGTAAACTGTCAAGACCGTGCTTTTAGCAAACTGAGGAGACTGGGGAATGGCAGTTTAAGACATCTTTTATCCGCAGACAATATTTGATTGGATTGTCATGCAGACAGAACATGGTCTAAAAGCTTTTAAAATAATTACTTTTTTGAAGGATGTTCCTGATGTCAACTGACTGTGACTCACATGGTTGCTCTCTCATCGCTGATTCACAACGTCCCAGTACAGAGGCTCAAGCACAAAATGCAGGGTGACAGTCCCACTCGGCAATGGGTAGTAGGTTCTGTTTTGATGGTGCTGTGGTCTTTTGTAAAAGGCATTAAACTACAAACATATGTAACAAGTGCTCTCGAGTGGATATAAAACCTTCCATTGGTTTATTTTGTAGAAACACAGTGTAGATTGTTACGGCACTCTGGTGAATATTTATCATTCTAAAACAGATTAGCAAAACATAAAGTGCTGGAGGAACTCAGCGGGTCAGGCAGCATCTCCGGAGGGAATGGATAGGCAACATTTCGGGTCGGGATCCCTCTGCAGAGAATCTGCCTGACTTGCCGAGTTCCTCCAGAACATGGCGTTTTGCTTAAGATTCCAGCTTCTGCAGTTCCTTGTGTCTCCAATTTACCTGGTCATTATCTTCCTGGTAGAGTGGACATTTGCTGTGCACAAACTGGACGCTGGGCTTGCTCTAATACGACATTGCTTGCAGTTCAGTTCACTTCTGTTCAGCTTAGTTTATTGTCACGTGTACCAAGTTGTAGTGAAAAGCTCGTATTGCATGCATCTGGGGGTCGAGGATGGACCGGGTGTGACGGGCCACCATGCACAAGTCGGCAGACAATGGGGGTAAAGTGTGCCCAACGTCGCCCTCATCCTGATGGCCACCTTTGTGTGTGGCTGCATCAGGCGGAGCGTAGAGCCAAGGCACGTGGGCATCAAGTGTCACTACCTGCTGAGGTTCTACCTGTCCCCGGTGTTGCGAAGGATGGGCCTGACGCAGATGTCACGCAATGTGCCAGTCACCTGGACATTGCCGCACCATCTGTCGCTCATGGATAGGTTCTTCCGGACCAACACCTTTGACCATGTCCATCAAGCAGTGGTCAGCACGGAATGTCTTGCAGGCACTGCAGGGAAAAGACTCCATGGATCCTGTGGGGTGGTTCTCAGAGCAGACCGCCCAGCTTGTCTGGCAAAATGCCTCATCACCAGAACTCAACAACAAGCACCAAGACCTGGCTTAGCTGGCAGTGAGGGGAGCCCTCCCAGTCAGATCCTTCCTGCACCGTCGGAACCTCACTACCAGCGCTCGCTGCCCTCGGTTCGGCTGCTATGGAGAGGAGACGGACGCCCACCTCTTTGCAGAGTGTGGATTTGCAAAGTGAGTCTGGAGAGGTTTGCAAGAGTCCCTGTCATGATTTATTCAGAACAGCTCCTTCACAGAGGATGCATTCAGAGTGACATCGAGTGCTGCTGGAGGGTCATCAACTCGGTGAAAGACACTCTTTGGTCTGCCCGAGCGTTGTTCACCACCCAGCAGAGCGAGATGTCCGTCAGGGAATGTTGCCGACTGGCCCACTGCAGACTGCAGGAGTACGTGCTGAGGGACGCACTGAAGCTCGGTGCAGCCAACGCCAAGGCTCGGTGGGGGAGGACCACAGTCTAGGGTCCTTCCGATGCTGGACATGGGGGGCAGGGTGTGGGGGAGACACCCCTCAAAATAAGGGAAGGGATTCCACGCCAGTGGGCCACATGAGGGGCTAGGGTGGGGGATAAAATTGTGAAATTTGAGCAATGTGTATAAACAGTATTGAATGTTTGTACAGCCTCCGGGAATGTCGGATGAATTTATTGCACGATTCCTGTATTGTATATCTTTATTACTTGAATAAAGTCTATTTTGAAATTTAAAACAAAAATGCGACCTAATCTGCAGAAAGACAATACATGATTACAATCGAGCTAATTACAATGTATAGATACATGATAAGGGAAGAACATTTAGTGTAAGGTAAAGCCAGCACAGACCGATCAAAGATAGTCCGAGGGTCACCAAAGAGGTGGCCAGCAGTAGTTCAGCGCTGCTCTCTGGTTGTGGTAGGATGATTCAGTTGCCTGATAACAGCTGGGAAGAAACTGCCCCTGAATCTGGAGGTGTGCATTTTCACACTTTTGTACCTTTTGCCTGATGAGAGAGGGGAAAAGAGGGACTCGTCCTTGATTATGCTGCTGGCCTTGCTGAGGCAGCTTGAGGGACAAATTGAGTCAATAGGAGTTGGGTTTGTGTGATGGTCCAGAATTCTCTGCAATTTCATGCACCTTAAAAACATTTTATTAATTCTGAAGCAATTTGGTGCATTGGCAAAGAGGCATGAGAACACCACATAAAAAATATTTTTTTTTTGCAGAATGCAACATAATTTTGGCAGGAGGTGTTTGGAAGCTCTACAGTTGAACAGCAAAGGTCATTGTTATGATGGAAAAATGCCTGGAGGATGGTGCAGATAGAAGACTGGAGATGTGTTTACTGAATAGTGTGCCTTAATAGATTAATAAAGTTTGGTAACAGGCCCAATCTGTGACCCCCATCTACATCAGTACATAACATGGACATGTGTTCCAATTCTGCAGGAGCACAATGCATGACACTGAAACTGGGAGGACTAAGTAGAATGCCTTTCTCTTATATTCTAGGTGTTAACAAAACATGGCCTGATGCAAATTGGAGGAACAGCATCTCATATTTCGCTTGGGCAGCTTACAGCCCAATGGTATAAATATTGATTTCTCTCACTCCAGGTAGCTCCAGCATTCCCTCTCTCTCAATCCCTCCCCCACCCAAGTCACACTAGTTGATAGGATCTAGGGAGTGGGTAGGGCAGAAGATGTCACGGTTGGGTTGCTCCTAGGCCTGGCCAAGCTGGCCATCCGCGAGTCATGGCGCCAGGCGGGAGATGGTTTTGTCCGAGTCAGATGCTTGCCGGGGTTATGTCTGCGCCCAGGTGGTGTTAGAGAGGGACATAGTTGTATAGTAATTCTTTAGTATATTGTAAGGATTGTAACAAAGTTCTTTGGAAATTTAGTGTGTGAATAATTTGGCGATTTTGTAATATGGTGGTGGGCGTGTCACCACGGTTTGGTTTTGTATCGTGATAGTAATTAAATAAATAATTTTGATACCAAAAAAAAGTTGCACTAGTTTCTCGTTTTCACCCTACAAACAGCTTACAATGGCATGTCCCTTATCATCGTTTCTTTTTTGAATCTCTTTCATTCATTGTTCTTTATCTCTCCACATTACCTTCTATATCTCTCGTTTCCCTCATCCCTAACCAGTCAGAAGAAGGGACTCGACCCAAAACGCCACCCATTCCTTCTCTCCAGAGATGCTGCCTGTCCCGCTGAGTTACTCCAGCTTTTTGTGTCTATCTTCGGTTTAGACCAGCATCTGCAGTTCCTTCTTACATAAACCATTCTCTCCTCCGTTTTGGGCACGTGTGACTTCATGTGATGAAACTGAGGGTGGCACAGTGGTGCAGCTGGCAGAACAGCTGTTTCACAGCACCAGAGACCCAGAATCGTCCTGACTTTGGTTGCTATCGATGTGAAATTTACATGTTTCTGTGACAGCGTGGGTTTCCTCCAGGTGCTCCGGTTTCCTCCCACATCTTAAGCATGTGTGAGTTTGCAGGTTAATTGGCCCCTGGTGTGTAGGGAGTAGATGTGAAAATGGGATAACATAGAATAGTGTGAACAGTGGTTGGCGTGGACTCGGTGAGCCAAAGTGCCTGTTTCCATCCTGTATTTTTCGATCAATCAAATTGTAAAAGGATTCTTATAATCAGACACAAGGAATCAACAAGAGTATTTAGTAGATACTGGTAGCATAGGTGGTGAGAGCAGGTATTGAGGGTGGGTTGTTCTGGGACACCAGAACCAACTGTTGAGTCTTCCCGAGGTGTTTTGGGCCTAACTCAACGAAACACCAGAGACCACTTGATAACCCAAATGATATACGTGCATCTACAGGATTCATTTTTTTTTTCAAGAGCTAGTTAATATGTATGTAGCTGTTTTTTTGCATACAGAGTTATTTATTGTAAGTTGGTTTAGATAGTTAGATAATACTTTGGCTTTTAGCTTGGCATTCATGGTTGATCGCTTATATGGTGTCCTGGAGTTATATCACAAGTACTTTGTGTTTTAATTGTAATTGCAGCAAAACTTGGAAAAGCCAAGTGCTTTCAAGAAAAATGGAGAATAGTCAAATTACAATACTAGAAGCTCATAGGAAACATTTGATAGCTTATAAATATGTTAATGGTTACATCTAATGGAGACATGGTTGTGAAAGAAGTGCAGGAAGGGAAGTAAAGCATTCAGCCCTCAAACCTGTTCAACATTTTAATGAAAACATGGCTGATTTGCACTTTACTTTCATTTACATTCCGTAACGCTTAAGATCCTCACTGCTCAAAGATCCATCGATCTTAGTTTTTACATTTTGGATTGACTAAGGCACAAGAGCGCTTTGAAGGACAGTGCTCCAGATTCTCATTATCCTTTGTGCAGACATACTTCCTGGAATTGCCTCTGAGCAGTTTGCCTCCACACTTAAGGGCAGAGTCACTGGTGAAAACCATAAGCCTTCCCTTCTCTCTTTCAAGCAGTTGAAACGTTTGCTTATTCTTAGAATTTTCTATTGTTATGTTAAAGGCTTCAAATTGTTTTTGCGATGCATTGGATTATTTTCTATTATGCTACTCATAAGTAACCAGTTATTTAAAAAAATTCAATTTTATGAACCTTTAATATCAAATGAGTCGATAATTACTTGCTTGTAACACAATAAATTGGTTCCACATGAAAGAATGGAAGTCCATATCTTCGTCTGGAGATTTATAAATAATTCTGCTCTTCATAAATATTTTATGTGTTTAAATTACAGTTATGAAGCAAAGTGTTCCGTATGTTAAACACTGCAAATAAAAATGTATGCAGGGAAAGGAAGAACACGAGGAAGGCAAGGATGGGAAAGTACCTCTTCAACACATGACATCGAGGTCTTTTAACCTCTGAGAGTATTTAATCAATCAGATGTTTCCTGTCCAGTGGATTCAGTTCATTGTTACCATCGTTCGCTCCTCGAGTCAATCAACAATGCGATTCAGGGCAGTTTCCTGTACAACCACACTAAATTCTATTATTTTTCAAAATTACACTTTATTCAATAAAATGTTTATGTGAAATACAATACAATCAGTACAAGTCATTGTTTTAAATAATTGTGTCATCAAGTCAGGACATTCTAGCTACCATGTACCAATACCATGTTTGCTCCTTCAACAATACACCCATGAAGTGCTTGAGAGGGTGTTACCCAGGACCCAGCCCCTCATTGTCCATTGACAACAGGACCTTAGACTGTGCTCCTACCCCGTAAAGCCTTTGCAAGGGCTGTACCAAGCTTCAATGTGTCTCTCGACAGGTACACTTGCAGTCTGGGATGTGTAGGAAGGAACTGCAGATGCTGGTTTAAACCGAAGATACACACAAAATGCAGGGGTAACTCAGCAGGACAGGCAGCATCTCTGGAGAGAAGGAATGGGTGACATTTCGAGTCAAGACCCTCCTTGAGTCTGAAGAAAGGTCTCACTCCGAAACATCACCCATTCCTTCTCTCCAGTGATGATGCCTGTCTCGCTGAGTTACTCCAGCATTTTGTGTCTATCTACAGTCTAGAATGTCCCAAATGACAAAATTCACTAATGTATTTCTCACATTGGAAGACCAAATGTTTTGGGCAGATCAAAGTGCTTTCTTAAATGCTACTGATTTCCATCTCAAATGTAGAAAGACGGTCGTGAGGAAGTAAATAGTGTGCAAGCTGGCAGTTTTTTGAGTAACCATTAAAGGCTTGACTGATGGGAGACAGGAGGAGGAGCTGATAGTGACTTGGGGGTAGTATCTATTTTCTCTATGCAAAGGAAAGAATATGACATTAGGAAATAGACACAAAATGCTGGAGTAACTCAGCGATACCGGCAGCATCTCACAAGAGAAGGAATGGATGATGTTTTGGGTTGAGACCCTTCTTCAGACTGAGACTCATGATGCTGCCTGTCCCACTGAATTACTCCAGCATTTTGTGTCTACTTTCAGTGTAAACCAGCATCTGCAGTTCCTTCCTAGACATTAGGAAATACATGTAGTGACTTTTAAATGTATTTGTCAAGCTTTAGAAATTTACAAATGTTACTGGTCTCACAAAGCAAGCACGTTTTCTATTCTTACTTGATTATAAAAGTATTTTACTTTGGTATTTCTTGTCCCATTATTGTGTTAGAAAAGCCTCTTATCTGTTGAGTTTACTCAGAAAGTTATGCCATGCAAATTAATACTGTTCAATTTATCAAGTGGCTGTTTTAGCACATATTAGTGTGAATGTTCAGAGTGCCTATGTTACTCCATGGTTGAAGTGAATGCTGGCAATTAAGGCCAGTGCTAATTGAATTGACAAGACCATGCAGGTCTCTCATTGCAACATGAGCTTGAGGAACATTCCTTCTGCGAGTCAATATGGCTAGATTGAATGAGTAAAATCTGCATGTTTATTGACTCTTCAATCCCCAATGCTTCCTCAAGAAGGTGGAGTCTATGGGCATGATTCCCATCACCCGGAGCATGCCCTCTTCTCGCTGCTACCATCAGGAAGGAGGTACAGAAACCTGAAGTCGCACATCCACTGGTGCAGGACAACTACTTTCCCGCAGCCACCAAGTTCTCAACCTGTGCAATGCTAATCTAACCTCACACTATGGACCACCTCTTGCACGTCCATGGACTTGTTATCTAACTATGTTGTTTTGCACTGCTTTTACAGTCTTTTTCTTTTCACTGCCTTGTATAATTTATGTACCATTATGTTTTTTTGTGTGTTGTCTGAGCCTACGTCCCAATGTTGCTTAGATCAGTAGATTTTCATTTTACCTGTACATCACTGTGCTTGTGCAAATATCAATAAATAGTTGACGACAATGGACAAGTTCCAGGGATCCCAGTGTATGATATCCATAGTTCTCCATCATTCCCACAAGCGATGCTCGACAGTGAAGGGTCTCCACACAAAATATCACCTATCCATGTTCTCCAGAGACGCTGCCTGACCCTGCTGAGTTACTCCAGCACTCTGTGTCCTTTTGTTTATTAACCAGCATCTGCAGTTCCTTGCGTGTACATTTCATGCAGCAATCACTCCCTTCCTTTGGCTATTCTGACCGCTGGGAATCTCAACAATGCAACGTTCTGAAATGGTTGGCATGTGCGGGTCATTATGATAGATGAATAACTAACCAATCCCGCAAGCAGAGCGATCTCCTGCCTCTGTTCCTTCTCCATCAAAACTGGAAGTGGGCATTTGTGCTACTGTGCTATTTTCCCATCGCCCGTGACTAGCTTCGACTGGTAAATCTGTGGAATATTGCCATAGAAGGCTGTGGAGGCCAAGTCAGTGGATATTTTTAAGGCAGAGATAAATAGATTCTTGATTAGAACGGGCGTCAGAGGTTATAGGGAGAAGGCAGGAGAATGGGGTGAGCAGGGAGAGATAGATCAGCCATGATTGCATGGCAGATTAGGGCCAAATGACCTAATACTACTCCTATTCCTTATGACCTTATGACCTTATGACTCGCCCCTCCTCCTCTCGCATGCACTGATTTCAGTGACTGTTTAGGTTTCCTATATTATTTGTTGAATGTTGGCAGGGAAGTGAACATTGAGCAGATGGAGAATGTTGGGGCACATTTAGGTTCTCAGGCTACTTTATCTCACAGCTCCCTGTACCACGTAAAAGGAAGGACAAGGTGGTCAGTGAATGAGGCTGGGATTTGTTGTGGCTGGAATGTCCTGAGAGCCCGAATCCTTGTTGTAGGGTAGGAAATAGGCTGAAGGGACCAGCAGTCAAGGGAGAAGCAAGCACTGCTAGAGGAACCCCAAGGGTACATGGTGTGGCCAGAGCGTTTTTTACGCCAAAACCTATCCGTGCACCTTTACTGTCTACAGACCTGACAGCCCTCAAAAACTCTGACTGGTCACCATCTATTTACCTGCCCCAAGCCTAACGCCAACCAAATTTCTGCTGCCCATGCCTTAAATTAGGCCAGTAACAGAGCAGAGATGTGAGTCTAAGTGGGACATGAGGTGAGAGAGGGGTGGAGTTGCATAGACCAGTAGTCTTAGTGAAGATAGACACAAATCCTGGAGTAGCTCTGCAGGACAGGCAGCATCTCTGGAGAGAAGGAGTGGGTGACATTTCAGGTCAAGACCCTTATTCAGACTGAGAGTCAGGGGAGAGGGAAATTAGAGATATAGAAGGTTAAGGTGTGAAAAAGACAGAGCAAAGCAGACGATGATCAAGGAAATGTAGAATAGTTCATTGTTGGCTGAAGGGAAGGTGACAACAAGGCATAAAAACAGTAAAATTAATCAGGAGAACAGTGAATCCAGTCGGATGCGGAGAACTAGGGTGGGGGAGAAATGAGAAAGTGGGAAAACAAGGTTTACTTAGTTTGAGAAATTGTAACCAGATCTTAGTGAAGATCTGGCCATAAATTTCAATGTTCCTATGTGGTCAGCAGCCCCTTGAGTTAAAATTACTTGATGATCCAACTTATGTTGGTAAGATCAGCCTTCCAAATAATGTCCAACCTACAACAAATTCAAATGCCTGAACGATATGGGGAATCGAGGGCCAGAGGACATAG
Organism: Amblyraja radiata; assembly: GCF_010909765.2. Taxonomy (NCBI): domain Eukaryota; kingdom Metazoa; phylum Chordata; class Chondrichthyes; order Rajiformes; family Rajidae; genus Amblyraja; species Amblyraja radiata. The sequence goes on along the minus strand of NC_045962.1, from coordinate 13,863,727 downwards.
GTTTAAGGTGAGGGCGGAAAGATTGAATAGGAACCTGAGGGGTAACTTTTTTATACAAAGGGTGGTGCGTGTATGGAACTAGCTGCCGGAGGTGGTAGTTGATGCAGGTAGCTTTGCAACATTTAAGAAACATTTGGACAGGTACATGGATAGGACAGGTTTAGAGGGATATGGACCAAATGCAGGCAGGTGGGACTGGTGTCAATGGGACATGTTGGGCATTTGGGCCGAAAAGACAGTATCCACGCTGGATGACTCTATGACTGTGACTGTATAGAGAGAATGAACCAACAATTGTGTTAAACCTCCACTGCCACAGTAGTACAGATATAAAATCAGGCCTGTGAATTTCAATCTATACTTTGTACTGAAAGAACTGGTAAACAAAATAAAATCCCCTTGCACTGAATGCTGAGGGCAATTAAGATGGTAGCACAGTATTTGCATGCACAGTTATACTGGCAATTTCTCGAAGTGGAACTTCACACCCATCTTAATTGAAGATTTATCTTCCATTGTGGTAAATAAGTCAAGAGGACTTCCACCAGTCACCCAGGCATAAAACATTGACAGCTTCTCAAAGGTTCCTTTTCTTCCCAAACCAGCACTTCAGCCTCTTGGGGAATCTTTGATTATTGATGCTTTAAATAAAAGCAGTGTAAGCCTATTCTCGGTGACAGCAATATAGAAATACTGGCATACCGGCTCATTCCAAAGTGGCACTTTGTCTTTCAGCTCCTTGTTTTTCATCCAAAAATCCTTTGAATTTGTTTTATGATCGCAGACTGATCACACCCCCAAAGAAACCGGAACAACTTGGAAAAACCCACGGATCACTGAATCCGAGCTGACTATCGATCACCCGTACACTAGTTCTATCTCTAGGGGCACCCTAGGAACAATTTACAGAAGCCAATTAACCTACAAACCTGCACGTCTTTGGAATGTGGGAGGAAACTGGAGCACTCGGAGAAAACCCATGCGGTTACAGGGAGAACCTACAGAGAGCACCCGCAGTCAGGATCGAACCCTGGTCTCTGGCACTGTAAGGCAGCAACTCTATCGCTGAGCCACCATGTTTAACTTTAGTTAAACTTCATTTCCCTTCTATAAAACTACGTTGGTTTTCCCTGATTACTTCAAATTTTATCTCAAAGTGCCCTGTTAACTTATAACGTTTGCACCATGACAGATGTCAAGCTAATTAACCTGTTAGTCTCCATTTCATTTTGTGTAACGTGAGTACATTTGCTATTTTCCATTCTAATTTAATCTTCACAGGGAATTTTGGAATATTAAAACCAAAGTCTCATCCCATTTCACTGTCGGCACAAGGAACTGTGAATGCTGGTATATAAGAAATGACAACAAATGCCGGATAACACAGCAGGTCTGGTTGTATCTCTGGAGGACATAGATAGGCCATTCCATTCGCCTCTTGAGGTAATGTTGATCATTATCTGAGTGGAAGGTTGCTGGTGACAGCTATATCCTGGAGAATAAATTTAATTCTGTGCTAATTTGATGTTTGCATTACCAACTTAGTCTTCGTTTGCCACTGACAGTTCCTTGAATTATTGCGAGAGTGCATAATAAACGTTACACAAGCAATTTGCAAACTCAAGTATGTCAACAAACATAATAGGCACAGCTATTAACGTAATCAAGCAATGATTGTATTTTAGTGCTCTTCCCAAGTCTTTTGTGTAATTAATAGAATTACATGCCTTTTATAACGATATTTCAGGCATCTGCATGCAACACATGCAAACCGGGAAAAGAAAGGTCGGTCATCAATGACTAAAAGGCGAAAGCGGCAGCTCTTTGACGTTCACCTTTCTGATCCCCGGGGACATTAAGTAGGCATGGTTATCATGCAGATCCCCGGATCTGTGCTTCATCTTCTTCATTTGGCATAATATATGCACCATCTCTTCCAGTTTAATTAGCTCTGCAAAATTTGCCGACTTCCTGACTGACTGGCAGCGTTGTTTTAGTCAAGGCAATGAGATCAGATGTAGACACAAAATGCTGGAGTAACTCAGCGGGACAGGCAGCATCTCTGGAGAGAAGGAATGGGTGACGTTTCAGGTCGAGACACTTCTTCAGACTGGTTAGGGATAAGGGAAATGAGAGATACAGACGATGATGTAGAGAGATAAAGAACAATGAATGAAAGATATGCAAAAAAGTGATAATGATAAAGGAAACAGGCCATTGTTTGCTGTTTGTTGGGTGAAAATGAGAAGCTAGTGTGACTTTGGTGGTGGAGGGATAGAGAGAGAGGCAATGCCGGGGCTACTTGAAGTTAGCGAAATTCCCCCTCTCTCTATTCCTCCCCCACCAAAGTTGCATTATCTTCTCGTTTTCACCCAACAAAAGCTACCAATGGCCTGTTTCTTTTCTACGTGACTTTTTGCATATCTTTCATTCATTGTTCTTTATCTCTCCACATCAGATTCCGATTCAACTTTATTGTCATTGTGCAGTGTACAGTACAGAGACAACGAAATGCAGTTAGCATCTCCCTAGAAGAGCGACATAAATAATAAATAAATCTATTTATGTGCATACAGTCATAGTATTTTTTTCTGGTGGGAGGAGTGTCCGGGGGGGGGTGATTGGCAGTCACCGAGGTACAGTGTAGAGTAGTGCAACAGCTGCAGGGAAGAAGCTGTTCCTGGACCTGCTGGTCCGGCAACGGAGAGACCTGTAGCGCCTCCTGGATGGTAGGAGGGTAAACAGTCTGTGGCTGGGGTGAGAGCAGTCCTTGGCGATGCTGAGAGCCCTTCGCAGACAACGCTTGCTTTGGACAGACTCAATGGAGGGGAGTGAGGAACCGGTGATGCGTTGGGCAATTTTCACCACCCTCTGCAGTGCTTTCCGGTCGGAGACAGAGCAGTTGCCATACCATACTGTGATACAGTTGGTAAGGATGCTCTCGATGGTGCAGCGGTAGAAGTTCACCAGAATCTGAGGAGACAGATGGACTTTCTTTAGTCTCCTCAGGAAGAAGAGACGCTGGTGAGCCTTCTTGACCAGAGTTAAGGTATTGTGGATCCAAGAGAGGTCATCGGAGATGTTGACCCCCAGGAACCTGATGCTGGAAACACGTTCCACCTCCGTCCCGTTGATGTGGATGGGGGTGTGCGTGCCGCCCCTAGACTTCCTGAAGTCTACAATGAGCTCCTTAGTTTTCTTGGAGTTAAGGGCCAGGTTGTTGTCAGTGCACCATGTTGCTAGGAGCTGGACTTCCTCCCTATAGGCCGAATCATCGTTGTTGCTGATGAGGCCAATCACCGTTGTATCATCTGCATACTTGATGATGGTGTTAGTACCATGTACAGGTGTGCAGTCGTAGGTGAAGAGGGAGTAGAGGAGGGGGCTCAACATCCATATCTCTTGTTTCCCTTATCCCTAACTAGCCTGAAGAAGGGTCTCGACCCAAAACGTCACCCATTCCTTCTCTCCAGAGATGCTGCCTGTCCTGCTAAGTTACTCCTACTTGTTATGTCTATCTGTGGTTTAAACCAGCACTTGCAGTTCCTTCCTACACAATGAGATCAGATTGCAGGTTTAGCTCGTGCCTGCTTGCCGGGAATTTTTATTTCTCCAGAATCATCATTTGAGGCCACTGCTGTGTTTTAGCTGACTTCTTTCTGAAGCGTGCAGACTTTGGCGTCGTATCTTTAACATCTCCATTCATGCACGTTGTTTCCTGTAACGAATTATTAAAGTTGTCTTCTTGCCCACTGAGAACCTTGGTGAAACTTTGTAATAATGTTACATCCAACATCTTCCAAGACATGCTGCGAAATATCAAAGTTACCCGTTCTCAGTTTATACGAACAGAGCGGTGTATCGTCTGGTGCAAGTGCAATGTTTGGAAGTCTGTGCTACTTTGTACATCTGAGTTGTTAAGGAAGTCTATCACTGACTGTGTGGCGTATAAGCTCGAGTGAATGAGACAAGGTGGAAATGTTGAGCTGGAACACAATCAATTCACCACAGGGAGCTTGGAAATCGCAACTGCGTCCTGCAGTAACTCAGACTGCTGAATTGTCCTGTTTTGTCTGACTGCACAGCAAGAAAACTCTGTTATGATGGGCACAGAGGAAAGCTCTCTCAGGTACAATCAGATACAACTGGTATCTATGCATTAGAACATAGACTCTACAGCACAGGAACAGGCCCTTCAGCCCACAATGTCTGTGCCGAACAGAATGCCAAGATAAAACTGATCTCATCTGGATGCACATGATCCATTTCTCTCCATTCCCTGCATATCCATGTCTATCTAAAAGCCTTTTAAACTTCACTATTGCACTTGCCTCCACCACCACCCCTGGCCATGTGTTCCAGGCACCCATCACCTTCTGCGTAAAAAATGTGCCATGTGCAGTACATCTTTTTTAAACTTTGCCTTTCTCACTTTCAAGCTATGCCACACTGGGAAAAAGGTATTGACTGTTTACCCTATCTACACCTCTATATATAATAATTTTGTATATTATTAGACCCGTAACCCCCAACTGCACTGGCGCGGCTGTGGGGTTCCCGTTGTAATGTCAGAGATCAACATTGTGACACGAGTCACCTCAACCCTCCCCCATCTGCGCCCCGCCATCCTTCTTCCTACCCCTATCCTCCTCCATTCCCCATCCCCCTCCTCTACGACAGATGGCACAATGGGCTAAGTGTTCGGCTGGCGACCGGAAGGTAGCCGGTTCGAATCCCGCTTGGAGTGCATACTGTCGTTGTGTCCTTGGGCAAGACACTTCACCCACCTTTGCCTGTGTGTGAATGTGTGTGAATGTGTGTGAGTGATTGGTGGTGGTCGGAGGGGCCGTAGGCGCAGATTGGCAGCCACGCTTCCGTCAGTCTGCCCCAGGGCAGCTGTGGCTACAGAAGTAGCTTACCACCACCGAGTGTGACTGAGGAGTGAATGAATAATGCGATGTAAAGCGCCTTGAGTATTAGAAAGGCGCTATATAAATCCCATCCATTATTATTATTATTACACCCTCCCTCTTCTTTGCCTTGTCCTCCATCCCTCCCCAACTCCCTCCATCACCTCTCCCTCCCTCTCCTTCCCCTACCCTCAGTCACTCTCTCCCTCCATAACCCTTCTCCCCTCCCTACCGCCTCCTCTCCCTCTATCACCCTGCTCCCCCACTCCTCACCTCCCCCCTATCCCACCCCTCCCCCCCACTATGAAATTTGCGATCTTATTTTAAAATGAAATTCTCAATGAAAATCACATTTCTTTCTTTATAATAATCTAAACACAATGTTAGCTGTTAATGAAAATGGAAGAATTTGATTAAAACAGATTTTTTTTTTGAATGGAAAAGAGATTTGGGATCCCACTGTGATGTCATTGTGACGATGAACGTGGCTGATGGGCAGGGCAAGTGGAAACGTGGTTTGAAAAGTGATTTTTGTAAAGTTTAAAATGTGAATAACTTGTAAAATATACCATTATTCTGAACAAAACTTGTTTCATTTACATCACAGGACAATTGTGAGTAAGGGGGGCCAAATATTGTAGCGCTATCCTGTATCAGTTTGGCGGGATTTTGGGATCTCACACACACACACACACACACACACACACACACGCATGCTGATATACAAACAAACAAACAAGATGAGAGTTTTAGTAATATATAGATTATCAGTTTGCACTTTGAGCAATTTTCTTAATTCAGTGCTATTATATTCAGGCAGTTTATTTGAGAACATTTGGATTATTCTGATTTTTTTTTTTGCAACAGTGTTTTGTTGTATGGATAATGGAACCTGTAAATATTTCGAGATATTTAGCCCTCTACTTTTATCCCCTCAAACGACGAAGGCACAATCTATTTTAAACATGAAATGTGACTAAGATTCTGGGCGGACCTGAATTGAGCCTGCTTGGATCACCTGTTTTACAGGCTACAAGCCTGCAGTTTCTGGTCTCCCAGCATGGGTTCTCTGCAGCAACACATCTATTGACACCCAAATGTGAGTAATAACTCAACGGGTCAAGCAGCATCTGTGGAGGAAATGGTCATGGAGCATAGAACAGTACAGCACAACGACAGGCCATTCGGCCCATAATGTCTGTGTCGAACATGATGCCAAGAACATCAGGTATAGGCCTGCATTAACCCATATCCCGCCATTCCCTGCCTATCCAAAAGTATTTTAAATCCCACTAACATATCTGCTTCAGCCACCTCCCCCAGCAGCATATTCCAGGCACTCACCACCCTCTGTGTAAAAAGGTTTGCCCCACACAGGAGGAATTTCTGATCGGGACCCACCAAACATGTTTTAGTGAGTTGCTCATTCAGTCAATTATAAAAGAGAATTCACAGGCCCATTGCTGGCAAGCACAACATTTGTGTCTATCTATAATTACATCCTCAACTTGGTCAGCATTTAACAAATAACCGCATTAATAGGTCTCGAGTCCCATATAATTTTGTATAAGGACAATGCATTTAAAACAATCCAAGTGTTTGTTCAATTTGTAAAACAGTTTATTTTACTGACACCAGTTTTATTTTTAACTCCAGATTTATTCAATTACTCAACTTTAATTGCCCCCAGTTCTGTGTCAGCAGGAATTAGAACTCAGATCGCCAGATCAATAACCTGGGCCTCTATCAATAGCCAGATCAATATCAATGGCCTGATCAATAACCTGGCTAAAAAGCATTTCAGCCCAATAACTTAACCACAATACTACCTTACAGTTGTTTTGGTTGTCAATAGTAATTAAACATTTTATAATTATATCTTGTAAAACATCTGCCTTAAACTAGTTTGACTCCACTCCTAGTGGTGGCATGGTGGCGCTGCGGTAGAGTTGCTGCCAGTGCTGGAGACCCGGGTTCAATCCCGACTACGGATTCTATCTGTACGGAGTTTGTATGTTCTACCCGTGACCAAGTGGATTTTCTCCGAGATCTTCAGTTTCCTCCCACACTCCAAAGACGTACAGATTTGTAGGTAAATTGACTTGGTGTTGGTGTAAATTGTCCCTAGTGTGTGTAGGATACTGTTAGTGTGCGGGGATCACTGGTCGGTGCGGACTCGATGGGCCAATGGGCCTGTTTCCCTGCTGTATCTCTAAACTAAACTAAACTAAAGTATATATGTTGCTCATCTTTCTTCTTCCAAAATGTCAGACTTATTTTTCCATAATGAATTTGACCCTTGACTGTTGGGACCACCCAGGATGTGTGGGTTTAATCACATTTACATAAGACATTTGAAATCCAAGTCATTAATGCGCATCAGAAGCAGCGTGAGGGTCTGATACTCAGCACTCACTTCAATGCCTGCGGAGAGGTCGAGAGATGACTGCTTCTGACAGACTTCATGTTGAGCGTCAGTGAGCAGGTGGTGCATCTTCTAAAGATTGATGTCTGAGACACGTTGGTGCTACTCCAGCCATGAGTTTCGACACTTCACCTTGAACCACTCGGTTCTTGTTTTTGCCATCTATTTGCGCTGATCTGTGTAGAAAGCTGCCCGCTACTATTACCTCTTTTTAATATAATTGCCTCAAAATCCAATACCGCCCGGTGGCTTCACATTATATTTAACTGCGGCACCACATTCTACTTGACCTCTGAAATTCAGTTCCGTTGAAGCCTTACATGTACTTAAAGTTTTTCTCTCATTGTTTTGGATGACAGTTTTTTATACAACAAGCACCTCGTTGATGTTCCAAATTGCTAATTTAAGCTTTCAGACCTTGCTCAAGAGGAAAGGTCGTTCAGCTGTTTATTTCTCTCCCAGATACAGCTTGACCTGCCAGGTATCTGCAGCTTTTACCTTTAGTTTTAATTGCGGATTTTTGGCATCTGCGGTTATTTGCATATTGACTCCAGATTTTTTCTGTTTTGTTGTCATCATCATCTAGATTGCCAAACATTTTATTCCATCATGTGCATTAGTCATTTCCCACAGTTAGGTTGTCACTTCCTTGGTACAAATAAACAGTAAACAATAATCATTATATTTACCCATTTCATCTCCAATCTACTTTGGCACAGCATTTGGATTTAGTTTAATTTAGAGATACAGCACAGAAACAGGCCCATCGGCCCACCGTGTCTGCGCCAACCAGCGGTCCCCGCACATTAACACTATCCTACACACACCAGTTTTACACATACACCAAGCCAATCAACCTACAAACCTGCACGTCTTTGGAGTGTGGGAGGAAACCGAAGTTCTTAGAGAAAACCCACGTGGTCACGGGGAGAACGTACAAACTCTGTACAGACAGCACCCATAGTGGGGATCGAACATGGGTCTCTTCTGCTGAAAGCGCCATAAGGCAACAACCCCACCGCTGCACCACCATGCCGCCCATGGGCGGCACAGTAGCTCAGTTCATAGAGTAAATATCTCACAGCACCAGAGATCTGGGTTCGATCCTGACCTCGGGTGCCTGTCTGAGTGGAGTTTGCATGTTCTCCTTGTGACCACGTGGATTTCCTCCAGGTGCTCCAGTCTCCTCCCACATTGAAGAGACGTGAGGGTGCGTTGGTTAATTGCCCTTTGTGTGCGGGGAAAGTGGTAGAATCAAGGAAAGATGGTATTAATATAATAAAAATAAATGGACAATAGTCAGCACAGACTCAATGGCCGAAGGACCTGTTTATGTGCTGTATCTCTGTATGACTATTTACTTCTGGTTGACTGAAATCTATCAACATTATAAAATCCGCATGCTTTCATATTTGCTTCTTAACTATTCATGCTGACTTCTTGCTTATTTTGACCTGACAGTCTGTAGCTTACAGCCAGTTTTTTCTGACTGCATGCATACTAAAAAAAACCTCACAGTGTTCCCATGGCAACGGCTGCTAGTGTCAGTTTTGGAAGATTAACTTCATCAACTCAGAAGAACAGGCACCTTCCACCACCTGCGGTAATCCATCAGGGCTTTTCTTGTACCGACTTTTCAGGGCAGCGGTTGGATAGCCGAAAAGATAACACTTTGAGGCAATTTCATATTGCAAAATAAGTGTTCACACTTGTGCAGGGAAGTGAGTAATTGAGTATCAGATCAGCCTGACTCTCGTCCACTGTATTTAGTCTATTATTTGTTCCATGGAAGCCAATAACATAACAGTAATTGGAGGAGATAACGCTTGCACTCTGCTTGGAGTATTAACCTAAATGCCAACTCGGCTCAATAACTAATTTGTTATAATCTCAGAATTATGATTTTTCCAAAATGCATTTGTCAGGCTCGGAAATAAGCAGTGTCCTCGGTAAGGACCTGCTTTTGTGGAAACAACTCAGAGCTGTGATGGGAGGGCTGTTTCTGATCAGCGCCCTGCAGTAATGTTCCAAAAGACAACATGAACATCTGTCTTCTTTACATCTCGCAAAAATACATCCCAGGATTACAGGAAAAAAAACGAACACTCGGCGCCTGGACTGTCATGTAACACTGTTAATTGGGCAGGCATGATATTGAGAACACTATCCTGAGGCCCATTGGTCAACTAGAGTGCTGTACTGTACAGTAACAAAGCAGATGATTTATGAACACAACAGGAGCAATCTCGGTTAAGAATTAATGAGATATTTGCCCCATAATGTCGATATAACACTGATAATGCATTCTTGTTTCTCATTGCCTTTCAAAAGCACTCCCTGGATGGCACCTTCAGCATTAGTTTGCCTTGCGCTCTCAAAGGAGTATGTATTTAGTTTAGTTTGGTTTAGTTTATTTTAGTTTAGTTTAGAGATACAGCACAGAAACAGCCATTCGGCCCACCAGCGATCCCCGATTATTAGCACTATCCTACACACACTAGGGACAACTTACACTTATTCCAAGCCAATTAAACTATAAACCTGTACGCCTTTAGAGTGTGGGAGGAAACCGAAGATCTCGGAGTGAACCCATAAGGTCATGGGGAGAACGTACAAACTCTGTACAGACAGCACCCGTAGTCAGGATCGAATCCGGGTCTCTGGCACTGTAAGCGCTGGCAGGCAGCATCTCTACCGCTGTGCCATTGTGCCACCCTATTTGTTTCATGTTTAAATATTCTTTCTGCATACCTTTTTTTTAAACTGTGAATGTTTGCATTTTTGGTATTGTGTGTGTTTGTGGTTTATTTTCATCCAATGTTTGATTGCTGGTTACAATGGTTCAATTTAGTTTATTGTCATGTGTGGAAAAAGTGAAAGTACAGTGAAAAAACGGTACAGTCAAAAGCTTTTTTGTTGCGTGCTAATAGACAGCAGAAAGACAATACATGATTACAATCGATCCATATACAGTGTATAGATACATGATAAGGGAATAACGCTTAGTGCAAGGTAAAGCCAGCAAAGTCCGATCAAGAGTAATCCGAGGTCCACCAAAGAGGTAGATAGTAGTTCAGGGCTGCTCTCTAGTTGTGGTAGGATGATTCAGTTGCCTGATAACAGCTGGGAAGAAACTGTCCCTGAATCTGGAGGTGTGCGTTTTCACACTTCTGTACCTTTTGCCCGATGGGAGAGGGGAGAAGAGGGAGTGGCCAGGGTGCGACTCATCCTTGATTATGCTGCTGGATTTGCCGAGACAGCGTGAAGCCTCCTTAAAATGGCAACCAAAACAGACAAAGATGCTGGAAATCTGAAATGAAAACTGAACATGCAGCAAACCCTCAGGGAGCATGTCTTGTGTGCAGGATGCAGGGAACCCTCCAGGCCACAGCCAGGTGCCACTGGTAGAAAAACAAACAGAAAATGCTGGAAACACTCAGCAGGTCAGGCAGCATCTGTGGAAAGAAAAGTAGTTAACAGTACAGACATGTGTTTGCCGGCATTTTTTATGTTTACTTATTAAAGTGGGGATGGATAAGGTAGCAGCATTTAAAGATTAACAATCTTTAAATGTTTGTATCTGAGATGTCCTCACAGACATTGGGTTGGCCACTAAAGTAGATTCCAGTGCTTGGGGTATGTCTGAACCATGATTGATAGCAATTCCACAGATATGTTGAAGTCAAATCCACTCATAAACCTGAAAGAGGCAATAAAAAGGAACTGCAGATGCTGGTTTATACCAGAGATGGACACAGAATGCTGGAGTAACTCAGCGGGTCAGGTAGCATCACAGAGATGCTGCCCAATTCACTGGGTTAGTCCAGAATCAATCAATCAATCAATCAATCAATCTTTATTGTCATCTTGCAAAGCAACAGTTGTACAGTGCAAAATGAGAAGACGTTTCCCAGGGAATACCGGAGCATCGCACATGAAACTTAAAACATTTCACACATAATAACAGTAAAAACAATCCAGTCCCTGATGAAACAGTATAAATAGTTAAAAGCAGGTAAAACAGCAACATTAAAATACAGTAAAAACAATCTATAAAATGTCCAGGGCAGCTGATTTGAGTGGCCAGTGCCAGAGTTATTAAAATGTCAGTGCAAAGCCACAGAATCAGGTGACTGTGTGTACAGAGTGACTGTTTAGCAGCCTCACAGCCTGTGTCTAACCTGAAAGTGGTCATGTGGCAATACTTACTGCACGGGGGTGACTGGGCAAATGTAAGAGAAGAGAGAGAAAAAAAATAGAGTTATACTTTCAAACTTTTCGTGGATTTGACATTATTCGAGCACTTAGTTTGAAACTGTTGCTTTCCATTCTTTCTCCCTTATCTCCATGAGCCATCAACACTGTTTTGTGGAGAATGTCATCTTCCAAAATTGAATGCAGGCTAAACCTTGTAGGTGTTCACTGGTGAGTTTGCTTTGTGAGTGGATGGAGTCTCTTCGACATTGTAGCAGGATTTGAAGCTGTTCATGATTTTCCCATCGGATACCGCATTATGATTCACACGTGCTTAGTCATTTCATACACATTGATCGATGGCCAGATGTAACACACTTGCTTGTAAATCAGAGTGGCATTAGGCAAGATTTGTCTGGTTCATCTGCTTGTCAGTATGGTTCAAAGAGAGGTAGACTTACCTTTCATGTAGGTAATTGTTAGTATAAGATCCAACCGAAGATTTAAGAGGATAAACTTGAGAAGGATTTGGTGAGTCATATTGGGAGAGTGTTGTATTGCCATTAGTGCCTAATGCCCCTGTCCCACTTAGGAAACCTGAACGAAAATCTCTGGAGACTTTGCATGCCACCCAAGGTTTCTGTGTGGTTCCCGGAGGTTGCAGGTGGTTGCCGGAGGTTGCAGGTGGTTGCCGGAGGTTGCAGGTAGTGGAAGCAGGTAGGGAGACTGACAAAAACCTCTGGGAACCTCCGGGAACCGCACGGAAACCTTGGGTGGTGCGCAATATCTCCAGAGGTTTCCGTTTAGGTTTCCTAAGTGGGACAGGGGCATTACCCCCACTCCCACCCCTTCCCCCAGAATCAGTGTTAATTTATTTCTGAGTCTAAAAGTTTCCACAATGCTCATTAGTTCGAGTGATAGGAGCAGAATTAGGCCATTTGGCCCCAAGTCTACTCCGCCATTCACTCAAGGCTGATCTATCTCTCCCTCCTAACCCCAATCTCCTGCCTTCTCCCCAAACCCCCCTGACACCCATACTAATCGAGAATCTATCTATCTCTGGCTTAAAAATATCCATTGACTTGGCCTCCACAGCCTTCTGTGGCAATTAATTCCACAGATACGTTGAAGTCTACTCATAAACCTGAAGAAGGCAATAAAAAAGAATTGCAATGCTGGTTTATACCAAAGATGAACACAGGAAGCTGGAGTAACTCAGCGGGCCTTCATAATGAGAAGAGTTGAGTATAGGAGCAAAGAGGTCCTTCTACAGTTGTACAGGGCCCTGGTGAGACCACACCTGGAGTATTGTGTGCAGTTTTGGTCTCCTAATTTGAGGAAGGACATTCTTGCTATTGTGGGAGTGTAGCGTAGGTTCACGAGGTTAATTCCCGGGATGGCGGGACTGTCATATGATGAAAGAATGGAGGGACTGGGCTTGTATTCATTGGAATTTAGAAGGATGAAACTATCTTATAGAAATATTTAAACTTAAATGGATTGGACGAGATAGATGAAGGAAACATGTTCCTGATGTTGGGGGAGTCCAGAACCAGGGGCCAGAGTTTAAGAATAAGGGGTATAGCCATTTAGAACTGAGATGAGGAAAAACCTTTTCACACAGAGAGTTGTGAATTTGTGGAATTCTCAGCCTCAGAAGGCAATAGACAATAGACAATAGACAATAGACAATAGACAATAGGTGCAGGAGTAGGTCATTTGGCCCTTCGAGCCAGCACCACCATTCAATGTGATCATGGCTGATCATCCCCAATGAGTACCCCGTTCCTGCCTTCTCCCCATATCCCTTGACTCTGCTATTTTCAAGAGCCCTATCTAGCTCTCTCTTGAAAGCATCCAGAGAACCCGCCTCCACCGCCCTTTGAGGCAGAGAATTCCACAGACAGTGGAGGCCGATTCACTGGATGCATTCAAAAGAGCGTCCGATAGAGCTCTTGGGACTATGGGGAGAAGGCAGGAACGGGGTACGGATTGTGGATGATCAGTCATGATCACATTGAATGATTGTGCTGGCTCAAAGGGCTGAATGACCTACTCCTCCACCTATTGTCTATGTACTGTATATATGTATCTATGTATTCACCATCCTCTGACTAAAGAAATTCCTTCTAATCTTCTGAAAGAAATGCAACCCAAAGATGAGTAAGAGGTGACCGTGGCAACGTTTATACATCAACTGCCACACTAGAGCAGATTAACTAGCTTTATCTTATTTGTTGTTTACGGGGCCTAGCTGCATGCAAAGTCTCGGTTGCATTTGTCTACACAGCAGTTACTGCACTTCAGAATTAATTCACTGGCTGGGAAACCCGTTGAGATGGCCCGAGGATATAAAATGAACTATCTAAATGCAAATTCCTTTTTTTCTGGTGTCACAACATGCAAGGCATTTGTTCACTCTGTCTTCAAGGGAATCCTGAGAGCTTATTTTAATTTCAAAACTCCACTTTATTCAGAATAAAAATATGTACAAAACAAACAAACTGTGCAAAAACTTCACACATTCTCAGTGTCTAGACATTCAGGAAAGTAATAATCAATGGTGTTCACAGCTTTTACTTTAGTTTAGAGGTATTGCGTGGAAACAGGCCCTTCGGCCCACCATGTCTGCGCTGACCAGCGATCCACATACACTAACCCTATCCTGCACACATTTGGAATAATATACAATTGTATCCAGCCAATTCACCTACAAACCTGTGCATCTTTGGAGTGTGGGAGGAAACCAGAGCACCCGGAGAACGTACAAACTCCATACAGACAGCACCCGTGGTCGAGATCGAACATGGGCTCTCTGGCTCTGTAATGCAGCAACCCTAACACTGTGCCACCATGCCTCTATCTTTAAACAAAACACCCTCACACTCCTGTGGCCCTGGGCTGATATCCCTTACCTTGGTCGAGGAATGTCCTCACCAGACTCTGCCCCTCAATGTCCAACAGTGGAAGGACCAAGACTGTGGTCCATCACCACACTGCTTCCTCGTTGGCTTCACCAAGCTTCAGTATGTCCCTCAGCACGTACTCCTGCAGTCTGGAATTAGCCAGTCGCAACATTCCTGATGGACATCTTGCTGTGCTGGGAGGTTAACATTTCAGGCAGACCAGAAAGCATCTTTTAGCAAGTTGATGGTCTTCCAACAGCACTTGATGTTCGTCTCCGAATGTGTCTCTGGGAACAGCCAGTAAATCAGAGAGTCCTCCGTTAATCTTTGTTGAGAGTTGATTTTGCTTGTGTTCTCTACACTTCATGATTAGTTGTGCTTGTTTTGGCTGCTCTCTGAATTAACATTGTCCCAGTCTCCCTCAGGGTGAGAAGCTCAGTATACTGTGAGGCTCTGAGCAGGACATAGTGAGAAAAACAGCGAGAGAGAGCACTCAGTTATGTTATTGCCTGACTGCTATTTGCTCATAATTCCAGATACAAATACTAATTGCTTTTGGTGCCAAAACAGTGTATTTGTCCTTGGATTATGTATGCAGATGTGTAGCTATAGATATCCATTATACAAACAAAAACAGGTGCATATAGATTTAGATTTCACACTAAATTACTGTCAAGATAAATCTCTGCTTGGTGCAAAGTGTATCTGAAACAGGCAGGCTACATGAAGAGAATAGTAATTCCAGGAAACTCTGCCTCTGTTCCCCACCCCTCTCAAGCAGAAGATATCCCAGAAAAATGAGTGATTATCCTATCGAGGGGTGGGTTGTAACCTTTGGTTCCTGAGATGATCAAGGTATTGATGGTTATGGAATTCAGAGATTTTATTGCTTTCCACACCTCTATTCCAGTTCTACCCCAACCACAATCAGGCTGAAGAAGGGCCCCAAACTGAAACATTATCTACACATTCCCTCCACAGATGCTGCCTGACCTGCTAAGCTGTTCTGCTCCAGACTCCAGCGCATGCAGTTGGATTTACCTAAGAGATTTTTGTGAGCGGCAGAGAGGCGCAGCTGGTAGAGCAGCTTGCTTACAGCGCCATAGATCCTGGTTCAATCCTGACCTCGGGTGTTGTCTGTGTGGAGTTTGTACATTCTCCCTGTTCTCCCCACTTGAGTTTCTACAGATGCTCCGGTTTCCTCTTTATCCCACGTTCTTTCTGTGACCATATAGATTGGCTTCAGGTTCTCCAGTTTCCACCCACATCCAAAATACAAGTGTGTTTGTAGGTTAATTGGACTCTGTCAATAACCCCCAGTGCGTAGGGAGTGGGTGAGAAAATGGAATAACTTAGAACTAGTGCAAACAGGTGATTGATGGTCAGCAAGATGGCGGCGCTGGCTTAAGCGCGGCCCACCTGCAGCCCGTCTGTTTTTTTTCTTTCTTTTTGTTTCTTGTCATGTTTTAGTTAATTTTGTTTTATTAAGTTGTGTATGTGTGTGGGTGGGGTGGGAGAAACATGCTTTGGTCTTCCTTCCGGGGATGCGACTTTGTTTTTTTGTCGTATTCCCCGTCTCCGTCTGCGCCGAGGCCTAATGGCGGAGCTTGCGGCATCGGTGCCGTAGCGGCGGAGGCAGCAGCGGAGACCCGACTCGGCCCCAGAACCGTGACGGCGGCAGCAGCAGCAACGGAGACCCGACTCGGCCCCGAAGTTGCGGCGGCGGCAGCAGCAGCGGTAGCGGAGAACCCGACTCAGGCCCCGAACCGTGGCGGCGGCGGCAGCAGCAGCAGCGGAGACCCGACTCGGCCCTGAAGCTGTGGCGGCGGCGGCAGCAGCAGCAGAGACCCGACTCGGCCTCGAAGCTGTGGCGGCGGCAGCAGCAGCGGAGACCCGACTCGGCCCCGAAGTTGTAGCGGCGGCGGCAGCAGCAGCAGAGACCCGACTCGGCCCCAGGAACCGTGGCGGCGGCAGTGGAGACCCGACTCTCGGAGCTGTGGCGACGGCAGCGACCACCCGCGGAGTTTGAACCGTCGCCTCGGCGCAGAGGGAGAACAAAGGTAAGAGACAGAGACTTTAAGATTTTGCCTTCCATCACAGTGAGGAGGTGTTTGGTGAACTCACTATGCTGGATGTTAAATTTGTGTTGATTGTGTGTTTTTGTCATTTTTTAATTATATGTATGACTGCAGGGAAACAACATTTCGTTCAGACCGAAAGGTCTGAATGACAATAAACGAATCTAATCTAATCTAAATCTAATCTAAGCATGTCCTTGATGGGCCGATGAATCATTTCATTGTGTATCTGAATCAATCCATGCCACAGTTTGATGTTAAAAATGTTCCATACCTTGTAAGAGTTTTATACACAGCAACAATTTCAATTGTTGAGCTTCCATTTCAGTCGGCCTGGGCCTACCCGAACTCCCGGTTGCTAAAGACTTTAACTCCTCCTCCCATTCCCACACTGACCTTTCTGTCCTGGGCCTCCTTCACTGCCAGAGTGAGGCCAAATGCAAATTGGAGGAACAGGACCTTATATTTTGCTTCAGCAGCTTACACCCCAGCGGTGTGGGCATTGATTTTTGCAAAAGCTGGATCGACCACACACACACACCCACACCCACACCCACACCCACACCCACACCCACACCCACACCCACACCCACACCCACACCCACACACACACACACACACCCACACACACACACACACACACACACCGCAAAGGCGGGGGCCAGGGAAAGTGGGGGAGCGCTGTCTGAAATTCACACCGGCGATGAAGGTAAAAGACGGCTGCACTACGGTAATGCGTTCAGAGAGCACGGAGGGAGGGGGGGGGGGGGGGAGAGAGGGGGAGAGAAGGAGCGGAGACACTTTTAAGAAGCCAGACAACGTTTACTAAAGTTTAGCGGGCATTTAACTTTACCGGTCGGTTTACTTACCTTTTTTTCTCAACGAGCTTTACCTTCGAGTACCTTAGATTACCTTCGATTGCCTTCGATTGCCTTGGTTTACCTACGATAGCATTGCGACCTACTACAACCTACCTCGACTAAACCTACAAGTAAAAAAATATCGATTTTTTTCCATGGCAACCTTTTTTCACTCGCGGGCATTTTTCAGCCGTTGGAAAAAAAGTTGCAACCTAGCTGAGGCCTCGAGTACGCGGGGACTACTCTCGAGCATGAAGGAGAGTTACAAAGACCTCTTAGGACCTCGTGTCGACCATGCTGCGAGGATGAATCGAGGGCAAACTCTTCTAAACCTACGAATTAGGTCCCCGCAGTGGGACAGACCCTTTAGTGGTGTTTAAGAGGCTTTTAGATGGGCACATGGCTATGCAGGTAATGGATGGATTTGGATCACGTGCAGGCAGATGAGATTTTTTTTTTTAGTTTAGAAATGAAGCATGGAAACAGGCCCTTCGGCCCACCGAGTCTGCGCCGACCAGCGATCACCGCACATTAACACTATCCTACACACACTGGGGACAATTCACACGAATACCAAGCCTATTAACCTACATACCTGTATGTCTCTTTGGAGTGTGGGAGGAAAACCCACGCAGGCAAGGGGTGAACGTACAAACTGTGTACAGTCAGCACCCAGTGTCGGGATCAAACCCGTGTCTCCAGCGCTGCGAGCGCTGTAAGGCAGCAACTCTATCACAGTGCCACCTTGCCGCCCGCTACTGTTTACCATGGCATCATGTTTGGCACTGATCTGGTGTTGTGTTGGGCTTTTCTATGTTCAATGTTCCATGTGCTATTAATGCAGGTAATGATAGTCCTGTAGATGTAATAACAGGATGTGTCAGGGATCAATAGCAGTAGCTAGGAATGATCCCGAGGTGAGGAATCTGAGTGTGCTCGTGACCCTGAGTGCGGTCCGTGGGCAAAGCAGACAAGTGAGGCTGTGTATGAAATTGTCAGAGGTCAAAGATCATGTTGAGAGCACAGAATTCAATATGAATGTTGGCTCTTCAAATCGGGAGCCCGAGTTAGGAAATTCTCTTTACTCTGTGAGCAAATAAGAACTGCTCTTTTTCAGGCCAATGAGGTTGCAAATCTCATTACAGATGAATTTTGCATATCTCACCACAGATAATGTCTTTTAGGAGAGATTTATAGAGGATAAAAAGGTGGAAAATGAAAATTATTCCACAAAATTTCCTGATGAGTCTTAAGGGACTCATAAATGTGCACACAATTGATCTAGTCTCGATTAACACGGTTTTTTAAATGCGCAGCATTTTATTGACTTGTTTAAATTCATTGCTAACATCGATAAGCATAGCCTTAAGGTGTAAGGGACAAGGTTTAAAGGAAATGTGCGAGCCACGTTTTTTACGCAGCGGGTGGTGGATACCTGGAACACACTGCTTGGAGGTAGTGATGGAGGCAGATACCACAGTGGCATTTAAAATTCTTTTAGAACATAGAACATAGAAAATAGGTACAGGAGTAGGCCATTCGGCCCTTCGAGCCAGCGCCACCATTCAATATGATCATGGTTGATCATCCAGAATTAGTTTCCCGTTCCTGATTTCCCACCATATCCCTTGATTCTGTTAGCCCCAAGAGCTATATCCAACTCTCTCTTGAATACATCCAGTGAATTGACCTCCACTGCCTTTTGTGGCAGAGAATTCCACAAATTCACAACTCTCTGGGTGAAAATGTTTTTCTGCATCTCAGTCCTAAATGGCCAACCCCTTATTCTTAAACAGTGACCCCTGGTTCTGGACTCCCCCAACATGGGGAACATTTTTCCTGCATCTAGCCTGTCCAATCCCTTAAGAATTTTATATGATTCTATATGTTTCTATTAGATCCCTTCTCATCCTAAATTCCAGAGGATGGCCACATGGATATGCATGATAATGAAGGGAAATGGATCATTTGCAGGCAAACGAGATTACCTCATCTTGGTAGACAACAAAAAGCTGGAGTAACTCAGCGGGTCAGACGGCATCACTGGAGGAAAAGAATAGGTGACGTTTCAGGTCGAGACCCTTCTTCAGACTGAAACAACACGAAACACCACCTATTCCTTTTCTCCAGAGATGCTACCTGACCCGTTGACTTTCTACAGCTTTTTGTGCCTACCTTTGGTTTAAACTAGCATCTGCAGTTCTTTCGTACATATTAACTTATCTTGACATCTTGTTCGGCACAGACATTGCAGGTCGAAGGGCCTGTTCTTGTGCTGAATGTTCCATATTTTCTATGTTCCATAGTTTATAATCATAAACTAGAACTTCATCCATTTTGGGATCAACATCACCACTTTCACTCAGTCAATCTACAAAGCATATTTAGCATTCAATCAGATTGTTGGGACGACAGAAGGCACAATGGGCTAAGTGTTCGGCTGGCAACCGGAATGTAGCCGGTTCGAATCCCGCTTGGAGTGCATACTGTCGTTGTGTCCTTGGGCAAGACACTTCACCCACCTTTGCCTGTGTGTGAATGTGTGTGAGTGATTGGTGGTGGTCGGAGGGGCCGTAGGCGCAGATTGGCAGCCACGCTTCCGTCAGTCTGTCCCAGGGCAGCTGTGGCTACAGAAGTAGCTTACCACCACCGAGTGTGACTGAGGAGTGAATGAATAATGCGATGTAAAGCGCCTTGAGTATTAGAAAGGCGCTATATAAATCCCATCCATTATTATTATTATTATGTCCCACTACAAAAATAAAAATCTATGAAATGTATGCATAAAATTTGTTGGGGTGATTTGCAACTTATTCCTTCCTTGCACTTTCCATAATTCTATAAGACATAGGAGCAGAAAAAAGCCATTCGGCCCATACCAGTCATGATCATGTGATGGGAGTAGAATTAGGCCTTTCAGCCCATCGTCTACGCCATCATTTAATCATGGCTGATCTATCTTTTTCTCATCCCATTCTCCTGCCTTCCCCCCACAACCTCTGACACCTGTACTAATCAAAAATCTTTCTATCTCTAAATCTGCTCCGCCATTCGATCATCACTGATCTATTTTCCCTCTCAACTCCCTTCCCCTGTCTTCACCCTGTGACCTTTGACGCCATTACTAATCAATCTCTGTTTTAAAAATACCCAATCACTTGGCCTGCACTGCCCTCTGTGGCAATAAATCCACAGATTCAGCACATTTCCACAAATTCCCTTTCATCTCCATTCTAAAGGTACATCCTTTTATTCTGAGGCTGCGCCCTCTTGTGCTAGACTCTCCCACTGGTGGAAACATCCTCTCCATGTCCACTGATGACAATGTAATGCTTGCAGCTGCTGACTCATTCCTGCAATGGGTGCTGGGAGGTGAGTCAAGATTACAAAGTACACCCAACATGGCCACCACGATGGCACAGCATTAAGTCCATCATGAAGGTTGGGGCAAACAATGGCGAGGGGACAGCATTAAAAACGCTTAAAAACGGATTCCTTTGGTCACACCCTGGACTAATGATCACCATCTCCCATGCCATTAGTGGCAACAAGCCAACATGAGAAGGAGATTAATATGTGGCTTGTGCTCACATCATCTAGCAATGAGTTAAATAATATGAAGAAGATGCTATCTTTATCAATGATGCCTGTAGTATGTAGAATTGATGGTAACAGTGTCAGTGGCCAAAGCAAAGCAGGAGGGACACTTACATTTGCCATCTTGTGCTGAATTCAAATTTTCTTGGGTTGTGAATTATAAACAAAGTTGCAGGGCACAAGTCTTGGATCCAATTTCAGTCAGAGCAGCGTAAGGAAATACCGTGCACATTCATGACCGGGCACAAACGTTGCCTGAAAGTTTCTCGCCCACCAAGGTGCTTCGAGCCTGGTCCAAGTTCACAATATAATATAATATAATAATCTTTATTGTCATTGTACAAGACAACGACATTTTGTTGGAGCAGTCCTCCAGCTGCACAGGAATATCAGTATAAGAATACATTTAAAAAAGAACTATTAAAAAATTAGACTATAAACATATAGGAGTATGGGCGGGTGTGTGAGAGAGAGGGGGGGGAATCAGTGTGGGAGGGGGATAGAGTTCAGTAGTGTCACAGCTCTATGGTAGAAGCTGTTTTTTAGTCTTGTCGTGCGGGCGCTCAGTGTCCTGTATCGTCTTCCTGAGGGCAGGGGGGTGAAGAGGCAGTGTCCAGGGTGTGTGCTGTCTCTAATGATGCCCTTGACCCTCCGGATGCAGCGGGTCCAGTAGATGTCCTCCAGTCTGGGGAGCTGGGTGCCAGTGATCCTCTCAGCAGTCTTAATGACGCGTTGGAGAGCTTTCCTGTTCTCTGCGGTGCAGCCAGAGTACCATACTGTGATGCAGTTTGTGAGAACTGACTCGATGGCTGACCTGTAGAAGCTCACCAGCAGCTGTTGTGGGAGACGTGCCCTCTTCAAGCACCTTAGGAAGTGAAGCCTTTGAAGTTCTTTCTTGGCCGTCGCCGTGATGTTGACGGTCCAGGTCAGGTCGTGGCTGATGTTGACCCCGAGGTACCTGATGTTCTGCACAGCCTCCACTGTCTCGCCGTTAATGGTGATGGGCTGATGGACGAAGGTCTTCGGTCTCCTTCTGAAGTCCAGGAACATCTCCTTTGTTTTTGCTGCGTTGAGGATCAGGTTGTTCTCACGGCTCCAGCTCACAACAGGCGGACATTCCACTGAAAATGTTGGCAAATGTGTTAAAACACGGGCAACAGATTTTGATGAAAGATGCTATGCTACCCAATTTCTAGGGACCAGCGGCAATCATACTGACTGTGAAATGACTGGATTTTCATTACAATAAATGTCCCCCAGGATAGGAAATCTGCTGCCCCTATCTGGTCTGATCAATATATTTTGAAGATTGATCCTTATTTTAATAAATATCTCCAATCCACATAATACTATTACTCCTAAATATTCCCCAGGAGACCCAACGTAATAAGATTGGTTTGGGAAGTGGCTAGTAGTCAGGGTCCATATGTACTGCACCCTATACAATGTATAATTTATGAAGGGGTTTGAATAGATGGATGGATAGTGAAAGGCTTGCAAAGAGTGGATATGGAGAGGATGTTTCCACTGGTGGGGGAGTCTAGGACTAGAGGTCACAAACTCAGAATTAAAGGACGTTCTTTTAGGAAGGGCATGAGGAGGAATATCTTTAGTCAGAGGGTGGTGAATCTGTGGAATGCTTTGCCACAGAAGGCAAAGCCAGTCGATATAATTAAGGCAGAGGTTGATAGATTCTTGAATAGTACTGGTGTCAGAGGTTTTGGGGAGATGGCAGGAGAATGGGGTTAGGAGGGAGAGATAGATCAGCCGTGATTGAATGACGGAGTAGACTTGATCTTTCCTGGTCCGAAAACACTAATGCAATTATCAAGAAAGCTCATCAGCGCCTCTACTTCCTGAGAAGATTACGGAGAGTCGGTTTGTCAAGGAGGACTCTCTCTAACTTCTACAGGTGCACGGTAGAGAGCATGCTGACCGGTTGCATCGTGGCTTGGTTCGGCAACTTGAGCGCCCTGCAGAGGAAAAGATTACAAAAAGTAGTAAACACTGCCCAGTCCATCATCGGCTCTGACCTTCCTTCCATCGAGTGGATTTATCGCAGTTGCTGCCTCAAAATGGCTGGCAGTATCATCAAAGACCCACACCATCCTGGTCACACACTCATCTCCCTGCTGCCTTCAGGTAGAAGGTACAGGAGCCTGAAGACTGCAACAACCAGGTTCAGGAATAGCTACTTCCCCAAAGCCATCAGGTTATTAAACCTGGCTCAGACAAAACTCTGATTATTAATAACCCATTATCTGTTATTTGCACTTTATCAGTTTATTTATTCATGTGTGTATATATTTATATTATGGTATATGGACACAATGATCTGTTTTTTTGTAGTAAATGCCTACTATGTTCTGTGTGCTGAATCAAAGCAAGCATTTCATTGTCCTATCAGGGACACGTGACAATAAACTCACTTGAACTTGAACTTGAACTTGAACTTGATGGGCTGAATGGCCTAATTCTGCTCTATCATTTTTGATCTTATGATCTTATGACAGGAAATGCTTCCACGTGTGAGTCCATATCTAGACTACTAGCTTCTAGTAATGGTCAGGTTGTAGTTGGTTGTCTTCTTTGAAGCTTCTTTATTTGTTTGACTTTCTCATTTTCTCTTCCTCTTATTTCCATTAAAGGTAGTGGTAATAATGGAAATCCTGCAACAAGAAAATCATTCCTGAAATGACTGAAAATAATTCACAATATACTGTCCTCTACGTTGGAGAAAATAAATGAAGACTGAACGACAGTTTCGCTGATTCCATTCTGTCTGCAAGGGCAACCCAGAGCTTCCTGTATTTGCCACCAATGTGAATTCTGCATGTGAAAACGCACACCTCCTGATTCAGGGACAGTTTTTCCCCAGCTGTTATCAGGTAACTGAACCATCCTATCACCAACTAGAGAGCGGTCCTGCCCTATCATCTACCTCATTGGAGCCCCTCGGACTATCTTTATTGGTACTTTACTGGACTTTGTCTTGCACTAAACGTTATTCCCTTTATGTGTAGGAAGGACCTGGAGATGCTGGTTTACACCAAAGATAGCCACAAAATGCTGGAGTAACTCAGTGGGTCAGACAACATCTCTGGAGAAAAGGAATGGGTGATGTCCCCTATTCCTTCTCTCTAGAGATGCTGCCCAACCTGCTGAGTTACTCGAACATTTTGTGTCTATCTTTGGTTATTCCCTAATATATATCTCTCATTCCCCTTTCCCTTGGCTCTCAGTCTAAAAAAGGGTTTTGACATGAAATATCACCTATTCCTTTTTTCCAGTGATGCTGCCTGTCCTGCTGAGATACTGCAGCCTTTTGTGACTGTCTACAGCTTTAAGGTGGCTTGGTGCACAGCCCACTACAGGTTTGTCGTCAGTAAAGCCCCTGTCCCACTTAGGAAACCTGAACGGAAACCTCTGGAGACTTTGCGCCCCACCCAAGGTTTCCGTGCGGTTCCCGGAGGTTGCAGGTAGTTGCCGGAGGTTGCAGGCAGTGGAAGCAGGTAGGGAGACTGACAAAAACCTCCGGGAACCTCCGGGAACCGCACGGAAACCTTAGGTGGGGCGCAAAGTCTCCAGAGGTTTCCGTTCAGGTTTCCTAAGTGGGACAGGGGCATTAGGGTAGCAGATGTCCTTGCCAGAAGGACAGTTATTGTTGCAACCATTCAGTCCAGAAACACTTTGTCCTCTGTCCTCTGTATTTTTCTCTCTCCACAGATGCTGTTGAGTTTGCTGACAATTCCCATCTTCTCCTGTTTATTTTCAGATTGCTGCCACCTGAACCTTTTTATCCTTTTGATACAAAAAGCAGTTTGCTGAAATCAAGACTGAGATGTCTTGACGTTAGCCATTTCTTGATTTAACACATTATCCAAATAATTACACTTTGTTTATAGAGGCCATGTCAGCTGTACTACCAGCTTAAACGAAAGGACATTGCAGATCAAATGATCCAACTTTTATCTTGCGGCTTAATTATATCCATCACTTTGACCTCCTGCTCCTTGCACTTTTGCCATGATCTAGAGAGTATTTTAGACGGGACAGAGCTCTGACCACAGCCATAATCCTAGCCTCCTGTGCTTTAGAAATCTGACATCTATCATTAAGATCACAGGATTTCACAACTCTAAGCAAAGATTATTAATAGGGAACTAATGATCAATTCAATCTTAGTTCATAACTCGATTTTTGTCAATTGTACTTTCCACTTCTGTTTATGTATTCACTATATCGTAGCTCATTGATTCTGGAGTAGATGGGTTTACAAGTCCCAATGGTCCATCTAATCAGTCGTGTTGAGGAGACACAAGAGCTGCAGGTGCTGGAATCCTGAGCAAAAATACAAAGTGCTGAACGATCTCAATGGGTCAGGGAGCATCTTTGGAAGGAGTGGACAAATGGCATTTTGGATTGTGACCCTTCTTCAGACTCAAATCCTAGTCTGAAGAAGAGTCCCGACCCAAAACAACATCTGTCCATTCCCTTCACAGTTCTGTGTAAAACGAAACTGCAGATGCTGGTTTAAACCGAAGATAGACACAAAAAACTGGAGTAACTCAGCGGGACAGGCAGCAAATCCAGAAAATCAGTAAATGGGTTGGAAGCCGATCTTTCTCTACACAGCATGGACTGCACTTCAGAATGAATTCACTGGCTGGGAAACCCGTTGAGATGTCGCGAGCGGCTTCTGAAAGAGAGTGACAGCACCTATGTTTATGTCAAGCTGGAAGGAAATCTATGAAAGCACAGCTCAAGGAGGGGCTGAGTGTGGGATTTGTGCCTCTAAGTCAGAAGGGTTTTAGTTTTAACACACAGTGTTGGTTTGAGCATGATCATCTAGGCTGGGTCTCAGTTCCCTCTGGGTACCACAAAATACTGAGAGCCCATCTATGTTCAAATGAGGATGGAGAAAATTCGCTAGGACTATTCTGAAGAGGAATCACCTCTCCCTTGGCTGCTGGTGGGGAAATCTGATCAGTAAGGACAGTGAGAATGGAAACATTTAGGGGAGAGGAGAGGGGAAGGTGGAACCAGAGCAAAAAGGGGAGGGTGGGGATGGGGGCATCCTGCCGGTGAAACGCAGATGTAATAGGTGGAGGGAAACTGCAGTGAGACGGAGACGAAAATGGATGATGGGGTAGTGTTGTAGTTGGCAAAGGACAAATATGTAAGGATCGGGGGAGAGAGGAGAACATACTGGACTTGAGGCTGACTTCAAACAGGGAAAGTCGACATTAACATTGTGTAGGAAGGAACTGCAGATGTTGGTTTAAACCAAACATAGACCTCTGAAGAAGGGTCTCGACACGAAACATCACCCATTTGTTCTCTCCAGAGATGCTGCCTGTCCCGCTGAGTTCCCCCAGCTTTTAGTGTCAATCGATGTTAATATTATTGGGTATGCATCCCACCTCATCTGCAACAAGACTCCACCACCACCCATATTTGTTGCTCCCACCCTTTCTATACTTCCGAAGGGGGTCCGTGAGTCCCCGGTCTTGTTATTCCCCACCAACCAATTCCTGATCACTGGCACATTCCCATTCAATGACAGGAGGTGCCCTTATATCTAGGCCAATATTTTTCCTTCATTGATCATTGCTAAAAAGCCATCGATATAGTTATTATTGTTACATATTGTTACGTTGCGATTTAGCTGTGCATCTCACGTCACAACTTTACTTCCTACACTGTAACGTCCTTCACTGTACTTTGAAATGAAATGAGATTGAAAGCAAACCATTAATGCAAGTATTTAGTTCCCTTTCTAAAGACTGACAAGGATTGTGTTAGAAGGCTAACATGAGAAACAAATCCGATATCAGTCTACATTTCACAATTCTGGCTGCAGGGCTTAATGGAGCTGCATGACAAGCTATAGGAAAATAATTTAAATTATTCTCCTTATGACATGTCTTAGATAAATTCTCACATAAATGTCAAACTGCCTGCATGGTCTATCTAACTCAGATTCAATCTCACCAAACACACTTGTCATCTGTTAAAATTGTTCCACTGTCTACATTTTTTTCCACCATCGGCGCCCAAGCTGTTCACCATTATTCTGAATTTTTGTGAGATTTAATTTAGTTTCAAGATACAGCGTGGAAACAGTCCTGAAGGCCCACCGGGTCCGCGCTGACTAGCACTGTCCTACGCATACTATGGACAATTTACAATTTTAACAAAGCCAATTAGCCTACAAATCATTATGTCTTTGGAATGTGGGAGGAAACTGGAGCACCCAGAGAAAAGCCACGCAGAGCCATGCCACAAGGAGAACGTACAAACTCTGTACAGACAGCACCCACAGTCAGGATTGAAACCGGGTCTTCTGCTTCTTCTTGCGTATGACGTGCACAGCTTAAAGTTGTAGGACAACTTGTACTAATTGATCTTATTTGATTGTGCATGCCAGGTTGATTGCATTCGTCGAAACAGGGCGGACCACGTGAAGGTTGCAATCTCCCACGCCGAAACCGGCTCTGTAACGCAGCTACTCTACCGCTGCGCCACTGTGCCGCCCAAATGTTTCATACATGATTAAGCAATTAGGGAGAAGCACAATTACTGAATTAACAATGTCCTACATAGATACATAGACATTAAGTGCAGGGGTAGGCCATTTGGCCCTTCGAGCCAGCACCCCCATTCAATGTGATCATGGCTGATCATCCACAATCATTACCCCATTCCTGCCTCCTCACCATATCCCTTGATTCCGGTAGCCCTAAGAGCTGTATCCAACTCTCTCTTGAAAACATCCAGTGAATCGGCCTCCACTGTCTCTGAGGCAGGGAATTCCACAAATTCACAACTCTCTGTGTGAATTTTTTTCTCATCAGTTCTAAATGGCCTACCCCTTATTCTTAAACTGCGCCCCCTGGTTGCAGACTCCCCCAACATCGGGAACATGTTTCCTGCATCTAACGTGTCCAATTCCCTTCATAATTTTATGTTTCTATAAGATCCCCTCTCGTCCTTCTAAATTCCAGTGAATACAAGCCCAGTCGCTCCATTATTTCATCTTATGATAGTCCCGCCAATACTGGAATTAGCCTCGTGAACCTACGTTGCACTCCCTCAATAGCAAGAATGTCCTTCCTCAAATTAGGAGACCAAAATTGCACACAATACTCCAGGTGTGGTCTCACCAGGGTCCTGTACAACCGCAGAAGGACCTCTTTGCTCCTATACTGAATTCCTCTCAATATGAAGGCCATTAAGCTTTCTTCACTGCCTGTTGTACCTGCATGCTTACTTTCAGTGACTGATGTACAAGGTCTCATTGTACTTCCCCTTTTCCTAACTTGACACCGTTCAGATAATAATCTGCCTTCCCGTTCTTGCCTGGGTGTCGTTGTACATGGTCCCTATTTTTACCTGTTATATTATCTGTGATTGGGATATTCTGTCATGCATGATCTTGCAGAGAAGCAAACAGTTACTAACATTCCCAGGTCAAAAAGAGGCCAGTGAATCAGTATTTCGATATTTGAAACTAAAGGATTTAATTAAATAATTAATAAATTAAATCGCTGAATTTCCTGTCCTTTTCCCATCATGAATGTGATATTTCAACTGCACAACCAACCTTCAGCTTCAAACTGTGATACATTCCCAATTTGTGTATCAGACGGTGGCATCGAGAGAATGTGCTTTCTCAATGCATCGTCTACTCTGATTTCTCTCAAGCTGAATTTCAAAGCTCTTCACTCAGATGGCATTCTTTGCTTTCTATTTGATTTTGTGATTATATTCTTGGCCCCATTCAATTTGGAATATCTCATGATGCCTTCTGATGCAACCTTTAGCGGCATGTTCTTTCTGCAGGATGGCTGAGAGTAATTGCTGGATGTAGGATCAGTAACAGAGCAGGACTGAAGGGCCTGTCCCACTTGGCGTTTTTTCAGCGACTGCCGGCGTCATTTCAGGGTCGCCAAAGGATTTTGAATATTTCCAAATCCAGCGGCGACAAAAAATGTTACGACACTGGAAAAAAAAACGCGCGTCATACGTCATCACGCCGCGTCATGCCTCGTCACGCCGCATCACACCGTGAATTTTTCGGTGACCTGATATGTCAGTCAATGATGCCGGTAGTCACCGAAAAAAATCGGCAAGTGGGACAGGACCTTGAGTCTTCATCGGTCTGTGTATTGAGTATAGAAGTTGGGATGTTTTGTTACAGCTGTATAAGATGATGGTGAGGCTGCATTAGAGTATTACAGTATATTCAGTTTTGGTCACCCTGCTTGGGGTGGAAGATTGCAACCTTCACGTGGTCCGCCCTGGTACGACTAATGCAATCAACTCGATGTGCACAAATGGAAGATCAAATAGAACAAGTTGTCTAACAACTTTAGGAGGAGAAGGAGAAGGAGAAGGAGAAGGAGAAGGAGAAGGAGAAGGAGAAGGAGAAGGAGAAGGAGAAGGAGAAGGAGAAGGAGAAGGAGAAGGAGAAGGAGAAGGAGAAGGAGAAGGAGAAGGAGAGGGAGAAGAAGAAGAAGAAGAAGAAGAAGAAGAAGAAGAAGAAGAAGAAGAAGAAGAAGAAGAAGAAGAAGAAGAAGAAGGAGAAGAAGAAGAAGAAGAAGAAGAAGAAGAAGAAGAAGAAGAAGAAGAAGAAGAAGAAGAAGAAGAAGAAGAAGAAGAAGAAGAAGAAGAAGAGGTCGTCACCCTGCTATAGGAAAGATGGTATTGAGCTGGAAAGAGTGCAGAGCAGACATGAGGATTTTGCCAGGACTTCTCCGTGGATTGTCACCTTGTCGTGGTGGAGAAGCTTGCGTGGTCCTGAGATCCTGAGAGCGATGCCATCTGGAGCTATGCTCCTTGTTGGGCCACCAATGGCGGTAAGGTCTAGGAGATGTCTCTGACAAAGAGCAATCCAACCAAGACGTCAACGGTGGAACAGGCAAAGGACGATGGCTGACTTTAGTGTAGCGTCACAACGGCTGGGAAGGCGGATGAAGGCTGTAGCAGAAAAGGGTCTCCGGTCGTCTTGGACTCCATGCCACTGGATCCTGACCCAGATCTGTCACGGACCATGGGGTGGCTGTCTGTGCACTAGTCTCCCCACGTTAAACAGTCACACACAGGCATCCTCCATATAGGGAATAACACCCTGGAGACACCCATGGTCAGCCAGTCAGCCAGCCAGAAGAAGTCTGAAGAAGGGTTTCAGCCCGAAACGTCGCCTATTTCCTTCGCTCCATAGATGCTGCTGCACCCGCTGAGTTTCTCCAGCATTTTTGTGTACCTTCGATCTTCCAGCATCTGCAGTTCCTTCTTGAACACTGTGATCTTATAGAGGTGTATATGGTCATGAGGGGAATAGAGAGGGTGAATACACACTTTTACCCACAGTAGGGTAATCAAGAAATGGAGAACATAGGTTTAAAGAGAGATGGGAAAGATTTATTGGGAAGCCGAGGGGAAACTTTTTCAAACAGTGGGTGATGGGTGTATGGAACTAGCTGCCAGAGGACGTAGTTGAGCCGGCTACCATGACAACATTTAAAAGATATTTGGACAGCTACATATTTAGGTTTAGTGGGATATGGACCAAATGTGGGCAGGCGGGACGAGCTAGGATGGAGCATCTTGGTCGATGTTCCATGCTATATGCCTCTATGACTCCAAACACCATGGTCATTTGCACACAACTGAAGGGGTAGAAAACTCTTCGCCTCTCACCCAGATTCACAAAATCGACAGCTCGGATGATGGCATTGTCTTATCTTAGACAAAACATAAAGTGCTGGAAGGCAAGCAATTGGCAGGCAATGTTTTGGATTGGAATATGTTTTAAGATTGATCTGTATGGTCCATTCAGTTCCTCTGGATCTGTGTGTTTTGCTCAAGTCCAGCATCTGCAGTTACTTAACAAACGCAGAATAGATGAAAAGGTGTCTGAAGAAGGGTCTCAACCCAAAACATCACCTATTCCTTTTCTCCAGAGATGCTGCCTGATCCGTTGAGTTACTCCAGCATTTTGTGTCTACCTTCTTTCTGAATAGATCAGACCTTTGCCTAATGAGAATATCAGAAAGGTTTGTTGAGATTTTATTGAAATCCAACACTCTTAAGAATATTTGACAATATTGCTGCAGGTGCAGGAACCAAGAACTAAGAGACATTATCTCAGGAGAAAGAACATACTTTTAAGACTGGGATGAGGAGGAATTTCATAGAGTTATAGAGTGAGACAGTGTGGAAACAGGCCCTTCGGCCCAACTTGCCCACACCGGCCAACATGTCCCGGCTACACTAGTCCCACTTGCCAGCATTTGGTCCATATCCCTCCAAACCTGTCCTATCCATGTGCCTGTCTAACTGCTTCTTAAATGTTGGGATAGTCCCTGCCTCAACTACCTCCTCTGGCAGCTTGTTCCATACATCCACCACCCTTTGTGTGAAAATGTTAGATTCCTATTAAATCTTTTCCTCTTCACTCTAAATCTTAAATCATACTTAAATGATTCTACTTAAACCATTCTTAAAACATCATTCACCTTAAATCATCTACCAGAATCTTTGGATTCTCTACCAAAGCGAGCTCTGGAGGCTGAGATGTTAAAGGGCCTGTCCCACTGACGCGACTTTACAGCGACTGTCTTCGACCTTCAAGCTCAAGGGCAGCCGCCTGGAAAACCTCGAGCTGGATCGACTGTCAGCAATGAAACCGCGAGCTGGATTGACCGACCGCACACACACACACATCGCAAAGGCGGGTGGCAGGGAAAGCGGGGAGCGCTGTCTGAAACTCACACCCACGATGAACAGGAAGGTAAAAGATGGCTGCACAGTGTACGTTAAGTACTTTAGAGAGCGCGGAAGGGTGTGGGGGGGGGGAGAGAAAGGGAGAGAAGGGGAGAGAAGGGGAGAGAAGGGGAGAGAAGGGGAGAGAAGGGGAGAGAAGGGGAGAGAAGGGGGGAGAAGGGGGGGAGAAGGAGGGAGAAGGGGAGAGAAGAGGAGAGAAGAGGAGAGAAGAGGAGAGAAGAGGAGAGAAGGGGAGAGAAGAGGAGAGAAGAGGAGAGAAGAAGAGAGAAGAGGAGAGGAGGAGAGAAGGGGAAAGAAGGGGGGAGAAGGGGAGAGAAGGAGTGGAGACACTTTTAAGAAGCCAGACAGCTTTTTAATAAGGTTTAACGGGCATTTAACATTACCGGTCGGTTTTCCTTGGTCCTGAAAACTCCAATGAGCCAATTAAAATGCCCGGTCAGTGAAGGAGATTGCCTACGGCTGCCCTCGACTGCCTATAACTACATAGCGACCCCACTCCACTGCACTATGAGTTCAAAAGAACCATGCCGACCAATTTTAACTCACGGAAATGTTTCAACATGCTGAAATATTTTCCTCGACCAAACTAAGGTCGCAAGTATGCGGGAACTTCCCTTGAGCATGAAGGAGAATTCCAGTGACCTCATAGGACCTCCTAGGACCACGTGTCAACCATGCTGCGAGGTTGAGTCGAGGGCAAACTCTTCTAAACTTGCAGATTAGGTCACCCAAGTGGGCAGGCCCTTTAGGCTTGTAATAGCATTGTCTAATCAGAAACAAAACACAACGTGCTGGAGGAACTCAGCAATTAGGTTGGAATAAATGGATACGCATACAAGATAGACAAGCTTTTAAGCAATAGAGGAAATCAAGGGATATGGGGACAGGGCTGTAAAATGGAGTTTACCTCAGCCAGCATCTTATACATTTATAAGGTCATAAGTGATAGGAGTAGAATTAGGCCATACTGAAATTTAGGATGAGAGGGGATTCTTATAGAAACATATTCAGATTCAGATTCAGATTCAGATTCAGAAAACTTTATTGTCTGTCGTAACAGAAAATCTTCTTTGACGTGGCTCAACATACAAACAGGACAATGTACTGATAAGCAGTCATACAACACAGATTTCTGCGAGCACACACAGTGTGTATAGATCTTAAAAGCAAGTATAAAGATTAGAAACTATAAAAATAGACAAGATAAAAGTTGTGGATACGTGTAAAGTGACAGTGCGTCAGGGTTAATTTGTCCCTTGTTCATTTTTTATTTAAGCTGTTTATGGCAATGGGTATGAATGAGTTTTTGTGGATGTTTTTCTTGTATAGGGGGACTTTATTCTATATAAAATTCTTAAGGGATTGGACAGGCTAGATGCAGGAAAAATGTTCCCCATGTTGGGGGAGTCCAGAACTAGGGGGTCACAGTTTAAGAATAAGGGGTAGGCCATTTAGGACTGAGATGAGGAAAAACGTTTTCACCTAGTGTTGTGAATCTGTGAAATTCTCTGCCTCAGAAGGCAGTGGAGGCCAATTCATTGGATGTTTTCAAGAGAGAGTTAAATATAGCTCTGAGGGCCAAAGGAATCAAGGGATATGGTGAGAAAGCAGGAATGTGGTACTGATTTTGGAT
Organism: Amblyraja radiata; assembly: GCF_010909765.2. Lineage (NCBI taxonomy): Eukaryota > Metazoa > Chordata > Chondrichthyes > Rajiformes > Rajidae > Amblyraja > Amblyraja radiata. The sequence goes on along the minus strand of NC_045962.1, from coordinate 13,830,333 downwards.
GATCAGCCATGATCGTATTGAATGGCGGTGCTGGCTCGAAGGGCCGAATGGCCTATTACTGCACCTATTTTCTATGTTTCTATGTTTCCATGATTCAAATGATTGGCTACCTGGCGTATTCCTACTCCTATCATTACTATTTCGCTTTTTGAAAGAAGTCAACGCTGACTCCTATTTAGTGCAACATTGAAGTGGCAGCAGTGTTGCACAGTTGCCATTCACCATTGTGTCGGGGAGATCACTGATGCTTTCTAGGCAAAGAGAGCGGCCTGTAGTTAGAGAGCGGCAGGTGGTGTAAGTCGACAGCTTAAAGAGTGCCCCTGGGTTTCATGTGGCGGATGGTATCATTGACTGCTCATACACCAGTCTGCTGGCACCACACGCCTTCTGTGAAAGGCAGCACAACAGAGGGCTGAGTGCCGGCCTGTCCGACCTGCTGTGCGACCAGTCGCAGCAAAGCCTGCGGGTTAGCTCCTCGCAGCCCGACATCTGAGTCAATGCTCTCGCTCGGCAGCAATCTTCACTTCATAGTTAATCTGAGTCACCGTGGCTTCTGACGATCAAGGATCTCCACTCATTGCACTGCCATGTAGTTCAGGGGTACACTGAGGAAGTGATTCCACTGCCTAGATCCTGCTGCCCTCGGCAGCGCTGGTGTCAAGATCCATGGTCCCTGCTTTATGATGGGGGCACTGACCCTGGCCTCAGCTGTAGTGGGACAGCAGGTTACATTTCTGGTGAACCTTTCCTGTGCTGCACTTCACTGTCCTGGGTCTTCACTGCCAGTGACCATCACAGTGTGATTTCCATTGCACCTATACCTTGCTGCACTTGTGCATGTGGCAGTATATGCGACTTGACTTGATTCCCTTCAAGAGCTGCATGCTGGCTCATGGTAGCACAGATCAGCTTTCAACTGTGCCAGCTGATAACCATATACTCCCCACTGAGTCAGGCAGCAAGGTTAGTGCTGGCTGCACACAGTCATCGTGTAAATAAAGCAGACCCCACAGCCTTCACTGGAAGTAACAGGAACAGGTTAATTGTGCATCATGATCCCTGCACCTAGTTTCAATCCAATTGACTTCCTTTTCCTAATTAGCAGATGGTGTGAATAAATTTACAGTGTGCTTAGAGGTGTAATAGGCTGAGTCTGGAATGGTTGCTTTTTGGGAACGGGAATGTGACTAGGAGTGTATAATTCAAGGCTTAGGGCGTGTTGGGCAGATCATTCACCTTGTCCTTCAGGGACCTTTCCTATCGCACTTAGAGCCTGCATTTTTAATTATCTGAACAAATGTTTTGCACACTAGGATGGCACTTGGGAGCCCTCAAGTGAAATGAGCTGAATACGCATCTCCCTATGGGAAAGGATGTATAATATAAAGATGGACAGCCTGCATGTGTGTCCCACCCATAACCATAAGACCTCCTCTACTGCTGTATCATACCTCTCCCCACTACAAGCCTTTGATGAAATTCCCGAATCACATACAGCGTGCAGAGCAGGTGGAGGAGGGGAGCATGACATTAATTTGCATGACTTTCCCAGATGGCTAAGCAGCAACAAAGGGAAGGAACAAATGGGGACCCGGCATAGGGGGACTGCTGTGAGGGAGGGGGAACAAAGGGGGACCAGGCATGGATACTGTTTATATTTTTTGTAACTTTGTCAGCTCCCTTATATGGTAACTATTTGCATACCTTGGGTATACAAGCAAAGAATTTCACAGTGACATGTCACATGTAAAAATAAAGTATGCATTCATTCATTCATTCACAATGTCCTCCCCCCACCCCACCAACCCTCTTGCTACAAACTCATCGGTGGATACAAGGAACGCGGTATAAGTGAAAGCATTGAGTGTCAGTAACGCTCTATTTGAAACTATTCCAAGCAGCAAAATCACCAGTGAGTGTAGGTAGGGTCTCTTAGTCCTTACGAAGCTAAAATATGGTTTCATTTCTGGGGGAGATTGTGCAGAAAGATTGATATATCGCAATTGGCAAGAGGAAGATGACTGAACTTTATGACTCACAGTGAGGAATGTTGATTACGTTAAATTTAACTGGATGTTTACGTTAAATTTTATTTTATGTGTGTATTGTGTTCTTTTCACTTCGTAATGGCTGTATGGTAACTTGAATTTCACCTAATCCTTATTGGTTAAGTGACAATAAATGCGAACTTGAACTTGAACTTGAACTTGAACTATTGGTATTGGTTTATCATCGCCACATGTAACAAGATACAATGAGAAGCGTTTGTTTGGGTGTTATCTAATTAAATGAGGTTGCACCATATATGTGTACAATTAAGCCACACACACAAGTAGAGGAGGAAGCATACAGAAAAACTACCAGTGTAGAAAACAGTTTCACATTCTAACAATGACAAAGTATCCACAATGAAGGCGAATGAACGAATGAAAACATTATTGTCACATGTGAGAAGTTACAGTGTAATTCTTTGCTTGCATACCTTGCCAAGAGCGCTAACAAAGTTCCAAATACCCCCCGTGCCAGTTCCTCCTTTGCACCCCCCCCCCCTTCCACCTCCTTCACAGCAGTCCCCCCACACCGTGTCCCCGTTGATCTCCCCCCACCCTCCATATCGAAGACCTACTGGTCGCTATTTAAAACAATCTTCAAACAATAACAATAACTTTAGTTTAGTTTAGTTTAGAGATACAGCGCAGTAACAAGGCCTTCATCCCACCGACAAAAGACAATAGACAATAGGTGCAGGAGTAGACCATTCGGTCCTTCGAGCCAGCATCGCCATTTAATGTGATCATGGCTGATCATCCCCAATCAGTACCCCGTTCCTGCCTTCTCCCCATATCCCCTGACTCCGCTATCTTTAAGAGTCCTATCTAGCTCCCTCTTAAAAGTATCCAGAGAATACACACACGATCCCCGCAAACTAACACTATCCCACACACACCAGGGACAATTTATAATTTTGCCAAAGCCAATTAGCCTACAAACATGTACATCTTTGGAGTGTTGGGAGGAAAACAGAGCTCCCGGAGAAAACCCATGTAGGTCACGGGGAGAACGTACAAACTCCGTACAGACAAGCACCCGTAGTCAGGATGGAAGCCGGGTCTCGGGTGCTGTGGCAGCAACTCTACCGCTGTGCCGCATCTACATATAGTATGCCTCTCCATGTACACGTTTTGAAAATGTATGAAAGCAGGAGAGAAATGAACGTTCGTCTCATCATGCAATTCATGAGACATTTCCGATTGCAAACGAGGATAGAGACGGACTTCACCCTCACCTCAATTGGTGACATTAAATGTGCAATGTTATAGTGTCAAGTACACCGTGCTTTGCCTCAAGTACTGACATTATTACCTTGATACTCAACCTCTGCAGTTAATTCCACAATGTACTATAGCTACTACGCAGCACTTTGCAAGTTTTGATCTGGGGGGATGACTTTCAGGGTAAATATATTTAATATGATACTTGCTTGTTATAATCAACCAATAGTTATATCGATGATTAAGGATCTTAGGTATTTGTAAAATGGAAATAATTGTTAATGACCCATGAATATTTACATGAGCAGTTGTAACATCAAGGAATGTGACATTGATCATTCCTCTTTCTGAGTACCTTCGAGTGACCTGCGCTTATAAGAACCAAATGTACTTTACAATGGCCTCTGTAACACTCCCCTGTCAGCACAAGATTGGTAGAGTGAATGGGTCGTTAAATTCTTAGCAGCTTGCCCTTGACTAAAATAACCTTATATTCCCAGATCTGCCATTATTCAAAAAGAATACATCTATATAGTCATCGTGTTCTGATATATTTCCTTTGGAATAAATCAATACAGCTTAAATCGCAATAAGTTAATTTGTATTGAAACCTGTAATTCTTCTAACTGATCAAATGTTGGCAAAAAACTTGACTTGGATTTGCAAGCCTCCAGAAATAGTCAGAACTAAATCCCTTTTACTATTTGACTATTTATCGGATTCATATTATATTTAGTACCTTTGCTTACTATCTCCAGGAATATTGTCTTTCCTTTGCTACATCTGTTCACTTTCGTTCAATTGCAGTTTAATTACCAGTTAGGGCATGTGCATGTGTGTGTGCGCATGCATTTGGAATATTCTGCAGTTAAACTGTGTTGTTTTAAATGTTTTTTCCAATGATATCCTCCACGGTCTTGCCCAGCTGTTTCTCCACCCTTTCTGTTGTCCTTCCAATTTCCTTCCCCCGTTCCACTCTACTTAACCCATTCCAAACCCCATCTCTAGGTGATATCTTCACCGTCTGTCAGGGAAGATGTAGCAAAATAATGTTATGAGTTAGTGTGGAACAAAGTAATACTTGTGTATATTTCCAGGTGTACCAGCTTTAGTTGCTGCAATCAACTGTTCATTTTTAGGTGAGATTTCTTTGTTCGCGGGTACTACTTCATTTGCTCAACTGAAGTTAACAGAAGTTGAATACCCATCAGCGGTTAATTATGGTTGCTTCCTGTCTCAGCATAATCTGTTTGGACAAACGTCGAAGGCTCAAAAACAACATTATTTAGGATTCAGTCACAATAAATCACCCATCATAGACAGACCATGCAGACCATTCTACATGCTTATTTCTACCCACACCTTCTCTCCAGAGATGCTGCCTGTCCCACTGAGTTGCTCCAGCATCTTTAGTTTAAACCCGCATCTGGAGTTCCTTCCTACTACATGCTTATTTCTTGGCCACATTGATCGGGCCGTGGAGGCCGATTCTCTGGACACTTTCAAGAGAGAGCTAGATAGGGCTCTTAAAGATAGCAGAGTCAGGGGATATGGGGAGAAGGCAGGAACGGGGTACTGATTGGGGATGATCAGCCATGATCACATTGAATGGCTGTACTGGCTCGAAGGGCCGAATGGCCTACTCTTGCACCTATTGTCTATTGTCTATTGACTCTTCCATACTCAGCACATGAATTAGGCTCTGGTCCCTCGAGTCTGCTCTGCTATTCATGTGAATCAGCAATGACATACTGCTACTACATTGCCACGTATCACTTCTATGACTGTGATATCCATAAATCTATTGAATTCTGCTTTGAATTAATTCAATAACTGGGCCTCTACACCATCAGTGTAGAAAACTTCAAAAAGATTCATCGGTGTGTGAAGAATTCTCAATCTAACATAAGAAACCATTTTTTTCTGAGACCCTGATTCTATGTCTAGATTCCCCAGGCAGGCGAAACGTCTTATCTGCTTCAAGCCTGGCAAGATCTGAAACATCGCCAGAAATTTAGATAATCGGGGCCTAGTTTATTCAACCTTTCCTGTTGCATTCTTCCTACGGCAAGTAAATTCTTCTTTTAAGGTTTTTTTAAATTGTATACAATACTTGCATTGCAGCCCAATAAAAATGAACCAATTCCTCTTGCAATGGAGGTCAACATACCATCTACTTTCCTAACTGATTGCTTTGCCCGTATTTCAGTGGCTTCTTGAGAAAAACAGTGCGTCCCTTCGAGCGTTAACATTCAACAATCTGTTGTTATTTAAAAAACACCCTGTTATTCTGTTTTGTGCACTAAAGTGAAAGACCTCCCATGTTATTATTCCTCCTGCCATGCACTTGACCACTCACTGAGCTTGTGTAGATGTGCTTGAAATCTCCTTGCATCCTCCTCGCGACCCAATGTCAACAAGTTATGTATCATCATCAGATGTGGCACAGTGGTGCAGCGGTAGAGTTGCTGACTTACAGTGTCAGACACCCGGGTTCGATCCTGCCTGCACAGAGTTTGTACATTCTCCCCGTGACCTGCATGGATTTTTCTCCTCCCACACTCTAAAGGCATACAGATTTGTAGGCTGACCAAAGTGCTGGAGAAACTCAGCGGGTGCAGCAGCATCTATGGAGCGAAGGAAATAGGCAACGTTTCGGGCCGAAAACCCTTCTTCAGACTGAATCTTCTTGAGTCTGAAGAAGGGTTTCGGCCCGAAACGTTGCCTATTTCCTTCACTCCATAGATGCTGCTGCACCCTCTGAGTTTCTCCAGCACTTTTGTCTACCTTCGATTTTCCAGCATCTGCAGTTCCTTCTTGAACAGGTTTGTAGGGTAATTGACTTGGTGAAATTGTAAATTGTCCCTAGAGTGTGTAGGATAGTGTTTTTTTTTTAAATTTATTAGAAGCAAGTGTACAAAAGTATAACCAGCGGCATATGACATAATACAATTATTGTACAGCTTCAATTTTGACTTTAGCTATATTTAAGAGAAAAGAAGAGAGAAAAAACAAGAGAGAGAAAAAGTGTAATGTGCAAGGATAGAAACCCTAGACAATACAATACAATACAATACGGTTTTATTCGTTACATTGCACATAAAGTGCAAGTGAAATGAATTTGTCAGCAGCGGTACAATGATAAAGAACACAATAACACACTAGAAATTGAACACAAACATCCACCACAGCATTCAGCACAGTGATGGAAGGCACAACATTTGGCCAGTCCTCCTCCATTTTCCCCCGTGGTCGGGATCTCAACCCTCCGCAGCCATCGCTGCAGGCGTCCAGATGTGCAGACAGGTAAAAGCCCAGGTAAGTCCAGAATCGGCTCTTCCCCACCGGTTGGTGTAGGCCGCAGGCCGGCGGTCGAAGATTTAAAGTTTCCACCGCAGCCAGAAGCACCGCAGACTGCAGGGCCGGCAGTTGAAACTCCCCTCCAGGGATCCCTGGCGAGGGACCCCGCTCCTGATGGTAAGTCCACGCCGGGCCCACGGTAGAAGTTGGCTGTGGGCCGGGCATTCGGAGCTTCTTCTTCCCCCCCGGGTCCCCTTCGGGGGATCCTGGGCCGCGGACGCCGTGCCAGCTGGAGCTCTGCAGACCGCAGCTTCAGGCTACCGGCTGCTGCGGGCCAGCGAACGGAACGCTCCCCTCCAGCGAGCCCCAGCGAGGGCTCACCCGCTCTATGCCGAGAGTCCGCGGTGCGCCCGCCGCTGAAGCCCCGGGCACGTCTCCGGGAAAGGCCGGGCAGATCCTCGCTGTTAGGCCACGGGGGAGGCGAACTGGAAAAAGTTGCCTCTCCGTGGAGGAGGCGACCTAAGCGGTTTCCCCCTTACCCCCCCCCCCCCCCCCCCCCCCAGACCACCCCCCACACAAAACACACAGAGAAACACTAAAAACCCACATTAGGACATACTAAAAAAACAAAAAAAGTAGTAAAGACGGACACGCTGCTGACAGGGCGACCGGCTTGCAGCGCCCCCACCCACTACCAAAGTGGTGTAGCCAAAGAGTGAGTAAGTAAAAGAAATAAGGAAGACGTAGAGAAATAAAAAGACAAAAACTGAAAGAAAAAAAACGTGATGATATACGTGCCTCGCATCCCTCCCCACCCATCACCCAACCCGTAATTAGATTTAACTCCAAAGTTGTGTTGCACCATACTATCCTTGTAATAAATCAATGAATGGTGTCCATGTCTTCGAAAAATGCTCTGGTTTTTCTGCAAAGTCAAGTCTAATATTTTCAAGATGTAGCGTCTCAGACATGTTTGTAATCCACATTTTAAGAGTAGGGACCGATGTATGTTTCCAAAATTTGAGTATTAGTTTTCTCGCCGTTAACAGGCCATAATTGAGGAAACGTCTTTGAAATAATGATAACTCAAATGAGGCTTCTGACGTACCTAGAATAATCAATTCCGTGTTGGGGTCCAATTTTGTTTTTAGCGTTTTTGAGAGAATTTCAAACATTCCTCTCCAAAAATTATGTAATTTTATGCAAGAGGCGAAGGAATGTGTTATAGTTGCTTCCTGAAGGAGACATTTATCACAAATAGGGGATACATTTGGAAAGATCTTATTCAGTTTAGACTTTGAATAGAAGGGTCTATGCAGTATTTTAAATTGAATTAATGTATGTCTAATGTTAATCGAGCAATTGTGTATATATCAATATATATATTGTGTATATATGTGTATATATAAAGGTTTTCTTCCCATCTGTCTTACAGAATATTTAGGCCTAGTTCCTTTTCCCAGGCTCTTCTAATTACTTCTGACGATGGGATTTCTATATTTAAAAGGGTGTTATACAAATATGATGTTAACTTGTTTGACTCCAAATTTCTATTCATACATTCGTCTGGTATGTCTGGCAGCCAAGTTTGATAGTCTAGGGTATATGTTTTCAGATAGTCTCGAATTTGAAGATATCTGAAATATTGATTACCTTTCAGGTGATATTTCGACTGTAATTCTTGAAATGAGAGAAGAGTTCCCATCTCATAAAGATTTTTTGATTCCTAGTCTTTCCCAATATGTAAACGTTCCATCTATAATAGATGGCTTGAACAAAGGGTTATTGGCTATTGGAGAAAGAAGAAATACATTTCTTAGTTTAAAAGTTGATTTCACTTGTCTCCAGATTCGTAGAGTGCTGTGAATAATCGGATTTTTATCATATAATGTGTTCTTCAAATTTATTGGAGAGAGAAGAATCGCGCCTATATTAAAAGACGAACAATCCTCTCTCTCCATTATTAACCAATCTACCTGTTGGCCTGAATTGTCCAGCCAGTAGATTACTTTTTTAATATTTGTTGCCCAGTATTAGTATAAGAAGTTGGGGAGAGCCAATCCACCCGTTTCTTTGGGTTTACATAGGTGCCGTTTATGAATTCTATGTGTTTTATAATCCCAAATAAAGTTTGTAATCAGAGAATCAAGTTTTTTGAAAAATGTTTTCAGAAGATATATCGGTATTGATTGGAATAAATACAGGATTTGTGGGAGGAAGATCATCTTTATAGCATTTATTCTGCCTATTAAAGACATCGGGAGTGTTTTCCAGAATTGAATAAGAACATTTAATTTAGTAACTAAAGGCGGGAAGTTTGCGTTGAATAGAGAGGTATATTTTCTGGTTACCTGAACACCCAGATATTTGAATTTTTCTGTAGGAATTCTGAAAGGGAATTTTAGAAGGTGTGTCGGCTCTTCAGGTTTTATTGACATAATTTCACTTTTGTTCCAGTTTATTCCATATCCTGAAAAGGAGCTGAATTCCTCTATAAGATGTAATATATCTGGAATACTAACTTGGGAATTGGTGATATATAATAATACATCATCTGCATATAATGATATTTTATTATTGGAGCATTTCGAATTATAGCTGTGAGTAGGATTGTATTAATGTGTGGGATCGGTGGTTGGCGCGGACTTGGTGGGCTGAAGGGTCTGTTTCCATGCTGTATCTCTAAACTAAATTAAACTAAACAGGGAAATGTGACATTAGGTCCCCTCAGCCATGTTGGTGATACAGACTGGGATTGGCTGAGGATCAAACAACAAGCCCTCCAGAACCTCACTTGTCTAATTAGAGAAAGACCCCATCTAGAGACCCCAGCAGCCCTTCCAGTTGAGTCAGAAATTAATGTGCACCTCATCACACTTCATTTGCTGCAATTGGTGATCCCAATGCAGCTTTCTTTACATCAGTGAGACCAAGCATAGACTAGGCGCCCGTTTCACCCAATATTTGTGCCCTGTCCACCAAGGCCCGTCCCATTCCAATACCAGCCTTTATGCCCTTGGCCTCCTCTATTGCCAGTGTGAGGCAACACAGAAACTGGAGGAACTGCACCCCAAATTCCACTTGGTTATCTTACAACTTGATGGCATAAACATTGAATTGTCCAATTTTTAATAATATCCACCTATCCTTTCTCTCTTCCCTGTGTCCACCTCCTCTGCCCCTTCTCCCAACCAAGGTGCACAGCCAATTTTCCCACTATCTTCCACCCACCCAGTCATCCTGTACCTTCATACACTCATCTCACCATCTCCAAGCCTCATTTCCTTTTTATCCTCCCACTTTTCCCTCCTTCCTGTCCCTCCAATCTGCCACAGGCAATAATGGTCCAGTTTTATACTGCCATCATAGTCTGTCCTCACCTTCTCCATCATGGTCTGGTTTGGCTCAGCCACCAAGCACGACATCCGGAGGCTGCAGCGCATCGTTCGATCAGCTGAGAAGGCTATTGGCGGCAGCCTTCCCCCCATTGACGAACTGTACACTGCAAGGGCCAGGAAGCGAGCGGGTAAATCATCTCTGACACCTCTCACCCTGGCCACAAACTCTTTGAAGCTTTTCCTTCTGGAAGGCGACTCCGGGCTGTCAATGCCACCACAGCCAGACATAAAAACAGCTTTTTCCCACAAGCAATAACTCCACTCAATAACAAAAAGTCTGTAGCCTCTTCTTTGGTATTTTAATTCATTCACATTAAACAACTATAATGTTTTATTCTTAATGTTTTAATGTTTATGTTTTATTCTTAATTGTTTACTGTATGTCGCATTGTTACTTGCGAGTGGAGCACCAAGGCAAATTGCTTGTATGTGTACATACTTGGCCAATAAACTTATTCATTCATTCATTCATTCATTCATTCATTCATTCATTCATTCATTTCATCTATATCTCTCCCTCTGACTTTGCATTTCATTCCCCCTCTCTCCTTATCTGATACCCTGTTGGTCCCCTCTAGCGTTTGTCACTTATTCTACCCATCTTCCAATCACCTTCCCCCTCATCAGTATCCACCTATCACTTGTGTAGGAAGGAACTGCAGATGCTGGTTTACACCATAGATAGACACAAAATGCTGAAGTAACTCATCTCTGGAGAGAAGGAATGGGTGATGTTTAGGGTCGAGACCTGAAACGTCACCCATTCCTTCTCTCCAGAGATGCTGCTTGTCCCGCTGAGTTACTCCAGCATTTTGTGTCCACCTATCTCATGCCAGGTTTTGTCTTCCCCTCACCTCTTTCAACCAGCTTTCTCCCCCTGACAACAACCAGTCTGAAGAAAGGTCCTGACCCGGAACATCGTCTGTCCATTCCCACCGCAGATGTTGCCAGACCTCTTGAGTTCTTCCGGCAATTTGTGTTTTTCTGATTATTCATAATCTTGCTGAGTGGAACATTAGGGTGGCACATTAGCTCAGCAGTAGAGCACTGCCTCATAGCGTCAAGACCTGGGTTTGATCCTGACTACAGCCACTGTCAGTGTGGATTTTACACATTCTACCTGTGACCATGTGGGTTTTCTCTGGGTTCTCCAGTTTCCTCCTACATTCCAAAGGCGTGCAGGTTTGTAGGTCGACTGGTTTCTGTAACTTGGTTCTAGTGTGCCGAACATAGAACTAGTGTGTGGCTGATCAATGGTCTGTGTGGACATGGTGGCCCAAACGGCCCGTTTCCACATTGTATCACTAAACTAAAGTTAACATAACTAAACTGAACCAAACTAAAGTCTGACGAAGGGTATCCACCCGAAATGTCACCATTCCGACTATCCAGAGATGTTGCCTGTCCCACTGAGTTACTCCAGCATTTTGTGTCTATCTTTGGTGTAAGCCAGCATCTGCAGTTCCTTCCTACACATAACTAAACTCTTGTTCCTCTCTTTAACAAGTTCTCAGCTATAACAGTATCTCACTCCCAATTCCATGTACTTTAACCTAGAAAGGGATCCTTACTTCCATTGCTGAACTTGTTTTACTACTTACATACCCACTGAAGCTTCTGCAATCTATTTTCTATGTTTCTCATTATTTTACTCATATTCTTTCTCACTTTTATTTTTACCAATGTTTTGGCTCTCGTTTGCTGAGTTCTGAAATGCTTTCGATCCTTATTGACCTGTCCCACTTAGGCGAGTTATTAGGCAACTACAGGCGACTAGTTTGTCGCCACATGTTCGCCGGTGGTCGCCGGGAGTAGTCTCCACAGTCGCACAAAAAGTCGTTGCGTCTTTCTGGTCGCCGCTAAATTTTCAACATGTTGTAAAAAATTTGGCGGCAGTGGGTTTGACGCCGATGAGCATAGCTTGACTTCTCCTGGCGTATGTGCTGTTGTAGCTTGTCGCCGGTTTACTGGCGACCTGCTACGACTATGACAGTTGCCGGCAGTTGCCTAAAAAATCACCAAGTGGGACCGGCCCATTAGGCTTTCAGCTATTTCTTGCAAAGTTACAGTGCCTTACATTGTAGCTGGGACACTCTGTTCAGCATGGTTTGGTTGTAGTTATGTATGAATGATCTACTTGGGTAACATGCAAAACAAAGATTTTCACTATTAACTTGTTATTTGTGACAGTAATAAACCACTAAAACCAATAAATCCCAATACATATTATTGCTATCTTCAATTTTTCCTATCACCCATGCACAGATTACATCACTTTAAGTTTTCATGTTTTAAAAAACGTTTATTTTTGCAAATCATGTATTTTATCCTTAAATGCTAACCTGTTCACCATCTTTCATTTAGTGTAGTTTCTCTGCAGCTGTAACACTATATTCTGTACTTTGTTCCTCTTTTAGCATTACCTGTTGTACATATCCATGGTTTGATTGTACCCATGTTTGATATGATCTGTCTGGATCACACCCAAAACAAAGTATTGCATCATGCCAATAATAAACCGATACCAAGAGCAATACCGATATTTCCCCAACTAACCACAGTTAATTAGTTCTTCATTTCTTCACAGTTTCCTTTGTTTTGGTTTAAAACCCCGGTTTCCAATTTGGTTTAGTTTATCGAGGTACAGTGAAAAGCTTTTGTAGCATGCTAACCAGCCAGTGAAAAGACAATACATAATTACAATTGAGCCATTCACAGTGTAATAAGGGATAAATGTTTAGTGCAAAATAAAATCAGTAAAGTCAGATCAAAGATAGTCTGAGGGTCACCAATGAGGAAGATGGTAGTTCAGCACTGCTCTCTAGTTGCAGTAGGATGGTTCAATTGCCTGATACACACAGCTGGGAAGAAACGTCCCTCAATCTGGAAGTGTATGTTTTCACACTTCTGTACCTCATGCTTGATGGGGGAGGGGAGAAGAGGGAGTGGCCGGGGTGCGACTCATCCTTGAAACACATTAATTGAAGTACATCAACTTCAGACATTATCAAAAATGTTATCAGATTTTGTCCCTTTGCAGCAATATTATCAATTACTTCTCATTACACAATATAAGATTTCATTTTGTTTTCCCCCCAGTTAGTTCCTCATTATATTTGTCCACTAACCACTTTGTATACATTGCATGAATAAATTGTTTATTTAATTACCACTAATGTATTGGATTACACATAGAACAGTACAACACATGAAAAGGCCCTTCAGCCCACAATGTCCATGCCAAACATTATGTTAAATTAAATTAATCTCTTCAGCCTGCAAGTGATCCACATCCCTCCATTATCTGCATATTCAGGTTCCTATCTAAAAGCCCCTTAAACATCACTATTGTAGCCACACCACTCCTGACAGCGTGTTCCAGGCACCCACTACCTCTATATGAACAAAAATCTGCCTCTCACATCTCCTTTAAACTTTGCCCTTTCATTTTAAAGTTATACCCTCTAGTCTAGAAACATTCCACACTCGGAAAAAGGTTCTAACTGTATAACTCATCTTTGCCTCTCATCATTTTATATACTTCTATCAGGTCTCCCCTCAACCTCCGATGTTCCAGAGAAATCAATCCAGTTTATCTAACCTCTCCTTATAGGTAATACCCTCTATGCAGGCAGTATTCTGGTAAACCTCTTCTGCACCCTCTCCAAAGCCTCCAAATCCTTTGTCTAATGGAGCGACCAGGACTGCACACAAAATACCAAATGCGGCCTAACCAACAAAGTTACAAAATGATTTTCTGATTCTGATAATAATAATAACTTCATTTGCACAGCACTTTTTATACTCAATGCCCCAACCCATGAAAGCAAGGGTGCCATATACCTTCTTTACCACTCTATCTACTTGTGTTGCCACTTGCAGGGAGCTATGGTCTTGCACCCCAAGGTCCCTCTGTACTCACCTGTTGTTCCTGATGTACCCTAGCCCGTATATTACAACTCCTATTTGGTGACCTATAACTGACTCCCACAATGTGCTTCACTGTTTATTCTTCATAGACCCACTTAAGTTGATTCTAATTCCACATCATGATCAGCTGACTTCATCTTGAACTCATCGCTCACTAATGATGCTAATCTCCTTTTCTATTTTTGAAACTTGGTGACACCCTGCGGATGTGTTTTTATAGAGACAATTAAGTAATTAAGACACTTGGACGGGCACATGGGTGGGAAACGTTTAGAGGTATATGGACCAAATGCATGCATGTTTAAAAATGCATGTTTAATCGATAACGATTTATTATCAATGTTTAATTTTTTATGTGTCATTCCTATCTATCACTGTATGTCATATTTTCACTTGTGGGCGGAGCACCAAGGCAAATTCCTTGTATGTGAATACTTGGCCAATAAACTTATTAATTAATTAATTTATTCATTCAAAACGGACCTTAGATCAGCATGTTGGGCCGAAGCGCCTGTTTCCATGCTCTATGACTCTATTTCCATCGGTGCTATTAATTCATCTACGCTGATGCAAGTGTTGCATGTATTCCGATGCATTTCCTTTAATTTTTCCCTTTTAACATTTTCTTTCATACTTAGACCCCGTGTGCTCTTTGCCATTGTATCCCTGTTTATTTCATACACTGCTTTTCTAATTTCCACTTCCTGCTCTGTTTCTTTCTCTTTTCTGAATTTCTTCCAGTGTTTTCACGCAGAGGGTGGTGGGTGTATGGAACAAGCTGCCAGAGGAGGTAGTTGAGGCAGGTACTATCCCAACGTTTAGGAAACAGTTAGACAGGTGCATGGATTTGGAGGGATATGGACCAAGTGCAGGCAGGTGGGACTAGTGTAGCTGGGACATGTTGGCCGGTGTGGTCATGTTGGGTTGGGGGGCCTGTTTCCACACTGTATTACTCTAAGACTCTATCACCCTGTCAAGATGGTCTAAATTCTCACCCAGCATACTACCCTGTAATGATATTAGACAAAGTCCTGCTGACTTGTAACCCATCTGACTGGTATGGGATCCACCTTTCCCAGAAATGGCCCTTCCAACCAGTCTCTCCAACCAGTCAGTCATTTTCTCTATCTCTTCTTTCTGTTCTTATATTACCATTATAATCTTGGTAATCCTGACATTGAGACACTTGAGATTCTTTTAAATCTCTTTCCTATCATCTAGGAGTTCCTTAGGCCCCCTTCGCTTATGGCTGACCATGGGTGTCTCCAGGGTTGGAGAGCGCCAGTGCGTGACTTTGTTTAACGTGGGGAGACGGGTGCACAGACAGCCACCACACAGTCCTTGACAGATCTGGGTCAGGATCCAGTGGCATGGAGTCCAATTCGACCGGAGGCCCTTTTCTGCTGCAGCCTTCATCCGCCTTCCCAGCCGTTGTGACGTTCCACTAAGGTCAGCCATCGTCCTCCGCCTGTTCCACCATAGAGGACTTGGTTGTATGCTCGCGGGATATCATCCCTATTTCTATCTGTAGCATTGATATTGATGCAGATTAGAACTTCTAGTTTATCAACTCCCTCTTTGCGATGTTTTTCAATCATTCAGTGACATCCTTGATCCCGGCACATATATTCATGCCTACAGCTACAGAAATACCTTTCTGTCCCGCTACCCAATATCACCATTGTTATGGGCTCAGGGCACTCCCAGACTGTCTGTCTGCTCCTCCGTATCTGCCTGGTGGTCACCCATTCCCTCTCTGCCTGCTCATTCAACTTTGAGTTGACCTCCTCCCTAAAGGTAGACAGAAATGTTGGCGTAACTCAGTGGGACAGGCAGCATCTCTGGAGAGAAGGAATGGGTGGTGTTTCAGAAGGGTCTCGACCCGAAACGTCACCCATTCCTTCTCTCCAGAGACGCTGCCTGTCCCGCTGAGTTACGCCAACATTTTGTGTCTATCCATGGTGTAAACCAGCATCTGCAGGTCCTTCGTACACTTCCCTAAACATACTATTCACAAAGTTCTCCTCCCCGTGGATCTGCCACAGCTACTACAGCTATGGTTCCATTGAAATAACTAAGAGGGTAAACAGCTATAAGTGGAGACACTTCCTCCATGCATGGCTATCTAGGCCACGAGAAGTGTCCATAACATACCATTTCCCATAGAGCTATGCTGGCTTGCCATTCCTTACCTTTACAGTCTATAATTTATAAAGGAGAAATTAGGCAGTAGAAAATACACATCAGCTACCCACCAATCAGTTATTGTCTTTTGTAGACACCATGCTGAACCCCAACATCACACTCCAAAGGTGTCCGGGTAAGTAGGTAAATTGGCTTGGTAAATGTAAAAATAAATTGCCCCTAGTATGTGTAGGATAGTGTTAGTGTGCGGGGATCGCTGGTTGGCGCTGACCCGATTAGGCCGAAGGGCCTGTTTCCGCGCTGTATCTCTAAACTAAACTAAACTAAACTTACACGCTGCTGCCATTCTTAAATCCCTGCTTACTGCAGTCAAGATCCACGGCCTCAGTTCTCACCGATCTATTTCTCTGCTCGCTCGTCTCTTTGCCACCCAATTTAACTGCCTCCATGCATATCTGCAACTCAAATGCTTCTTTGGCTTGACCTGGCATTTCTTCTTATGGCTGATATGGGCAAACAAAAAACTCTTCCGTCACCACAAGCATCCATGAGGACTGTTTCACTGACAGTCACACCTGGGGACCCAACACCTTATGCACCCAGAAGCAAGGGCCCAGAATGTGCCCTGGATGGGGGACTTTGATGTTGATCAGCAAGAGTGGTTTGGTTGCACTATCATGAACCAAGTTGACAAAGTCCTAAAGGACATGGCTGCCAGACTGGGTCTGTCACAGGCAGTGAGTGAACCAACACAAGGTACAAAGCAGGTTGGTCTCAGCCTCAACAGTCTACCTGCAGTAGATGCATAGTCCATGACAGAATTGATAGAAGTCAACACTGCTAATGGAGGCAGCACTCATCATAACACTGTGAATAGTGTATTTTGTGTTGTGCAGCTCTACAAGTGTACTCAATACGATAGATTTATGGGCCTGTACCACTTAGGCAATTTCTTGGGCGACTACAGGCGATAGTGGCGACAATTGTTGCTGTCGTAGGTTGTCGTAGGTTGATGTGAGTTGTTGCCAGATGTCGTAGGTGAATTCTATTAAAACTAGTCCCTGGCAGTCATCTAAAGAGTCGCCTAAGTGAGACAGGCCCTTTATAGCAGAGCTAGGGATCTGTGAGGCACAGAGGACCATGAGCAACAGCATAAATGTACTCCAGTTGAACTTATCTTTCACTTTGCCAATGCGATTAAGCCAGAGAATAATAGAGGCCAATGCCGGAAGCAGCATCAGGCAAACCTAGTTAATCTTCACAAAGGAATACGTGTGATAATCAGCAAGAGCTGCATGCAATAGATGGGGCCACGTGATCTCACAACCACGTCATCAGATCAAAGTGCGAACACAACTTGTTGTGAATGATGGCAGACCAAATGTCACCACTATCTCCATCAGGCACTGAACGGACAGACTGGCCATGAGCATGGCCTTCCATTATAACCTGTCACAAAGAGCAGGCACTCAGGCATTGCACCAGATCACCATTGCCGCTCCCACTTGCATCCCACAAAGACTCATTAACAGAAAGAGGATCAGTTGTGGTGCTTCGTAGGACTTTTCTAAGGGGCACACTGGAGGGGAAGATCTTCTTCCCCTCTGTTATTATACGTCCTCCCATAAGCTAGGGTATAGTTCCGATCTTCCAACCTGCCTCTTTGAAGACATGAGCTTTTTCTCTGGAGTTGTAACGTTATATCTAATACCATAAAGCTATATTCTGTACTCTGGTTATATTTCTCTTTGCACTACCTGGTGTACTTGTGTATGGTTTGAGTGTATGTTAGGGTCTGATTTAATGGGATAGCACACAGACAGAAGCTTTTCACTGTATCTCAGTACACGTGAGAACAGTAAACCAATCCCAATACCAGAAAGATGCCGTGCTCTTTGGTCTAGTCATCAGCTGCTGAGATGGATTAAGGAGCAGAAGAAACCGACATTGGACACAAACTGCTGGAGTAACTCAGTGGGACAGGCAGCATATCTGGAGCGAAGGAATGGGTGATGTTTCAGGTCTCGACCCTAAACGTTACCCATTCCTTCTCTCCAGAGATGTGGCCTGTCCCGCTAAGTTACTTCAGCATTTTGTGTCTACCTTCAGTGTAAACCAGCATCTGCAGTTCCTTCCTACACAAGTGATAGGTGGATACAGGTGATCGGGTCACGCCAAAGGAAGACAAGGAAGACCAGAATGAGGAGATAATCAGATAAGATTGTCAAAAGCAGGGTGACTCCCCGCTGAAGAGAGCACCTGACTGTGATTGTTTCATCCCGAAAGCCCCTCACACCCTTCCCCATCTTGTATACCGATTTCCAACTTCAACACAGTCATAGGGCAAATAAAGCCATGGCAACATCTTACCAAAGGTCTCCAGTCAGTGTGGTATCATCAATTACTGCCACCTTGTACTACAGCCACACAGCAATGAATAAAGATCATCGGAAATTTGCTGAGGTACAATCTTTATCTCCTATATTGCATCGAGAGCATAATCAGTACCGTCATCTGCCTTGCTAAAGTGTGGCTGCTTTTCCTCACTGAACACACTGCCTTTACATTCCGAGCCTACACCTGCTGCATCATGAGATCAATGCAGAGGCTGAATACCTTCAACTCTTCCCCTTTACGAACCTTACAGGTGCTCACCAAACGTCCCGTTTAAGGGCAGAAACAAGGAACACTCTGCAGAGGTGGCAAAAAATCTGGGAATAGTCCAAACGGGGCAGCACGGTGTCACAGCTGCCTTACAAAGCCAGAGACCCGGGTTCGATCCTGACTATGGGTGCTGTCTGTACTGAATTTGTACCTACCCCCTGTGACGGCCTGTGTTCACTGCAGGTGCTCTGGTTTCCTCCCCCATTCCAAAGAAGTACAGGTAAATTGACTTAGGTAAAAAAAAATTGTAAATTGTCCCATGTGTGTGGGATAGTGCCAATGTACAGGGTGATCGCTGGTTGGCATGGACTCTGTGGGCCGAAGGGCCCGTTTCTATGCTGCATTTCTAAAGTCTAAAGACAAAAGATCAGATAGGATGTGTGGAATGTGAAACATCATTAAAATTTCATAACAAAGACACTTTGTCAGTTTCAGGTCAAGTGCTCCAGTTCTGATGAAGAGCCTTCAACCTGGAACAAACTCAGTTGTGCCTTATACAAGCTGAGCATTTTTAGAATTGTATTTTATTTGTTAGATTTACTGCAGTTTTGTTTGTAACTTTTCTCTAACATTGCGGTCAGTCTGCGTGCCCCATCAATCTCTTCAATTACATCGCTCGATTGCTAGACTTGTGATCCCACACGCCCATTCATTGAAAAATCGCCGTTCTGTGATTCTTCAATGAACCATGACATTTCTATGACGGACGTCTCAACCGTTGAAATCTGTCAATATAATTGCAAATCTGGTGTCACCCTCACACTTCCAAAGGCATCTCGACTCACTGAGTGCTGCTTCTGCTGATGAGATCACATTTATCACCATATCACTCCCCTGGAAGTACTGCTTCTGCAGTCAGTCAGCATTTTAAGACTTTGAACCAAACGCATAACTTCAATATTATTACATTACTTGAATAAAAAAATGTTCAGGGACCTTGACAATGGTCGGCTGCTGCCAGCGGCATTGATCATTATCAAAAAAGCACAGTGCGCTGGAGTATCTCAGCGGGTCAGGGACCATCGCTGATCGACATGGATAGGCAACATTCCGGGTCAGGACCCTCCTTCTGACTGATTGTACTAGGGGCGAAAGCTGGAAAAGAGGTGCAGGAACATGAAAGGTAATCAGTGTCGGAACCATGAAAGACTTACTACGAGAAGATTCGAGGGATTTTGGGTCAGCACGTTCCCACAATGAGAATGAGTGGTCTGTCAAACCTGGAACCTCTTCAATGATAAGGTGCATGGAGGCTAAAGTAAGATCCAGAAAGCCAAGAAAAAAAATAGAAGTGAAATTAAAAGGTAAATTGGAAAAGCAAGGGAGAGTAAGAAAAAATACTGGGAAGTAAAATTTAAGTATCAATGATAGCTATCTATAACACAGTCTATGGATAACTATAGAAAGAGTAGGTTACATCAGGCACCAAAAATGTCACTTGTGGATGGAGGCAGAGAATGCGGAGAAGATTCTTAATGTATAGGAAGGAACTGCAGATGCTGGCTTAAACCGAAGGTAGACCCGAAAAACTGGAGTAACTCAGTGGGACAGGCCTGGTGAGAATTATTAAGGTGTTTAACATCTCGAAAATGGATAAGTTACCAAGTTCAAATTAAAGATATTCCAGGTTGTTAAAGAAAGCAATGAAGGATAATGTGAAGGCTCTGACTAAAATCTATCATTCATCTCCAGTAACAGGATGGATGTTAGAGTACTGGAGGACTGCTGACATTTACAGTTATTTATAATAGGATGAAGGGATCAAGTACGTAATTAAAGACTACAGTTTAACTTCAGAGGGGGGGCAAATTTGAAACAATTATACGGTACATTTGAAAGCACAGAATGTACGACAGACGGGCATGAATAATTTCATAAAATTCTTCGAAGACGTAAAAAATGTATTATTGAAGGCCATTCAATCCAAACTGCATGAATATTAACAAGGCTTTTGACAAGGTCAACATGAGAAGCTGGTCAAAAGATAATAGGTGATGGAATCCAAGGGAGAATGATACATTGGATCCAAAGTTGGTTCAGTGGCAGGAAGGAAAGGATGGTGGTTTAAGACTAGATGTATAGGAAGGAACTGCAGATAATAGACAATAGTTGGAGGAGAAGGCCATTCGGCCATTCGGCCATTCGGCCCTTCAAGTCAGCACCGCCATTCAATGTGATCATGGCTGATCATCCACAATCAGTACCCCGTTCCTGCCTTCTCCCCATATCCCCTGACTCTGCTATCTTCGAGAGCCCTATCTAGCTCTCTCTTGAAAGTATCCAGTGAACCGGCCTCCACTGCCCTCTGAAGCAGAGAATTCCACAGACTCACAACACTCTGTGTGAAAAAGTGTTTACTCATCTCCGTTCTAAATGGCTTACCCCTTATTCTTAAACTGTGGCCCCTGATTCTGGACTCTCCCAACATCGGGAACATCGGGAAGATGCGGGGTTAAACTGAAGATGGACACAAAAAGCTGGAGTAACTCAGCGGGACAGGCAGCATCTCTGGAGAAAAGGAATAGGTGATGTTTTGGGTCGAGAAGGGTCTCAACTAAGACGGAGACTAAGACTTTGCCTCCATCACAGTGAGGATGTGCTTGGTGAACTCACTGTGGTGGATGTTTAATTTGTGTTTATTGTATGTTTTGTTTTTATTGGTTCTGTGTATGACTGCAGGCAACATAATTTCGTTCAGACCGAAAGGTCTGAATGACAATAAAAGAATCTAATTCTAATTCTAATTCAACCCAAAACTTCACCTATTTATTTTCTGCAGAGATGTTGTGTCTATATTTGGTTTAAGACTAGATATCTGTTAACAATGGGGTTCTTCAGAACTCCCCCACTCTAAATGATGCGGACTTGTACAAATGATAAAGAAGTTTGCAAATGAGATACAAGTTGGCTGTGTGGTTAACAGTGATGAAAATCTTTAGACAGCAGGACTACGAATACTGATTTCTCCCACCAATTAACCCTTGGAGTCACTCTTTCTCCGTCCCTCCCCAACCCTTGTTACTCTACTTGTTTCACTGCCGTCCTGCTTAGTTTCACTGTTTGCATCTTTTCACATCTCTAGTTTCCCTCTCTCTGGACTTTCAGTCTGAAGCAGGTCTCGACCTGAAACATCACCCGTTCCTTCTCTCCAGAGAAGCTGCCTGTCCCACTGAGTTACTCCAGCATTTTGTGTCTATCTTCCGTGTTAAACATGCTCACCTTGGGTATGTGAAGAGTAGGCATGTGAAGATTAATGTTGACATAAGAGTATGGCACTATCCCATGGAAATAGACAATAGACAATAGGTGCTGAAGTAGGCCATTTGGCTCTTTGAGCCATCACCACCATTCACTGTGATCATGGCTGATCATCCAGAATCAGTTCCCCATTCCTGCCTTCCCCCCATATCCCTTGACTCCGCTATCTTTAACTCTATCTCTATTTAAGAGCTGCATTGTGACAGCTGTATGGTTGTTAACACAATATCGCAGATGTCGGATGGTTAACTTAAGTGAGAGACAGGCTGATTAGGAAACTTTGGAATGGTAATGAAAAAGGAAATAAGAGAGGCAGAGAGAGAGAAAGACAAATGAACTGTAGGAAACATAGAAGGGAATCCAGAAATATTTCATCAGCACGTGCATACAGGCCATCCCCAGATCTTCTTCTTCTGTTCGTGTCCATCTTGTTATAAATATTTGCATCATCCGTCCTGAAAAGGACGCAAGCTTCCGGCGACAATCAGTGGAATCCATCACTTGTCGGGATACTTCCAGTTTCCAGCCCTGCGACGTGGACACTTCTGCTGTGGGGCCATCGCCAGATAACATGCCTGATTTATAGATATCCCTAAATACAAATAAGCTCCCGTAATATTGTTAAATAAAAAAATTTCAACATACCTTCTGAACCTGAATTTTGTAGTCGGCAGGGCAGTACTCTGCATATCGTAAACTTGGACAATTCTACATTTTTATCAAGCCAATCAATCAAGCCAATTAACCTACAAACCTGTACGTCTTTGGAGTGCGGGAGGAAACTGAAGATCTCAGAGAAAACCCACGCAGGTCACGGGGAGAACGTACAAACTCCAAACTGACATCACCCGTAGTCGGGATCAAGCCCGGGTCTCTGGCGCTGCATTTTGCTGTAAGGCAGCAACTCTACCGCTGTGCCACCGTGACATAGGTTAACTTAGCACTGTAAATTTCTCCCAGTATGGAGGTGAGTGGTAGAATCTGTGGAGAGATTGTAGAGTATGGAGAAAATAACAAAAATGGAATTAATATAGGATTCATGTAATGGGTGGTTGATGAGGAGTCGGTGGGGTGAAGAGACAGTTTCTATTCTGTATTATTGTTATGACTCTTTATGGCAATGAGGGAAATGTGAATCAAATTAAATTCCAAAAGGTGCTTGACAAGGTGCCATATTTCCAATTTATTGTAGATGTTGAAGACAATGAAATCAAGAGAGAAAGATAGAAAATTGGCCCAGTAACAAGGCAGAGAGCTGAAGTGATATGTTGACTAGAGGGAGGTGTATGGTAGATTTCTTCAGGGGACTCTACTGCTTTCCTATAATAGTGACAATTTGGACATAGATGTCGAAGGAAATTAAATTAACAAAAGGTTGTTTTTTGGATTGGAGGGGGGAGTATAGTGGTTTCTTCCAAGGTCAGTAGTAGGCCCATTGCTTTACTTAATATGTAATGACGACTTGAGCTTGGGTGAACAAGACATTATTGCTAACATTACAGATGGCACAAACCCTGGAAAATATTGAAAACACACAGTGGGTCAGGTGGCATTTTTGGAAGGAGGTAAAGTTAAGGGCCTGTCCCACTGCGGCGACCTAATTTGTGAGTTTAGAAGAGTTTGCGCTTGACTCAAACTTGCAGCATGATCGACACATGGTCCTAGGATGTCCTAGGAGGTCACTGTAATTCTCCTTCATGCTCGAGGGAAGTTCCCGCATACTCGCGAGTAAAAATTGGTCGGCATGGTTCTTTTGAACTTGTAGTGCAGTGGAGTGGGTTCGCTATGTAGTTACAGGCAGTCGAGCACAGCCTTAGGCAATCTCCTTCGCTGACCGGGCATTTTAATTGGCACATTGGAGTTTTCAGAACCAAGGAAAACCGACCGGTAATGTTAAATGCCCGCTAAACTTTATTAAAAGTTGTCTGGCTTCTTAAAAGTGTCTCTCTCCCCCCTTCTCCCCCCTTCTCCCCCCGGTGTGTGTGTGTGTGTGTGTGTGTGTGTGTGTGTGTGTGTGTGTGTGTGTGTGTCTGTGTCTGTGTCTGTGTCTGTGTCTGTGTCTGTGTCTGTGTCTGTGTCTGTGTCTGTGTCTGTGTCTGTGTGTGTGTGTGTGTGTGTGCTCCCTCTGACGGTCGATCCAGCTCGAGGTTTTTCAGGCGAGTGCCCTCAAGCTTGAAGGTCAAAGACAGTTGCTGAAAAGTCGCGTTAGTGGGACAGGCCCTTTAACTTTTTGAGTCTGAGACACTTAGAACTGGGAAAGAGAGAAAAATAAATTAGTTTTCACCGAAGAGACAATATGGGGGTTAGAGATGTGTAGGCTTGAAGAGAGTATTGCTGATAGGGTGAATCCAAATGGCTTAGTGGAGACAGTTGCAAGTGTACAAAGCATCTTAGTTTGTGTAAGGTGTTGTAATTGGTGAGGCTGTGGCAGGTATTGATCCCCAAGGATGTCTTGGGCCTTGTTATAATAGTTCAGGAAACTACAGGCAAATTAAATTGGGATGGTGAATTAAAGTGCCCATCTCTCCTCGAAAAGGAGTCAAGTTTCTGCGATGAGCTGGGCAGCACCTCCAGCCTGGAGCGCCACCTGTCAGACGCTGGCTGTCATTACCCGCTGTAGATAACAGGTGACTGAGTGGTGAGAGGATTGTAGCTTTCTTGGAACAGTCACGGGGTGCTTGTAAGAGTGCTGATGTAGGAGGATTAATGGAACGAAAGGCACGGTGTGCCATTGATTCCGTGTGAGCGAGTGGTGCACTGCTGCAGAGGCAAGATTCAGACAGGGCAGCAGAGAATAGGAGAGGCAGAGAACCAGGCAGAGCTGGGAACGGAAATGAGAGGAACAGAGAGGGACAGAGAGAGAAAGAGAGAGAGAAAGAGAGATTGAGAGAGAGAGACAGAGAGACAGAGAGACAGAGAGAGAGAGAGATAGAGGGAGGGATTAAGACAGAGACAGAGAGAGCGAGACAGAGAGGGAGATAGAGATAGAGAGAGAGAGGGAGAGAGACAATCACACTACTGAAGCCAGGGAAGGACCCCTCAGAGGCCAAGAGTTATAGACCTATCTCTCCACTCTGCCACACCTACAAACTATTTGAGAGGCTCATTCTCAGCCACCTTGCTCCATATGTAGATGAACACCTAATATCAGAACAGGCAGGATTCCGCCCAGGCAAGTCCACAACAAGCCAGCTCCTCAACCTACGCATATCGAAGATGGCTTCGAACAAGGGCAAATCACGGGAGCAGTGTTTACAATACAATACAATACAATACAATACAATACAATTCAATTTATTGTCATTTGGACCCCTTGAGGTCCAAACGAAATGCCGTTTCTGCAGCCATACATTACAAACAAATAGACCCAAGACACAACATAATTTACATAAACATCCATCACATCGCCAAAAAAACTTATCTCTCCACTGCACTCTCCCCCCCGATGTCAGAGTCAAAGTCAAAGCCCCCGGCGGGCGATGGCGATTGTCCCGTGGCCATTAAAGCCACGCCGGGTGATGCAAGGCCGCACACCGAGTCTTGGTCTTAGAGCCCCCGGCGTGCGCTCGCAAACTCCCGCGGCCATTCCAAGCCGCGCGGGGCGGTGATGTAGGCCCCGCTCCAGGAGCTCTTCAACCCCGCAACTCGGGCGGGAGAAGTCGCCGTTGCGGAAGCCCTGAAAAGTGGACTCCCTCCAGGGACCTGCGGGCTCCCGGTGCCGCCGTCCGCCAGACCCGCAGTTGCAGCCTCCGAATCTCCGGGGGTCGGGCCGCAGCAGCGTCCACCACAGCTCCACCCGCTCTGGACTCGGCCAGCTCCGCGACGGTGAGGTGAGTAGTCGGCACCACAGCTCCCGGTCTTCCTGTTGGAGGCCGCTCCTCGTTGCAGCCCCAACGACAACGGAGACCCGACAAAGAAAAGGTCGGGTCTCCCGTGCAGGGAGAGATTAAAAGTTACCCCCAACCCCCCCACACCACCCCCACCCCCCCACACACATACCCCAACAAAAAATAACAAAAACTACATAAAAACATAGACATAAAATAATAAAAAACGCAGACGGACTGCAGAGGCCGCTGCTGACGAGAGTCGCGCCGCCTGGTATGTCGATTTGTCAGCAGCATACCACACTATCAACCACAAACGACTACTCTACAAGATCCTTGAGATGACAAAAGATCTGCATCTAACCGAGCTAATACAAACAATGCTCCAAAATCAAAGGTTCTTTGTCGAGAAAAAGAGGGAAATGAAGCAGATGGCGATGACAGAAGAACGGCCTCCCTCAAGGAAGTAGTCTGTCACCGATCCTGTACAACGACTGCACCAATGACCAGCCAACTGACTTGGTAACTAAGCATTTCATCTATGCTTAGCAGGAGGCTAACCATCAACTACACGTCATGTGGTCTGGACTCCCACTAATACTTTGCCCAAATCCAGTCTACCTTGGAGTCACTCATGACCGCTGCTTAACATTCAAGGCACATGTGGAAAAAACGAAAGCAAAGGTGGGCGTCCGCAACAGCATATTGAACAAACTCACCACCACCAAATGGGGTGGAAACCCAACAACAGTACGTACTACAGCCTTAACACTCTGCTTCTCTGCTGCTGAATACGCCTGCCCTGTTTGGGAGAGATCTACACATGGAAAGAAGATCAACTCATCCATGAATACCAGCTGCCATAGCATCATTGGTTGCCTCAGATCTACGGACATAAACAACGTCTACCTACTGGCTGTCATCGCACCCCCAGACATCAGGAGAGCTGTTGCAAGTAGGACAGAGTGCCTGAAATAACTGACATATGATAGACTCCCATTACACAACCATGTGCCTCCTCCTAGGTGGTTAAAATCACATAAGAGCTTCCTGACCAGCGACACCCCAATTGGAAACAACACCAACTGAAGCTCGCCTCCAGATGTGGAACAACAGACTAGCCACTGTCCCTATTTCCACCAAGATGGGCACATACCAGCAGCAGACGCTGACCACCAGGTGCTGATGAACACTGGCTGAACTGGAGATGTCTCAACCGACTGCGAACTGGGGTCGGGTGGTCAAGGGTGACATTGCACAAATGGGGCGACATCGAGGGTACAACAACCTGTGACTGTGGCACACAGACCCAGACAATGCAACACCTACTGCAATGCCCATTGCTGGATAATCCATGTACTACTGTAGACCTTGCACTTAACACACCAATAGGGCAACGATGTGTAAAGCAGTGGCAAGCCACTATATAGCAGAAGGACACGAAAGAAGAAGAGACAGAGGGAGAGACAGAGAGAGGGAGAGGGAGAGGGAGAGGGAGAGGGAGAGACAGAGACAGAGACAGAGGGAGAGACAGAGACAGAGACAGAGACAGAGACAGAGACAGAGACAGAGACAGAGACAGAGACAGAGACAGAGACAGAGACAGAGACAGAGACAGAGACAGAGACAGAGACAGAGACAGAGACAGAGACAGAGACAGAGACGGAGAGGGAGAGGGAGAGGGAGAGGGAGAGGGAGAGGGAGAGGGAGAGGGAGAGGGAGAGATGCAGAGCTGGGAAAGGGAGGGAGAGAGCCAGGCAGAATTGGGAATGGAAAGACAGATGCAGAGCTGGGAATGGTAGTGGTAGATAAAGAGCCGTAAAAGACAAATGTAGCTTCAGTATGGCTAAGATAGTGAGAGTGTTGACAACAAATGTGTTTGCAAAGCATGACAAAAGATGATAGCAAGAACTGTAGGCGTAACAAAAAAGCCTTAAGCTATGAGGCCCCACCATGAACAGTCTGGTAAGATCCAAGTGAGCAGGATTGGAAATGAAATCTCTCTGGCAGCCACGTCAGTGTCACTGGCATGTATCCATGCAGTGTTCGCATGGTCCCCTTCTATATAGTAGATCGCTTCTCTGCAGAATATCATCCATGAGCGCATCAAGGTCCCGATCAGTCAACGTGGAAGTACATTTCCTGACCTCAGGGATTAGCGTTGCTTTGGTGCCGAAAGAAACAACAGTTTCCTAGAGCTTGGAGAGTGTGGTTGGTCTTGAGTATGTGTGTCCTTTGAGAACTGGCCTATATGGTAGCAGCCGCTTGTCTAAGTGTTGGCAACTGCAAGAAACTCAATCAGCGCCTTTCAATAATGCCCACTGTTTCTGAAACAAGAGGGTGGCATGGTGGTAGAGTCGCTGCCTTACAGCGCCACAGACCCGGGTTCGATCCTGACTGCGGGCGCTGTCTGAATGGAGTTTGTACGTTCTCCCCGTGACCTGCGTGGGTTTTCTACGAGATCTTCGGTTTCCTCCCACATTCCAAAGCTGTACAGATTTGGTGCAATTGGAAATTGTCCTGAGAGTTAAGATAGTGTTAATGTGCGGGGGTCGCTAGTCTGTGAGGTCTCAGTGGGTCGAAGGTCCTGTTTCCACGCCGTATCTTTAAACTAAATGAAAACTAAGCATTCGAGAAAGTTGAAATTGATGAATTTTGTCATCTTTTCAGTGCTTTTAAGACAGAGCAATGAAACGTAACAATTGAAAAACAGAATAAATGAATTTTTGGACCTTCGACTAATGTTTTCAATAGGAAGTGGAAGAAAAGAACAAAATGGAGGTTGAAGATAGACACAAAATGCTGCAGTAACTCAGCGGGACAGACATCATCCCTGGAGAGAAGGAATGTGTGACGATTCAGGTCGAGATCCTTCTACAATACAATACAATACAATACAATTTATTGTCAGACAGATCTCTTCAGAAAGATCTCGACCCAAAACATCATCCATTCCTTCTCTCCGGAGATACTGCCTGTTGAGTTACTCTAGCATTTTGTGTTTAAATCTTCGATTTAAACCAGCATCTGCTGTTCCTTCCAACACAAAATGAAGGTTCATGTGGAATCCTTCCTGCATAATATTGGTGAGTTATACATTGTGCTTATACAGACAGTTCACCCTTCAGTGCTCAGGTTTCTACCCAAAATGGCTTTATCTTTCATACAAATTTCATTCAGCCCAGTAAGTAGAGTTTATCTGCTCACAGGCAATGAATTCAAATACATCATTTAGATGGCTTGGCTGATAACACTTTAATCGTTAATGAAGAAAGTAATCCTCAACATACTTAGCTGGTATTTTTCCCCCACTGCTAACGGCAACCTTCAGGGGTGACAGGAGTTTATGGATGGATGCTGCATGTTCACGAGATATGCCTCCCAATGGTCGCGCAAATAGGTAATGAACTGGCTGCAGTAAATTTCGGCACAAATGGCCAGTGAGCCTTCCTAGGTTCCAACAGAGGAGCCTTTGTATAATTAATTCTTAGGATCTAGGGTTTGCTGAAAAAGCCTGATGAAATTGCTTCAAGGGGTGAATATTAGCCACTGGTGCAAACAATAGTCCAAAAAGGCACGGTGGTAACGCGGTAGAGTTGCTGCCTTTTACAGCGACAGAGATCCGGGTTCGATCCTGACTACAGGTGCTGTCTGTATGTAGTTTGCACGTTCCCCCATGACTCATGTGGGTTTTCTCCAGGTTCCCAGTTTCCACCCACTCTCCAAAGACGTACAGGTTTGTAGCTTGGTAAAATTGTAAATTGTCCCTAGTATGTGAGGAATGGTGTTAGTGTGCAGGGATCGCTGGTCAGCGCGGGCTCGGTAGGATGAAGGGCCTGTTTCCACACTGTATCTCTGAACTCAATTGAACTAAATAGCCATGCTGTGTGTGTTTTCATCTCATTCGATACTGTGGCCATTTCTGTAAGAAAAATACTTGGTGTAAAGTAAGCTGCTATGATCTTCACAATCATCTTCACTTGGTAGTGAAGCTCTTGACAGATGAGCAAATGTGATTTACACACGTTCAACACATGCATTACCTCAACAAAACTGTATCGCTTTTACTAGCTCTTGCAGATTGTGATTCAAGAGACAAGAATCACAGTGTTATCGAGTTGCACAGCATGGAAACAGGCCCTTCAGCCCAACTCGTCTATTCTGACCAAGATGCCCCACCTAAGCTTGCCCCATTTGCCTGCAATGGGCCCATATCACTCTCAACCTTTCCTCCCCATTACCTGTCCAAACCTCTGTTCAATATTTTTATTGTAATGTTGGGATATTGAAATGTTGTCAATTCACGATGTGTATAATTGTCATATGTGCTGACAATGGAACAGGGAATAATTACTGGCTGCAGCTCTACAATCCCAGTAACACAATAGCACAACTAAATATGCAATAATAAAATGCACAATAAATTAACAATCAGTCATATTGGGTAACCAGACCGTAAAGTCCAAATCCAAAGTACAGAGTGCAACAAGACAAAGTACACTGTAATAATAGTTGCTGAGTGTAGTGAGTGTTGTGCATTGTTCAAGAACAATGGAGCTACTGTCTTGAAACTGGAGCTCGTGACTTTCTGGCTCATGCACCTTCTTCCCGATGGAAGTAGAGATGTGAGCATGGCCAGGGTGGTGAGGGTCGATGATGATATTGCTTCCCGTTTTGAGGCAGCATGTTCGGCAGATCCATTCAGTGGTGGTGAAGTTATAAGGTCATAAGATCAGAAGGAATAGGTGTAGAATTTGGCCATTTGGCCCATCAAGTCTACTCCGCCATTCAATCATGGCCGATCTATGTCTCCCTCCTAACCCCATTCTTCTGCCTTCTCCCCATAACCTCTGACA
The DNA here is from genome assembly GCF_010909765.2 of Amblyraja radiata. NCBI lineage: Eukaryota > Metazoa > Chordata > Chondrichthyes > Rajiformes > Rajidae > Amblyraja > Amblyraja radiata. Next base: position 13,799,683 of record NC_045962.1, on the reverse strand, counting down.
CCTGTACTAATCAAGATTCTATCTATCGCTGTTTTAAAAATATCCACTGACTTGGCCTCCACAGCCTTCTGTGGCAAATAATTCCACAGATTCACCACCATCTGACTAAATTAATTTCTCCTCACCTCCTTCCTAAAATAATGTCCTTTAATTCTGTGGCTATGACCTCTAGTCCTAGACTCTCCCACTAGTGGAAACATCCTCTCCACATGATGCAATAACACAGATAAATATATAATAATCATAAATACAATAAATTAATAATGCCAATACTAATAGTATACCATAATAGTGTAAACAGAGGTCACAGAAAATCATAATTGTTAAGATCAGTGTTGTGTAGCGTTCAAGAGCCTACTCTTGGACACAACACTAGGTTGCTGGGAAGAAGCCGTTTTTGAAACAGGCATCATGTGTTTCCAGGCTCTTGTGTCTTCTTCCCAATAGCAGTAGCAATATGAGAGCATAACGAGGGTGGTATGTTGGGACGACAGATGGCACAATGGGCTAAGTGTTCGGCTGGCAACTGGAAGGTAGCTGGTTCGAATCCCGCTTGGAGTGCATACTGTCGTTGTGTCCTTGGGCAAGACACTTCACCCACCTTTGCCTGTGTGTGAATGTGTGTGAATGTGTGTGAGTGATTGGTGGTGGTCGGAGGGGCCGTAGGCGCAGATTGGCAGCCACGCTTCCGTCAGTCTGCCCCAGGGCAGCTGTGGCTACAGAAGTAGCTTACCACCACCGAGTGTGACTGAGGAGTGAATGAATAATGCGATGTAAAGCGCCTTGAGTATTAGAAAGGCGCTATATAAATCCCATCCATTATTATTATTATTATTATGTTCTCTGATGACATTGACTGCCTTTTGAGACAGTGCCAGGGCAGCACAGTAGCGCAGCGGTAGTGTTGCTGCCTTACAGCGCCAGAGACCCGGGTTCGATCCTGACTATGGGTACTGTTTATACGGAGTTTGTACGTTCTTCCCATGACCTGCATGGGTTTTTTCTGGGTGCTCCAGTTTCCTCCCACATTCCAAAGAGTACAGGTTTGAAGGATGATTGACTTGGTAACATTGTAAAAATTGTCCCCAGTGTGTGTAGAATAGTGTTAGTGTGCGGGAATCGATGGACGGCGTGGACTTGGTGAGCCGAAGGGCTTGTTTCCACGCGGATCTCTAAACTAAACTAAATTAAACTAAACTAAACTAAAGCCTCCTTTCGAACCCATCGATGGTGGGTAATACCTGTGATGGACCGGGTAGTATCTACCACTCTATAAAGTTCTTATAAGAACATGAACGATTTATATCGCATCCCATGCTGGTCTGTTGTGAAGATACAGTAGGTGAATTGTAGTGCGTTCAGGTACTTACTGTGGTAGGAGTTAATATGTGTCATAACCAGCCTCTCAAAGCACTTCTTCACCAAGGTCAGCAGTTCTTTGTGTCGGAGAAGAGTGTCAATAGTCAATGATAATGCAATGGTTATGGTTCAGCTCAGCAAACCAGCGATAATGAGTCCAAATCCAATCATTGCATTAAAGCTGGGCATCTGTGGGCTGCACTGAAAAGTGATTATAAAACAACTGAACTGTTGCGAAAGATGAGCTGGGGTGTGAATGTCCTTTACGGAGTGGAATCAGTCACCCCTACTAATCTGCTGCGCATGTGACCCCAGTCCCACCCTACTGTACTTTTTGTGCCTTTAAGGAAAACGTCATTTATTTTTGTCAAGTTCATATAGCCTACGATGTAATTATCCAAAGATTTCAGGAGGCAAGGTGCCTGCATCGAAGACTGCCCATGGAAAGTGAACCGTAGAGGTTATTACATTCCCATGCAAATGATAAGATCTGTGGAGGGGCATCCAGATTTAAAAATAAATAAAAAATTAATAATAATAATAATAATAATAATAATAATAATAATAATAATAATAATAATAATAATAATAATAATAATAATAATAATAATAATAATAATAATAATTCAATTGTAATAATTTAACAATAACGTTTCAAATAATATAACTTTTTTTTTGCCGCATAGGGTTTGCAGATAATCCCAAAAATAATTGGAAGATCGAAATGAAAGCTCGAAAGTGTGTTGCTGCGAGCAGCAAACCTGCCTTTGTGTTTTGCAGTGATGTTGGTTTCTAAGCAATAGACCTCCATGGAACTTGCCTGGCATATGATCAAATTAGCTGAAGCTAGACCTTCCCACAGCCACACTAGTTGTCATCTGTGGGGGCATCGAGGGAAGGTGGAGGAAAACTCAGACCAGCAACTGCTGCTCCGTGCCGAAGTTACTTTTTGATTAGACCGAGAGATTGCAATGTGCCGCAAGGCTTCATTACAATGGACATGAACAAAATTAGCTCTTTCCCTCGATTTCTGCTGATGACATTCCACTCCGGAATGCAAGGAGCCCTTAGAGCTGCATTAGGCACAGATGAAGAGGCCGTTAGTGCTTCTATTAAAACGACATCCTATTTCACTCATACCTTATATTTTCAATAGATTTATTCAACGAAGAAAAATAAGCCTCCTAAATGTTCAACCTTCATCATGATTCATTTTTCAGATCTTAGTTTTTAATTTAATGAGGATAATTGAAATGGAATGAATATAAATGTATTTGAACAATGAGATTATTATTACTGCTACACAGCAAATCTTTCTCTCATTTAGCAATTGAGAAGAAGCTGCAATATTGATTATGAATGTACCTAACCTTAGTTCGCTTCAGCTCATCTGGCTGAGAAATGTCATGTTATGTCCACGTGAGACCTTTAATTAAAATAGAAAGCATTATTTTAAACATCAAGGGATAGAACAGGCTTGAACTGGTTTATCTTAGCAATGAAACACTACAGAGACGGCACTGTGTCAGCTTGATAGTTCAGCTATCATTGATGAAGGCAGAACTTAGATAATTAAATCTGTTGGATAACAACCGTGATAAATTAAATACACAATTGCAATACTGTACTTAGAAAGAGGCACATGTTATTATTTTGTGCAAGTTCAACAAATAAAAAATTAAAGTGTAATCATGTACTAATCACAGTTAAAATGTGACAGATATGAAGCCATCAGTTTCAGCTGTGTGGAATGTTAAAGCGAATATGTGAAGGGTAACTGAGGTAAGTGAATATGTAGACAAATAAATTGCTGAATTTAGCCTCTGGCTTATCAATGCCAAACAATGCCATCAGTTCTTTTTTGGACTATTATCCAATTGCCCACTGTTAACTGCACAGGGTCGGGTTCAAGGATTGGGCAGAGGTCCTGAGATGAATTAGCTGTTAGTTTTCAGATATGAGGACTAGTATTAGCACAAGTTCAAGGCTGAAACTTGGAACCGAGATTGGGATAATAAAGAAGCAAAACAAGGTCAGTTTGATCCAAGCCTACTCGTGATATCATGTGGTTTTATTGTTGATGCTGACACTACTTGTTATTTTTAAGAAAGTCTTAAAATTTAACTCGTTGACCAAGCTTCAATTCTAATAACCTCTTGTATTGGATCAGTATTGGATTTAGCCTGACTGCAATCTTGCGAAGTGCCCTGGGCATTTTTTACCATTTTAAAGCTGCCACATAAACACAGGGTGTAGTAAGGAACTGCAAATGCTGGTTTAAACCGAAGATAGACACAAAAAGCTGGAGTAACTCAGCAGGACAGGCAGGAGTTTTGGGGAGAAGGAGTGGATGACGTTCTGGGTCAAGACCCTTCTTCAATACAGGGTATTGTTCTTGACCTGAAGGACCATGTCAAAGGAAACAGAATAAATATTCAAGTTTTATTTAACTGCACACGACGTTAGGAATGGCCAGGACTGTTTGGAAATGAGATTGGAATGTTAAAATTGGTTAAATTGTGTAAATTAGCAATCAAAGGCATCCCGGCTTGATAATGAAGTTTATCGATTCTTCTTTAAGAAACCTGAAGACACATATGGTGTGGAAAGGTGCACTGTTTTTGTCAACATCTCCTACTAATCTCCTGAACAAAATTAGCTTCCTCCCTCTCTGCCTCCATACAATAGTGAATTTAACACACTTCATACAAGTATTTTTTCCTGGTTTCCTTAATCTAGTTCCTACTCCTCCCATTCCGTTCTCCACCCCCACTTCCCTATTGTGCTGTCCTTGGAGATTGAGAAATCCAATTATTTATTATTGTTGTGTTGAGGTTAGTTGATGGTGTTGGCTGCAAAGGGAAATGGATTTTGCCATATGTTTCTTATCAGCTTTGTTCCAATATCATGTAATTCCAGTAGCCACTCCAAGTATGACCTTGTTCTTTTCAAGGAAAGCAGCTTTAAAATTAACTCCGTTGACCTTAAAGGAACAGTGTCAACGAGCAAAGCTACTTTCAATATCTCAGGGTGAATTTCTATTCATTATCCTGCGTTGCCATTACAGTAAAGCAGGATTTTACTTCGGAGTCACGTGAGTGACTACGTGAAGACCCCGCCAGCACGCATGTGCGACATGGCGTCTCACGCAGTGCAACAGCGACGGGCGGGGGAACGAGCTCTCCCGCAACAGGGTTTAAATCGGGACCTACAGGTAAGTTAAGCTTATTCTGAGGTCGTTATTCCCAAACCCTTGTTGTGTTCTGTGCTTTCAGCGAACATGGACAAGGGAAGGAAACTAAAGAAGGTCGCGCCCCGTTCGACCGTGATGGCCCAGGAGGGTTCCAGCAGTGGGGGGCGACCGGCCACATCTGGACCGCACTCGCTGCGGTCCACAGTCACCGACTCAATTTCTGCCCAGCCAAGCCCAACGCCGCAAGCTGCTCAGCTCGAACCACCGCAGCGGGTTGGAGGCAAGGCAAAGCAGGTCGGTCTGGCCGATAGACTCGGACAAGTCCGGTCAGGAAGACGCGCTGCCCGAGAGCAGCTAAGGTGACCGTTTATCCTGCATGGAGCGGTTGATGGAGCAGATGCTCCAGCGGGACTTGCTCCGGGAGATGGAGCAAGCCCGCCATGGGAGTGCTCGCACACCCACACCCACAACAGCGCCGTATCCGGTGCTGTCCATCGCATCTCCCTCGACAGAGGGGAGCGTTGGGGGCCAGGGCTGGGCTGGCCTAGAAGAGGGGCTCGTGGCTGAAGACAACAGCAGTGTGCTGGGGGTGCAGGACCAGGAAGAGCTGCTGGGAGTGGTCAACCGCTAACACCACGAGCGGGACAGCCATTGCAGTCAAAACTGGCGGCCAGTATAGACTACCTGTCCTTCCACCCGCTACAGGAACAGGTAGTCAATGAGGCTATGGACAGATACACGCCTCCGGAGAACTGCATCTCACTCAATGTACCGGCCGTTAACAGCCAAATCTGGGGGTACATTGGGTTGGGCATAAGAACCCAGGAGGTGAAGCTCCAGAAAATCTTAAAGCTCATGACGTCAGCTATCACGTCCTATGCTCGTTCGGTTGATGGGGTCGAAATGACCGATAACCAGCAGGACACTCTGGCTCTACTGTGCAACACACAGTATGAGATAAACTGCCTGCGGAAGGACGCCATCAGACCTGTCCGAAATCCCAAATTTGCAGGGTTGTGCAAATCTACAACTACACAACCACAAATCTTGCTGTTTGGGAAGGATTTGTCGAAACAACTCAAAGATCTGGACGAGGAGTCGAAAGCACTTGGACTCATGAGGGCAGGTCCAGGAACGAGTAAAGCCACACAACCCAGGCAGCAGCACCCCTATGCATCCACCAGCAGGCGTCAACACTTGAAAGCATGGGGGCCTCACATCATCCCCGGAGGTCTTTTTTAGGCCAGGGCCCAGAGCAGACCACATGGAAGATGCGCTAACCCCACACTCCGGCGCCTCGGCCAACGAAGAAACAGAAGCCGAGGAAATGAACACACTACCGGGTAACCATGGAGGTAGGTGGGTCTGGTTCCTTCCAGAACATAAAAGGTGTAGGGCCTGTACTAACAGGGGGAAGGTTACACTTGTTTTTGGAAGCATGGAGGACTATCACTCTTGATAAATATATACTACAAAGTATTCAGGGATACAAAATTGAGTTCATCCAAAAAAGTATGCCACCATTCAACATGTACCTCACAGGGAGTTTACACTCTCACAAAGGGAAAAATACGAGTGACATGCAGAACTGGTGAGGTTACATACAAAAGGAGTCATAGAGAAAACTGAACATGACTCTTTGGAATTTGTATCTAATATATTCACAAAAACCAAGAAAGATGGTGGGTGTCGCATCATCATTGACTTAACTACACTGAATACTTTTGTCAGGTATATACATTTCAAAATGGAAACATTTGTTACTGCCAAACAATTAATTTCCAGAGGATACTTCATGGCATGCATCGATTTGAAAGATGCATACTATTCAGTACCCATTCATAAGGATCATCGTAGATACCTAAAGTTTAACTAGATGGGGCAACAATGGCAGTATAAAGCGTTGCCTAATGGCTTAACATCAGCCCCAAGACTGTTTACCAAGATATTAAAACCGCCTTGGCAATACTAAGAAAACAAAAACATATTGTCATGGCATATCTTGATGATATTTTGATAGTGGGGAAAACCTGGAGTTAGCTAACTCAGCTGTATTAGCTACCAAACATTTGTTTGAAACACTGGGGTGTGTCATACATCCAGATAAATCTAAGTTGACGCCATCCACAACTATGGACTATCTGGGATTCACAATTAACTCTATCCACATGTCTGTAACATTGCCAAAAGACAAAGCAGCAGAATTGGTGAAAGCCTGCAACAAATTGATAGTTACTAATCAACCATCTATTCGACAGGTGGCAAGAGTGATTGGGAAATTAGTATCAGCATTTCCAGCTACTCAACTTGGACCTTTGCATTACCAAAACTTACAAAGGGCAAAGGTGCAAGCGTTAAAACAACATGCAGGTCATTTTGATCGACCCATGCAATTACCAGCTGAAGCAATTTCAGAATTACAATGGTGGAAAGAAAACATTTGGCATAGTTCCAGCCCCATCGTTATCAGTAACCCAACACTCACGATACAAACGGATGCCAGTGCTCAGGGCTGGGGAGCAACTAACATTATATCTAGTACTGGTGGCAGATGGAACATACAAGAATCATCACTACTACAGACACTGGGTATAAATTATTTAGAAATGTTGGGTGCGTTTTATGGGCTAAAAGCTTACTGTTCAGCTATGCACCATTTGCATGTCCGCCTACAAATTGACAAACCACAGTGGTGGCTTATATTAACCATATGGGTGGAATAAAATCGATATCGTGTGACGATCTGGTCAACACAATCTGGCAATGGTGTGTCAACAGACATATTTGGCTATCAGCAACTTAGGTAAGCTACCTGGTAAGCTCAATACAGTGGCAGATACCAGGTCACGAAAATTTAATGACAACACCGAATGGATGTTGAACCATAAAGTATTGCTGATATTACAAAGCGGTATGGAACACCTGATATCGATCTCTTTGCATCCCGACTGAATCACCAGTTACCAACATATGTCGCTTGGGTACCAGACCCTGAGGCAGCAGCGATGGACGCCTTTTCGCTGAATTGGGGAAATTTGTTTTTCTATGCCGTTCCCCCCTTCTGCCTCATCAGTCGGGACCGACACAAAATACAAATGGACTCAGCTTCAGGTATTTTGGTAGTACCCGACTGGCCTACGCAGCCATGGTTTCCTGTGGTCCTCGACATGGTCACTGAACCACTCATGACCATTTCCAAAAGACCAGATCTGTTCGCCCATCCTGTTACGGGCAAAAGTCATTCGTGCCATGACAGGATAAATCTGTTGGCTTGCAGAATTTAAAAAGGCCTCTGTTGGATCTGGGATTATCGGACAGGACCATGAACATGATCACGGCAGCCTACCGACAATCAACCAAGAAGCAGTACCTCTCCAGCATACGGAAGTGGGAAGCGTACTGCTCAAGGACGGGGGTAGCATACAGATCAGCTACAATTACGAAGTCCTGGAGTTCCTATCCAGCCTTCACTTCAATGAAGGACTGAGTTATAGCACAATTAACAGTGCTAGGAGTGTGCTGTCAGCCTATCTATGGCAGGCACCAGGATAGCAGTCCATAGGATCTCACCTTCTGGTGGCCAAACTAATGAGGGGTATTTATAACACCAATCTCCCTAGACCAAGGTACACCCAGATCTGGGACGTCAGTGTCGTCCTGATATTACTAAGGGGTTGGTCACCAGCCAGATCCCTGTCTCTGGAACAGCTCACTCTAAAAACTGTCATGCTGATGGCCTTGGTCTCAGCCCAAAGGGTCCAGTCCATATACAAATTAAGACTGGACAATATGGTAACATCAACTGACCAGTTAACATTCAGAATCTTGGAGCTGGTCAAGCAGAGCAGACCGGGAACTTCGGGACTGACGATGGAATTCCGGGCCTACCCACCTGACCCCCGTTTATGTGTCATGTCACATCTACTGCTTTATCTTAGCACAACTAAAGCCTTAAGTGGGAGCAAAATGGCACTATGGGTTAGCTTCAAACAGCCTCATGGTCGGGTGTCAGTACAAACCATCTCAAGATGGCTCAGACAGGTTCTGGGAGCTGCTGGGGTGGATACTGACATTTTTAAATCTCACTCCACCAGGGCAGCAGCAACATCGGCGGCCAGAAATATGGAGGTACCAATGGACCATATTCTGGCAACAGCAGGATGGTCTACGGAAAGGACTTTCCAAATATTTTATAACAAGCCGATTGCCAAACCTGCAGTGTTTGCAGAAAGAATTTTAAGTTCTGCAAATATATAATTTAGCCCAAGGGAGCATTAATTTCTTTGTATAAAAAATAAACATTGTTATTGTTTTTAAAAAATTGATTCATGTTTAATTACGATAACATACTTCCTCCCTTGGATAACTTCGGCAGTGAGTGAAGCATGGACTGTTCCACGGCTTGAAATCACAGATCTTTAAAATCTTCACGTAGTCACTCACGTGACTCCGAAGTAAAATAGTAAGATTAAATGAGAACTTACCAGTTTGAAGTTTGATCTTTATTTTATGAGGAGTTACGATGAGGGATTACGTGCCCTCCGCTCCCACCCTCAATTATAAAGGTCAACTGGTATCCTAGTTCTTCTTATCTTACTATGTTTATTTCAATTACTATTACTGTGATTCCACACCGCTGCTTTGAAGAATGTCGCGCATGCGTGCTGGCGGGGTCTTCACGTAATCCCTCATTGTAACTCCTCATAAAATAAAGATCAAACTGGTAAGTTCTCGTTTAATCTTACTATTATTGCTACCTTCAGAGGTCAAGTGAGTTACTTGCGAAAGGATTTCACTCACTGAAAACCTGACTGGGGAAGTAGTTGTTGTAAGTCCCATTGAGCATGACTGTAATGTTCTGGAGTGGAAACTGTGGTATTGCCTTTTTTTAATTGTCTCAGCCTTGCAAACTTCAGCACCAGGCTCAGGGTGATGAGGAGGGGAGAGAACAGTGTTTGTTTATTCAACTGGCTCTCAGTCAATGCCACAGCAGGTCTCATCGCACCATCAGAAAACGGCAGCAGCAGCAACAAGAAGCAAAACCAGTCAGGAGGACAGGGGAGACCAGACAGTGAAAAGGGTAGACATCTTCTGGGAGTAACCTGAATAACGATAGCACAAGCTTCACGATGAGGCAATTCAGTGGATGCAAAGAATTTGAGGACATCCTTAAGGAACTGTCCAACCTAATTCGGGGGTTTAGAAGAGTTTAGGAGAGTTTGAAAAAATGTCATGTTGAAGACCTCCTTCGACGATGTTGAAGACTAGCTACGACTAGCTTCTGGAAAATTGGACATCGAATAGTGGAGAGTGAAGATGACCTCCTTCGATCTCCTTCAACCTCACTTCAACCTCCCTTCGACTATGTTGAAGACTACGATTACCTTTGACTACCTTTGATTACCTTCGACTACCCTCGATTACCTTCGACTACCCTCGATTACCTATGAATAACATGTCAACCTACTACGACCTACTTCGACTAAACCTACGAGTAAAAAAAGTATCGATTTTTTCCATGGCGACCTTTTTTTACTCGCGGGTACCTTTCAGCATGTTGAAAAATACGTTGCAACCTAGCTGAGGCCTCGAGTACGTGGGGACTACCCTCGAGCATGAAGGAGAGTTACATAGACCTTCTAGGACCTCGTGTCAAACATGCTGCGAGTATGAGTTGAGGGTAAACTCGTCTGAATTCTCGGATTAGGTCGCCGCAATGGGACAGCCCCTATAGGGTGAAACTGATGTTATACTAATACCATTTATACATTCTTTCTATTTGTTTCGATAGAAATGTATCCAGTTATTCTACAATATCGTTCCCATAGAGTTATACAGTGTAACAGCACAGAAACAGGCTCTTTGACTCATCCATGCCGACCAAAATGCCCCCATCTAAACTGGTTCCATTTCCCCGTGTTTGCTCCATATCCCTCTTAACCTTTCTTATCCTTGTACTCATCCACATGTCTTTTTTTAAAGGGCCTGTCCCACTTAGGTGACTTTTCAGCGGACTGCCTGCGACCTTCAAGCTCGCGGCACTCGCCTGAAAAACCACAAACTGGAACGGCGACCGTCAGAGTGGAACGCGCACACACACACACACACACACACACACACACACACACACACACACACACACACACACACACACACACACACACACACACACACACACACACACACACGCACACACACACACACACACAAACATATCGCAAAGGCGGGGACCAGGGCAAGCGGGGGAGCGCTGTCTGAAATTCACACGGTGCAAAGCCATGGTGATACAGACACACACCGCGATGAACAGGAAGGTCCTTTAAAAGAGGAGGGATGGGAGAAGGGGAAAGAAGGGGGGACAAGGGGGGAGAAGGAGTGGAGACACTTTTAAGAAGCCAGACAACTTTTCATAAGCCAGAGATACACAGCTGTGAAGTTTAGCGGGCATTTAACATTACCGGTCGGTTTTCCTTGGATCTGATAACTCATGCTTAAACCCTAATGTGCCAATGAAAATGCCCAGTCAGCAAAGGAGATTAACTAAAACAACCTCGACTACCTACAACAACATGGCGACCCCACTACAACTGCACGTACGACTACAAAAGTATAAATTATCTCCATGGCGACCATTACATGTTGAAACATTTGCTGTGATCATGCTGAGGCCGCGACTAGTTCCCAGATTGCGGGAACTCCTCACGACCATGAAGGAGACTCACCAGAGACCACCAGCGAACATGTGGCGACCATGTGGCGATCATGTGGCGTGCGCAGAGTCTCCTGCACTCGCCTAAAAAGTCGCCAAAGTGGGACAGGCCCTTAACCGATGTTGTTGTACCAGCCTCAACTATTTCCTCTTGCAGTTCATTTAACATCTCATTATCCTCTGGGTGAAAAAGTTGCCCATCAGGTTCCTATTACATCTTGGCTCTCCCACCTTCAACCTCTCTTCAGCCTTCTATTTTTTGAATCTTGGTACAAGATTCTGTGCTTTCATCCTATCTATTTGCCTCATTACATTATATACTTCTATAATATTCCCTCTCACTCTCTTGCGCTCCAAGGATTCAAGTCTGCACCTGCATAAATTAATCCCTCAAGCTCAGGCCCACGTCCTGGTACCATCCTTGTACATCTTCTCTGCACCCTTTCCAGTATAATGACATCTTTCCTATAGCAGAATGACCAAAACTGAGCACAATAGTGTGATTGCGGCCTCACCAACACCTTGTACGTGGATAACATGATGCCCCAACTTCGATACACAATTCCCTGACTCATGAAGGCCAATGAATCAAAAGTCATCCTCACTATCCTATCTCCCTGCAATATCTCCTGCAGGGAATGATGTACCTGTGATCCTGGATCCATCTGTTCGATAACATTCTCCAGAGTCCAGCTGTTCACTGTGAAGGTGTAGGAAGGAATTGTGGCTTCTGGTTTAAACCAAATATAAACACAAAATGCTGGAGTAACTCAGCGGGACAGGCATCCTGGCCCGCTGAGTTACTCCAGCATTTTGTGTTTACCGCGAAGGCCATCCCTTGGTTTCACGTCCCACAATTTCACACTTTACACTTGCCTGTATGAAACTCCATTCCCCATCTCCAATATCATCTATCTCACTGTCCTCGGCAAACTTTACGAATAATCCTGCATTGTATATTGCATCCAAATTGTTAATGTAAACCACAAACAACAATGGAGCCCAGCAATGATACCTGAGGCACACCACTAGTCACAGGCCTCCAGTCTGAAGATCAGCCTTCCACCACCACCCTCTGCTTCCACCAATGAAGCCAATTGTGAATCTAGTCAGCTAGCACCCACTGGATCCCATGTAATCTAACCTTCCAGAGCAGCCTATCATTAGGTACCATATGAAATGCCTTCATGCGGTCCATATAAAGAATTTTAATGCCCTGCCCTCATCAATCCTCTTGGTTATAACTCAAATCCATGAGACAGAATCACTCCTGCACATCGCCATGCTGACTATCCCACATCAAATCCTGTTTTTCCAAATGCATGTATATCTTATCCCTCAGAATGAGTAGGAAGGAACTGCAGACGCTGGTTTAAACCGAAGAGAGACACAACAAGCTGGAGTAACTCTGGAGGCAGCATCTCTGGAGAGAAGGAATAGCTGACGTTTTGGGTTGAGACCCTTCCTCAGACTATACTTATCCCTCAGAATCCTCTTTCCTGTAACTTTCCAACCACAGATGTCAGGTCTATTGTTCTATAGTTGCAGGTTTCTCTTTGCAATCCTTCTTAAATAATGACATGACACCCTCTAGTCTTTTGACACCTCACCTGTATCTAACAATAGTAATATTTCTCAGTCAGGATTCCTTCAATGTTTTCTCTAGATTGCCATTGAGTCTTTGGATATATCTGATCGGGCCTAGGAGATTACATACCTTCAAATGTCTTCGAACATTTCAGCACCTCCCCAACTGTCCTCAAGACATCGCCATTACTCCCCCAGAATCCATAGCTGCCTCTTTCTCTATGGTAAAAATAGAGCAGAAATATTTGTTGAGGACCTTGCCTATCTACTGTCGCTCTGCATATACTGTAGATGGCCACTTTGGTTTCTGAGGGGTCCTAGTCTATCTCTTGGAACCCTTTTTCCATCAATATACTTATAAAATCTAGAACGAGCAATTGCCCTGTCATCTTAGCTTCCTGGATAATTTTATATTATATTTCCTCACTAATTTATTCTGTAGGTATTGAACGGGCATATGTCCTGATGTATTCTAGTGTACACAATGTGATAGGTGTATGCCTAGTTATATTGCAATGTCATTACTATGGTAATTATACATCCAGTTATTATGAAACCATAGTTTAGAAGAGAATATAATGACCATACTCAAGTATGTGAGCAATTACAATAATCTACATGCCCTGCTATTTTACATGATCCATTCTGTGACGTGTATACCCAGTAATACTTGAACATATGGACTTTGACAGGTTTATCAGCGATTATATTACAATATATGTACCATGACAAGTATATATCCTGTTATTTTGTGGTGTACATATTGTGACAGATATATGTCCAGTTGTATTACAGAGTATATTCTGTGACAGTAATGCATCTATTTTTATGGTACAATAGCTTGGAAAAGTAAATGATGATGATAACAAAAATGTTGGAAGGAACAAAGAACTTGCTGCATCGAAGTGAAGACTGTACAATGTAAGCAATGACTGATCCCAGCTTACAATGTGAATTATGGTAAGTATGTTGTCTGGCTGGTAAAGCAAAGAATAAATGCACTTCAAGACAGCAGCTGATCCACTCCAATTTCCCTTCCCATCCATAATGAAACATCAGCAGAATTTCAGGAATATAATTCTGATACATGGTAATATAATGCTAAATGAGGCATGAAAGTGCAAATATGGGTGCATAACTGATCATTGGCAGGTTTTAGTCAAGGGGAGATATTAAATGGAAACATGCCCTTCGGCCCATCGAGTCTACACTATCATTCAGCCACCAATTAGGTGATATGGGTGAGGCATTAGCCTGTGCCAGATTCATGCTTAGGGTATAAGGCATGACATCGCTCATGCAGATAAATGTCTCTGTTTTGATAAAATTCTAGTGACTGAGATTTCTTTGATTTTTTTTTAGGTTTTGAGTTTAGGTTTAGGCTCATTATTACCGAGGCACAGTGAAAAGCTTTGTTTGGCCTCCTCTCCAAACTGGTATATCAAATATACCATACATGAATACAGTCATCAAACGCAAGCAGAGGAGAGCCAAAGGGAAGATACAGAGTGCTGAATATGGTTCTCAACATTGTAGCGCATCAGTTCCAGAGACCAATGTTCACCATGGGGTAGAGATGAATCGGACAGTGCTCTATCTTTTGGAAGAATGTTTCAGAAGCCTGAAAACAGAGGGGAAGAAGCTGTTCCTGATTCTACTAATTTGCGCTTTCAGGATTATGTACCCTCTGCCTGATGGGAGCAGGGAGAAGAAGGAATGATGGAGGTAGGACAAGTCTTAATCACCTGCAATGGCTTATCTATTCTGAAAATACAAAATCTGCAGGGAATTTATCATTAAACTTCTATTTTATCTTTCACCCGAGGATCCTGGACAACTTTTTATTTCTTAACAGGATCCTGGACAACTTTTTTATTTCTCAACTCATACAGAGGTTTTAGTCTATAAACAGCCAGCATGGATTCAATGTATTTCCTTTGGTACCATAAATATCCTGTGGTTGACTGATAGGAACAAATTTTTCCAATAAGTAAGCCATGTCATTGTTGGTCTTCAGCGTAAATATAATTATTTATAAATCATTCTTCATGTAAGATAAATTTGTTGTGTTTTGTGCTGTAATAAATTGTATTTTTATTTCTTGGCCTGCCTTCAATTCTTTTTTTTGCCATCCATCCAGTATCCTGGATATAGCTTTTGATGGTCTTAGACAATAGACAATAGACAATAGACAATGGGTGCAGGAGTAGGCCTATCGGTCCTTCGAGCCAGCACTGCCATTTACTGTGATCATGACTGATCATCCACAATCAGTACCCCGTCTCCATTGCCTTCTGAGGCAGAGGATTCCACAGATTCGCAACTCGCTGGATATTCCTGATAGGAAGGGTGTCTTTTCACTTAAAAAAAAAAGCCTTGATTCTTACTGTGTCAATTGTGCACATGCTGTTACCCAGCTGCGAAGACTGAATTCATTCCTCTCATGGCCCAGAGTGACACACTTTCTGCAGACTAGTTTGCAGGATGTGAGAATGATGGTGCTTGAGAGGCTTTTAGATAGACATGACTATGAATATGCAAGGCATTGAGGGATATGAAGCAGAAAGGATTAGTTTAAGTAGCCTGTTCCTGTGCTGCACTGTTCTATAGAATGTAGAACATAGAACTGTACAGCATCTGTGTATGTGGGAGATGTGTGTGGGGGGTGTGGCGTGGGGGGGTGTGTCCGTGGGGGGGGTGTGTGTGTTGGCGGGGGGGGGGTGGGTGTGCGCGGGGGTGTTGTGTGTGGGCAGGGGTCTTGTGGGGCAGTGGGGTGTGTAGGGGGGGGGGTGTTGTGTGTGGGCAGGGGTCTTGTGGGGCAGAGGGGTGTGTAGGCGGGGGGGGGGTGTGTGTGTAGGCGGGGGTGTGTGCGCGGGGGTGTTGTGTGTAGGCGGGGGGAATGTGCTCGGAGAAAACACGGGGGAAGAGCCATGGGGAGAGGGGAGCATCATGGGGTATGGGGCAGTAGGCAGCGAGGGGGACCGGAGGGGTAGTGGCTGGAATTGGCGGTGTGATGGGGACTCACAGCAGGCGCTGGTCGCTGGTCATTCTCCTCCGCCGGGATCAGAGTCTCCGCTTTCTGTTTAGCAACATCGGCGACATCCCTGTCTCCTGGCTGGGCTGGGTCTCCGACTCTGGGCTGGGCTGGGCTGGGTCTCCCACGCTGGGCTGAGCTGGGCTGGGCTGGGCCGTTCGGGTATCTGACTGGGCTGCTGCTTGGGGCTGGGCTGCTGCTTGGGACTGGGCTGCTGCTTGGGGCTGGGCTGCTGCTTAGGACTGGGCTGCTTGGGGAGTGGCGAGCAAGGTCCATCTGAAAGTCCGGTTGGAAACCTCCACCGGCCATCCTCAGCTCCAGTTAACATGCAATAGCGCAGGAAGGGGCGGACTGTCCCGGGGAGTGACGGGAAGAGACTCATTTTTAAGATTTTTAAACCTCGCTAACTTTTACACAATTCAACTGATCGGAACGAAACTTGGTGCATTTGCAGCATAGGAGAACGGTGAGTGAACTGGTGAAAAAATCGTAGTGCTATCACGAACCGTTTTTACGCAAATAGAAAGACCGCCAAACCGGAAATTAAAAGGCCAGAGTTTAGTTCTGTATAGATAGACAGATAGATAGATAGATAGATAGATAGATAGATAGATAGATAGATAGATAGATAGATAGATAGATAGATAGATAGATAGATAGATAGATAGATAGATAGATAGATAGATAGATAGATAGATAGATAGATAGATAGATAGATAGATAGATAGATGGTACTTTCAATGACACGTGTTGGTACTTCATTGTAAGAATTTAATTGTTTCATTCTGATACATATGACACTAAAACATCTTTGTCTCGTGTCTACATTTGTCACAAGACAAAGGTGAACTAGTAGCAACCCTGAACGAGTAGCAATCAACAGCAAAGACATTCAGGCAGTGAACAATTGGGTTGGCTCCTCATTGTGAATTAGGACAGAGAATCACATTCACAGTCATGGTTTTTTCAGTTCAAGATTCAAGAGATTATTGTCCGAGATAGGACAATGAAATTCTTGCTTTGCTTCAGTACAACAGAATATAGTAGACATAAACAAATATAGAACAGGTCAGTGTGACCTGTTCTGAGGCCATTGGCGAGGGCACTAATATGTCAGGCATTATCATTCCACTGGGCATTCTGGATGAATGTTTTGGCTTCTATCGAAAACTGTAGTCATAGCAGTGTGAGTATACATAGAGTTTTTAGTAACTGTGGATCCATGGCTAAAACAGCCCATATCCCACCTCTAGTTTGCAATGTAAGAATGTAATTGTTTCATTCTGATACATATGACACTAAAACACGTTTCTCACCTGTTCTACTCCCATTACAGAATAATTGCACCCCCTATGGTTCAATAGAATATAATACATGTGCTGTGGTATTTAGGCCAGTGCTTATTCACATTGAAAGACCCATTGACCAGGTTTCTGTTTAAGAAATGCTGGTTTCCTTCTAGTTAATACTCCAGTAGGTTAAGTAAAGATAAAGAGATTGTTATATTTTGGGAGGTTGCTGCTTTGGCAGGTCCAATAATTTGTAGGCAGCAGTTATCCTCCTGTGGCATTGCACACAGTAAGGTGGATTAGACACAACTTGTTAGGACAGGAGCATGTTATGCAATTGCTAATTTATCATTCTGGTGCTTGGTTGGAACTTCAGACTGCACCTGAAGAGGTTTAATAGGACCAGGAATATTCACAAGATCACAAATTATAGGAGTAGAATTAGGCCAATCGGCCCATCGCATTTATGCCATTTAATCATGGCTGGTCTCTGCCTCCTAATCCCATTTTCCTGCCTTCTCCCCATAACCCTTGACACCCGTTGTAATCAAGAATTTCTCTATCTCTGCCTTAAAAATATCCACTGACTTGGCCTCCACAAATTAACTACCCTCTGACTAAAGAAGTTCCTCCTCACCTCCTTTCTGAAAGCGCGTCCTTTAATTCTGGGGCTATGGTCCTCGAATCTCCCATCAGTGGAAACATTCTTTCCACATCCACTCTATCTACAGTATGTCTTTCATTATTCTGTAAGGTTCAATGAGGTCCCTTCTCAACCTTCTTACCTTCTTACTATTATATCATGTTATGCAAATTCAGCCACGGTGGAACTCCATATTTATATTTTATAATGATGACTGCACTGGAAGAAAATGGGTTATTAAATGCTTTCGAAGTTTTATGTTCATGTTCAAGTTTCTCTCGGTTATTGAAATGAATATTTAGATTGCTCGTGAATGAGGCTGGTTTTTCTTTGCTAACACTATTTTGAATCTGTTTTGAACGGGATGTCATTTGAAGGTCTCAGCTCGAAAGCACCGAGCATTTTGAGATTGTGTTGAGCCTGCAAGAGAAACGTGAGAGAGACCTTTGTGCCCAAACATGCTGTTCTAAATGTACTTCAGACAGATAGATAATTGGATGGAAGGTGCTGGTGAAAACCTGCATGGGGTAGCACTCTCTTCCCTTCACACTGTGTACAAGATTCTTGAGCCATTATCCCTTGGTGTGCAGAATATCTGAGAGCTTCATTAAGTGGCCACATTTCCTTCTACATGGAGAACAATGAGGCAGCCCATGATCTTGTCCTTCCCATTCTTATTTCTACCCATCACTAAGCTCAATTAAATCTACATTAAAGGTTCATTATTTGGAAGGGAGTCTTTAGAAGCATGCTAAATACTTTATGCTTACCATTCCATTGTAAGATGTAGGGATGGCACAGTGGCGCAGCAGTAGAGTTGCTGTTTTACAGTGCCAAAGACCCAGGTTCGATCCTGAAAATGGGTGCTGTCAGTACGAAGTTTGTACGTTCTCCCCGTGACCAGGCGTGGGTTTTTTCCGGCTGATACGATTTCCTGCCACACTCCAAAGATGTACAGGTTTGTAGGTTAATTGGCTTGGTTTAATTGTAAATTCTCACTAGTGCGTGTAGGATTGTGTTAATGTGCTGGAATCGCTGGTCGGTGAAGACTCGGTGGGACGAAGGGGCTGTTTCCACGCTGTATCTTTAAACTATACTAAACAGAATTATATTATCAGCATTCGGTAGCTGCCATTAAACCAGCAGATATATCAAAGAGCAAAGCTAGGTCACTTATTAAAGCTGCATAGTTACATTGGCACTTACGTACACCAGAAAAACCTTCAAATGGATTGCCTAGTAATGTAGGAACGCTGAGTTTCAGCATCTGTATATAAAATCAGCTGAATATGTAATTTGCTCCTTGTACCCCTGGCAAGTTTGCAAACCTGATGATAGGCTTGACTCCCACAATAGGCTTAGGAATTAATAATCCCTTGCTAAAACTCCATCTTCCCACCACCAGGCTGATCCACATCCAGGACACCTCACATGCTGTCCACCATTTTAACATCTTTAAAGTCTCTGTCCCTCTCTGCCTCACCTTTACCATGGACGTCCAATATATGTGCACTCTCCACACCCCGAGAGGATCTTGTGCCTCCATTCGGTAGAATGAAGCAATGCCTTTGTTCACAATTTGTGATGATTAAAAAAATCCATCTCTCAATTTTGATGTCATATATCATTTCACATGAATAAATTTAACTGTGATGGAGTGTACTAATAATTGATTTCCCCACGTAAATCCATTTCTCCTCAACATCTGTGGTGAAACATGCTCAGGACTCTTAAGCATAGTTGTGGTGTCACTTAATTAAGATGCGCATTGAACCTTTCTACAGTCATGCTGTGGAATTAAATAGCTGCTCCTGTTAAGCATGGCAACAATCACAATCAACATCTGTGCATTCCACAACAATAACAATGATAGATTTTATTTTTTTCCTTTGTTTTCGAAGTGAATTTCAACATATTTATCACTCTGGTGAATAAGGGCTTTCTTTAAAGGTGCGTCCAAAGAAGAGAAGATTGATTCAATCTCCAAAATGATCAAACATTTAAGCAACCCCTGCATTCCCTCTATCTCCATCCCTCCCCCACCCAAGTCATCAGCTTCTTGTTCTCATCAAGCAAACGGCTAACAATGGCCTGTTTCTTTTATCATTGTTACTTTTTTGCATATCTTTCATTCAATTGTTCTATATCTCTCTACATCACCATCTACACCTCTCGTTTCCCTTTTCCCTGATTATGAAGAAGCGTCTCGACCCAAAACGTCACCCATTCCTTCTCTCCAGAGGATTCTGCCTGTCCTGTTGTGTTGCTCCAGCATTTTGTGTCTATCTTTAGTTTAAACCAGCATCTGCAGTT
This sequence comes from Amblyraja radiata, assembly GCF_010909765.2. Classification (NCBI taxonomy): domain Eukaryota; kingdom Metazoa; phylum Chordata; class Chondrichthyes; order Rajiformes; family Rajidae; genus Amblyraja; species Amblyraja radiata. Next base: position 13,779,556 of record NC_045962.1, on the reverse strand, counting down.
CCTTCCTAAACATTTGGTCAGGTCAGTTTCATGCTGTTTTTATTGGGCCTGGCGACCACCAGGATAAAAGAATTGTGTTTAGAAGTGAAAGAGTTGACTTCCTGGAATTATAATCAACTTAAACAGGGTATAAATTCTCGATCCTGAATCTTTATGAGTCATAGAGTTTTACAGCACCGAAACAGGCTCTTTGACCCAATTCATCTAGATCCTGTTTAATCTTAGATAATTCTTCATCGTTAATTTTAGTGTCACCCTTAAACTTACTAACCATGTTAGCAAATTGTCATCCAAATCGTTAATATAGAGGACAAGCAACAGTGAATCGCAACAGTGGATCCAGCACATCACTGGTTATAGGCCTCCAATCTGAAAAGCAATCCTCCACCACCACCATCCGTCCACTAAGTCAATTTTGTATCCAATTGGCTATCTCAGCTTGGATCCCATGCGATCTTCCACACTGGCTTACCATGCAGGACCTTGCTGACATCCATGCAGAAAACATCTATAGCCCTGCCCTTATCAATCTTTTTCTTTGGCTCTTCAAAAAACTCAATTAAATTATTGAGGCCAGATTTCCCAGGGACAAAGCCATATTGACTATTATGGGCTGCCGAATGGGCCCCAGCTATGCCTGCCTCTTTGTAGGGTACATTGAACAATCCCTGTTCCAGGCGTACACTGGCCCTATCCCCAAACTCTATCCCCATTACATTGACGCCTGCATCGGTGCTACCTCCTGCACACAAGCAGAACTCATGGACTTTATTAACTTCACCACCAATTTCCATCTCCGACACCTCCCTCCCCTTTCTTGATCTTACAGTCTCCATCACAGGGGACAGACTATTGACTGGTGTCTATTACAAACCCGCTGACTCCCACAACTATCTTCTTAACAAACTTCTTCCCACCCTGCTTCCGGCAAGGCTATCCCCTACTCCCAATTCCTCCGCATACTAATTATTGAGACTCGTTTTCCCATGCACAAAGCCATATTAACTATCCCTGATCCTTCCTTTCCCCTGTCTTTTCCTTTCCACATCATGGTAGATCCTATCTCTCAGAATCTCCTCCATAACTATCCCACCACTGATGTTCGGCTCACCAGCCTATAGTTCCCTGGCTTGACCTTGCAGCACTTTTAAAAATTGATGCACAACTTTCCCCAACCTCCAGCCCTCCGTTACCTCACCCATTGCGAAACATAATATCAATATCTCTGCCACGCTCCCTGCAATTTCTTCCTTGGCTTCCCACTATCTTATAGGACATACCTAGGACCATCCTAGTGGGAACTGCAGATGCTGGTTTAAACTGAAGATGATTTATTTAGGGAATTAATATGCTTCAAGACCGCTGCAACCTCCTCCTTGGTAATGTAGAGATGTTCCAGGTCATCACTATTCATTTCAATTAATTCCTTACATTCCTTACATGACCTTCTCCATGGTAAATACCAACGAGAAATATTCATTTAAAACTTCGCCCAATTGTCATGGCTCGCCGCATTGATCCTTAGGGGGACCTATTTTCTTCATAATTAAATTTTCACCATTAATATACTTATAGGATTTCTTTTGGATTCTTCTTTACCTTCTTTGCCAGAGATATCTCATATCATTTTTTTGTCCACCAGATTTCTCACATGAGATTCGCTGTCTATACCTGACATACCTGATTTATTTTTCCTGACTGGAGATTCAATGTCTCTCGTCACCCCTGGTTCTACAATCCACCTGAGTCACCTTTAAAAGCCTCCCACTTGGCCTACGTGACATTGCCTGCAACAGCCGTGCCCACTTAATACTTTTGATGAAAGCCATCATCTATAATTCCAATCACATTCCCCTCATTCCTGTCAACCAGCTAGATCCATCTCCCAGGCAACTATATGAAAGAGGATAAGCGTTTGCAATCTCAGTGTTGAATCTGACTGGATATTGAGTTTTTTATCTCAAGGCCATACCATCGTTAACGCCATTTATTCTGCCTCTATTCCGACTCTGGTCGTCGTCTTCTGCTGGAGCTCTCATCCATGTTCTTCCTGCCCTTAGATATGACAGTTCCACAGAGCCCTTGGTTGAACTCTCTCAGTTTACTGTCCATAGACCTGAGGTCATCCTAAACTCTGCAGCCTGAATTCTAACGTGTATCAAGTCCCCACCATCTCTATTTGTTAACATGCAATGGCTATGGTTCATTAATATCTCATAGACACATAGAAAATAGGTGCAGGAGTAGGCCGTTCAAGCAAGCACCGCCATTCAATATGATCATGGCTGATCATCCAGAACCGGCACCGTGTTCCTGCTATCTCCCAATATCCCTTGATTTTGTTAGCACTAAGAGCAATATTTAACTCTCTCTTGATTACATCCAGTGAATTGGCCTCCACTGCCTTCTGTGGCAGAGAATTCCACAGATTCACAACTCTCTGGGTGAAAACGTTTTTCCTCATCTCAGCCCTAAATAGCCTACTCCTTATTCTTAACTGTGACCCCTGGTTCTGGACTCCCCCAACATGGGGACCATTTTTCATGCATCTAGCCTCTCCAATCCTTTAAGAATTTTATATGTTTTGAAAAGATGCCCTCTCATCCTTCTAAATTCCAGTGAATGTAAGCTCAGTCTATCTATTCTTTCATCATCTCCGTTACGCTGGCCCGCGGCAGCCGGCAGCCTGAAGCCGCAGTCTGCAGAACTCCAGCTGGTGCGGCGTCTACAGCCCGGGATCCCTCGTGGAGGACCCGGGGGGAAGAAGAAGCTTCCACCGCCGACCCGCGGCCGTCGTCTACCGCGGGCGCGGTATGGACTTAACATCACCCCTGGAGGGGAGCTTCGACCGCCGGCCCTGCAGACTGCGGTGCTTCCGGCTGCGGCACGGCAGGTACTTTAAAACTTTGACCGCCGGCCTGCGGCCTTCACCAGCCTGAAACCGCGGTCTCTGGTTGGGAAGAGCCGATCCTGGACTCACCTTGACTTTGACTTTGTCCCTTACCATCTGGACGCCCGCAGCAACGGCTGTGGAGGGTGGTGGTCCCGACCACAGGGGAAAATGGAGGAGGACTGGCCAAGCTCTGTGCCTTCCACCACAGTGATGAATGCTGTGGTGGATGTTTGTGTAAAATTTTTATTGTGGTTGTGTTCTTTATTATTGTACCGCTGCTGGCAACCCAAATACCACCGATCTTGGTTGTGTGGCAATTAAATTATATCTATCTCTATCTATCTATCTATCTATCTATCATATGTCAGTCTCGCCATCCCGGGAATTAACCTGGTGATTCTTCGCTGCACTCCTCATTAGCAAGAATGTCCTTCCTCAAATTAGGTGACCAAAACTGCACACAATTCTCCAGGTGCTGTCTCACCAGGGCCCTGTACAACTGCAGTAGGACATCCTTGCTCCTAAACTCAAATCCTCTCACTATTAAGGCACACAAGCCATCAGTTTTAAAATTCCCATTCCTATTTTAAGATCACTTCATTCCCATACCTTCCCACGCCCCATGAATCCCCAGGTCTGGATATCTCTCTGAAATCTCTTCCCCCATTTACTGAACTCTCCTCCCTTTAGTGCCTCTTTAAACATGCCATTGTTCGTACATGCCTTAATATTTGGCCAGGTGTTTAAGCATCATTTTTACTTCAGTTTGAAAACATGTTTCTGCTTCATTAATGAATGATGATAAATAAATGTAAGTTGCCATGGCTATCGTTTTATATCAAAGGTTGAGGTAACTCGAATACTAAGATGATGCTACAACTCAGCATTCATCTACTGATGATTTGAGGGTTTTTTTCAGCTGACTGCCCACACTGTTTGAATTCTTGATGAATCTCTGAAATCCACAGAAAATGACAGAAAATTCTGTGAAGATAACTATTGACTTATTTTCCTTTATCTGAATGTAGTTACAATTCAGAGTTGTCTTTAACAACTGTAGATAGTCTCCCGTAGTTAAAAAGACACTCGAGATTGCAGATGCAGTAATCTTGAGCAAAATACAAAGTGCTGGAGGAACTCAGCAGGTCAAGCAGCAGCTATGGAAGGATGTTTCGGGTCAGGACACTGCTTTTGTCTGAAGTACCTGCAACATTTTCTGACCATTCCCTCCACAGATGTTGCCTGACCCATTGAGGTCCACCAACACTTTGTGTTTTGTTGTTGCCTTATAGCTGCTTTAAAACACCCCCCTGACACGTAGTCACTGACACCTACAGGGACAAGGGCCATAGAAGCACTGGGAAACTCCAAGCCATGTGAGTCAGTTAGTTTAGTTTATTGTTATGTGTACCGAGGTACAGTGCTAACCATCAGCGGAATGACAATGCATGATTACAATTGAGCCATTTACAATGTATAGATACATGATGATGTGAATAATGTTAAGTGCGAG